>NC_141878.1:492060506-492685506 GCF_056163025.1 Triticum urartu
TTGCTGCTTTTTCAAAAGAAAATGAGGGTCCAAATAAGCCAAAGGGTGCGAAAACCTTACTTTCCGGGTTACCAGTCGACGTTTCTGTCTTGGCAAATGGGCTGAGTCAGAGGAAATAGTTACCTCTTCTTCTACGGCCTGAGTGGCCCCCGTGTCGTCCTAGCAATAGTCAGTGTCAATAAGGTTATTAAAAAACTGGCCAAGGGAATCAAGGGCTACCTCCGACTCAGAATCATCATCAAGCTTTAACAGGTCCTCCGCGGTGCTCCTTTTCTTCTTGGACCTCTGGGTCGTCTTCTTGGCGGCTATGGCGGCAGCTCTAGCCTTCTTGGCGGCTTCATGGTCATATTTGGCTTTCTAGAAGTCAGATTTGGCATGTAAACAAGTAAAACAAGATAAAAGGTCATGTAAGTATTTAAAACTGCTGAGGAAAATACAAAGAGAAAGAGGTCAGGGTTTTTTTACCTCTGGCGCCAGGTTAAGTTTGCAGAAAGGGTTTAACCCGACTTAACTACAGTCTTCATATTTGTCGTTCACCAGGAGGGTTGACATTGAAACAATATGTTCTTCAGTTAGTTGAATGGAGCTGTGACGAAGAGAGTCATCTAGGCCTCCGCCATAGTCATACATCAATTTGGATCGGCGGCTTAGAGGGATGACCCGCCACGAGATCCAGCAGCGGGTCAAGTCAACTCCGGTTAAACCATTCCCCAATAAGGTGTTAATCCTTTTGATAGAGGGAATAAGCTTCTTGCGTTCAGCGGCAGTAAGCTTATCAGGGAGTGTAAACTTGGAGTCTAGACATTCTGCGCGGTAACCCGGCAGTGGTTTTTTGTTGGCTGGAGACGTGTCTTGGCAATAGAACCAGGTCTGATTCCAGTCTTTGGGATGAATCGGTAAGACTATTAAGGGAAAGACAGCACCTTGTCGGCGCTGAATTGAGATACCACCAAGCTCCAAGCTAGGGCCATTGGTACACTCGTTCTGGCGGTTCAGATAAAAATACTCTCTGAAGAGTTCCACAGTCGGCTCTTCTTGAAGATACACCTCATAGAGAACTTGGAAGTTGCAGATATTGGATATGGAATTGGGTACAAGATCTTGAGGGTGGAATTTGAAAAATGAAGAACGTCTATGAAGAACTTTGAGCCGGGTGGTGAAAAACCCCGATTCATGTGGTCAGAGAAGACAATAACTTCACCGTCTTTGGGATTAGGCCGTTCCACGTCCGGGTCAGGTGCATAGTAAGACATAACATTCTTCCCTGGTAAAAATCCTATGGTGAAGAATTCCTTCAAGTTATCCTCGGTTACTGTGGAGGGGACCTAGTTGCAGACAGTCGGTGCTTTTGACGGCATGATGATCAAAAGACGAACTGAAAAGAAAGTAATGTGCCGGTTCAATTCAATGGTAATGGTGAAGTTAAATGATGATGGTGCAAATGAGTAATGGCGGCTTAAATAAGGGCTAATATCATATAAGGAAAAGTGAGCCGGCGTAATAAGCCACCATGACTACAGATATTTGAGAAATGTCAGAAACAAAATTGGCCAAGTGTTGAGACAAAAGAGTTTCATAAATTTTTGATATTATTATGGATCAAATGGCCGTTCAAAATGGAAAATATTCTAGACCTAAAAATCTAGCACAGATGAGTTTGTAAGTTCTAATGAGGCCTTTGTACCAGAAAAAGGGATCTACTGGTATCAAGAATGGGCACAAAACAACTACCGCACGAATATATGTTCTTTTTTGGATCAAGAAGAAGCTGCAGTGGAAGAACTACGAAGAAACTGTGATGAACTATGAAGAACACACAGAGACCTAGAAACCCTAATGCGGATCTAGGGAGCAGGAAGGTAAATACTTACAACCGCTGATCTTCTGCGGAGGTCGCCGCCGTTCTCTGGACCGATTCGGGTTGATGCAGCAGCCAAGGTCGATGAAGACGAGGTGCTCTACAATGGCGGCGGAGCTCGAGCAGCGGTAGGTTAGTGAGAGGAAGAAGACAAAGAGAGAGAAGAATGAGAAGGACTAGGGCGTGACTATTTATAAGGGAATGAGCGAACAGACAGGCGCGAAAATCGAGGAAGACCTAAATAATGATTATCCAACTAAACGGACGCCTCGATTCTCGGAAGACATTTAAGGATAAAGATCCGTTCAAGATGACGTCATAACAGGTTTTCGTGTTTTCAGAAGGTGACGTCATGGCAGGTTACAGAGTTTTTTCCAGAGAGAGGAAGATGGATTTCATTTAAGTATTGAAGATTGACAAAGAACAAAGTTCCAAGTCAACCTGGGGCCTAATGTTGGGAATATAGCTACCAGGTAAGACCCGCCCAGGAGGGGCCGGGTCAACCCCAATGGCGGGTTACAAAAGAAGCCCAGTAATATTCAAGGCGATAGTTTATTAGGACTTGTAGAAGGCCTAAGCCCAGAGGCGGCTTAAGGCCCAATATTGTAGACCGTCGTATCTAAAGAAAGACTTGTAGAGAAAGGAATATAAAGAAGTCACCGAGTCGGACACGTTTTATGAACCGGACGGGACTCTGTAGGCCACCAGGTGTCAACCCGTGTATATAAGGGGACGACCCGGCGGCGGCTTAGGGCAAGAATCAACAGATCGATAACCAAGCCAGCGGATTCGCTCCTTGGTCATCGAAACACCAGCAATTCCAACACAACTAGACGTAGGCTTTTACCTTCATCGTAAGGGGCCGAACTAGTATAAAACCTCTCGTGTCCTTTGTCCCGATTAACCCCTTTAAGCTTCCTAGTTGCGACGGCCCTACGACTAAGTCCTTTCGCTAGGACATCTGCCGTGATAATTCCATGAAATTATCAGTAATAAATATAGTTGAAGTAGCACAAGTAGGGTCATATTTCATTCTAGCATTCAGAGTTTTTTCTTTAAGCTTAGATAATAATTTCTTAAGATCACTTCTATCATTGCAAGCAAGAAAGTCTCTTGCAGTTTCTTCATCCATGACATAACCCTCAGGAACAACAGGCAATTCATATCTAGGGGGGAGAATATTCATCATCACTTTCATCATTATTATCAGTATCAATAATTTCATTCTCTCTAGCCCTAGCAAGTTGTTCATCAAGAAATTCACCAAGTGGCACAGTAGTATCAAGCATAGAAATAGTTTCATCATAAGTATCATGCAAAGCAGAAGTGGCATCATCAATAACATCCGACATATCAGAATTAATAGCAGAAGCAGGTTTAGGTGTCGCAAGCTTACTCAAAACAGAAGGTGAATCAAGTGTAGAGCTAGATGGAAGTTCCTTACCTCCCCTCGTAGTTGAGGGAAAAATCTTGGTTCTTTGATCTTTCAAGTTCTTCATAATGATAAGGAGATATAAATCCCAAGTGACTCAAAGAATAGAGCTATGCTCCCCGGAAACGGTGCTAGAAAATGTTCTTGATAACCCACAATTATAGGGGATCGCAACAGTTTTCGAGGGTAGAGTATTCAACCCAAACTTATTGATTCGACACAAGGGGAGCCAAAGAATACTCTCAAGTATTAGCAGCTGAGTTGTCAATTCAACCACACCTGGAAACTTAATATCTGCAGCAAGGTATTTAGTAGCAAAGCAATATGATAGTAGTGGTTACGATAGCAAAAGGTAACGGTAGCAAAAGTAATATTTTTGGATTTTATAGTGATGGTAATAGTAGCAGCAGAAAAGTAAATAAGCGAAGAACAATATAGGAAAAGCTCGTAGGCATTGGATCGGTGATGGAGAATTATGCCGGATACAATCGATCATGTAACAGTCATAACCTAGGGTGACATGGAACTAGCTCCAGTTCATCAATGCAATGTAGGCATGTATTCCGAATATAGTCATACATGCTTATGGAAAAGAACTTGCATGACATCTTTTGTCCTACCCTCCCGTGGCAGCGGGGTCCTATTGGAAACTAAGGGATATTAAGGCCTCCTTTTAATAGAGTACCGGACCAAAGCATTAACATATAGTGAATACATGAACTCCTCAAACTACGGTCATCACCGGTAAGTATCCCGATTATTGTCACTTCGGGGTTAACGGATCATAACACATAATAGGTTACTATAGACTTGCAAGATAGGATCAAGAACTCTCATATATTGATGGAAACATAATAGGTTCAGATTTGAAATCATGGCACTCAGGCCCTAGTGACAAGTATTAAGCATAGCAAAGTCATATCAACATCAACCTCAGAACATAGTGGATACTAGGGATCAAACCCTAACAAAACTAACTCGATTACATGATAAATCTCATCCAACCCATCACCGTCCAGCAAGCCTACGATGGAATTACTCACACATGGCGGTGAGCACCATGAAATTAGTGATGGAGGAAGGTTGATGATGACGATGGCGACGTATTCCCCTCTACGGAGCCCGAGCGGACTCCAGATCAGCCCTCCCGAGAGAGTTTAGGGCTTGGCGGCGGCTCCGTATCGTAAAACACGATGAATCCTTCTCTTTGATTTTTTTCTCCCTGAAAGTGAATATATGGAGTCAGGGTTGAGGTTGGTGGAGCGTCAGGGGGCCCATGAGGCAGGGGGCGCGCATAGGGGGGTAGGGCGCGCCCCCACCCTCGTGGATAGCTGGTGGCCCCCTGACGTGGATCTTTCTTCTAGTATTTTTTATATATTCCAAAATAATTCTCCATTGATTTTCAGGTCATTCCGAGAACTTTTATTTCTGCACAAAAATAACACCATGGCAATTCTGCTGAAAACAACATTGGTACGGGTTAGTTCCATTCAAATCATGCAAGTTAGAGTCCAAAATAAAGGCAAAAGTGTTTGGAAAAGTAGATACGACGAAGACGTATCAGCCCTCCATACGAACACTTTCCAAGGAATTTATTATTTGACAACATAAAGTAAATTCATTTTTGCATTTCGGGATTGGGCATCCCTAATACCTTTGCCTTACTCTCGTGCAATGACAAGTGAATAAACACTCATCTTGAGAATAACACATCTAGCATGGAAAATATTAGCCACCCCTCACCGCTCCGCAAGGGAAACAAACACACAAAAGAGAAGTTTATTTTGAAAATTAGAGATGGCACATTGCTACCTCTTGAGCAAGCGTTGGTTTTCCCTTGAAGAGGAAATGGTGATGCAGCAAAGTAGCGTAAGTATTTCCCTTAGTTTTCGAGAACCAAGGTATCAATCCAGTAGGACATAACACGCAAGTCACCTAGTACCTCCACAAACAATCAAGAACCTCGCAACCAACGCGATAAAGGGGTTGTCAATCCCTTCACGGTCACTTGCGAAAGTGAGTTTTGATAAAGATAGTAAGGTAAATATTTTTGGTATTTTTGTTGTATAGATTGCAAAATAGTAAACGAGATGCGATGTAAATAAAAGAGATGCAATATAATAAGAAAGAGACTCGGGGGCCATAGGTTTCACCAGTGGCTTCTCTCATGATAGCAAGTATTACGGGGGTGAACAAATTACTGCTGAGCAATTGATAGAAGAGTGCATAGTTATGAGAATATCTAGGAAATGATTATGAAATATAGGCATCACGTACGTGTTAAGTAGACTGAAACGATTCTGCATCTACCACTATTACTCCACACATCGACCACTATCCAGCATGCATCTAGAGTACTAAGTTCATAGGAACAGAGTAATGCTTTAGGCAAGATGACATGATGTAGAGGGATAAACTCAAGCAATATGATATAAACCCCATCTTTTTATCCTCGATGGCAACAATACAATACGTGCCTTGCTGCCCCTACTATCACTGGGAAAGGACACCGCAAGATTGAACCCAAAGCTAAGCACCTCTCCCATTGCAAGAAAGATCAATCTAGTAGGCCAAACTAAACCGATAATCCGAAGAGACTTGCAAAGATATCAAATCATGCATATATCAATTCAGAGAAGAACCAAATATTGTTCATAGATAAACTTGATCATAAATCCATAATTCATCCGATCTCGGCAAACACACCGCAAAAATTATTACATCGAATAGATCTCCAAGAACATCGAGGAGAACTTTGTATTGAGAACCAAAGAGAGAGAAGAAGCCATCTAGCTAATAACGATGGACCCGAAGGTCTGTGGTAAACTACTCACACATCAGCGTAGAGGCTATGGTGTTGATGTAGAAGCCCTCCGTGATCGAATCCCCCTCCGGCAGATCGTCGGAAAAGGCCCTAGATGGGATCTCACGGATACAGAAGGTTGCGGCGGTGGAAAAGTGGTTTCGTGGCTCCCCTGATGTTTTTAGGGTATAAGAGTATATATAGGTGAAAGAAGTACGTCAGTGGAGCTCCGTCGGGCCCACGAGGATGGGGCGCGCCTACCCCCCTGGGCGCGCCCTCCTGCCTCGTTGAAGCTTTGCAGAGTTCTAGACTTCAACTCCAAGTCTCCTGGTTTGCGTTTGTTCCAAGAAAGATCCTCGCGAAGGTTTCGTTCCGTTTGGATTCCGTTTGATATTCCTTTTCTGCGAAACACTAAAATAGGCAAAAAAAACATAAACTGACACTAGGCCTCCGGTTATAGGTTAGTCCCAAAAATAATATAAAAGTGCATATTAAAGCCCATTAAACATCAAAAATAGATAATATAATAGCATGGAACAATAAAAAATTATAGATATGTTGGAGACGTATCAAGCATCCCCAAGCTTAATTCCTGCTCGTCCTCGAGTTGGTAAATTATAAAAATAGAAATTTTGATGCAGAATGCTACCTAACATAATTTTCAATGTAATTTCCTTTATTGTGGCATGAATGTTTAGATCCAAAAGATTCAAGACACAAGTTTAGTATTGGCATAAAAATAATAATACTTCAAGCATACTAACCAAGAAATTATGTCTTCTCAAAATAACATAGCCAAAGAAAGCTCATCCTTGCAAAATCATATAGTTTGGCCATGCTTCATCTCTGTCACACAAAATGCTCCCATCATGCACAACCCCGATGACAAGCCAAGCAATTGTTTCATACTTAGCCTTTTCAAACTTTTTGCAACTTTTATGCAATATATGAGCGCGAGCCATGGACATAGCACTATGGGTGGAATAGAATGGTGGTTGTGGAGAATACAAAAGGGAGGAAGATAGTCTCACATCAACTAGGCGTATCAATGGGCTATGGAGATGCCCATCGATAAATATCAATGTGAGTGAGTAGGGATTCCCATGCAACGGATGCACTAGAGCTATAAGTGTATGAAAGCTCAACAAAAGAAACTAAGTGGGTGTGCATCCAACTTGCTTGCTCAGGAAGACCTAGGGCAATTTGAGGAAGCCCATCATTGGAATATACAATCCAAGTTCTATAATGTAAAATTCCCACTATTATATGAAAGTGACAACATAAGAGACTCTCTATCATGAAGATCGTGGTGTTACTTTGAAGCACAAGTGTGGAAAAAGGATAGTAACATTGCCCCTTCTCTCTTTTTCCCTCATTTTTTTTGTTTGGGCCTTCTCGTTTTTTATGGCCTCTTTTATTTATTTATTTTTCGTCCGGAGTCTCATCCCGACTTGTGCGGGAATCATAGTCTCCATCATCATTTCCTCACATGGGACAATGCTCTAATAATGAAGATCATCACACTTTTTATTTACTTACAACTCAAGAATTACAACTCGATACTTAGAACAAAATATGACTCTATGTGAGTGCCTCCGGCGGTGTACCGGGATGTGCAATGAATCAAGAGTGACATGTATAAAAAATATGAATGGTGGCCATGCCACAAATAAGATGTCAACTACATGATCATGCAAAGCAATATGACTATGATGAATCATGTCATAATAAACGGATCGGTAGAAAGTTGCATGGCAATATAGCTCGGAATGGCTATGGAAATTCCATAATAGGTAGGTATGGTGGCTGTTTTGAGGAAGGTAAACGATGGGTTTATGGTACCGGCGAAATTTGCGCGGCACAAGTGGGGCTAGCAATGGTGGAAGGGTGAGAGTGTGTATAATCCATGAACTCAACATTAGTCATAAAGAACTCACATACTTATTGCAAAAATCTACAAGTCATCAAAACTAAGCACTATGCGCATGCTCCTAGAGGGATAGATTGGTAGGAAAAGACCATCGCTCGTCCCCGATTGCCACTCATAAGGAAGGCACTCAAAGAACACCTCATGCTTCAAATTTGTCACGCAAAGGTTACCATATGTGCATGTTACGGGACTTGCAAACCTCAACACAAGTATTTATCAATTTCACAATTACTCAACTAGCACGACTCTAATATAACCATCTTTATATCTCGAAACAATTATCAAGTATTAAACTATTCAGTGCACTCTATATGAAAGTTTTTATTATACCCATCTTGAATGCCTATCATATTAGGACTAATTTTATAACTAAAGAAAATTACCATGCTGTTCTAAAAGACTATCAAAATAATATAAGTGAAGCATGAGAGATCAATAATTTCTATAAAATAAAACCACCACCGTGCTCTAAAAAGATATAAGCGAAGCACTAGATCAAAATTATCTAGCTCAAAAGATATAAGTGAAGCACATAGAGTATTCTAATAAATGTCGATTCATGTGTGTCTCTCTCAAAAGGTGTGTACAGGAAGGATGATTGTGGTAAACTAAAAAGCAATTACTCAAATCATACAAGACGCTCCAAGCAAAACACATATCATGTGGTGAATAAAAATATAGCCTCAAGTAAAGTTACCGATAGATGAAGACGAAAGAGGGGATGCCTTCCAGGGCATCCCCAAGCTTAGGCTTTTGGTTGTCCTTGAATTTTACCTTGGGGTGCCTTGGGCATCCCCAAGCTTAGGCTCTTGCCACTCCTTGTTCCAAAATTCATCAAATCTTTACCCAAAAACTTGAAAACTTTACAACACAAAACTCAACAGAAAATCTCATGAGCTCCGTTAGTATAAGAAAATAAACCACCACTTTAATGTACTGTAATTAACTCATTCTTTATTTATATTGGTGTTAAACCTACTGTATTCCAACTTCTCTATGCTTCATACCCCCCGATACTAGCCATAGTTTCATCAAAATAAGCAAACAACACATGAAAAACAGAATCTGTCAAAATAGAACAGTCTGTAGCAATCTGGAGGTTTCTAATACTTCCGTAACTCCAAAAATTCAGAAAAATTAGGAAGACCAGGAAAATTTGTATATTGATCTACTGCAGTTCGAATTGGTATTTTATCGCTCTCTCGTAAAAAATGAAAATTATTTTCATGAGCGCATACTTTCTGTTTTTATCAGCAAGATCGAACAACAATCACCCAAGAAGATCCTAAAGGCTTTACTTGGCACAAACACTAATTAAAACATAAAAAACACAATCATAGAAGAGGGTAGATAAATTATTTATTACTAAACAGGAACAAAAAGTAAACAACAAAAATAAAATTGGGTTGCCTCCCAACAAGCGCTATCGTTTAACGCCCCTAGCTAGGCCTCTATAATTTTAATGATGCTCACATGAAGGATGGCAATTGAAACACAAAGGGAGCATCATGAAGCATATGAAAATCACATCTCAGTCTAACATACTTCCTATGCATAGGCATTTTATAGGCAAACAGATTATCATAGCAAGCAAGAACTTGCATATGCAAGGAAGCGGAAAGAAACAATAGCAATCTCAACATAACGAGAGGTAATTTAGTAACATGAAAATTTCTACAACCATATTTTCCTCTCTCATAATTATTACATGTAGGATCATAATAAAATTCAACAATATAGCTATCACATAAAATTTTCTCTTCATGATCCACATGCATGCAAAGTTGACACTCTTCCAAATTTGTGGGATTATCATAAACTAAAGTCATGACCTCTACAAAACAACTTTTAATATTATTGCAAACATTATTATCAATCTCATATTCATCATGGGGCTTAAATAAATTTTTGAGATCATAAGAAGAATCACCCCAATCATGATCATTGCAACAAGTAGTGGACATAGCAAAACTAGCATCCCCAAGCTTAGGGTTTTGCATATTATTAGCACAAGTGACGTTAATAGAATTTATAATAACATCATTGCAATCATGCTTTTTATTCAAAGATCTATCGTGAATCACTTCATAAAGCACCTCATCAAAAAATTTAGATTCATGGATTTCAAGCAAAACTCCATGAGGATAATCTAGTGCACTCAACTCACTAGAAATTGGTTCATCATAATTGGGTCTTTTAAAAAGATTAGCAAGTGGATGGGGATCCATAAACTTTGAGCAAGAGAAGATGCAAGCAAAAAGAAGGTACATGGTAACACAAGATCGAATGGAAGAAGGGCGAAAGAAAAGGGCAAAGGTGAAGTGGGGGAGAGGCAAACGAGAGGCAAATGGCAAATAATGTAATGCGAGGGAGAAGAGTTTGTGATGGGTGCTTGGTATGTCTTGACTTGAGCGTAGATCTCCCTGGCAACGGCGCCAGAAATCCTTCTTGCTACCTCTTGAGCATGCATTGGTTTTCCCTTGAAGAGGAAAGGGTGATGCAGCAAAGTAGCGTAAGTATTTCCCTCAGTTTTTGAGAACCAAGGTATCAATCGAGTAGGAGATAACACGCAAGTCACCTAGTACCTACACAAACAATCAAGAACCTCACAACCAACGTGATAAATGGGTTGTCAATTCCTTCACAGTCAGTTGCGAAAGTGAGATCTGATAAAGATAGTAAGGTAAATATTTTTGGTGTTTTTGTTGTATAGATTGCAAAATAGTAAATGAGATGCGATGTAAGTAAAAGAGATGCAATATAATAAAAAGAGACCCGGGGGCCATAGGTTTCACTAGTGGCTTCTCTCATGATAGCAAGTATTACGGTGGGTGAACAAATTACTGTCGAGCAATTGATAGAAGAGCGCATAGTTATGAGAATATCTAGGCAATGATTATGAAATATAGGCATCACGTCCGTGTTAAGTAGACCGAAATGATTCTGCATCTACTACTATTACTCCACACATCGACCGCTATCCAGCATGCATCTAGAGTATTAAGTTCATAGGAACGGAGTAATGCTTTAGGCAAGATGACATGATGTAGAGGGATAAACTCAAGCAATGTGATATAAACCCCATCTTTTTATCCTCGATGGCAACAATACAATCTGTGCCTTGTGATGACCCACAAGTGTAGGTGATCTATCGTAGTCCTTTCGATAAGTAAGAGTGTCGAACCCAACGAGGAGCATAAGGAAATGATAAGCAAATTTCAGTAAGGTATTCTCTGCAAGCACTGAAATTATCGGTAACAGATAGTTTCGTGATAAAGTAATTTGTAATGGGTAACAAATAGTAAAAGTAAATAAGGTGCAACAAGATGGCCCAATCCTTTTTGTAGCAAAGTACAAGCCTGGGCAAACTCTTATATAAAGGAAAGTGCTCCCGAGGACACATGGAAATTACCGTCAAGCTAGTTTTCATCATGTTCATATGATTCGCGTTCGGTACTTTGATAATTTGATATGTGGGTGGACTGGTGCTTGGGTACTATCCTTACTTGGACAAGAATCCCACTTATGATTAACCCCTATTGCAAGCATCCGCAACTACAACAGAAGTATTAAGGTAAACCTAACCATAGCATGAAACATATGGATCCAAATCAGCCCCTTACGAAGCAACGGGTAAACTAGGGTTTAAGCTTCTGTCACTCTAGCGACCCATCGTCTACTTATTACTTCCCAATGCCTCCCTCTAGGCCCAAACAATGGTGAAGTTTCATGTAGTCGACGTTCACATGACACCACTAGAGGGATGACAACATACATCTCATCAAAATATCGAACGAATACCAAATTCACATGACTACTTATAGCAAGACTTCTCCCAGGTCCTCAAGAAAAAACGTAAATACTCACAAATCATATTCATGTTCATAATCAGAGGGGTATTAATATGCATAATGGATTTGAACATATGATCTTCCACCAAGTAAACCAACTAGCATCAACTACAAGGAGTAATCAACACTACTAGCAACCCACAGGTACCAATCTGAGGTTTTGAGACACAGATTGGATACAAGAGATGAACTAGTGTTTGAGATGAGATGGTGTTAAGGAAGATGTTGATGGAGATTGATCCCCTCCCGATGAGAGGGTCGATGGTGATGATTTCCCCCTCCCGGAGGAAAATTTCCCCGGCAGAGCAGCTCTGCCGGAGCCCTAGATTGGTTCCGCCAAGGTTCTGCCTCGTGGTGGTGGAGTTTCGTCCCGAAAGCTTGCTTATGATTTTTTTTCCTTGACGAAAGACTCCATATAGCCGAAGATGGGCACCAGAGGGCCACCAGGGGGCCCATGAGGCAGGGGCGCGCCCAGGGGGTGGGGCGCGCCCCCACCCTCGTGGACGGTGGGTGGCCCCCCTCTGGTACTTCTTTCGCCCAATTTTTTTATATATTCTAAAACGTGCTCCCGTGAAGTTTCAGGACTTTTGGATATGTGTAGAATAGGTCTCTAATATTTGCTCCTTTTCCAGCCCAGAATTCCAGCTGTCGGCATTCCCCCTCTTCATGTAAACCTTGTAAAATAAGAGAGAATAGGCATAAGTATTGTGACATAATGTGTAATAACAGCCCATAATGCAATAAATATCGATATAAAAGCATGATGCAAAATGGACGTATCACCTTGCTGCCCCTACTATCACTGGGAAAGGACTCCGCAAGATTGAACCCAAAGCTAAGCACTTCTCCCATTGCAAGAAAGATCAATCTAGTAGGCCAAACTAAACCGATAATTCGAAGAGACTTGCAAAGATATCAAATCATGCATATAAAAATTTAGAGAAGAACCAAATATTGTTCATAGATAAACTTGATCATAAATCCACAATTCATCGGATCTCGGCAAACACACCGCAAAAAGTATTACATCGAATAGATCCCCAAGAACATCGAGGAGAACTTTGTATTGAGAACCAAAGACAGAGAAGAAGTCATCTAGCTAATAAGTATGGACCCGAAGGTCTATGATGAACTACTCACACATCATCGGAGTGGCTATGGGGTTGATGTAGAAGCCCTCCGTGATCGAATCCCCCTCCGGAAGATTGCCCGAAAAGGCCCCAGATGGGATCTCACGGGTACAGAAGGTTGCGGCGGCGGAAAAGTGGTTTCATGGCTCCCCTTGATGTTTTTAGGGTATAAGAGTATATATAGGCGAAAGAAGTATGTCGGTGGAGCTCCGTGGGGCCCATGAGGGTGGGGGGCTCCCTCCTGCCTCGTGGAAGCTTTGCGGAGTTCCAGACTTCAACTCCAAGTCTCCTGGTTTGCGTTTGTTCCAAGAAAGATCCTCGCGAAGGTTTCATTCTGTTTGGATTCCGTTTGATATTCCTTTTCTGTGAAACACTAAAATAGGCAAAAAAATAGAAACGGGCACTGGGCCTCCGGTTAATAGGTTAGTCCCGAAAATAATATAAAAGTTCATATTAAAGCCCATTAAACATCCAAAATAGATAATATAATAGCATGGAACAATAAAAAAATTATATATACGTTGGAGACGTATCACACATGCAAATTTTCTTAGAACGGCAAAAGAATACCGCATATAGGTAGATATAGTGGACTCATGTGGCAAAACTGGGTTAAAGGTTTTTGGATGCACAAGTGATGATCATACTTAGTGCAAAACGAAGGCTAGCAAAAGATTGGGAAGCGACCAACTAAGAAACGAATAATCTCATAAGCAAGCATTAAGCATAAATAACACCTAATAATGCACCACAAGTAGGATGTAATTTCATTGCATGACTATTGACTTCCGTACTTCCATAGGGAATCACAAACCTTAACACCAATATTCTTACTAAAGCATAATTACTCACCAACATAACTCACATATCACATGATCATATATCAAAACTATTACTAAGAATCAAGTTTATTTTGTCCAATGATCTTCATGAAAGTTTTTATTATATCCTTCTTGGATATCTATCACTTTGGGACTAAATTTCATGTATTACTTTTTACAAGCTCCAACAAATATAAGTGAAGATCATGAGTATAATAAATTTTTCTTTCTCTCAAATTAATTTAAGTGAAGCAACAGAGAATTTCTTGAAACTTTTTACTAACTCTCAAATAAATCTAAATGAAGCAAGAGATCATTTCTTCAAAAATACTAAAGCACACCGTGCTCAAAAGGATATAAGTGAAGCACTAGAGGAAGTCCATTGCTCATAAAAATTCAAGAGAAGCATAGAAAGCAATTTTAACAAGTCATGACATAATTTTGGCTCTCTCAAATAGGTGTGTCCAGCAAGGATTGTTGACTTAAAACACAAAATAAAACAAGCAAAGAATCATATCATACAAGACGCTCCAAGCAAAACACATATCATGTGATGGATAAAAATATAGTTTCAATTAAAATACCGATGATCGTTGGAAGAAAGCGGGGATGCCACTCGGGGGCATCCCCAAGCTTAGTTGGTTGCTCATTTTTGGAGAATAGCTTAGGATGCCGAGGCAACCCCAAGATTAGGCTCTTCCATCCTTCCTTCATCCATCATAATATAACCTAAAACTTGGAAACTTCAATCACACAAAACTCAACAAAACCTTCGTAAGATCCGTTAGTATAATAATAATAAATCACTACTATAAGTACTGTATCAAACCAATTCATATTTTGTTTTTGTATTATATCTACTATATTCCAACATTTCTATGGCAAAAACTCATCAAAGAAAACCATAGAGCCATCAAAATAAGCACACAACACAAAGAAAACAGAATCTGTCAAAACAGAACAGTGTGTAGCAATCTGACTATTTCGAATACATATGTAACTCCAAAAATTCTGAAAAATTAACGCGACCTGGGGAATTTGTATATTGATCTACTGCAAGTGGAATTGGTATTTTATCGCTCTCTGGTAAAAAATGAAAATTAATTTCATGAGCCTAAAAGTTTCTATTTTTTCAGCAAGATCAAACAACTATCACCGAAGAAGGCCCTAAAGGCTTTACTTGGCACAAACACTAACTAAAATAAAAAAACACAATCATAACAGTAGCATAATTGTGCTAACACACAAAAACAGGAAGCAAAAATAAAATTTATTCATTGGGTTGCCTCCCAACAAGCGCTATAGTTTTACGCCCTTAGCTTGGCATAAAGCAAGGATCTAAGTTTTGTCATCTTTGGTTCGAGGTCCATAAGATGCCCTCATGATTGATTCATAAGGTGGATTAATTCTAGTTCTAGGAAAGTGTTCAATACCCTTCCTCAAAGGAAATTGGAACTTAATATTGCCTTCTTTCATATCAATCATGGCACTGATAGTGCGGAAAAACGGTCTACCAAGAATAATTGGACAAGATGGATTGCAATCAATATCAAGCACAATAAAATCTATGGGCACATAATTCCTATTTGCAAGAATAAGAACATCATTAATTCTTCCCATAGTCTTTTTAATAATAGAATTTGCCAAGTGCAAATTCAAAGAACATTCTTCAAGATTAGTA
The DNA here is from genome assembly GCF_056163025.1 of Triticum urartu. Taxonomy (NCBI): domain Eukaryota; kingdom Viridiplantae; phylum Streptophyta; class Magnoliopsida; order Poales; family Poaceae; genus Triticum; species Triticum urartu. The sequence continues at coordinate 492,076,013 of NC_141878.1, forward strand.
AGACCAAGCACATCACATAAAGATTTCAGAATTGTTGAAACACTAGCACACAAGTCACACAAAGCAAACCACTCATAATTTTTAATCTTGACTTTGATAGTATATTCCCATTCATCATGCAATTTTCTAGGAACTGAAACTTCCAATTCCAATTTTTCTTCAAGAGCTTTCATCATAGCATCAACAATATGTTCAGTAAAAGCTTTATTTTGTTCATAAGCATGGGGTGAATTTATCATGCATTGCAACAAACAAATACAATCAATCAAAGAGCAACTATCATAATTAAAGTCTTTGTAATCCAAAAGAGTGGGTACATTAGTAGCTAAAGTTTTGACCTCTCCAAACCCACTTTCATCAATTTTCTCAACAAGATTTTCACCCTCTGAAATATTGGGACGCCTTCTACCTAAAGTTGACTCTTCTCCAGTCCCTTTTTCATCAATATTAATTTTACTAAACAAGGAATCAATAGAAGCAACACCAATCATTTTAAGATCTTCATCACTTTTATCTTCTAACGAGATTGGTTTAGCAACCACTTTATTTAGTAAGGTAGCTTGTGCATCAGATATTTTTCCTAGCAAACTTTCAGCAAAATCATACTTAGATTGGAGATTGCAAACTTCTCTACTGACATCATCAAGTTGTTTTGTAATAGCATCAAGCACAACGGAGTGCTCCTTAAGTTCTTCAGTAAAATACTTATTATGCTCAAATTGTGTAGTCATATATTTCTTAGTACTTTTCTAAATTTCAAGAAAAAAATTTGGGTAAGGAACATCATAATATTTTCTTTGAGGCATCATGAATACGCAAACAAGAGTGCACACAAAAATAGATCCGGCAAGAAATTGGCGAACGTAAAAGAGAGGCGAATAAAATGGCAAATTTTTGTGAAGTGGGGGAGAAGAAAACGAGAGGAAAATGGCAAATAATGTAAATTGTGAGGATATGAGATTTGTGATTAGGAACCTAGTATATGTTGAAGATCCTCCCCAGCAACGGCGCTAGAAATTCCTTTTGACGTTGCTTGAAGCTACGTCGGTATTTGCCTAAAGAGGAAAGGATGATGGAGCACATCGGTGGTAGGTATTTGCCGCAGATACGAAACCAAGGTTATCGAACCAGTAGGAGAACCAAGCAACACAATGTAAACAACACTTGCACACTGATAACAAATCCTCGCAACCCGACGTGTTAAAGGGGTTGTCAATCCCTTTCGGGGTACGGCGCCTCAAGATAGGCAAACAAACATGAGAAAAATTTGTAGTAGATTGATAGATCGAACACCAAATAAAATAAATAAGGAAAAATGAAGCAAGGTATTTTTGGTTTTTTTAGTAGATCTGAAAATAAATGCAAGTAAAAAGTAGATCGCAAAGGCAAATATATGAGAAAGAAGACCCAGGGGCCGTAGGTTTCACTAGTGGCTTCTCTCATGAAAAAATAACAAACGGTGGGTAAACGAATTACTATTGGGCAATTGATAGAACCTCAAATAATTATCACGATATCCAGGCAATGATCATTATATAGGCATCACGTCCAAGGTTAGTAGACCGACACCTTCCTGCATCTACTACTATTACTCCAAACATCGACCGCTATCCAGCATGCATCTAGTGTATTAAGTTCATGGAGAAACAGAGTAATGCAATAAGAATGATGACATGATGTAGACAAGATCTATCTATGTATAGATAGACCCCATCGTTTTATCCTTAGTGGCAATGATACATACGTGTTGTTTCCCTTTCTGTCACTAGGATCAAGCACCGTAAGATCGAACCCACTACAAAGCACCTCTTCCCATTCCAAGATAAATAGATTAAGTTGGCCAAACAAAACCCAAATATCGGAGAAGAAATATGAGGCTATAAGCAATCATGCATATAAGAGATCAAAGAAACTCAAATAACTTTCATGGATATAAAAATATAGATCTGATCATAAACTCAAAGTTCATCAGATCCCAACAAACACACCGCAAAAGAGTTACATCATATGGATCTCCAAGAGACCATTATATTGAGAATCAAGAGAGAGAGATGAAGCCATCTAGCTACTAACTACAGACCCGAAGGTCTACAAAGAACTACTCTAGCATCATCGGAGAGGCATAAATGGAGGTGGTGAACCCCATCCGAGATGATGCCGAGATTGGATCTGGTGGTTCTGGACTCTGGGCAGCTGGATGAATATTTCGTCGACTCCCCTAGTGTTTTGGGATTTTTTTGATATTTATAGAGCAAAGAGGCGGTCCGGGGGGCACCCGAGGTGGGCACAACCCACCAGGGTGCGCCTGGGCCTCCTGGCACGCCCTGGTGGGTTGTGCCCCCCTTGGGGCACCCCCTAGGCGCATCCAGGGCCCGTTGTGTTCCTTTTGGCCCATAAAAATTCTTCGTAAAGTTTTGTGGCATTTGAACTCCGTCTTATATTGATTTTCTACGATGTAAAAAACACGGAAAAAACAGGAACTGGCACTTGGCACTATGTCAATTGGTTAGTACCAAAAAATGATATAAAATGATTATAACACATCCAACATTGATAATATAATAGCATGGAACAATCAAAAATTATAGATATGTTGGAGACGTATCAGGGTCACCGGCGAGGAGGCGACACTGCAACAAGAAGGTTAGCCGGCGAGGAGGCGGCGCTGCAAGAAGAAGGGTCACCGGCGAGGAGGCTGAGCTGCCAGTAAGCAGCAGTGAAGGTTTGAACTTGGAAATCAAGGAGGAACAGTGGAAATGTGGCTTTTGGTAGGAGGGAGGGGCAGGGAGATAGATATTTCCGCGGTGGCAAAAAAATTCGCTCGGTGCCACGAGAAACTGGCATGCAAGTGTGGTTCAAGCAGGGGCGATGGACTGTAGACGACGAAGCTTCCTGCATAAGCCAGACAAGACGGTGCGCCAAGATATTTTATATCGCATCCCACATGATTCTTTCTAGTTAACTGTTTGTGGTATACCTGATTTTTTCATTATATCTTGAAAGACAAAATGGTGTTACGGAGGGAAAGGATGGTGTATGTATTGCTAGAACATTTACGTACAGTGAACATGCAACTAGTACATGAGTGTCGTGTTTAAATTTGGAATTATTCCGGGTTCGTTTGGCATTTTTATGCATTAATTCAGTTTCCGGGCATTAAATGTGCATAATTCAAATTTGAACTACAAGCACATGCTCCAATGCACCAAAGTTTGTTGAAAAATCACATGTGTGTCTTTGGGTGAATTTATAGGTCCCATGCAAGAAATGGGAATGAAATTTAAACATCTGGGCGTCGTGGCTCGGCCGGAAAGATTGAGAAACTTGGTTTTTAATTCCTGTAAATCCAAAACACGGCTGAAAATCATGAAAGTTGGCATGGTGTCATGACATGGCACCAACATGCTGCGGTAAATTTTTTGGCTGAATTGGGACAAACTTTGGTGTAAGCTTCTTGCAAACTGGAGCTTCCCTCAAGAAGGCTCGTGGTTCCGAGAGGGAACGTGTCACCTCTGTGTGTGAAATGAGATACGTACACTACCTTCTCCCGCCTTAATTTTTTTACATAGGCAGATTAGACCAAATAGAAGTATCGTGCTAAATTTTGGAATTATTTCGGGTTTGTTTGGCCTTTTTAATACATTAATTGAGTTTCTACGCATTTAATGTGCATAACTCAAATTTGAACTACAAGCACATGCTCTAGTGCACCAAAGTTGGTTGAAATCACATGCGTGTCCTTTGGTGAATTTCTAGGTCCCATGCAAGAAATGGGAGTGAAATTCAAACATCTCGCTGTCGTGGCTTGGCCGGAAAGATTGATAAACTTGGTTTTTTAATTCTTGTAATCCAAAACACACATGAAAATCATGAAACTTGGCATGGTGTCATGACATGGCACCAACATGTTGCGGTAAATTTTTTGGACAAATTGGGACAAGCTTTGGTGTAAGCTTCTTGCAAACCGGAGCTTCCCTCAAGAAGGCTCATGGTTCCGGGAGGGAACGTGTCACCTCCGTGTGCGAAACTACATACGTACACTGCCTTCTCCCGCCTTAATTTTTTACGCTGGCAGATTAGACCAAATAGAAGTATCGTGCTAAATTCTAGAATTATCCCGAGTTCGTTTGTCCCTTTTATACATAAATTGAGTTTATGCGCATTTAATGTGCATAATTCAAATTTGAACTACAAGCACATGCTCCAGTGCACCAAAGTTGGTTGAAAAATCACATGTGTGTCTTTGGGTGAATTTATAGGCCTCATGCAAGAAATGAGAATGAAATTCAAACATCCTGGTTTCATGGCTCGGCCGGAAAGATTGAGAAACTTGGTTTTTTAACTCCTGTAAATCGGAAACATACCCGAAAATCATGAAACTTGGCATGGTGTCATGACATGGCACCAACATGCTGCGGTAATTTTTTTGGCCGAATTGGGACAAGCTTTGGTGTAAGCTTCTTGCAAACCGGAGCTTCCCTCAAGAAGGCTCGTGGTTTCGAGAGGGAACGTGTCACCTCCGTGTGCGAAACGACATCCGTACACTGCCTTCTCACGCCTTAATTTTTTTACACACGCAGATTAGAACAAATAGAAGTATCGTGCTAAATTTTGGAATTATTCCGGGTTTGTTTGGCCTTTTTTTATACATTAATAGAGTTTCTGTGAATTTAATGTGCATAATTCAAATTTGAACTACAATCACATGCTCCAGTGCACCAAAGTTGGTTGAAAAATCACATGTGTGTCCTTGGGTGAATTTATAGGTCACATGCAAGAAATGGGAATGAAATTCAAACATCTGGGCGTCGTGGCTCAGCTGGAAAGATTGATAAACTTGGTTTTTTAATTCCTGTAAATCCAAAACACGCCTGAAAATCAAGAAACTTGGCATGGTGTCATGACATGGCATCAACATGCTGCGGTAATTTTTTTGGCTGAATTGGGACAAGCTTTGGTGTAAGCTTCTTGCAAACCGGAGCTTCCCTCAAGAAGGCTTGTGGTTCCGAGAGGGAACGTGTCACCTCCGTGTGCGAAACGACATACGTACGCTGCCTTCTCCCGCCTTAATTTTTTACACAGGAAGATTATACCAAATATAAGTATCATGCTAAATTTTGGAATTATTCCAGGTTCGTTTGGCCTTTTTTATACATTAATTGCATTTCTGCGCAATTGATGTGCATAATTCAAATTTGAATTACAAGCACATGCTCCAGTGCACCAAAGTTGTTTGAAAAATCACATGTGTGTCCTTGGGTGAATTTCTAGGTCCCATGCAAGAAATGAGAATGAAATTCAAACATCTGGGCGTCGTGGCTCGGCCGGAAAGGTTGAGAAACTTGGTTTTTTAATTCCTGTAAATCCAAAACACGCCTAAAAATCATGAAACTTGGCATGGTGTCATGACATGGCATCAACATGCTGCGGTATCTTTTTGGCTGAATTGGGACAAGCTTTGGTGTAAGCTTCTTGCAAACCGGAGCTTCCCTCAAGAAGGCTTGTGGTTCCGAGAGGGAACGTGTCACCTCCGTGTGCGAAACGACATACGTACACTACCTTCTCCCGCCTTAATTTTTTACACAGACAGATTATACCAAATATAAGTATAATGCTAAATTTTGGAATTATTCCAGGTTCGTTTGGCCTTTTTATACATTAATTGAGTTTCTGCGCAATTGATGTGCATAATTCAAATTTGAATTACAAGCACATGCTCCAGTGCACCAAAGTTGTTTGAAAAATCACATGTGTGTCCTTGGGTGAATTTCTAGGTCCCATGCAAGAAATGAGAATGAAATTCAAACATCTAGGCGTCGCGGCTCGGCCGGAAAGATTAAGAAACTTGGTTTTTTAATTCCTGTAAATCCAAAACACGCCTGAAAATCATGAAACTTGGCATGGTGTCATGACATGGCACCAACATGGTGTGCTAATTTTTCTGTCCGATTTGCGAAGGCGCACACATTAACAATCAAGAAAGTCATTTTTGGAACAAGTGCTGACACGTTACAAATCGGAAACACAAGTATTATTGAAACCGTGGGTGTTCTACTTACCAATTACATGTTGCCACGCGTCCCTTTTTTATTGGCTAGGAGGTGTCGTGCGGGGTAGCTATTTGAGTACGAGAGGCGTGCGATCAGACCCCTGCGCATGCTCATCGGGAGGAGAGCCCTTTGACCGCTACCCACCGCGCACCTCCCTCCCAACGTCGGCGTGGATATATGTCTCACTGGACTGAGATTTAAGAGAGAAAAATGAAAATCTGAAAAGAAAGTTTTGCACGGATCTTGATGTAATATCCGACGGTCCTATATAGCATCGGCTGCGACTTATAGCAAGCATGATGAATATAAGGACGATGACAGTGGATAATAATTGTCTTACATATTTAGGAACATAATTAAAAAAAGCCACATGCGGCAATGCCCGAAATACACAAGGGCAAAAGAAGAAGGAAGACAACGATCTGGCTCGCTGATCTCTACATTGTTGCAAGCCGCGGGAACTAGTCTCCGCTGCAAGCGGCGATGAGCTCTTTCTTGTCCTCAAGATGCTGCTTGAGAACATCCACGGATTCCTCCACCAGCCTTCTGTGCTCGATGCGCAGCATGGCATTCTCGTCCATAAGTTTCTCGACGATGACACCGGTCCTCTTCAACAAGGCAGTGGTCTCCTCCTGTTGCTCCGCACTTCCGACGATCTTCCTCCTCAGCAGGTCGCGCTCAGGCCGGAGCTTCGCGTTGCTCTCAGTTAGTTGCTGGATGACACCAGTAGCCTCTTCAAAAGAGGCTTTCATGTCGTGCTGCAACCTCGCCCAGCCGGAGATCTGATCCATTTGGCTATGGACAATCGCATGCATGCACCTATAAGAGTCCTCGCTTGCCCGCGAGACATTTTCCCAGGCTGCCGCGGCGCGGGAGGACATCTCTGTCGCATTCACGGCACGGTGGGACATCTCTTCTGCATCCACGACGCGGCCGGACCAGTCTGCCGCATCGACGGTGCGGCGGGACCTGCATGCTGCTTCGGCGGCGCGGTGGGACCTCTGTGCTGCTACGACCGCGCGGTGAGACATCCCAGTTGCGTTCGCGGCAAGGCGGGACATCTCTCGTGCTTCCGCTTCCATGCTCGCATCTCCCCGGTGGCAATCTCTCGACCCAGAACTCATGCTGTCCATGGCAGACGCAAAGGAACGCTGATGAATGACTTGTTTGTTTTTGTGGATGAGGAGTTGAGGAGGAATGTGCAGTCATCTTGGAGTAGTAGTATTTATAACCGAGTAGTAATACGCTCCTAAGTGGGAAACCGTTTAGGTTTTGATCGGTGTGAACAGGTTTGCAATTTGGAATGTGACGGGACACATGCTCAAAATTTACTAAAGGTTATAAGTGCGGCACTATTCTCAGAAGGCGTAACGTGGGCATGTACGCCTTCTCGGCCGCATACGTGGCGTTTGCACCATAGGGTGCACCGCAATTGGCAATGTCAGCACACGTCTTGTTCCAACAACCGTGCACGCTCGTTATTACCATCGCGCATGCTTCTTTTAATTAGAATGTGTGTGCCCCTCTAGTGCACACACGTTGATCTATCTAACTATTTCAATTTGTTGTGGCTAATCGCAAACAGTTCATCTGTGTGAAGTGTATGCCATCAATCACAGACACTTTGATCTGGCTGAACCGTTTCTGTTCTGTTGCCTAATCACAAACAGTTAATCCTTCCAAAGCATATACCCTCAATCACACACACCTTTATCGGGCTGACTGTTTCTTTTGTGTTGCCTAGTCACAAACAGTTCATCCGAGTGAACCGTATGCTGTATATCGCACATGCCTTCATCAGGCTGCCCGTTTCTTTTGTTCCGCCTCATCGCAAACAGTTCATTGGACTGAACCGTATGCCCTGCAACGCACGCGCAACTAAAATCTGAACCGTGTTTGATGACTCCGCCATCGCAAACGTTTTGCATCTTTTTTGACGGTTCTTTTACACCACCGTTTGCGATTATTGCATCGCACACAATTTCGTCGAAGGGTCTCTGATCGTAGTGTCGCGTTAGCAGCATCCTGCGGTAGTGTACCATCACCTTTCAACTTAGCTTTCTTTAGGAACGCATTAAAATTCAAGGGAACGGTAGCACGGGCCATTGATCTACAACAACATAGATATGCAAAAAAAACTATCAGGACTAAGTTCATGATAAATTAAAGTTCAATTAATCATATTACTTAAGAACTCCCACTTAGATAGACATCCCTCTAGTCATCTAAATGATCACGTGATCCATATCAACTAAACCATGTCCGATCATCACGTGAGATGGAGTAGTTTTCAATGGTGAACATCTCTATGTTGATCATATCTACTATATGATTCACGTTCGACCTTTCGGTCTCAATGTTCCGAGGCCATGTCTGTATATGCTAGGCTCGTCAAGTTTAACCTGAGTATTCTGGCTTGCACCCATTGAGGGAGTCCTGGACTAAGGCATCCTCGGGCATCCAGCCTGTTGGGCATGGGCCGGACTAATGGGCTACGAAGATACAAGACCGAAGACTCTCACCCGTGTCCGGATGGGACTCTCCTTGGCGTGGATGGCAAGCTTGGCATTCGGATATAAAGATTCCTTTTTCTGTAACCGACTTTGTATAACCCTAGTCCCCTCCGGTGTCTATATAAACCGGAGGGCTTAGTCCGTAGGGACAATCATAATGAGATAGGCTAGACTTCTAGGGTTTTAGCCATTACGATCTTGTGGTAGATCAACTATTGTAACCCCCATACTCATCAATATTAATCTAGCAGGACGTAGGGTTTTACCTCCATTGAGAGGGCCCGAACCTGGGTAAACATTGTGTTCCCTGTCTCCTGTTACCATCAACCTCAGATGCATAGTTCGGGACCCCCTACCCGAGATCCACCGGTTTTGACACCGACATTGGTGCTTTCATTGAGAGTTCTGTTGTGTCATCATTAGGAGGTTCGATGGCCCCGTCAATCATCTACAACAACGTTGTCCAGGGAGAAACCTTCCTCCCGGGACAGATCTTCGTATTCGACGGCTTCGCACTATGGGCCAACTCGCGTGGCCATCTAGAGCAGATCGATAGCTACGCCCCTGGCTGTCAGGTCAGATTTGGAAGCTTGAACTACGTCGCGGATATCCGCGGAGACTTGATCTTCAACGGATTCGAGACCATGGCGGCCGCTCCCTGCCGCCACGATGAACATGACTTAAATCTGTCATCGTACCATGCCCAGGGGATAGCGCCTGTAACTACTCCAGCCCTGGATCCGGAGCAAATTGCGCCATCCGAGGACAGGAGGCTCAACCCTGCCACGATAATCGCATACTCACTGGCGCCAGAGCCGCACACCCACCCAACCTCGAGTGGGATCTGTGTCACCAAAACCCCGGACCCGTTTCCGGCTACAAGTTCTGAACCATGTGCGTCCGCGCACGACGAGCTTGATCAGACATCGATCATCGTATTCAGCTCCATGGACATCTTTCGGCACTCGCCTTTAGGCGACGTGCTAAACTCATTAAAAACACTCTCCTTAGCGGGGGACTCTCAACCGAATTATATCCGGTTTGAACTAGGGGCTGACGACGGAGAATTCCGCTTCCCACCCCCATCCACTTAATAGCCATTGTCGAAGACTTAACTGACATACTCGATTACGGCTCCGAAGACATCGATGGTATGGACGACGATGCTGGAGAGGAGCAGGCCGAAAACTCACCATTCACCGGACGATGGACGGCCACCTCCTCATACGATGTATACATGGTAGATGCACCAAAATAGAATAGTGGCAATGACAAGGAAGATCCAGTTGAGGATAAACCTCCTGAGATACAACCAAAACGCTGGGGTCAGCGACGCCGCTCTAAATCACGCCGCAGCAAAGACAGCAACACCAGCACAGGAGAAGATAACACTCCGGGCGGTGCCAAAGACAATGAAGACACCATTGAGGCAACTTGAGAACAAGATGAATGGGGAGATGGGTGAGTCAGCCCTGATGAACAGGCCGCTCACGAAGACTCGGAAGACAGCAATTATCTTCCACTCTCCGAGGATGAGGTGAGCCTCGGCAATGAGGATTTTATCGTGCCTGAGGAACCTCTCGAGCAGGAGCACTTCAAGCACCGGCTAATAGCCACCGCAAGGAGCCTGAAAAAAAGCAGCAACAGCTTCAAGATGATCAAGATCTGCTCAATGACAGGTGATCTAACGTCCTGGAAGCCGAGGAGTACAGCCTCAAGTGACCACTCAAAAGTTACCCGAAGCGCAAATTACTACCTCAATTCGTTGACGAGGCATTGGAGCCCATGCCATCAGTGCACAATGCGGCTGACCGAGCACCACGTGGTCGGGACAAAGCGGCAACGCAAGCCGAACACCAGCCCGTACCACCTCGGCATAAAAACAGAGACAAAACTGCTCAGGGATACACATATGATCTCCGGCAGGGCCTGAAGAATAAAGTAGGTCTGGCCAGATCGATCTATGGATCACGGGGGCATGCCCCGACGCGCGCCTCGGCTATCGAGCCAAACATGGCAAGCATAGTTACGTCGGAGCCGAAAATAGCAGACGGACTCCATCCGAAATACGTCGTGACCTGGCCCGATATAGAGGCGGCGCACACCCCCTCTGCTTCACTGATGAAGTAATCGAACATGAATGCCCAGAAGGGTTCAAACCCGTGAATATCGAATCATATGATGGAACCACAGATCTGCATTATGGATTGAAGACTTTATCCTCCATATTCACATGGCATGCGGCAATGATTCTTCATGCCATAAAATACCTCCCCCTAAAACTCAAGGGGCCAGCCCAACACTGGCTGAACAGCCTGCCTGAAAACTATATTGGCAGCTGGGAGGACTTGGAAGAAGCCTTCCTTGACAACTTCCAAGGTACATATGTTTGACCTCCGGATGCCGACGACTTAAGTCACATAATCCACCAGCCCGAAGAGTCAGACATGAAATTCTGGATTAGATTCTTAACCAAAAAGAACCAGATCATCGACTGTCCGGACGCCGAAGCCCTAGCTGCATTTAAACATAGCATCCGGGATGAATGGCTTGCCTGACACCTTGGCCAAAAAAAGCCGAAGTCCATGGCAGTCCTCATGGCACTCATGAACAGCTTTTGCGCGGGCGAAGATAGCTGGCTAGCCCATAGTAATAACAATACAAGCGAACCTTGCACTTTGGAAGCCAAGAAATAGCAATTGCAAGCCCCGACGCAACAGACGTAAGCGTCTAAGCAACGGTGATAATAACGATGACACAGCGGTCAACGCCAAATTCAGTTGCTCCAAGTCCGGTCAGTGGAAGAAGCCATATAAAATAAATAATCAGGGCCCTTCCATCCTGGACCGCATACTCGATCGCCCATGTCAGATCCATGGCACCCCTGATAAACCAGCCAAACATACCCACAAGAGTTGTTGGGTCTTCAAACAGGCCGGAAAGTTAAATGCCGAAGACAAGGAGAAGGGGTCGCAAAGCGAGAACAATGACGAGGAGCCCCATCCACCGAACACAGGGGGACAGAAGAAGTTTCCCCCTCAAATCAAAATGGTGAACATGATATACGCCACCCATATCCCCAAGAGGGAGCGCAAACGCGCGCTCAGGGACGTCCATGCGATAGAGCCAGTCGCCCCAAAATTCAACCCATGGTCGTCATGCCCAATCACTTTCGATCGTAGGGATCATCTGACCAGTATCCGTCATGGCAGGTCAGCCGCACTGGTCCTCGACCCAATAATTGATGGATTTCACCTCGCACGAGCCCTCATGGATGGAGGCAGCGGCCTCAACCTGCTTTACCAGGATACAGTGCACAAAATGGGCATCAATCCATCAAGGATCAAGCCCACCAACACTACCTTTAAAGGAGTTATACCAGGTGTAGAAGCCCGCTGCTCGGGCTCAATCACATTGGAGGTCATCTTCAGATCTCCGGACAACTTCCGAAGCAAGAAGTTAATCTTTGATATCGTCCCCTTCCGAAGTGGCTATCATGCACTGCTCGGACGAACTGCGTTTGCTCGATTCAATGCGGTGCCGCACTATGCTTATCTCAAGTTCAAGATGCCCGGACCACGTGATGTCATAACAGTCAATGGAAATACGGAGCGCTCCCTCCGTACCAAGGAGCACACCGCTGCCTTGGCAGCAGAAGTACAGAGCGGCCTCCGCAAGCAGAACCTTAATTCAGCAGCCATACCCCCGGACACTGTCAAACGAGTCCGAACTACCATGCGCTAGGACAGCCCAACTCGTCAAGAGCTCAACTAGTAATTCGGCCTCCGTCCCAGACCACACCAAGTGGCGGCGTTTGCGCCGCACGTACATAACTACGCACTCAAAATACCATGGGCATAGACGGAGGCATAACTAGATTGTGATCCATAATAAGGCTCGACCTCCCCTGGACACACATACTTTCACTTTTTCTTTTTCCTCTTCAGGTTTACTTTCCCCAGGCCCCTCTCACCGGCCTCATAATCGGTCCTTCCGAAGGACGGACACACCAAGGTGGCAAGTAGCACAGACGTGCGGGGGAATCTCTAGATGTCCTTTTTGGCGATCACTATACTTGTTTTTAGGACACGTACGCAGCTCCTCCTTGGTCTTGGCATGTTAAATAGCCACTATTTCTTATCGCACTACTTGTACAAAATACGCTTTGACATATTAATCAAACTATAATGGAAACAGTTTGCAGCCCAACTTTTGCGGCACTAGTTTGTTCTTTTGATAATCTTATCAAATCGCACCCATACACTTTGGTACGCTTTATTCCGCCAGGAGCTTCATTGTGCCCCATAACACGGCAACAAAGTCCGAACACTTTTTGCAGTACAGTTCGGCACCCCGAATTTAGCATTATATGCATCGGCTCCGAATCATGTCTTTGGTCAATAGTTGGGTTGCCCAGCTCCTGTGCTTACTACCTTACGTTCCGCTATATTGGCTAAGGTAGTAAAGGGATAACTACTGCGATTGTGTCCTGGTTTATCCGGATGAGCACCTCAATAGAGAAAGCCGAAAACTGACTGTCATGATGCGGCGTGAGCTGGTCAGCTCTTCGGAGGTTTCAAATCTTTAGCGATTTTTTCCACATTATGCGATGAATCGGTTCTGATCCGGTCAGGTGTTTACAGCACCCTAGTTCGGATACTAGGGGTTGCGCCCAAATTTTTATTGTCAAACTCCTATGGCTAAGTGAGGGTGATAAAGCCACATAGTCTGATTGCCTGGTTCGTAGCGCTAAACACCTCCTTTAAGGACCAAATGTTGGGATAAAGAGTGTTTAGATCATCCCGAACACCCCCGTACTACCTACGTGGGGGCTGAAGCCGACGACTGGCCAACCCTCAGATTAAATAAAAACGGCCGCACAGGAGGTAAAAACTTCAACAAATAAACAAGCATTATATTACATAACGGGTCTGTTTAATACTACAGGACGAGATAGCATGAATATGCTCATTCAAAAATAATGTCCTTAGCACATTGCTCCGCTACAATGCGGGATCCCTCCAGGACATCGTCAAAATATCACGCGGGCGTGCGGTGCTCCTTTCCCTCGGGCGGTCTTTCGGTCGCGAGCTTGACGGCATTCATCTTCGCCTATTGCATCTTGACACGGGCGAAGGCCATCCGCGCACCTTCTATAAAGTCCGACCGCTTGACGGTGTCAAGTCAAGGGCAGGAATGGACCAGCCGCTTCACGACTCCGAAGTAGCTGTCGGGCATAGCTTCTGCAGCCCACAGCCGTATTATTAAGTCCTTCATGGCTAGTTCGGCCACCCTATGCAGCTCGACCAGCTGTTTTAGCTGGTCGCTAAAAGGCACCGGATGTTCTGGCACAAGGTATTGCGACCAGAACAGCTTCTCCATTGCGCTCCCTTCTTCGGCTCGAAAGAATGCCGCAGCGTCAGAAACGCTGCGCGGCAAATCCGCAAACGCCCCTGGCAAACTCCAAATCCGGGTCAGTAAGAGATATCTTGTCTTCACATACTTGCTTTGCATAATGAAAGCCTTACCCGCCGCAATCTTCTTGGCCTCTTGGATTTCCTGGAGGGCGCCTTGGGCTTCGGCCCGGGCCTCTTGTGCACTTTGGCGGACCCCCGCGAGTTTGGACTCTTGGTCCGCATTCTGCCGCTCCAAGGACTCGTATTTGTTCACGACATCTTGGAGATCCTGCTGGACCTCACCAATCCTGGCCTCATGCTTCTCTCGGGCTGCCCGTTCCTCTGCCGCCCTCTCCTCGGCCTCGTCCAACGCCTTCTTGAGGGCCTCCACCTCGGTTGCTGCCCCTACAAAAATATCACGACACTTGGTCAGCGCACAAACATTCATCCCTTCCAGATATACACAAAAACATTGAATACCTTGATTGTCCTCTAGCTGCTTTTTCGCACGACCGAGCTCTTCCTCGGTCTGCTCCAGCCTCTGCTTCAGTCCGGAGACTTCGGCAGCATGAGAGGTCGCGGCCAACAGTGACGCCTGCTTATTCACATAAACATATCTGGTTAGTCTCATGCGAAAAATTGTTTGATCCTCTGTTTGGCTCTTCTTTCTGAAGACCGAACAGAGCCTCAGGGGCTACTATCTATACTATGATTTTATTTTCACAAAGTTACATTGTTTACCTCAAATCCTGTTAGAAGGCTTGTGCAGGCTTCGGTTAGTCCACTTTTCACGGATTGAATCTTCTCAATCACCGTACCCATAAGGGTACGGTGTTCCTCAATGATGGAAGCACTTTACAGTGCTTCCAATAGAGTATCCGGTGCCTCTGGTTGGACAGAGGTCACCGGCGGAATAGGCACACCTCCTTATGATGAAGGAGGCTATCTTCCGGATTTCGAAGCCGTATAGGTCTCCGGGACTATATCCGGCTGGGGGCCGAATTGGACGTGGCCCCCATCGCCAGTCTTCATGGGGATCTGCTCCCCCATATGTCTGGCGGCCGAGGTCTTGCCCTCTGGCGCCGCCCTAATGGCCTCCTACGTCTCTCCCTGGTCTGGGATCCTTCGGGACAACACCTCGGTGTCATCCATGACCTTGGGAGAGGAGGCCGTCGGAAGGGACCCGCTGTCCATCGCCTTCGGGTCCAGTGAGTTCCCCGAAGACGAGGATCGCTCGAGGGCGGAACGAGCCGGACTGCAAGTACATGGTTCAACATGTTAAAATCATAAAGTAAAAAGGCTGATATATGAATGCATTGGGGTCTTCGGATACTCACGATTCGGCCAAGGGCTTATCCCGGGGGCGTCGTTCTAAGCTGCTGTCGACGTACCATGAGGAGCTATCCACGAGGGAGGCTTTCCCCTTCTTGGATGCCTCTGCCTCCAGATTTGTGGAGGCCGCCCTCTTCTTTCCCCCCTCTGGGAGGGGGAGTTGCTTTATTCTTCCTCTTCGTCCTCCTTGTCATCTTCAGCGGCGGAGTGAGTTTCAGCGTCTTCGGACACCATGTCCGAAGTACCCTTGGGGCGGAGGCCACCTCTGGTACCCTTGGCCTTCTTCTCTGGCACCTTGTAAGGCGCCGGAACCAGCATCTTCATCAAGCGCGGGATGGCTGGGTCCTCGGGCAGCGGAGCCGCACACTGAATCTGCTCCGCCTTCGTCGTCCAACCCTAAAGAACAGATAGGGAAGTTGGGACATCCTCCTTGAATAAGCAAGTAAGGGATATGCCTTGAAACATGGAGAACTTACCGAACTGGCAGGATGAGCCAGGTCATGCCCATGGTGTTCAGTTGTCTTTGGCCACGTCTCGTTGGCCTTGAAGAGCACCTTCCACATGTCTTTGTTTGTAGTCTCGAAGAACCGTTGCAGGGTCTTGTGTTCGGCCGGATCAAATTCCCATAGGTGGCAAGCCCGGTTCTGGCTTGGAAGGATCCGGCGAATTAGCATCACCTAAATCATATCAACAAGCTGGACGTTCTTGTCCATCATGCTCCTAATGCGCGTCTAAAGCACTGTCAGCTCGTCCGACAAAGACCAATCTAGGCCCTTTTCTTGCTAGGAGGTAAGCCGCGTTGGGGCCCCGAATTTGAATTCAGGAGCCGCGGCCCAAGAGGAGTCGCGGGGCTCTGTGACGTAGAACCACAGCTTCTGCCACCCCTTGACGGTCTCCACGAAGGTACCTCTGGGCCACGGGATGTTGGGCATCTTGCTCACCATGGCACCTCTGCTCTTTGCGTGTTGGCCGTCCACCACCATCAGCTTCACGTTGAATATCTTGAGCCATAGTCCGAAGTGGGGTGGAATGCGGAGGAAGGCCTCTCACACGACAATGAATGCCGAGATGTTGAGGAAGGAGTTTGGGGCTAGATCATGGAAATCTAGCCCATAATAGAACATGAGTCCGCGGACAAAAGGGTGGAGAGGAAACCCTAACCCGCGGACGAAATGGGGGATGAACACCACCCTCTCATTGGACTTTGTGGTGGGGACGATTTGCCCCTTGGCCGGGAGCCGGTGGACGATTTCTTTCGCCAGGTACCCGGCCTCCCGAAGATCGGTGATGTCCTTATCCTTGACGAAGGAGGCCATCCACTTGCCTTGCGCTCCAGATCCGGACATGGTCGAGTGTTTTCTTGAGGCAGAAAAGATGAGGACTTGGGCGCTGGAGCTTGAGAATGGGAGGGCAGAGAGAGAGGGAAGGTGTGGGTGAAATAAGGGAATCCTTATCTCCTTATAAAGGCAGTGAATATCAAGCGCCTCCCCACTCACCTTAAAACTCGCATGTTCCCAAGGGATGTGCAAACGGCACGGTTTGATTACCCATGCACGTATTGATGAGAATCCTGTAATAAGGGGACACGATCTCTGCTTTGACAAGACATGCCAATGAGACCGCATCTCGAAGCGGCAGGCCGAAAACGGTTCGAAATAATGACCGGGTGATGATGTAGTGTCGCATTATCAAAAATTGTCAGCAGATTGGACTCATGAAATATTATACGCTCTGCGGTGGTGTGTGGTACTTGTTTTGCAGATCCGGACATGTTAGTCGTATTCAAAGACTGTATTGGAGTATTCGGAGGAAGAACCCTCCTTGCAATCTCGAAGACAATCTGCGCACCGGACACCTCGTCATTGAAGCCTGGTTCAGGGGCTACCGAGGGAGTCCTGGACTAAGGGGTCCTCGGGCTTCCGGCCTATTGGACATGGGCCGGACTGATGGGCTACGAAGATACAAGACCGAAGACTCTCACACGTGTCCGGATGGGACTCTCCTTGGTGTGGATGGCAAGCTTGGCGTCCGGATGTAAAGATTCCTTTCTCTGTAACTGACTTTGTATAACCCTAGTCCCCTCCGGTGTCTATATAAACTGGAGGGCTTAGTCCATAGGGATAATCATAATGAGATAGGCTAGACTTCTAGGGTTTTAGCCATTACAATCTCGTGGTAGATCAACTCTTGTAACCCACATACTCATCAATGTTAATCTAGCAGGATGTAGGGTTTTACCTCCATCGAGAGGGCCCGAACCTGGGTAAACATTGTGTTCCCTGTCTCCTGTTACCATCAACCTTAGACGCACAGTTCGGGACCCCCTACCCAAGATCCGCCGGTTTTGACACCGACGCCCGTTGTATGTGAACGTAGAGCTTATCACACCCGATCATCACGTGGTGTCTCGACACGACGAATTGTAGCAATGGTGCATACTCAGGGAGAACACTTATACCTTGAAATTTAGTGAGGGATCATCTTATAATGCTACTGCCGTACTAAGAAAAATAAGATGCATAAAAGATAAACATCACATGCAATCAAAATATGTGACATGATATGGTCATCATCATCTTGTGCCTTTGATCCCCATATCCAAAGCACCGTCATGATCTCCATCATCACCGGCTTGACACCTTGATCTCCATCGTAGCATCATTGTCGTCTCACCAACTATTGCTTCTATGACTATCGCTACTTCTTAGTGATAAAATAAAGCAATTACATGGTGATTGCATTTCATACAATAAAGCAACGACCATAAGGCTCCCACCAGTTGCCGATAACTTATACAAAACATGATCATCTCATACAACAATTTATATCTCATCATGTCTTGACAATATCACATCACAACATGCCCTGCAAAAACAAGTTAGACGTCCTCTACTTTGTTGTTGCAAGTTGTACGTGGCTGCTATGGGCATCTAGCAAGAACCGTTCTTACCTACGTATCAAAACCACAAAGATTTTTCATCAAGTGTGTTGTTTTAACCTTCAACAAGGACCGGCCGTAGTCAAATTTGATTCAACTAAAGTTGGAGAAATAGGCACACGCCAGCCACCTGTGTGCAAAGCATGTCGGTAGAACCGGTCTCATGAATGTGGTCATGTAATGTTGGTCCGGGCCGCTTCATCCAACAATACCACCCAATCAAAATAAGACGTTGGTGGTAAGTAGTATGACTATTATCTCCCATAACTCTTTGTGTTCTACTCGTGCATATCATCTACGCATAAACCTGGCTCGGATGCCACTGTTGGGGAACGTAGCATGCAATTTCAAAAAAATTCCTACGATCACACAAGATCTATCTAGCAGATGCAAAGCAATGAGAGGGGAAGAGTGTGTCCACATACCCTCTTAGCCCGAAAGAGGAAGCGTTAGGTTAACGCAATTGATGTAGTTGAACGTCTTCACGATCCAACCGACCCAAGCACCAAACGTACGGCACCTCCGTGTTCAGCACATGTTCAGCTCGGTGACGTCCCTTGAACTCTTAATCCAGCAGAGGACCAGGGAAGAGTTCCGTCAGCATGACAGCGTGGTGACAGTGATGGTGATGTGATCCACACAGGGCTTTGCCTAAGCACTACGACGCTATGACCGGATGAGTAAACTGTGGAGGGGGGCACCGCACACGGCTAAGGGAACAATTGATGTGCCTTTGGGGTGCTCCCCGCCCCCGTATATAAAGGAGAGGGGGAGGAGGTGGCCGGCCAGTAGGAGGCGCGCCAAGGGGGGGTCCTACTAGGACTCCACTCCTAGTAGGATTCGCCCCCCTTCCTTCCAACAGAGAGGGGGGAAGGGGAAAGAGGGGAGAGGGAGAAGGAAGGGGGGGCCGCGCCCCCACCCGTTGTCCAATTCGGATTGGGCAGGGGGGAGGCGCGTGCCGCCTGTTGTGGCCTGCCTCCCTCTCTCTACTATGGCCCATGAGGCCCATTAACTTTCCTGGGGGGGTTCCGATAACCTCCTGGTACTCTGAAAAATCCCCGAACCTCTTCGGAACCATTCTGGTGTCCATATATAACCTTCCAATATAACAATATTTACGTCACGACCATTTCGAGACTCCTCGTCATGTACGTTATCTCATCCGGGACTCCGAACAAACTTCTGTCACCAAAACACACAACTCATAATACAAATCGTCATTGAATGTTAAGCGTGCGGACCCTACGGGTTCGAGAACTATGTAGACATGACCGAGACACATCTCCGGTCAATAACCAATAGCAGAACTTGGATGCTCATATTGGTTCCTACATATTCTACGAAGATCTTTCTCGGTCAAACCGCATAACAAAATATGTCATTCCCTTTGTCATCGGTATGTTACTTGCCCGAGATTCGATCGTCGGTATCAGCATACCTAGTTCAATATCATTACCGGCAAGTCTCTTTACTCGTTCTGTAATACATCATCCCGCAACTAACTCATTAGTCACATTGCTTGCAAGGCTGATGGTGATGAGCATTACCGAGTGGGCCCAGAGATACCTCTCAGATACTCGGAGTGACAAATTCTAACATTGATCTATGCCAACCCAACAAACACCTTCGGACACACCTGTAGAGCATCTTTATAATCACACAGTTACGTTCTGATGTGTGATAGCACACAAGGTGTTCCTCCGGTATTCGGGAGTTGCATAATCTCATAGTCAGAGGAATATGTATAAGTCATGAAGAAAGCAATAGCAATAAAACTAAACGATCATTATGCTGAGCTAACGGATGGGTCTTGTCCATCACATCATTATCTAATGATGTGATCCCGTTCATCAAATAACAACACATGTCTTTGGTCAGGAAACTTAACCATCTTTGATTAACAAGCTAGTCAAGTAGAGGCATACTAGGGACACTCTATTTTGTCTATGTATTCACACATATACCAAGTTTCCAGTTAATACAATTCTAGCATGAATAATAAACATTTATCATCATATAAGGAAATATAAATAAAAACTTTATTATTGCCTCTAGGGCATATTTCCTTCACCTCGGACGTCTACAGCCCCCACCAAAGCGCATGCCCACCTTGGACTATGATGGCATCCATCCATGATCCCTCTGCAGCCCCCACCGACGCGCATGCCTATCCTAGACTACGATGTTGTCCATCCATGATCCCTCCGCATCCCTCACCCATGTGCATGCCCACCATGGACGACGATGTCGTCCATCCAGGATCCGTTTGCGGTCAGGACACCATGCCTAGTAGGTGCTCGGTCAAATGCCATTGAGCTTTTTTGTTGAACTTCTTGTTGTTTTCTATAGTAAGCACGATAGGCGGGTACTCGATGATCATGGATGAGTTGCTCTTCGATATGTGGTTGGTCATATCTATGGACTACATAGGCATGAAGCAAGGGGGCTTGACCTTTTTGGCAAAATGTGCATTCTTTGTTTCATGTGCAAAAGAACTTCATGCCTGATGCGGCTTGAACTATGTCAGTATTTCCCCAAAGAGGAAGGGATGATGCAGCATAGCTACGTGAACGGCACCTGCACACAAATAACAAATACTCGCAACCCGACGTATTAAAGGGGTTGTCAATCCCTTTCGGGTAACGGCGCCAGAAATTGGCTAGTAGACGGGATAAAAATATGATAGATTGGATAAATAGATCTCGAATAAATGTAAAATAAAATAAAGTGCAACAAGGTATTTTTGGGTTTTTTTAAATATAGATCTAAAAATAAAAACAAATAAAAATAGATCGCGAAGGCAAATATAACAAAGAAGAGACCCGGGGGACGTAGATTTCACTAGTGGCTTCTCTCGACAAAAATAGCATACGGCGGGTAAACAAATTACTGTTGGGCAATTGATAGAACTTAAAATAATCATGAAGATATCCAGGCAATGATCATTATATAGGCAACACGTCCAAGATTAGTAGACCAACTCCAGCCTACATCTACTCCTATTACTCCACATGTCGACCGCTATCCAGCATGCATCTAGTGTATTAAGTTCATGGAGAAACGGAGTAATGCAATAAGAATGATGACATGATGTAGACAAGATCTATTTATGTAGAAATAGATCCCATCTTGTTATCCTTGATAGCAACGATACATACATGTCGGTTCCCCTTCCTTCACTCGGATCAAGCGCCGTAAGATCGAACCCATCACAAAGCACCTCTTCCCATTGCAAGATAAATAGATCAAGTTGGCCAAACAAAACCCAAATATCAGAGAACAAATACGAGGCTATAAGCAATCATGTATATAAGAGATCAAAGAAGACTCAAATAACTTTCATGGATAAAAACATAGATCTGATCATAAACTCAAACTTCATCGGATCCCAGCAAACACACCGCAAAAGGAGTTACATCAAATAGATCTCCAAGAGACAATTGTATTGAGAATCAAAAGAGAGAGAGAGGAAGCCATCTAGCTACTAACTACGGACCCGTAGGTCTACAATGAACTACTCACGCATCATCGAAGTGGCACAATTGAGGATGATGAACCCCTCTGTGATGGTGTCTAGATTGGATCTGGTGGTTCTGGAACTTGCAGTGGCTGGAATAAAATTTCGTCGAATCACCTATGGGTTTCTGGAATATTGGGGTATTTATATAGCAAAGAGGCGGTGCGGGAGGCCACCGAGGTGGGCACAACCCACCTGGGCGTGCCCTGGTGGGTTGTGTTCCCCTCTGAGCACCCGTCGGGTACTTCTTAGGCCCATCTAGTGTCTTCTGGTCTAGAAAAGATCCACAAAAAATTTTGTTGCGTTTGGACTCCGTTTGGTATTGATTTCATGCGATGTAAAAAACAAGCAGAAAACAACAACTGACACTTGGCACTATGTCAATAGGTTAGTACCAAAAAATGATATAAAATGATTGTAAAACATCCAAGAATGAAAATATAACAGCATGGAACAATAAAAAATTAGATACGTTGGAGACGTATCAGCATTCCCAATCTTAATTCCAGCTTGTCCTCGAGTAGGTAAATGGTAAAAACAGAATTTTTGATGTGGAATGCTACCTAACATGTTCATCACATAATCTTTTCTTTGTAGCATGGACATTTGGACTTTTATATGGTTCAAAGCAATATTCTAGTTTTGACATGAGAACTTTAATGCTTGAGCATATCAACAAGCTACCATGTCTTTCAAAATATCAATGCTAAAATAAGTTAGCCCTAGCCCATTATGCTCAATCATTGATCCAGTCATGAAACACACTCGCATATTAGCTACACCCAATGCTCAAGTACGATCATAGTGCCCCTTAGTTGGTGCTTTATAAGAGAATATGGAGACTCAAGTAAAAATAAAAATTGCATAAAGTAAATAGAAAGGCCCTTCGCGGAGGGAAGTAAGGATTTATAGAGGTGCCAGAGCTCAAAGCGAAAAAGATAGAGATAAAATATTTTGGGTTGCATGCTTTTCCTGTCAACGAAAATGATCGAGTAATTCCCAATACTTTCCATGCTAGATATATCATAGGCGGTTCCCAAACAGAAAATAAAATTTATTCTTTTTTCAACCATACTTTCACTTTCCATGGCTAACTGTATCCACGGGTGCCTTCTATACCAACACTTGCCAAGGAATTTATTATTTGACAACATAAAGTAAATTCATTTTTATTTCAGGACTCGGCATCCCTAACACCTTTGTTGTACTCTCGTGCAATGACAAGTGAATAAACACTCATCTTGAGAATAACACATCTAGCATGGAAATATATAAGCTACCCCCTACCATTTCATGAGCGGTACAAGCACACAAAAGAGAAATTTATTTTGAAAATTAGAGATGGCATGTACAAATTTTCTTAGAACGGCAAAAGAATACCGCATATAGGTAGGTATGGTGGACTCATGTGGCAAAAACTGCTTTAAAGGATTTTGGATGCTTAAGTAGTGATCATACTTAGTGCAAATGAAGGCTAGCAAAAGATTGAGAAGCATCCAATCAAGAAACAAAAAATCTCATAAGCGAGCATTAAACATAACTAACACTGAATAATGCACCACAAGTAGGATGTAATTTCATTGCACAACTATTGACTTTCGTGCTTGCATAGGGAATCACAAACCCTAACACCAATATTCTTACTAAATCATAATTACTCATTAACATGACTCACATATCACTATCATCATATCTCAAAACTATTACAAAGAATCAAGTTTATTTTGTCCAATGATCTTCATGAAAGTTTTTATTATATCCTCCTTGGATATCTATCACTTTGGTACTAGTTTCATAAGTTGCTTTTAATAAGCTCAAACAAATATAAGTAAAGAACATGAGCGTCATATTTCTTTCTCTCAAAATAATTTAAGTGAAGCAAGAGAGAATTTCTTAAAAATTAGCAACTCTCAAATAAATCTAAGTGAAGCATGAGAGAATTTCTTCAAAATTACTAAAGCACACTGTGCTCAAAAAGATATAAGTGAAGCACTAGAGCAATTCCATAGCTCATAAAGATTTAAGTGAAGCATAGAGAGCAATTCTAACAAGTCATAGCATAATTTGGCTCTCTCAAATAGGTGTGTCTAGCAAGGATTCATGACACAAAAAATCAAAACAAGCAAAGACTCATATCATACAAGATGCTCCAAGCAAAACTCATGATATGTGACGAATAAAAATATAGTTCCAAGTAAAATACCGATGGTCGTTAGAAGAAAAAGGGGATGCCACTCAGGCATCCCCAAGCTTAGTTGCTTGATACTTCTTGAATATTATCTTGGGGTGCCAAGGTCATCCCCAAGCTTAGCCTTTTATTAATCCTTATTCCTTCATCCATCGCGATCTCACCCAAAACATGAAAACTTCAATCACACAAAACTCAACAAAACCTTCGTGAGATCCGTTAGTATAAGAAAGCAAATCACTACTATAAGTACTGTTGCAAACCCATTCATATTTTATTTTTGCATTATATCTAATTTATTTCAACTTTTCTATGGCAAAAACTCTTCAAAGAAAACCATAGAATCATCAAAACAAGCACACAACGCAAAGAAAACAGAATCTGCCAAAAACAGAACAATATGTAGCAATCTGAAAACTTCGAATACTTCTGTAACTCCAAATTTTTTGAAAATTAGGAATATGTAGGAAATTTGTATGTCAATCTTGTGTAAAAAATGCAGAAGCATTCGTCAATTCTGTGATTTAAAAAAAATTGGTCGCAAAAGTTTCTGTTTTCCAACAAGATCAAATCAACTATCACCCAACAAGATCCTAAAGGCTTTACTTGGCACAAACACTAATTAAAACATGAAAAACACAATCATAACAGTAGCATAATTGTGCAAACACTCAGAAATAAAAACACAAAAATAAATTTTATTCATTGGGTTGCCTCCCAACAAGCGCTATTGTTTTACGCCTCTAGCTAGGCATAATGCAAGAATCTAAGTATTGTCATGTTTATTCTTATTTTCCTTAGAGGTGTTCTTGTTAGGAGGTTTTTTAAAGACAACATAGAACACATTATCCATAGAAATTTTAGCACTATCGAGTTGTTTGTCATCATATCCCCTTCGATTTTTGGCAGCAATCCAAGAATAGTGTTGATTAACATCATTGAAAACTTGTTGAATTATATCTAAAATAGGGACTTCCTTTTTGAGATTTTCATCAAAGATAAGATTATCCCCAAGCAACTGTCTTAGCACATAATCACTATTATAGAGAATTTCATCTATCACCGGTTTTTCACGATTCATGCCATAAAAATCAAAAATTTCCCTAGCTTCCCGTATTATATAATTAAACTCATTCATGAGAACAAGGGTGACCAACTTTTTAGCTTGGGGATTCTTTATAATGGGTAGCTCATAAAACAATCTTTGCAAGACAGGATGGGTACAGATAAATTTATTTTCAAGTTTCAGAAGTAGTTCTGAAATAGCTTCCGCATAAGATTTAGTCCTTTTAAGTATAGGAACATCATCAAGACTTAAATTTCCAATGCAATTAAAAAATTCTTAGATACATTCCTTCCCCATAACATTCCCTTGCCCCAAAACAAAAGTTTTAGCATCCAGATTGTCAGATCGTTCCATTTTAGGAGTTAGGCCCTCATCTGTTTCTGCCATATCAAAGTCACTCATGGTGACAAATTCAAGCAAAAAGGAGAAAAATGATGAACGAAAAAGAGGGCGAATAAAATGGAAATTTTTGTGAAGTGGGGGAGAGGAAAGAGGAAAATGGCAAATAATGTAAATTGCAAGGAGATGAGATTTGTGATTAGGAACCTGGTAGATGTTGATGATGTCTCCCCGGCAACGGCGCCAGAAATTCCTTTTGACGCGTCTTGAAATACGTTAGTATTTCCCCAAGGAGGAAGGGATGATGCAACACAACTACGGTAGGTATTTCCCTAAGTGATGAGACCAAGGTTATCGAACCAGTAGGAGAACCGCGCAACACTACGTGAATGGAACCTGCACACAAATAACAAATATACTCGCAACCCGATGTATTAAAGGGGTTGTCAATCCCTTTCGGGTAACGGCGCCAGAAATTGGCAAGTAGGCGGGATAAAAATATGATAGATTGGATAAATAGATCTTGAATAAATGTAAAATAAAATAAAGTGCAGTAAGGTATTTTTGGGTTTTTGGAAATATAGATCTTAAAATAAAAGCAAATAGAAATAGATCGCGAAGGCAAATATAATAAAGAAGAGACCCGGGGCCGTAGACTTCACTAGTGGCTTCTCTCGAGAAAAATAGCATACGACGGGTAAACAAATTACTGTTGGGAAATTGATAGAACTTCAAATAATCATGACGATATCCAGGCAATGATCATTATATAGGCATCACATCCAAGATTAGTAGACCGACTCCTGCTTGCATCTACTACTATTACTCCACACATCGACCGCTATCCAGCATGAATCTAGTGTATTAAGTTCATGGAGAAACGGAGTAATGCAATAAGAACGATGACATGATGTAGACAAGATCTATTTATGTAGAAATAGACCCCATCTTGTTATCCTTAATAGCAACGATACATACGTGTCGGTTCCCCTTCTGTCACTGGGAACAAGCACCGTAAGATCGAACCCATCACAAAGCACCTCTTCTGGCCAAACAAAACCTAAATATCGGAGAAGAAATATGAGGCTATAAGCAATCGTGCATATAACAGATCAAAGAAGACTCAAATAACTTTCACGGATAAAAACTTATATCTGATCATAAACTCAAAGTTCATCGGATCCCAACAAACACACCGCAAAAAGAGTTACATCAAATAGATCTCCAAGAGACCATTGTATTGAGAATCAAAAAAGAGAGAGAAAGCCATCTAGCTACTAACTACGGACCCATAGGTCTACAATGAACTACTCACGCATCATCGGAGAGGCACCAATGAGGATGATGAACCCCTCCGTGATGGTGTCTAGATCGGATCTGGTGGTTCTGGAACTTGCGGCGGCTGGAATAAAATTTTGTCAACTCCCCTAGGGTTTCTGGAATATTGGGGTATTTATAGAGCAAAGAGGCGGTGCGGGAGGCCACCAAGGTGGGCACAACCCACCTGGGCGCGCCCTGGTGGGTTGTGCTCCCCTCGGAGCACCCCTCTAGTACTCCTTAGGCCCATCTAGTGTCTTCTGGTCTAGAAAAAATCCACATAATTTTTCACTGCATTTGGACTCAGTTTGGTATTGATTTCCTGCGATGTAAAAAACCAGCAGAAAACAACAACTGGCACTTGGCACTATGTCAATAGGTTAGTACCAAAAATGATATAAAATGATTATAAAATTATTGTAAAACATCCTAGAATGATAATATAACACCACGGAACAATCAAAAATTATAGATACGTTGGACACGTATCAGTGCCCTATGACATGCATGTCATCCATGAATGCAATGCGAAGTCGCTAATGCATCGTGGTACATCTTCTCCAACTCCGTCATGGAGTTTTGCGATGCGATTTCACGAGTGGAGACAACGTGGCCATCGGACTCGTCAACCATGGAGATCGTAAGTTTTGCTTCTTGTTGCTCTACAGGTTGGTCAATTTGTTGATTCACTCAATGTTGCAACTTGATAACCATCACGTCATATAGTGTTTTTTGTGAAAGGACCACAGAATTGTATTATCACCAAACTGTTGTACATGACACCCCACAAAACAAGAAATAGAAACCGGGTCCCTGGGGAACCGGCCTACCCCTGCATCCATCGCGGACTGCCAGCGCGTTGTCACTCCCGCGCAACGACGTAATCTTGGATTCTGCAACCGGATTGTATGTGGACTAGAAGTCAACAGCCTCGGCCCGAGAGGACCAACACGCTATAAGGAGTGGAAGGCCAACCTTCGCTGCACAGCCGACGAGATCCACTTGAACAGCCGATGAGATCGACCAGCGCCAGGCGCCAGCACCTCGCCGCACCACCCCTAGAACTGCCACAACAAGAATAGGAACATCCTTGTCATGATGAAGATGGAGATGGGGGACAAATTATCATGTAGCTGGCCATTGCCTCCGCAATAACGACCACACCTGGAGAACGAGCACCCACCGAATCGACGGATCCAGGAGCAGATAACGTCGGAAGCTCGTCGGCACAGCCGTACACGACATCACCGAGATGGGGAAGAAGCTCCAGCCAATTTATTCCACTGCGCCACCACCACCTTGCCAGCGCCACAAAAGAAACCTACCCTGCTATGTACACGCCTAGGCCTCAGATCTAGGGTCCCTTCGCTCTCCATCACGTCGTATAGTCTGAATATGTTGTTGTGTCGTACCACATGAGCGAGGACATACCATTTACGCTCATATATTGTTGGATGAAGCTCAAGGAAAACTATGTGTGGGACGACATATGCCAGTTCGGACTCTAGTATTGATGATTTTAGAAAACTTAATGAACATCTTGATATCTTGAATGTAATATTTACATTATGATGCATTAGGGATATTTGCAAATTATTTGTGGATGAATTATAATATTTTCTACAATTATTTTAAGTGTTTCAAAATTATAAAAAATGGACATTTAAGGAACAAGGTTAAATGATTGGTTTCACATTAGTGGCTACGGATAAATAGTATATCCATTTTAGGAAGGCGTCGTATCCTATGAATATGCCTATGTTCGTGCACCCCTGCATCCCTTCACTACCATCCATCTGAATCAAATCATGCATTTGTAGTTTGTTGACTCAATTCCTACAAAAAGACGCCCACCTCCAGCCTAGCTCACCCATGTGTTTTGCAAAAAGATCCCTCATCCCGTGGGCATGTCTCCCACCTCCGGCTCCCAAATCATTCTCCTGCCAGTCCAGCTCCGGTTGCAAATAGGACCTATGTATCTGGCTACCACACATCCACACCCCGCCTACAACATGCGGCGCATGCGTCAGAGGAGACACGCCAGAGGCGGCTCATAGATCCCAGAAACGACAACCCTAGACGGAGATCCATGTGCATGGCCGACTGGCCATCTCATCAGTGGCCATCGCATCTCGTCGATGGCAACCCGTGAGCATGAAATTTGGATGACTATGTTTACGCCCACATAGCTAGCCCTGTTAGATGATCTCCCCTTGCCGACTAGTGCCCAGCGAGATGTGGCTGGCCTTGTTGGTGAATGTAATTTTTTGACATAATCTGTTAGTTCTACTTTTGTTTTGGTCAATGCCATTTTTGAAGCTGGTGTTGTTTTGTAATCGGAGGAGCTCCATGCTTGATTTTCACTATGCAATTTGCATTACAAATCCGATATGCTGCTGGCAAATATTTACCCATGATACATGCTACTTCTGGTACTAAACACCTAATGGCCAAATCAATGAATCATTGAACCCAACACAATGGAACACCGCCGCTGCCACCAGCTTTCGTGTACCGGATCAGCATGGGGGATGAGTGGGCAGAGCTTCAACGCACCGGCGGGATGCTCGGCGGCGACCTCGACCGCTCCACCGGTTGCTTCCACCTCAGCAACCTCGGTCAGGAGGATGACAGGCGGTCCATGGCTCGCGTGCGGTCCACGGCTCGCGTGCGATACATGGCTCTGATGTGATTTCGTCCCTAATCTCGGGGTCTAACTGCTGGAATTCCGGCCAGGATACTTCTCCGGCGAGGGAGGCGGCTGGTTCTCCTCAACGCCGAAGAGGTGACGGTGGATGCGCATGGATGGTGTGACGATGAGGGTTTCGTCGTAGGCCATGTAGTGCAGTTTCCGTGTCGTATAGTGAAGGTTGCGGCACGAGTGGGCCGGTTTGGTCACGTTGCAAGCCTCGAGGTGAGTAATGGAGATCAGGGGGAGAGGAGGGGTTATTTTAGTCCTCCGACCGCCCCGACTCCTCACATTTCCCCTTCTTGTGCACCGCACTCCCTGCTCTCTCTCGCTCTGCCGCGCCGCGAGTTAGGGTTCCATGACAACCCGCGAGCAGCAGATGTGGGCGCTCGCCAAAGGCGACGAGGTGAGGATGGGGAGGTTGAAGGAGATCGATGGGTGGTTTCCAAAGGTGAAGGCGCTCAATGACGCCGCGGAGATGGTTTGGGATCGGCTGGACGAGGAGGAGACCCTGCGCCGCTTCCCCAACTACGACAGGAAGACGGTGATGGGGGTTCTACTTTGGGCGATGCTTGAGGCAGAATCTCTAATCCAGGAGCAGAGGCACAAGTGCAGGGTCTTCAGATCCCTCCGCTACAGCCAGATCCAGCCGCTGCCGCCGATGGAGGTGGTGATGGGGCTCCCTGCTCCGGGCTCAGGATGGTGCCGATCATGATAGAGGAAGACAGCGAGGAGGTGGAGATGCTGAGGAGGAAGCAGAAGAGGGCGGTCACGGAGCTGCCGAGGTGTTCTCCACGCTTCCCCAGGCGCTTACCGTGCGTTTGCATCCTTTCCCACCTCCAGTAGGGACCTCACCGGTCGGAAGCCGCTTCTGGCTGCCGGCTGGGGAGGATTCCAATGAGGAGGGGGGCTCATATTCTCCAATTTTGTCAGGTATGCTTGGGATGAAATATTTGACCTCTACTATGTCGATTGATGTAGATGAGGTTAATTTGGGGAAATTGGGAAGGTCAGATGGGAGTAGTAAAAAAAGGAGAAACATGCCAGAAGAATTTCCAAGCTCCAAAATGATGAAAATGGAGAAAAGGAAACAGAGGAAAAAGTAAATGTTGAGATAAATAGTATTATAAATAGGACAGGTTGGGATTATTTGAAAAATAGAGTGGTAGAAGCTAAAATAGTTCAAAAGCACATGAGGCATGGTAATTTCCAGCCCATTTCTTTATGGTATAAGGAAGAGGAAATTGACTTTGGTGAAATATACATCAAAAGCACTCCAAACACAACCCACTTGGGGGGTGGAGGAGAGACATGAAAAAATGATGATGAGGAAAAAAAAGGTGAGAGGTGGTCAACTAGGTTTGGTGGCCCGGTGGGAGAAAATGTGTCTGTAGACCTGGATTTGGACTTGGCTTGCTGGGCTGGCGAAGGCCCGGAGAGTGATAAAGCCCATGCCTTGGAGGTATGTGGGGGGCCTATAAAAAGGAGCCTATAAAAAGGCAGGGGCAGGGGAGGATGGAGAACAGTGACCTAGATTTAGGGTTTACCCCCAACCGCCACGAGAAGAAGAAGAGCTCATGGCTGGCAACTTTGGGAGGGGCTTTGGAGGGGGGAGGTTTAACAGAGGAGGAAGATTCGGTGATCCTGATGTCAGGAAGATAGGACAGTTTGGAGGAGGAGATAGAAGCAAATCCAATTCTTTTGAGAATTCCTTTGATTTCCATGGCAGAGGAGGGGGATGTTTGGGATTTGGATTTGGCGTTGGAAGAGATATTAGAAGCTTGGGTACACCAAGTGATGAATCTAATGGGAGCAATGTCTGGCAGGCTAAAGAGGGAAAAAAGATAGTGGAGGCAGGAATGAGGAAGCTGAAAAAGAGAAAGATGTTGGGGCAGATAAGAGAGATGGCAAAGAAAAGGAGATGAGAGCATGAATTCTAGTCAGCAGCAACAAATCATGAGTGCCCTACTATCACAACTAGTCCAGGGGATGAACAAGAGTGGGATACCTATGGGAGATGGTGAAACCTATAAAGCAATGATGAGCTATGGAAAATAAGCAGTGAAAGAGATTGATGCTAGTGAGGAAAATATGCTAAAAAGAGTTAAGGGGAATGGAAGTATCTCAGGGAATGGTTTCAGGAATCAGATGAGCAGTGGAGCTTGGTAACAAAATATGCATGATGATAGGAACAGAAATGATAGGTTCAACAGGCAGGTGTGTGGGAAATGCAAGGATTCCAGTCATTTAACTATAGACTATAAAGTTAGGCACTGCTTAATCTGTGGCAGAGACAACCACATTACTGGAGAATGTAACTTGCTGAAACAAATGAAGCCAGTGCCCAAATATGTTGGATATGATGCAAAGGGTCTGGGAGTGTTGCTGGTGCAAAGCTACAAGGATGCATGTCCTAATTGTTGAGCACCTAAGTCCTTTAGGAGTGGTGATCATAAGGGATAGACAGATTAATGAAACTGAGCTAATAAAAGCCCTCAATGAAATGTTTGACTGGGGGTGGTAGTGGAGAGTAAAAGAATATGGGAAAAACTGCTATATGATGAGGTTCCCCAATAAAGCAAAGTTAGTGGAACTGGTAAAGTTCAATGACTTCAACTCTTTAGGGACTGGTGTCATTATCAAGGTACAGTCTTGGTCTCTTGATCATCTGGCAATTGGGAAAATGCATACTACTTGGGTGAAATTTGAGAAAGTACCAGATTGCTTTAGACACTTCTTTGGGATGTGTGAGGTGGCTGCTGCTGTAGGGCCTGTGTTAGAAATAGACATGGATACTATTAATGAAGAAAGAGTGAAAGTGAAGTGTGGTATTAGGGATGTGGGAAAGATCCCTTCCTAGGTGGAAATCACTTCTCCGGACCTGTTGATGTTCAGTATTGGAACAGAGCTTGATAAGGTGACTGAGATGGGCTGGTATAAAGAAGAAAAAAGAAAATCTGATGTTGTCTCTGAAATGGTAGATGGAGAAGATGAGGAGGAAAACAGGAAAAGAGCAAAGCTGTCTGGAGCTGATGGAAAAGGGATTTCACTGGGCAGCTTATCTCTGAAACAAACTAAAGAGATTGATAAAAAGAATAAAATGATGAAAAATTCAATAGAAGAAATCATTGGACACTTGGACAAAGGAATGGCTGTAGAAAGAGGAAAAATGCAAAAGGAAATATATATTATGTTCAGGAAAATTCAGAACTTAGAAGAGGAAAAAGGCAGACAAAATGCTTTATGGACCAAAGCTGATAAGAGAATAAAAGACTTGGAGACCACACAAAAAAGTCTCGAGAGTCTGATTGAAAAACAACAAGGAGATATACTGAAATTGGAATATGAGGCTGCAAACAGAGAGCTATATGAAATAGAGCTGGCTAATCTAGAGGTTGAAGACTTTGAAAAAGAATCCCACGAAAATAAAGAGGAGACTGGATCTGGAAAATACAATGAACCTACTGATTACAATGCAACTCAAGAATCAGTGGGAACTTTGGGGGGAAGATTGGCAGAGTTGCATGGGGTGGAGGTGGTAGAAAAAAATGATGAGGACAAGGAAATTGAATTGAAGAGACGCATGAGGAACATAGAAAAAGAAGATCAAAAGTGGAGGAAATGGCAAAGATGAGAGCTAAAGAAAGGGATAATTATGGTAAGGGTTCTGATCTAAATTGTGCTAACTCTTCATTGTTACACATTAGTTCTCTTGTGGGGATTGACTTGGGGTGCTCCATTGAAATGATAGATAAAAATTTAGAGATCGTTAGGAAAATGGATATGGCAAGAAGAGAAATATATTTTCAAAATATGATGGAGGGTAAAAAGAAAAGGAAAGCAATAGTACCATGGTGCGGGGAAGGAAAGCACACCAGTGTGTATTCACATTGGAGATGTTGATTTGGATGAGCTTTGCTCAGAGTTAGAGCATTCAGATGCAGAATTGGAAGAACAACAATTTATGAAACTGAGAAATATATTCTCAGGGAAAAAAGGAAAGAAAAAGAATGGCTCACCAGCATCAAGCTGTGTGAAGCAATCAGTTGGGATTGGTGTGCTCAGAAGAAAAAAGAAATAAGGAAAAGTAGAGGGAAAAGGAATAAGATATAAAAAATGAGAGGGGTATTTTGGAATGTGAGAGGTTTGGGGAAAGACCATAAAAAAGGTATGTCAGAGAGATGATTTTGGACCATAAACTAGATTTTATAGGGATTTCAGAAACTATCAAGCAAAAAATTTCTAAAAATGAATTACACAATCTTTGTGGGGGGAGAAATTTTGAATGGTGCTGAAATGAACCTAGGGGGATGTCTGGAGGGATTATAATGGGAGTTAATCAAGATAGATTCAATATAGAACACATAGAGAAGGGGATTTACTTTGTGAGGATGTTTATTTATGACAAAATCATTAAAATGCATTGGAACTTGATTACTGTGTACGGGGATGCACAGATTGAGGGGAAATCTTGCTTCCTAGCAGAGTTGGCTATATTATATCATGATAACCCATCGCCTTGCTTGGTAGGGGGACTTTAACAGCATTAGAAATGAAAAAGAAAAAACAAACCTATACACAATGAGCAATGGATTTTTATGTTTAGTGCAATCATTGAATAGGCTGGACTAAGAGAATTACTCCTAAATGGAAGAAAATTTACTTGGGCTAATAATTTTGCCGATCCGACCTTTGGAAAACTGGATAGGGTATTAATGTGCCCAGCTTGGGAGGAGAAGTATCCTCTAACTATATTACAAGCATTTGCTAGGGAGGTGTCAGATCATACCCCTTTATACCTGGACACAGGAGAAGGGCAACCAAAAAAATAAATATTCAGATATGAGAATGCTTGGGCCTTGAGGGAGGGATTTAAGGAACTGATACAAAAACTTGTAATGAAAAATACTATGGAGATATATTAGAAAGATGGCAGCTTAGGTTGAGAAATTTGAGGAAGAAAGCGAAGGGATGTGACAGAAATGTGGATGCCTGGTATAAAAAGCTAAAATGGATATTGTTAGGAGATTAGATGAAATGGATAAAAATACTGAAACTATGGGAATCACGGCGGCTGACAGAAAAGAACAAAAAGAGCTAAGAGAACAACTGAAAAGAGTGATGTTGCAGGAGGAGCTTAAAATAATCCAAAGATACAAAGATAAAGAAATCACAGATGGAGATGGGAATACCAGATATTATCATGCCAGGGTGAATGGGAGAAGGAGAAAACAGAATAATATCCCTAGAACAAGAAGAAGGGGTGATAGAAGGAGATGAGAAACTTATGGAGTATATTACTAAATTTTACAAAAAATTGTTTGGGCATCCTGAAGAAGCACCGATTTCGATGAGAGACATGGAAACAAATAAAATTAGTGATGAGGATAAAGAAAAGCTGATGAGCCCCTTCTCATTAGAAGAGATTAAAAAAGTGGTGTTTGGAATGAAAAAAATAAAATCCCTGAACCAGATGGATTTCCTGCTCTGATAGAAGAGTTTGCTAATGGGAAAATTAACATTGCTAGGTTAAACTATGTGTAGGATCGAAAGTATGTCTAGAGGGGGGTGATTAGGCTACTTGACCAAATAAAAATCTAGCCTTTTCCCAATTTTAATTCTTGGCAGATTTTAGTAACTTAGCACAAGTCGAGCAAACAACCTACACATGCAATTCTAAGAGTATAGCAGCGGAATGTAAAACAATTGCATATGAAGGTAAAGGAAGGAGTTTGGAGGGAGCAAACGCAACGTAGACACGGAGATTTTTGGCATGGTTCCAATAGGTGGTGCTATCATACATCCATGTTGATGGAGACTTCAACCCACGAAGGGTAACGGTTGCGTGAGTCCACGGAGGGCTCCACCGATGAAGGGTCCACGAAGAAGCAACCTTGTCTATCCCACCATGGCCATCACCCACGAAGGACTTGCCTCACTAGGGTAGATCTTCACGAAGTAGGCGATCTCCTTGCCCGTGTAAACTCCTTGGTTCAACTCCACAATCTTGACGGAGGCTCCCAAGTGACACCTAACCAATCTAGGAGACACCACTTTCCAAAAAGTAATAGATGGTGTGTTGATGATGAACTCCTTGCTCTTGTGCTTCAAATGATAGCATCCTCAACACTCAACTCTCTCTCATAGGATTGGATTTGGTAGAAAGATGATTTGAGTGGAAAGAAACTTGAGGAAGGCTAGAGATCAAGATTTATGTGGTTGGAATAGAATATCTTGACCTCAACACAAGTGTAGGTGGTTCTCTCTCAGAAAATGTATGTTGGAAGTGTAGGCATATTCTGATGGCTCTCTCCACGAATGAAGAGTGGATCGAGGGGTATATATAGCCCCCACATAAAATCTAACCATTACACACAATTCACCAAACTCGGTGGGACCGAATCATACAATTCAGTCAAACCGATTTAGTTCATAATGTGACCGTTAGGGTTTTCGGTGGGACCGACATGTCAACTCGGTGGGACCAATATCATTAGGGTTAGGGCATAACGTAATCTCGGTGAGACCGATTACACAAACTCGGTGAGACCGATTTTGGTAACAGACTAACCAGAGAGTTGGTCAGGCAATCTCGGTGGGACCGATTCGCTCTCTCGGTAGGACCAAAACGTTACGAAAGGGAAACAGAGAGTTTGCATTGCAATCTCGGTGGGAACGATCGCTCATCTCGGTTGGACCGAAATGTTACGAAGGGAAACAGAGAGATTACAATCCCATCTTGGTGAGACCGAGATCCCTATCGGTGGGACCGAAAAGACTAGGGTTTGTGGCAGTGGCTATGTCAAGTGAACTCGGTGGCGCCGAATTGATCAAACAGTGGGGCTGAGTTTGACTTTTGGTTTGGGATATATTTGGATATGAGAAAGTGGTTGAGGGTTGTGGAGCATATCACTAAGCACTTTGAGCAAGAACCTCATTAAGCAACACCTCACCCCCTCTTAATAGTATTGGCTTTTCCTGTGGACTCAATGTGATATTGGATCACTAAAAATGAAATGTAGAGTCTTGTGCTTTGAGCTTGAGCCGATCCTTTTATCCTTAGCATTTTGAGGGGTCCACTATCTAATCCATGCCATGCCAATCATTGAGCTTTTCCTGAAATATTTATCTTCAAGTAGCATTAGCTCAATGAGCTATATGTTGTTACGAATTACCAAAACCACCCAGGGATAGTTGCACTTTCAATCTCTCCCTTTTTGGTAATTGATGACAACATATAGATCAAAGCTTCGAAAAATGATTATAAGATTGAAAAACATCGTCACTTTGAGAAGTATGTGATAAGCAAGAGCTCCCCCTAAATTTGTGCATTGTTTAAAATTTGCTTTTGAATGCAAATGCACAATCGATTAGGATCATGGGTTACTCTTCCATGTCACATACATCTTGGTGGAGCGCTCAAAATGATAGAAATTAAAAGCATGCACTCATCACCAAGCAAGTGAATGATCATATATGGAATATAAAGGATAGCATCATTCAACCAAACATTAAGGTAGCATATGATCAACCACATGATCATATAAGTATCTCACAAGGGCATAAAGTATCTCACACAAGCACACAATAAAGTAGTTCAACCAAAATAGCAAGAGAGAGAAAAGCAAGACACTCTCTCTCGAAGGCTATGATCTATACATATCTCTCCCCCTTTGACAACAAGTTACCAAAAAGTTTGAAAATGCATAGTGCTATACGTCTCTCGGGCTTGGTCTTCGGGAGGTGGTGTAGATAGAACTCCAAGGACGAAGGCTTCCGACGAAGTAGTTGGAGCTGATGGAGTGGGTTCTAGAGCGGGCACTAGAGCTGTAGCTGCTGGTGCTAACACTGAAGCTCTAGCATCTAAGACTGGCACTACAGCAGACCTTGGACCCCATGGCACACGCTTAAAAGCATCAGTGATTGCTTTTCCTCTCCTCTCCTCTGCTTCCTCCTGAAGCTGCTTGAGGGAGTCCTGGATTAGGGGGTCTCCGGATAGCTGGACTATCTCCATTGGCCGGACTGTTAGACTATGAAGATACAAAATTGAAGACTTCGTCTCGTGTCCGGATGGGACTCTACTTGGCGTGGAAGGCAAGCTAGGCAGTACGGATATGAATATCTCCTCCTTTGTAACCGACCTTGTGTAACCCTAACGCTCTCCAGTGTCTATATAAACTGAAGGGTTTTAGTCCGTAGGACAACAACCATAACATACAATCATACCATAGGCTAGCTTCTAGGGTTTAGCCTCTCTGATCTCGTGGTAGATCTACTCTTGTGCTACCCATATCATCAATATTAATCAAGCAGGACGTAGGGTTTTACCTCCATCAAGAGGGCCCGAACTTGGGTAAAACATCGTGTCCCCTGCCTCCTGTTACCATCCGGCCTAGACGCATAGTTCGGGACCCCCTACCCGAGATCCGCCGGTTTTGACACCGACATTGGTGCTTTCATTGAGAGTTCCGCTGTGCCGTCGCCGCCAGGAAGGATGTCTCATCCCGTCTTTAAAGACGGCACTATCACTGAGGGAGCTTTGGCTATCGGCCAAACTCTCTGGCTAGGGGGTTTTCTTATAACCGCCTGTTCGGCCGTTGCGCCGACGATGACTTCTCGGGTCATCGAAAGCAATCTTCACGTCAACTCGGAACTCGCCGAGCAGTTAGATCCAATGGAGCTCTCTTCCCTGAACGAGCTCTTGGATCGCATCGCCGCCCTGGGAGTCGCTACAGACTATGATCAGATTGGGCCTAAACCCGATCTGAGAGAGATTAACTCTCCCCAGGTCACCCATCACGTTGCAGTGGTGGAGGAACAATGCGGCAACCCTTCATCTATCTTAAGGACTAGCTATGTCCGGATTCCCGATCCCTCCAAGCCGGATACCCGCGGAGGGGAGGATGTCACTCAAGGCCTGAACCTAGAATCAGGCAGCGGGCTAGATTTATCAGAAAACATCCAAGAATCCAAACTTTCAAAAACTCCTTGGCCCCTAAGTCTTAGATCGGGTGAGGATTCGGATTCAATTCCACCCACCCACCCAAACATATGCGATTTATCCCAAATTAGGCAAGAGCCCGAAGAAACAGTACACCATTACTGGGCCAGATTCCTCCTAGTCATGAACAGGATAAAGGACTGCCGCGAGGAAGACGCAATTTCATTCTTCTGCAATAATTGCACGGACAAGGGAATCCTCAATGCCATAAGTCGCCGTGAAATTACACGCTTTGCCGACTTGGTGTCCATAGTATGAAAGTACTGTGCGATGAAAGCGCCTGGAAAACCGAAATAAAATTTTGGAATAATCCGGCCCTGAATACAAACCCAGTCTGAAATAAAAGGGTGCATTATCACAATACACCTGGGTTAACTGCCAAAAAGCAAAAGCCCTCTACGGGGTAAGGAACCGTACTGGAGGGATGGCTCAACGGACCCTGCAAAATTCATAGTACAGCGGATGCAATACCAACGCACAGCCTTAGAGCATGTTGGATACTCCAGCAGGTGGCCAAAAGTGGTGAGGATCTACTGCTCCCAAAAACCACAGAGCACCATCCCGTGGACAATAATACGGTGTCAACGGTCTTTGAGACCTTTGCGTCAAATAATAGACGCAAGCGAACACTCCGCAGCATGGCCGAAATCTGCCACATAGCAGAAATAAATCCTTGGAGTGACACGGCTATTACCTTCAATGCCAGTGACGAACCCAAATTCCAAACAGCCCGAGCACCAGCCGCACTGGTCCTCAGTCCAATCGTGGACGGCTTTCGAGTCACCAAGGTACTCATGGACGGCGGCAGCGGATTAAACCTCATCTATGAGGAAACTCTTCAAAAGATGGAAATAGACTGGAGCCGCATTGAGAAAAGTAGCACAACCTTTAGAGGAATTGACGGTGTCCTGGACTAGGGGGTACTCACCACGTCATCTCCCGATCTATTAGATTGGACCGAGGACCCCCATGGTCGTATACTCATGGGCCAGTTCGGACGGCTGCCGCATACAAGGAAGATTCCACAAGACTTGGCGATCAAGACAAGGACTTCTCCCCACCGGCGTATTCGGCTAGGACTCTTGTTAACCTAGGCCTCTGGTGCGTTATATAAACCAGGGCCAGGCTAGTCGATAGGATAATCAACTCCATATACAACAATCATACCATAGGCTAGCTTCTAGGGTTTAGCCTCCTTGATCTCGTGGTAGATCTACTCTTGTACTACCCATATCATCAATATTAATCAAGCAGGAGTAGGGTATTACCTCCATCGAGAGGGCCCGAACCTGGGTAAAAACATCGTGTCCCTTGTCTCCTATTACCATCCGGCCTTGACGCACACTTCAGGACCCCCTACCCGAGATCCGCCGGTTTTGACACC
Organism: Triticum urartu; assembly: GCF_056163025.1. NCBI lineage: Eukaryota > Viridiplantae > Streptophyta > Magnoliopsida > Poales > Poaceae > Triticum > Triticum urartu. The sequence continues at coordinate 492,115,743 of NC_141878.1, forward strand.
GACATTGGTGCTTTCATTGAGAGTTCCGCTGTGTGATCGACAAAAGGATCGATGGCTCGCCTGCAGATCAACTGCGACTTCGGCGTCTTCGTCACCAGTTCGACTGGTCACCTTGGTTCGACCAAGAATTGCGCCCCATGTTCGGATCACCATGTCCGGACGAGGACCTTCATCAAACATCAACTCCGATCTCCATCAAGATCACGGAGTAATCATCTATGGAGCTCGGGGGCTCAACGTCAACATTGCCCTCAAGCGACTGTGCTGTTTTTCTGGACAGCAAACTCGTATCTGCCACCACCACCTCCTCGAGTATCGCTTTGACGATCGCTTTGGTGGAATTGTGCGGAATTGGGTCTACAACAACCCTGGAAAATTTCATCGAGTTCCGATGGAGGAATCTCTGGCAATCCGCGATATACCGGAGCCCTATCAAATCTGGACGGGAATCTGGACGAGTTTAGGGCGTGGTGTCCAGCTTCTAGCTCAGACATCCTTTGGAAGATCCAACCGTTCATCGGCTGCGGAATTCCTATGTCTATCAGCCCTCCAAATTTCAGCTCGATCCGACCGTCCAAACTCCGGGAACCTTCCGATTAGTGCATCACTTTTCGGATCTGTTTTCTGCACGAAAACGAATCCGACCCGAGTTCGTTCTTTTTATGAACGGGATTTCGGACATCCTTTTTGAAGGAAGTTTTGTATGGGGTATTGTGTTTTGTTCCCGAACACATCCCACTAAAATCTTTTGAACATGATCTTCAAACATCATGCTGGTGTCAAACCAGTCCGGCAATATTGCTCCACGGCTGCCGACCTGCGCTAGACACGTCGTCACTTTGTTGAGCCGAGCTCAACTTCTTCGGATCATCATCTTGGCAAGCTGAACAACAGTTCGGCATCGCAAAGAATAAATCATCACCAACATCGCCGCCCCACGGGTTACACGGAGCGGGCACACCGGCATCGCCGGACGGTCACTTCATCAAGCCGGCATTGACCATGTCACGACCTGCATCGGCAGGGCCGCACTATTGCTCCTCCGAGCCGGTGTCCATCACGCTGACCTACTTCGACATCTCGGCTGGACCGGGGGCTTCATCATCTCTTCATCAACCTACTCCGGTAACGGGTGTGCGGATCGAGTCCCAATTTTGGAATCACCTTCCTCCGGATTGCTATAACAAATAAACCAGGTGTTATTAATCCTAGTATTTTTTACTTGTTTCGGTTCAATTTTTTCCAAGGAATTATTACCCTGGTTTGTCCATCATATGTACACAGGTCTATCAAATGGTGGCCGCATTAACGACGGTCGCATGGTGGTCCGGTCAGTCTCCGTACATAGTCCGGCGAACGCCGCATCCGGAGCTCGGACCGACCTGTGAATTCAGGCTTTGCCACACCCTTACCGCATCACGCCGACGCCCTGCATCGACATTGACTTCGGCGCCAGGCCATATTTCTTTTATTACTCACTTTGCATAAATTATTGATTATGCAACAATTTTTTTATTATTATTACTATTATCTCCGGTTTGCACTATTTTATGTGGCACAGGAAAATGATCCAGCCGGACTATATCCTTTGGCGTCACCTCGGCTGGACGGGGGGCTTCGTCAACACTTCATTACCCCATGCCGAGGACTTCGGCATCACTCTGCCGGCCTGCACTGACCGTGCTATGTCACCACTTCGGAGTGCCGAGCTCTTCGCTCCGCCACCTCGGGACCGGCTTGGGGGATGGCACCTTGTCCCGCATCAAGCTCAGACCGCGTCATCAATACCGAACACATTAACCAGCTAAGTCGCTTTCATGCTCAAAGCTTTAATTTCTAACTTGTGCTCGGTTCGACCAAGCATTATACTTTTTTGGAAAAAAGTTGCTTGTAAAAAATTTCCTTGTCCAAACTTTGTTTGTGACGCATAAATTCAAACACCCCGTTTACTTGGGGGCTTCCTTTATGAAGCTTTTTCCTGTTGCATATGATTATACTTGTACGAATTTGTTCCTTGTTCGTGTATTACGCCACAATATGCACCATATTGACTTAAGCGATTTGCAAGCTGGGTTGCCTCGCTCCTGTGTTTACCCCTACGTTCCCGATTGTTCGGCTAGGGAGTAAAGGGAGCACCTCTACGATTGTCACGATTGGGTCGACCGAGCCGGACCTCAGACTGGGTGAAGCCGAAAGCTAGCGCTCTTATAGTTTTCAATGATGGTCGGCACACAACGGAACTCATGAGTACAAAAAATATATTGCACAAGTCTCATAATAACAATGAGCACCGAAGAAAGGTATCGGTGGGGGTACTATTTTCTTCGAAGATGCTTCTTACACTTCACGGTAATATAGCATAAGTTCCCTGAGCGTGCTTTGTCTGTTACAGCCTTATGGCCTGATTGCCTGGTTATTGGAAACACCGTCGATATTCTCGACCGATGGAGTACATAACACTTTTCGGTCCTTGACCAAAGAGGGAGAAGCTGACGGTCGGTTAAGACGCGTTTAAAGTTCGGTTGAACATAGATATGATATAAGTACTTCGGTACATGCAATCATTCTTCTACCCAAGTCACTTGGGGGCTCTTAAGTTTATTTGAGCCGTTTTATAATAAGTGTTCTTCTTCTTAGTCGTTGCAAAGTTTTATTATTATTTATCACTCCTTTTTTCGACACGAGTGTGTGGTCACTAGCCGGGGAGCCTAATTTCTCTCTCAAAGCCGCTAGAGTTTAGTTTGCTAAACTGGCCTGATGAGAAGTACTCCGCCCTCGGGATAGGAGGTTGAAGCCGTAGGCTGACCCGCTCGAAGTCTTGAGATAGGATGTATCATGTTAAAGGACGACAGAAGCACTTCTTTTTTCTAAGACCAACTTTCGGATTGGCACCGAACACTTGATATTGTTCGGACATCATGTTTTTACTGACGTTTCTTGGTTTTCCAAGCTTTTTGGCACTTTTAAACTATTTGTGCTTTTCCAGCATTAGTCTCGTAGTGCGACACCGGACACCTTTAGGGATTCAGCAAAAACATTCTCAGATATTGCTATATATGCGTCGGTTTCAAATTGTGTCTTCGGTCAATAGTTGGGTTGCCCGGCTCCTGCACTTGCTTCCTACGTTCTGTTTTGTTCGGCTAGGCGTGCAAAGGGAGAACCACTGCGATTGTGCTTCCAGCTCACATGGTTAAGCACCTCAGTGGAGAAAGCCAAAAACTGACTTTCACAATAAGCGTAAACTGGTCAGCGAGCCGATGACTATGTTAAATGATGGGCCGTTCATAACATTGGACGAAGTGTTTATGGCTTGACCCCGACTGTCGCCGAACACTACCGGGGGCTATTAACTGGCCTCCCAAACTAAATCCTCAATATTTTGCTCTTACATTAGAGCTGAGGTTTAATGATAAGAAAGGAACTGATAGCGGGACTATTTTCTTTGGAAGACATTTCTTCTGTTAAACAGTAATATAACTCTCTGCGTACCTTTGTTTATAAAACCGTATGGCCAGATTGCCTTGTTTGTTGTAAATCTTTGCCCTCATAAAGGCTTTATAAAGTAGGACAAACACTCCTCGGCTACTGGCCGAGGAGGTGGAAGCCGATGGTCGGTCAACAAAGTTTTGTACAATGCGGATCCGAGCATTAATGACGTAAAGTACTTGGATACATAGAGTCATTACACATAATTTGTGATTTTACTATGGATATTGATCCTTAATTCGGCCACCTGTGCCCGCATTAATGTTGGAAATATGCCCTAGAGGCAATAATAAAAGCATTATTATTAGATTTCCTTGTTCATGATAATTGTCTTTATTCATGCTATAATTGTGTTATCCGGAAATCGTAATACATGTGTGAATAATAGACACCAACATGTCCCTAGTAAGCCTCTAGTTGACTAGCTTGTTGATCAACAGATAGTCATGGTTTCCTGACTATGGACATTGGATGTCATTGATAACGAGATCACATCATTAGGATAATGATGTGATGGACAAGACCCAATCCTAAACATAGCACAAGATCGTATAGTTCGTTTGCTAGAGTTTTCCAATGTCAAGTATCTTTTCCTTAGACCATGAGATCGTGTAACTCCCGGATACCGTAGGAGTGCTTTGGGTGTACCAAACGTCACAACGTAACTGGGTGACTATAAAGGTATACTACGGGTATCTCCGAAAGTGTCTGTTGGGTTGACACGGATCAAGACTGGGATTTGTCACTCCGTATGACGGAGAGGTATCACTGGGTCCACTCGGTAATGCATCATCATAATGAGCTCAAAGTGACCAAGTGTCTGGTCACGGGATCATGCATTATGGTACGAGTAAAGTGACTTTCCGGTAATGAGATTGAACGAGGTATTGGGATACCGACGATCAGATCTCGGGCAAGTAACATACCGATTGACGAAGGGAATTGTATACGGGATTGATTGAATCCTTGACATCGTGGTTCATCCGATGAGATCATCGAGGAGCATGTGGGAGCCAACATGGGTATCCAGATCCCGTTGTTGGTTATTGGCCGGAGAGTTGTCTCGGTCATGTCTACATGTCTCCCGAGCCCGTAGGGTCTACACACTTAAGGTTCGGTGACGCTAGGGTTGTAGGGATATGTATATGCAGTAACCCGAATGTTGTTCGGAGTCCCGGATGAGATCCCGGACGTCACGAGGAGTTCCGGAATGGTCTGGAGGTAAAGAATTATATATAGGAAGTGCTATTTCGGCCATCGGGACAAGTTTCGGGGTCACCGGTATTGTACCGGGACCACCGGAAGGGTCCCGGGGGTCCACCGGGTGGGGCCACCTGCCCCGGGGGGCCACATGGGCTGTAAGGGGTGCGCCTTGGCCTATATGGGCCAAGGGCACCAGCCCCAAGAGGCCCATGCGCCTAGGGTTCAAGAAGGGAAGAGTCCCGGAAGGGGAAGGCACCCCCTAGGTGCCTTGGGGAGGAGGGACTCCTCCCTTGGCCGCCGCCCCCCTAGGAGATTGGATCTCCTAGGGCCGGCGCCCCCCCCCCTGGACTCCCTATATATAGTGGGGAAAGGAGGGCCTCTTAACACACGCCTTTGGTGCCTCCCTCTCCCTCTCCAACACATCCTCCTCCTCCATAGTGCTTGGCGAAGCCCTGCCGGAGTACTGCAGCTCCACCACCACCACGCCGTCGTGCTGCTGTTGGAGCCATCTTCCTCAACCTCTCCTTCCCCCTTGCAGGATCAAGAAGAAGGAGACGTTACGCTGACCGTACGTGTGTTGAACGCGGAGGTGCCGTCCGTTCGACGCTAGGATCTCCGGTGATTTGGATCACGTCGAGTACGCCTTCCTCATCCCCGTTCTTTGAACGCTTCTGCGCGTGATCTACAAAGGTATGTAGATGCAATCCGGTCACTCATTGCTAGATGAACTCATAGATGGATCTTGGTGAAACCGTAGGAAAATTTTTGTTTTCTGCAACGTTCCCCAACAATTAAGGCTCGGGGGCTACTGGGCTTCGGGCTTATTATTTACAAATATTAAAGGGGCACATCGATCCCCTGATCTGGTGTTGCCACCCGACTAGTGTCTCGGGGGCTACTGCATTGCTTGTCCAATGCAGAAAATTTTATGTGCAATATAGTTTCCGAGGAGATTTTGATCCTCAGGTTGGTCGGCCGCACCCAACCTGAGTCTCGAGGACTGAGCACGCCGCTTTTAGTGTCCCGAAGTATTCTGCCGAGCTTGGACTTGATCCTCAGGCCGACTTTGCAAATCAACCTGAGTCTCAGCGGCTACTGGGATCAGCGGTCTTACGTCATCCTTCAGGTGCATCTCGGGTTTTAGACCGATACACACCTTGAGGGCTACTGACTATATATCTCGGCAGAGAATAAATTGCACCAACAAAAAATATTCACAAAAATCGGCCCACATTCGGGGTGGTGCACCACCTCGGAAGCAGTCCGGCATAAATCTCGGGCGCTAGTGGCTGGCTCCGTAGAGGGCATTTCTGGCATTAAGCTCGGCTAAACTCCTTCAACTTTTTTGGACCAAGATGATCTATGACTTCTTGGATATAATCCGGCGTTGGAGCTCGAATACATTTCGGCGTTGGAGCTCGGAAGCAGTCCGGCATTGGTGCTCGGCTGCAAAAGATACCTCGAATATAGTCCGGCGTTAGAGCTCGGACGCAAGAGGACACTGCCTCCCGGGAACAACTTCAAACCCGAGGTGTGGCATAAAAATAATAAGGCATTGATAAAGGCCAGAAACTTAAAGGGGCTCCTCGGATACCCGGCGTATAAACTCGTCGAATGCATTTCGGCAATCCTCAAGATCGAAGATGAGAAGATTTGTTGAACCAGTTTTCAAGACCGGCAACCGAAGATGAAGAACAGTTCGGAAGAATCGAGGGGCGTCCCTAACTTGAAGACCGGTTCAGGGGGCTACTGATGGTGTCCTGGACTAGGGGATACTCACCATGTCGTCTCCCGATCTATTAGATTGGGCCGAGGACCCCCGTGGCCGTATACTCATGGGCCAGTTCGGACGGCTGCCGCATACAAGGAAGATTCCACAAGACTTGGCGATCAAGACAAGGACTTCTCCCCACCAGCGTATTCGGCTAGGACTCTTGTTAACCTAGGCCTCTGGTGCATTATATAAACCAGGGCCAGGCTAGTCGATAGGATAATCAACTCCATATACAACAATCATACCATAGGCTAGCTTCTAGGGTTTAGCCTCCTTGATCTCGTGGTAGATCTACTCTTGTACTACCCATATCATCAATATTAATCAAGCAGGAGTAGGGTATTACCTCCATCGAGAGGGCCCGAACCTGGGTAAAAACATCGTGTCCCTTGTCTCCTATTACCATCCGGCCTTGACGCACAGTTCGGGACCCCCTACCCGAGATCCGCCGGTTTTGACACCGACAGGAATCATCCCCAGTCGGGAAGCACGTTGTGCTGGTAAAATCACACTAGATGTGGTATTCGGCATGCCGGATAATTATAGGTCCGAAGAAATTACATTCCAAGTGGCCTCGTTCAGCAGCGGATACCACGCTCTACTAGGGCGGGAGGCATTTACAATCTTCCAAGCCATACCCCATTACGGGTAAATGAAGCTCAAAATGCCCGGGCCCAACGGAATCATCACTCTTGCTAGTGATCCGGACATAGCACTCCACGCCGAAAATAAGACAGCCGCACTGGCCCTCGAGGCACTATCCGAAGCCCTAGCGGCCGAGGAACTAACTGCGCTGCGCTCCATGGTGAACAGGGACGATGTGATACTCGATAAAAGATCCAAGTCCACCTCCTTTAAACCGGCAGACGAAATAGTCAAATTCCAAGTCCATCCAACGGACCCTACAAAAACAGCTTCCATCGGGGCACAATTAAACCCTGATGTCGACGCCGCACTGCGAGAGTTCCTACGCGAGAACTGGGACATTTTTGCCTGGCACCCTTCAGACATGCCAGGAATCCCACGCAAGCTGGCTGAGCACAGCCTAAATATCCTAAAAGGATTCAAGCCAGTCAAGCAGGCTCTTCAACGTTTCTATGAACCTAAGAGACAAGCCATGTGAGAGGAACTAGCCAAGCTATTGGAGGCTGGATTCATCAGAGACATAAAACATCCGGACTGGCTAGCAAACCTGGTGATGGTACCAAAGAAGGAAAAATCCTGGCGCTTGTGCGTCGATTTTAAGGACCTTAACAAGGCCTGCCCAAAGGATCCCTTCCCCCTCCCCCGCATCGATCAAATCATCGATGCTACCGCAGGACGCGATTCATTGTGTTTCCTCGACGCATACTCCGGCTACCATCAAATTAAAATGGCGGAGCCAGACTGTCGGTGTCAAAACCGGCGGATCTCGGGTAGGGGGTCCCGAACTATGCGTCAAGGCCGGATGGTAACAGGAGACAAGGGACACGATGTTTTTACCCAGGTTCGGGCCCTCTCGATGGAGGTAATACCCTACTCCTGCTTGATTAATATTGATGATATGGGTAGTACAAGAGTAGATCTACCACGAGATCAAGGAGGCTAAACCCTAGAAGCTAGCCTATGGTATGATTGTTGTGTATGGAGTTGATTTATCGACTAGCCTGGCCTCGGTTTATATAATGCACCAGAGGCCTAGGATAACAAGAGTCCTAGCCGAATACGCCGATGGGTGGAGTCCTTGCCTTGATTGCCAAGTCTTGTGGAATCTTCCTTGTATGCGGCAGCTGTCAAACTGGCCCATGAGTATACGGCCATGGGGGTCCTCGGCCCAATCTAACAGATCGGGAGACGACGTGGTGAGTACCCCCTAGTCCAGGACACCGTCAGTAGCCCCCTGAACTGGTCTTCAAGTTAGGGACGCTCCTCGATTCTTTCGAATTGTTCTTCATCTTCGGTCGCCGGTCTTGAAAACTGGTTCAACAAATATTCTTTATCTTCGATCTTGAGGATCGCCGAAATGCATTCGATGAGTTTATACGCCGGGTATCCGAGGAGCCCCTTTAAGTTTCCGGCCTTTATCAATGCCTTATTATTTTTATGCCACACCTCGGGTTTGAAGTTGTTCCCGGGAGGCAGTGTCCTCTTGCGTCCGAGCTCTAACGCCGGACTGTATTCGAGGTATCTTTTGCAGCCGAGCACCAATGCCGGACCGCTTCCCAGCTCTAACGCCGGAATGTATCCGAGCTCCAACGCCGGACTATGTATCCGAGCTCCAACGCCGGACTATATCCGAGGTGTCATATCACCTTGGTTCAAAAAAGTTGAAGGAGTTTAGCCGAGCTTAATGCCGGAAATGCCCTCTATGGAGCCAGCCACTAGCGCCCGAGCTTTATGCCGGACTGCTTCCGAGGTGGTGCACCACCCTGACTGTGGGCCGATTTTTTGTCAATATTTTTTATTATTGCAATTTATTCTCTGCCGAGATATATAGCCACTAGCCCTCAAGGTGTGTATTGGTCTAAAACCCGAGATGCACCTGAAGGATGACGTAAGACCGCTGATCCCAATAGTCGCTGAGGCTCAGGTTGATTTGCAAAATCGGCCTGAGGATCAAGTCCAAGCTCGGCAGAATACTTCGGGGCACTAAAAGCGGCGTGCTCAGTCCTCGAGACTCAGGTTGGGTGCGGCCGACCAACCTGAGGATCAAAATCTCCTCGGAAACTATATTGCACATAAAATTTTCTGCATTGGACAAGCAATGCAGTGGCCCCCGAGACACTGGTCGGGTGGCAACACCAGATCAGGGGATCGATGTGCCCCTTTAATATTTGTAAATAATAAGCCCAAAGCCCAGTAGCCCCCGAGCCTTAATGCGGGCACGGGTGGCCGAATTAAGGATCAATATCCATAGTAAAATCACAAATTATGTGTAATGACTCTATGTATCCAAGTACTTTACATCATTAATGCTCGGATCCGCATTGTACAAAACTTTGTTGACCGACCATCGGCTTCCACCTCCTTGGCCAGTAGCCGAGGAGTGTTTGTCCTACTTTATAAAGCCTTTATGAGGGCAAAGATTTACGACAAACAAGGCAATCTGGCCACACGGTTTTATAAACAAAGGTACGCAGAGAGATATGTTATATTACTGTTTAACAGAAGAAATGTCTTCCAAAGAAAATAGTCCCGCTAACGGTTTCTTTCTTTGGGTTGTCATGCTAAGCATGATCATTAAACCTCAGCTCTAATGTAAGAGCAAAGTATTGAGGATTTAGTTTGGGAGGCCAGTTAATAGCCCCCGGTAGTGTTCGGCGACAGTCGGGGTCAAGTCGTAAACACTTCGGCCAATGTTATGAATGGCCCATCATTTAACATAGTCATCGGATCGCTGACCAGTTTACGCTTATTGTGAAAGTCAGTCTTCGGCTTTCTCCACTGAGGTGCTTAACCATGTGAGCTGGAAGCACAATCGCAGTGGTTCTCCCTTTGCACGCCTAGCCGAACAAAACGGAACATAGGAAACAAATGCAGGAGCCGGCAACCCAACTATTGACCGAAGACACAATTCGAAACTGATGCATATATAGCAATATCTGAGAATGTTTTTGCCGAATCCCTAAAGGTCTCCGGCGTTGCACTGCGAGACTAATGCTGGAAAAGCACAAATAGTTTAAAAGTGCCAAAAAAGCTTGGAAAACTAAGAAACGTCAGTAAAAACATGACGTCCGAACAATATCAAGTGTTCGGTGCCAATCCGAAAATTGGTTTTTAGAAAAAAAAAAGAGTGCTTCTGTCGTGCTTTAACATTACACATCTGATCTCAAGACTTCAAGCGGGTCAGCCTATGGCTGGCTATTGACCACACACTCACGTCGAAAAAGGAGCGATAGAAAAAGACTTTGCAACGACCAAGAAGAAAACACATTTACTATAAAATAGCTCATATAAATTTAAGAGCCCCCAAGTGACTTGGGTGAAAGAATGATTTCATGTACCGAAGTACTTATATCATATCTATGTTCAACCGAACTTTAAACGCGTCTTAACCGACCGTCAGCTTCTCCCTCTTCGGTCAAGGACCGAAAAGTGTTATGTACTCCATCGGTCGAGAATACCGACGGTGTTTCCAATAACCAGGCAATCGGGCCATAAGGCTGTAACAGGCAAAGCGCGCTCAGGGAACTTATGCTATATTACCGTGAAGTGTAAGAAGCATCTTCGAAGAAAATAGTACCCCCACCGATACCTTTCTTCGGTGCTCATTGTTATTATGAGACTTGTGCAATAGATTTTTTGTACTCATGAGTTCCGTTGTGTGCCGACCATCATTGAAAACTATAAGAGCGCTAGCTTTCGGCTTCACCCAGTCTGAGGTCCGGCTCGGGTGACCCGATCATGACAATCGCAGAGGTGCTCCCTTTACTCCCTAGCCGAACAATCGGGAACGTAGGGGTAAACACAGGAACGAGGCAACCCAGCTTGCAAATCGCCTAAGTCAATATGGTGCATATTGTGGCGTAATACATGAACAAGGAACGAAGCCGTACAAGTATAATCATATGCAAGAGGAAAAAGCTTCATGAAGGAAGCCCCCAAATGAATTGGGTATTTGAATTTATGCGTCACAAACAAAGTTTGGACAAGGAAAAAAATTTACAAGCAACTTTTTTCCAAAAAAGTATAATGCTTGGTCGAGCCGAACACAAGTTAAAAATTTAAAACTTTGAGCATGAAGGCAACTTAGCTGGTTAATGTGTTCGGTATTGATGACGCGGTCCTAGCTTGATGCGGGACAAGGTGCCATCCCCCAAGCCGGTCCTGAGGTGGTGGAGCGAAGACCTCGGCACTCTGAAGTGGTGACATAGCACGGTCAATGCAGGCCGGCAGAGTGATGCCGAAGTCCTTGGCATGGGGTAATGAAGTGTTGACGAAGCCCCCCGTCCAGCCGAGGTGACACCAAAGGATATAGTCCGGCTGGATCATTTTCCTGTGCCACATAATAGTGCAAACCGGAGATAATAGTAATAATAAAAAAATCGTTGCATAATCAATAATTTATGCAAAGTGAGTAATAAAAGAAATATGGCCTGGCGCCGAAGTCAATGTCGATGCAGGGCGTCGGCGTGATGCGGTAAGGGCGTGGCAAAGCCTGAATTCACAGGTCGGTCCCAGTTCCGGATGCGGCATTCGCCGGACTATGTACGGAGACTGACCGGACCACCATGCGACCGTCGTTAATGCGGCCACCATTTGATAGACCTGTGTACATATGATGGACAAACCAGAGTAATAATTCCTTGGGAAAAATTGAACCCAAACAAGCAAAAAATATTAGGATTAATAGCACCTGGTTTATTTGTTGTAGCAATCCGAAGAAAGGTGATTCCCAAAATTAGGACTCGATCCGCACACCCGTTACCGGAGTAGGTTGATGAAGAGATGATGAAGCCCCCGGTCCAGCCGAGATGTCGAAGTAGGTCAGCGTGATGGACACCGGCTCGGAGGAGCAATAGTGCGGCCCTGCCGATGCAGGTCGTGACGTGGTCAATGCCAGCTTGATGAAGTGACCGTGCGGCGATGCCAGTGTGCCCGCTCCGTGTAACCCGTGGGGTGGCGATGTTGGTGATGATTTATTCTTTGCGATGCCGAACTGTTGTTCAGCTTGCCGAGGTGATGATCCAAAGAAGTTGAGCTCGGCTCAATAAAGTGACGACGTGTCTAGCGCAGGTCGGCAGCCGTGGAGCAATATTGCCGGACTGGTTTGACACCAGCATGATATTGAAGATCATGTTTAAAAGATTTTAAAGTTAGTGGTATGTGTTCGAGAACAAAACACAATACCCCATACAAAACTTCCTTCTAAAAGGATGTCCGACATCCCGTTCATAAAAAAGACGAACTCGGGTCGGATTCGTTTTCGTGCAGAAAACAGATCCGAAAAGTGATGCACTAATCGGAAGGTTCCCGGAGTTTGGACGGTCGGATCGAGCTGAAATTTGGAGGACTTGTAGATATAGGAATTCCGCAACCGATCAACGGTTGGATCTTCCAAAGGACGTCCGAGCTAGAAGCTGGACACCACGCCCTAAACTCGTCCAGGTTCCCGTCCAGATTTGACAAGGCTCCGGTATATCGCGGATTGCCAGAGATTCCTCCATCGGAACTCGACGAAATTTTCCAGGGTTGTTGTAGACCCAATTCCGCACAATCCCACCAAAGAAATCTTTAAAAAGACACTTGAGGAGGCGGTGGCGGCGGATACAAGTTCGCTGTCCAAAAAAATAGCACGGTCGCCCGAGGGCAATGTTGACGTTGAGCCCCCGGGATCCCTGGATGATTCCTCCATGATCTTGATAGAGATCGGAGTTGACGTTGATGAAGACCCTCATCCGAACATGACGATCGGAGATAGGGCGCAGTCCTTGGTCGAACCAAGGTGACCAGTCGAGCTGGTGACGAAGATGCCGAAGTCGCAGTTGATCTGCAGGCGAGCCATCGACCTTTCGCCGAACACACAGCGGAACTCTCAATGAAAGCACCAATGTCGGTGTCAAAACCGGCGGATCTCGGGTATGAGGTTCCGAACTGTGCGTCAAGGCCGGATAGTAACAGGAGACAGGGGACACGATGTTTTTTACCCAGGTTTGGGCCCTCTCGATGGAGGTAATACCCTACTCCTGCTTGATTAATATTGATGATATGGGTAGTACAAGAGTAGATCTACCATGAGATCAAGGAGGCTAAACCCTAGAAGCTAGTCTATGGTATGATTGTTGTGTATGGAGTTGATTTATCGACTAGCCTGGCCTCGGTTTATATAATGCACCAGAGGCCTAGGATAACAAGAGTAGCCAAATACGCCGGTGGGCTGGAGTCCTTGCCTTGATTGCCAAGTCTTGTGGAATCTTCCTTGTATGCGGCAGCTGTCCGAACTGGCCCATGAGTATATGGCCATGGGGGTCCTCGGCCCAATCTAACAGATCGGGAGACGACATGGTGAGTACCCCCTAGTCCAGGACACCGTCACAGACCAAGCCGCAACGGCATTCATCACACCATACGGTCCATTCTGCTTCAACATAATGCCCTTAGGGCTCAAAAACGCCGGCGCAACATATCAGCGCATGATTCAGACATGTCTGGCAAACCAGATCGGCAAAACAGTGGAGGCATACATGGATGACGTGGTCATTAAAGCCAAGCATGTCGAAACTCTAGTAGACGACTTGAGGCTCACATTCGACAACCTTCGAACATATGACATCAAGTTCAATCCGGAAAAATGCGTTTTCGGCATACCAGCCGGAAAGCTCCTGGGATTCATTTGTTTCCAGTAGAGGTATTGAAGCTAATCCGGCCAAAATCCGAGCGTTGTCACAGTTGGCTACCCCAACATAACTCAAATAAATACAAAAATTGACTGGATGCGTGGCGGCTCTAAGCCGCTTTATCTCCCGCTTGGGAGAAAAGGCATTACCCCTTTATCGCCTCCTCCGGCGCACCAAACACTTCGAGTGGACGGATGCCGCCTCGGCTGGACTCAACGAAATAAAAGCCATATTGGCAACAAACCCAGTCCTGGCCGTGCCAAACATTGGCGAACCAATACTATTATACATTGCGGCAACTCATCAAGTAGTAAGCGCAGTGCTCGTCGTCGAGCAAGAAGCGGACGGACACAAATTCCCCCTTCAAAAGCCGGTTTACTATGTGTCCACTGTCCTTACTCCATGCAAATCACGGTACCCACATTATCAAAAGATAGCGTACGCGGTATTTATGGCATCCCGGAAGCTGTGACACTACTTTCAAGAGTGTTTGATAACGGTAGCCTCGGAAGTACCACTTAACGATATTATAAACAACCGCGACGTGACGGGCCGGATTGCCAAATGGGCCATTGAGCTCCTCCCGTTCGACATAACTTACAAGCCACAGCGAGCTATCAAGTCGCAAGTTTTGGCTGACTTCATCGCTGAGTGGACGGAAGCCGAACTCCCTAAAGAGTACGGCACATATTCAAACTGGATCATGCACTTCGACGGTTCCAAAATGTTGGTTGGTCTGGGGGCTGGCATCGTTTTGACGTCCCCAACAGGAGATACCGTTCAATACGTACTACAGATAATGTATAAGGACTCCAACAACGCAGCCGAATATGAGGCCCTTCTACATGGTCTCCAGATGGCAGTATCCATGGGCATTCAACGCCTAGAGGTGCGCAGGGATTCGAACCTCGCGATATCCCAAATAAATGGAGACTTCGATGCCAAGGATCCGAAAATGGCAGCTTATCGCAATGCCGTCCTAAAAATGTCAGCTCGGTTCGAGGGGCTCGAATTTCACCATGTGGCTCGGGAAAACAATCAGGCGGCGGATATCCTCGCCCGCATCGGCGCCAAACGCGACGTGGTCCCTCCCAACATATTTCTGGAACGGCTCTTCAAGCCATCCGTAGCATGGGAAGGGGACACCGCTAACAACAATTCGGACCCGGCCAAAATACCCGATACCGAACTCTTTGACACAATCGGAGGCTCGGCCACCGAAATAACACAATCAGCCCACGAAATAATGGTCATTATTGCCCCGTGGACAGAACCATACCTGGCCTACCTAACTAGACAAGAACTTCCGGAGGACCAAAATGAGGCACGCTGCATAGTGCGGCGATCCAAGGCCTATAGGGTCCGTGAGGGAGAATTATACAAAAAAAGCACTACCGGAGTCCTTCAAAGGTGCATCTCCGAACAGGAAGGGCGGAACCTTTTGGCAGAAATTCACGCCGGACTCGGCGGTCATCACGCCGCAGCTCGGGCTCTTGTAAGCAAGGCCTTCCGTACATGATTCTATTGGCCAACGGCCCGGGCATATGCACAGGACTTGGTCCAACGTTGTGCCAGTTGCCAGCTCTTTGCAAATCAAAGCCACATGCCACCCACCACCCTCCAAACAATCCCCATTACATGGCCCTTTGCGGTCTGGGGGCTTGACATGGTTGGACCCCTTAAAGGGGGAACCCACAAGAAAAAATACTTATTGGTCATGGTGGATAAATTCACCAAATGGATAGAGGCTAAACCTGTTAAAAAAGCCGAATCCGGACCGGTGATAGATTTCATATCCAGGGTTGTACACCGTTACGGCGTCCCCCACAGCATCATCACTAATAACGACATGAACTTCACGGCCGACGAGGTAAAACTCTGGTGTAGCAAAATGGGCATCAAGCTCCATTATGCTTCAGTCTATCACCCACAAACCAACGGTCAAGTCGAACGAGCAAATGGTCTTATAATGAGCGGCATTAAACCCAGATTAGTGCGCTCCTTAACGGAGTCTGACACACACTGGGTAGAGGAGCTCGACTCCGTACTCTGGGGGCTGCGGACCATGCCGAATCATAGTACCGGATATACACCGTTTTTATGGTGGACGGCGCAGAGGCAGTCCTGCCCTGTGACATAATTCATGACTCACCTCGAGTGCGCATGTACGAAGAAAGAGAAGCCGAGCTCGATCGGTAGGACAGTCTGGACACCTTGGAGGAAGAGCGCGACGTAGCCAAAGCCCGTTCCGCATTTTACCAGCAACAGGCTCGCAGATACCAAAGCAGAGAAGTACGGGCCAAAACTTATAACGTTGGCGAACTAGTTCTACGGCTACCGGATAAGAAAAAGAACAAACTCGAGCCCAAATGGGAAGGTCCCTTCATTATCGACCAAGTTCTGACCGGTGGAGCGTACCGACTGCGGGATGCATCGACTAGTCGACTCGAGCCGAACCCATGGAATGCAGCAAGGCTCCGAAGATTCTACGCCTAGCACCGGACTTTATGTTAGTCCCCTCCCTTTGTCCATTTTCTGCATATGCATCATCTGTCTTGTTTCCCTTTCTTTCTTTTATTTCTCTAGGCCTTCAAGGGTCACCTTGTGCCTCACTCATACATCACAGATGCGCTAGCCGCACTCTTCATACCTGGGGGCTTCTTTCAAATAAGCTTTAATTATTTCCCTGGGCCTCACGCCCAACACATGTGTTATACTTCCGCATGTACCCTTTTTCACCATTATATGCATCGATATGACTTAAGTTTTGGCCAAGCTAGGTTGCCTGGCTCTTGTATTTATGCCCTATGTTCCCGTTAATTCGGCTAGGGCATAAGGGGAGCACCTCTGCGATTGTTACCGCCGGGTCAGCCGGACGTGTAACTCAGACTGGGTGAACCCGAAAGCTAGCATTCTTAAGGGAATATTCGGCCGTTGAACAAAAGATGACTTTTATTATTCATATCTGCCCCCAGATGATTTTTCTGTGCTTCTTATCGCAGTCCAGACATGCACTTTAGGGCATGCTCACCCAGGGAAAGGAACCCTTAACGGAACTATTCTCCTTGGAAGATGTTTCTTACTACCCATGTAATATAACATAACTAGTTGGGCACTTGTCTGATAAAGCACTAATGACCCCTACGCCTGGTCTCCACGCATGCCCCGGTTCTCACATAACCGAGAGGGTATTCGGATACACTCCGGACTGTCGGGTCCCGAGGTTGAAGCAAAAAGATTTGCCACGACAAACGATCTACAATCCGGCTAGAAGGCATTATACATGTCACTTTAAAATTATATAGTCAATTTGACTGGTTGAATTCCTCTTCAATACCATCTAATAGGCTGTCTAGTCTACAGTCCTGTTGGGAATACTTTGCGGCCAATTCTACTTGGCCGTACACTAAGCTCACAGGGATCTCCTTCCCATCAGGCCCCACTGGCCCGACTTCGGCCATGTGGTTCGGGTCAGCCTTCGTGTACCGTGTCTTCACCATTGCCCAGGCTTTCCTGGCGCCCTAACGGCAGGCCGATATCTTCCATAATCGGAAGCGCCGCCGTACTCCCTTTAGCTTTTCTGCAAGCTCTCCAAGGCCTTCGGGTATGGAGACGGATGGCCACAAGGCCTGAGCGACGCCTTGCATCACCTGCCGAACTCGTTTGTGCAGCTGTGAGAGCTCGGGAAGAAGATCACCCGTTGAACCGGGCATCTCCTCGGCAGGATGACCTGTTAGCATACTACAGACATAACTCTGTCAGCCAGCTTCCTCGCCGAACTCTTTTTCAAAGTTCGTTCAAGCACTTACTAAATATGCTGTGTCGAAGCCGCCGATTCTCCTTAACAGAGTCCGACAATTGGGCCCGAACATTGTTTAGTTCCACGCCCAGCTTGGTGTTGGCATCTAGGAGATCATTCTTCTCCTGCCTCACCCTCGTAAGCACGCTCTCACCGGCCTTCAGCTGGCGTATGAGCTGTGGCTTATCCGGATTCACTCCAGCGTCATCTGCAATTTTATCGTTAGATCTGCATATACGCCGCATTCTAATATGATACTTATCATTTGAAGGATATGTTACTAGAAGGGGTCTCTTTGGGCTCCCCTGCTGTGGCTAGTGCGGCCTGAAGTTGGGCTTTGCACTCTTCCAGCTCCTGGGACAGTTGAGTATTCTTTTCTGTAAGAACCTGCATAACAAATGATCCTTAAATCAGTTATCCTAACTGTTTCAAGTCTCAGGGGCTACTGATATATATAATCATCAAATTTTCTCACCCGTATGTCTTTTACATACTACTCCGTGGCTCTGGCTAGACCATTTTGAGCGGCACGGAGGTGCGCATCTCCTGAATTGAAGGCATCCAATGCCTCTTGGGAGAAACAAGCGTCACGAAGAACAGTCCGGCGACGCCTGTGGTTCATGGCACTTTCCACCTCGGAATGGGTGGCGGGCAGTTTATCCGCATCCTCTGTCGGAGGAGCACCCGGCGCACGCCTTATATTCGTTCCCGCCTCCGAATCCGGCCTTGGAGCCTGGCTTGTGAAGGCGCGATTGGTAGCCTCTCCGGGTATAGTCCGGCGAGCGCTCTTTTTCCTGAAAAGAAGGCATGAGCGTTAATATGCCTCTGAGAATAATGTCTTGCAATAAAGACGGCGCGCCGTACCGCTGCGCCGGTGTCTCAATCCGGACTGCGGATCTTTTCAGCCTGCCTGGCCTCGCGGCCCCTTGTTGTCTAGTTGCCACAGGCTCGGCCTTCTGCCCCGGGGACCTCCGCTGCAAAACACGGCTGTTATACGGCAGTCAAAAAAGCGCAAGGACGGATCCCTTTTTAAGTGCTAGGACTTTGGTCTCAGTCACCTGTGAGGCTAGAACTAGCCCAGGGTAATCGGCCGTAATGGCCACCAAAGCATTGTCATTACTCGACTGGTAAAATACCCCATCGATCGGCTCCACAAATATGTCCAGATCCTCCTAGGAGGTCGGATCAAGGGACCGTCCAGGGTCCTCGGGTTGTGGAGGAGGGCTGTTTATCTCCTTTACAGCCTGGTGCAGCTCCTGCGATGAAATCGCTAGAATGAATACTTACCTACGGGAATACAAAACGGCTGGGCGATAAAAAGTTTCCGCTTACCCAGCTCGGAGGGTTGTACATAGAAAAACTGCCCTGCGGGTTGACACGAAGGAATTCCTCCTCTTCTCCCTTGTACAAAGTGGATAATATCTTTATTAGATCAGTAGCCGATCCCGGCCCTTTGCGGCCGTGGCGGGTGGCGTCATCCTCCTCGTTGAAATCCCACATGGGGTGGCCTTTATACTGAAGCGGCTGCACCCCCCGCATGATACATGTGGCCATGACCTCGATCATGGTCAATTCGGATCGAGCTAAAAAACTTATCCGGCTCATCAAGTAAAGAATGTCCCTGTCATCTTCCTCCAGGGGGCTCCGTGGATGCCAGCTCCAGCGCTTCTTCAAAGGGGCGTTGTCGAACTCAGGAAGGCCGATCCGAATAGGATCTGGGAGGGGGACGTCTTCTATATAAAACCATTCTGAAGGCCAGTCTTCGGACGTCTTCTTTGGGGTTCCGGATAGGTATCCGGTCCCGGCGACACGCCACACTTCGGCTCCGCCCACTTGATATATTGACCCCTTCTGAGAACGAGGCACAAGGCAGAACAACTTCTTCCATAGAGCGAAATGAGCTTCACAACCCAAAAACAACTCGCAAAGGGCTACGAATCCCGCGATATGTAACAGGGAGGCAGGCGTAAGATTGTGCAACTGGAGGCCGTAGAACTCCAGGAGCCCCCGGAGAAACGGATGAATTGGAAATCCGAGCCCTCTTACCAAATAAGGGACAAGGCAAACCCTCTCTCCCTTGGAGAGATTGGGAAGGCTCTCCGCTTGCTCTCTGCCATTATAGGTGGCAAGCCCGGCTCGAACCGGGACCAGGTACGCTGGGGGAAGAAATCCCTTGGACTGAAGCATCACTAATTTGCTGTGTGGGACGGAACATCTCTCCCAATCTCCAGGCTTGGAGCTAGGGGTGCGAGAGGAGGAGCTGCGTCGACCGGCCATGATGGAATGGATCTCTGTTGGGTGCGCTTCGATGAAGGCTCGCCAAGGGAGGATGGTGTGATTTGGATCTGAATCCTCGTCTTTTTAAATAGGCGGCTCATTCACACAGCTAGGGGGGTAAATGTGAAAACACCCTGGCTCTTCACATTCGCTTGACACGTGGAAAGTGGCCATTATTGGACGTAGAAGCCAAGGAGTACAAACCTTCATAAGAAACCGGACATTATTTTGACAGGTACACAGAATTTGGAGAGGAACCCGCCTTGCAATGCCGAAGACGATACTGCGTGCCGGACTCATCGTCATTGAAGCCTAGTTCAGGGGCTACTGAGGGAGTCCTGGATTAGGGGGTCTCTGGACAGCCGGACTATCTCCATTGGCCGGACTGTTAGACTATGAAGATACAAGATTGAAGACTTCGTCTCGTGTCCGGATGGGACTCTACTTGGCGTGGAAGGCAAGCCAGGCAGTACGGATATGGATATCTCCTCCTTTGTAACCGACCTTGTGTAACCCTAACCCTCTCCGGTGTCTATATAAACCGAAGGGTTTTAGTCCGTAGGACGACAACCATAACATACAATCATACCATAGGCTAGCTTCTAGGGTTTAGCCTCTCTGATCTCGTGGTAGATCTACTCTTGTACTACCCATATCATCAATATTAATCAAGCAGGACGTAGGGTTTTACCTCCATCAAGAGGGCCCGAACCTGGATAAAACATCGTGTCCCCTGCCTCCTGTTACCATCAGGCCTAGATGCACAGTTTGGGACCCCCTACCCGAGATCCACCGGTTTTGACACCGACACTGCTCAACTGCAGTCTGAATCTCAGTCACTTTCAGATCAAGATCATAGAATTTGGTTTCCACAATCCTCTCCAAGCTCTCTTGATTCTGTGTCAGGGTGGCCAAACCCTTCTCAATCCTCAGTTTAGCTTGAATCATATAGCCTAACTGATCTTGCTTGCTCTTCAGGAAGACTCGAGATGCCTCTTCAACACTTGGCATTTGGGCAGCTTTCTTAGCCTTTTACTTGGCTCTCTTCTCCTGGACTTGAGCTGATGATGGTTCTTCCTCATTCATCACAATAGTGTTGTCTTCAAACTCAGGATATAGAGGTAGATGCTCCTTGTCCAGCAAGTAAGTCCCTGTTCCCATCTTAGAGTTGATGAGCTCCTGAATATGTGGAGCATATCCACAGCTCCTCTTTTGATCAGCAGTGGTCCTTTTGATCGTTTCTACAATCAAGCTCATAACTTTGAATTTCTGGGGAACATCAAAAATTTGCAGCATGTTGATGGAGTGTCCTCTGATCATCTTGTGATCTCCTGACTTGGGTAGCAATGTGTACCTTAAGATCCAGTTAATGGTAGGCAGACCAGACAACAAGAAGTGCACAGATCCAAGCTTGTGAGTTTCCAAAGCTTTATCAGGGATCTCTTTGTACATGTTTGCCATTGAGTTGTGGTCTTTCTTTTTCTTGGCATACACATCCAAGTCATCTTCATATTCCTCTGGGGCATTGATAGCTTGGCCCATTCATCAACTATGGACTGGTACCTGGTACCCTCAGACATCCAAACTATCCTCCCATCTGGATAGAAGTGGGCAGTGGAGTAGAACTGCGCGATCAACTCATCATTCCATTTGGTGAGCTTTTGTCCAACGAATTCATCAACTCCACAAGCCTTAAAGCTGTCATACACTCCAGGGAAGTGATCTTCACTTTCCCGGAAGAACTCCCAGTCCACCCATTTCATGTCACACACTATGGGCTTCTTGTCAAGCAGAATGGTATCATAGAAATCTTGTTGTTCCTTTGTATGGAACATGTAGTCAACTGCAGTCCTCCTCCTAATAGTATAGGGATCATACTGTCTCCATAACCTCAATCCTGCATCTTTCCTGATGTGCATGTCCTCAGCGACTGGATGAGCATCGTTGTGGTCAAGAATTTTGGGCTTCAACTTCCTCAAAACATGATAATCATCTTCTTCTTCAGCTTCAGGCACTGGGGCCTTGTTCTTCTCCTCAGCAGGTATACTCCTGGTGTTCCTCTTGGGCTTTGGGGGTTTCTGAGCAGCAGCCTTGGGAGCATATTTGAGCTTAGATGGAGCAGCCCCTGACTTGATTGCATCTCCCATAAGCTTCTGAGCCTTAGGAGCTGGTGCAGCATCCTCTTCCTCCTCCTCTTCTTCTGAATCTCTCATAATGGAGGATCTACCAAGTACTCTGGCAGTGGTATTCTTGACCCTTTCCTCCCTTTTCTTTCCTTCTCCAACTGCCTCTTCAGTTTGCTTGGAGGTTTTAGCAGTTGAGGCTCTAGCCTTTGACATGGGAATCCTCTTTGCTGGAGCCTTCTTGTGCATCCCTGGCTTTGTTGTAGCAGCTGAGCCATACTCTTTCTTCAGCACCTTTTTCTTGGAGCTGACTTCTTCCTCAACAGCCACATAATCCTCATCCTCAGAATATGAAGTCTTCTTCTTCCTTGTTCTGGTGGCTACCTTGGGCAATTTGCTTGGTGTGCTCCTGCTGCCCTCATCAAAAGTACTAGAGGGACTAGTGCCCTGACTCATATGAACCTGCTCCTCAGACTTGTTCTGGCTGTCACTTTGATCAGACATCTTGCAGGCAAACTGTCAGCAGACCCTGTGAATAGATTGTAGATGAGGTGGAGTAGATGGGCATCACAAAGTGCAGAATTTTTGCAAAACAGATGACTTAAAAACTTGGTTTTAGTTCTTCACAGAAAGCATTTCGGATCTACCGATTTGTAAACTCGGTGATACCGAAGCAGCTTTTGGAACCTAAACTAGTGAACTCGGTCAGACCGAGTCACAGTTCGGTGGCACTGAGACTACTAGGGTTTCACAGAGAATCGAACCCGGTCACACCGA
Organism: Triticum urartu; assembly: GCF_056163025.1. Taxonomy (NCBI): domain Eukaryota; kingdom Viridiplantae; phylum Streptophyta; class Magnoliopsida; order Poales; family Poaceae; genus Triticum; species Triticum urartu. The sequence continues at coordinate 492,138,498 of NC_141878.1, forward strand.
TTTGCAATTTTCGGTCAGACCGAAAACACATGTGCAATGGCCTAAGCCAAATGGGTGAGACTGATTTCTACAACTAGGTTGGTCCGAGATGAGTTCGGAGGAGACCTAACCCTAAATTTTCAAATCAAATCTAATCTACGGGATGCTTTCGCTGGAGAGGATAATTTCATACGTGGCAAGAATCATGGCAAAGCAATGTGCTACGAATCGGAGTTAAGGAATAGCACAAAGATCAAGTTCATACCCTACTTCGGTGGTGAACTTGCTACGGCGGGGTAGATTGCCATTGATGGCGGTGGAGACCAGCGGCGGGAGGTTGCTGGCGGCGAGAGGATGATACGAAGACCTGAGGAGGCAGAGCAGGTCACGCGCGGGTGAAAGGTTTTGTAAAAATTTCCAAATTTTGACCCGTCAGTATATATAACCTGACCCTGTCGGTGTGACCGAGTGGAACAACTCGGTGGCACCGAGATGTAGAACTGCAAGCGGTTACTACAACTCGGTGTGACCGAAAAGTTCTAATCGGTTGCACCAAGATTGAAAACCGAGATCAACTTAGTGATCTCAGTGTGACCGAAATGGATGACTCGGACATACCGAAATGCACAAAGAGGTTTTGGAAGTTTAAGTCTATGACGAATCGGGGACTCTGAGTGCTCCTCACACAGAGTGGTTCGAATCTAACTTGATCAAACTTTGTGATGTAGTATGAATAGAGTTTGAGACAAGGAAAGCATAGATAGCTAGAGGGAGTTCTTAGGCGTTCTTGTCCATCCATTTGGCAAAAGAGAAAAAGCCAAACAATCAAAGCAACAAATGGATGTCCTCGAATGAGTAAAATATGCAACCAACATGCTCACACAATAAGATGACAAATGAAATATGTGACAAAGCATGCAGAAACACTCTAGCATCTATCAAGCAATTTGGCGATGAGTAGGTCATCTATATATGAGTATATTGACTTAGGAGTCAAATGAGAACATTTGATCGTAGGTCATACTCATCGTTTAAGCACAAGTGGGGTTGCCACTTTTACATAAAGCATTATTGTGTTCACACCATTAGAGTTGCTTTATCTCAATTGATTAGAGTAAAGCTCCCCTAGATGTGATATCCCCCCTAAGAGGGATGAACTAACCTTGGGTTTTGTCGATGATGACTTCATGTAGGTGTTGAAGATGTGGACGCTCAATGTTGACATAGATCATTCGGAGCAATCCATTGGAGTGAGTTGCACTTTCAATACCTACACGGGTTAGTCCCACAAGGAACAAACAAGGATATCCATAGAGATAGAGTGATATTCACATGAGATGATGTCCATGAATGCATTAGTTTACCTTGTCCCTTGTCTTAGCAACAAGAGGGTTTGTGACTCCTTGAACTAGTGCAAGATATGGAAGTTGTTTGCACTTGTCCTCGCCAAAATGATATGAGTGAAGTGTGTTGGCGGAGTCACCCTCAAGAACTCTCCAGTTCTTCTTCTTCGGGATCCACACCATCTTGATGGGAATGCTTGGAGTTATAGTCGTACTTGATGAAGTAGAACTTGATGTAGTCTTGGGAACCCACTTGACCAAGGCTTTGGGAGCTTCCTCAAATGCATCAATCTCCTCTTGAAGCTTGTCCTTGCCTTTTTGCTTGTGGTCTTGTGATGGAAGATCATCTTGAGCTTGTGTTCCTTGGAAAGAAGTAGGATCATACTTCTCTTGTTTAGGAACAAACTTCGTCTTGGGGTATTGATCTTCTTCCCACTCAACTCCATTGGCATTGAACTTTCGTTCAAAACCAACACCTTTATTCTTCCAGTGTCTTCCTTGATTGCGTACAATTTCCTCAAATTGCTTACTTCCGGCAAGGCTCTTGTAAATACCTTTCTCTATAATTCCCTTCAATAAGCTATTTTCTTGCTCAAGTGTAACTTGGCTAAGAGAATCATTAGTGGAATCAAGAGAACTACTAGAAGCAACATCATTGGGTTTAGCATGATTATTGTTACTACTAGAACAAGAATCTTTCTTACTCTTGTTACTAGATTTAACTTGTGGCATGTAAGTAGACAAAAGTAAACGCTTGGCAATGTAAGAACTTTTCTTGTGAAGATCATCATTGATCTCTTTTAAGAACCCATGGTCTTGCTCAAGGTTGAGATTTTCGAAGCGTAACTTCTCATGAGTCTTTAAAAGCTCTCGATGATTTTCCAAGGTAGTTTCATGAGCTAACTTAAGAGTGTTTAGCTCTTTATTTAGACGCTCAATCTCCTTATCATCGTCATTCGTTTTGTCTTGATTAGCATGATTAATAGCAAGTTCATCATAGTTTTCATCACTAGAATTGTCAACAAGTAAATCATCATCACCTAGCAAGTCATCTTCATCACTATTGAAATCAACATACTCGGGGTGTGATACCTTTGGGCCTTTAGCCATGAAGCATCTTCCAATTCCTTCATTTGGTGACTCAAATATGTCGTAGGAGTTGGTTGACACAAGTGCTAGACCGGCAACACCTTCATCTTGAGTATATTCGGAGTCGGAGTGATAACTTCTCTCGGAGTGATCGTCGGAGTCAGAGCCGGATACCCATTCACCAACGTGAGCTTGATGTCTTCGCTTTGTGTAGCCCCTTGATGATTTGTCCTTCCTTTCCGAATCCTTGCTTCTCCGTGATGTTCTTCGTTCATAATGGTCATCTCTACTCCTTCCCTCTCTTGGTGGTGATTCTTCTCTCCTACTCCTTCTTTTGGGAGAATCTTCTCTTCTTTTGTAGGGAGTCGTACACTCATTGGAGTAGTGTCCGGGTCTTCCACAATTGTAGCAATTACGTTCACGATTTGAAGATCTTTTGTCATTGTAGGGCCTTGACTTGGAACTTCTTTCCTTGCTTCTACTCTTGTAGAACTTGTTGAAGTTCTTCACCATTAGGCTCAATTCTTCATTGAAGTTTTGTTTCTAACTTGATGATGTGGGAGCATCACATGAGGCTTTGTAAGCACCACTTGACTTGTTGTGAAGCTCTTCCTTATCCTTGAGTGACATCTCATGAGCAACAATCCTTCCAATGACTTCCATTGGCTTGAGATCTTTGTAATTGGGCGTCATTTGGATCAATGTGCACACGGTATCATATTTTCCATCCAAGGCTCTTAGGATCTTCTTGATGATGAATCTATCGGTCATCTCTTCACTTCCCAAGCTGGCAATCTCATTTGTGATGAGAGCAAGCTTAGAGTACATTTCAGCGACACCTTCACCATCCTTCATTTTGAACTTGTCAAGTTGACTTTGAAGCACATCCAATTTGGATTCCTTGACGGGGTCGGCACCTTCGTGCATATCAATCAAAGTATCCCAAAATTCCTTTGCATTCTCAAGACGGATGATTTTGTTGAATTCTTCGGGGCACAATCCGTTGAAGAGAATATCACAAGCTTGAGCATTGTATTGCAGCATCTTCAACTCTTCCGCGCTAGCCTCACGGTTCGGTTCCCTCCCAGAATTCACCTTGCAAGCCAATACACAAAATAGCCCAAACGGCGGGGTTATGTCCAAGAATATGCATTTTCATCTTATGCTTCCAACTAGCAAAATTAGTACCACCAAAGTAAGGACCTCTACGGTGGTAATTTCCCTCACTAGATGACATACTCTCCTAGGTTGTGAAACCAAGGCTATGATCACCAAAGCTATGGAAATCAAGGAAAATGGAGACCAAAGCTCTGATACCACTTATAGGATCGAAAGTATGTCTAGAGGGGGGGTGATTAGACTACTTGACCAAATAAAAATCTAGCCTTTTCCCAATTTTAATTCTTGGCAGATTTTAGCAACTTAGCACAAGTCAAGCAAACAACCTACACATGCAATTCTTAGAGTATAGCAGCGGAATGTAAAACAATTGCATATGAAGGTAAAGGAAGGAGTTTGGAGGGAGCAAACGCAATGTAGACAAGGAGATTTTTCGCGTGGTTCTGATAGGTGGTGCTATCGTACATCCACGTTGATGGAGACTTCAACCCACAAAGGGTAACGGTTGTGCGAGTCCACGGAGGGCTCCACCCTCGAAGGGTCCACGAAGAAGCAACCTTGTCTATCCCACCATGGCCATCGCCCACAGAGGACTTGTCTCACTAGGGTAGATCTTCACGAAGTAGGCGATCTCCTTGCCCGAACAAACTCCTTGGTTCAACTCCACAATCTTGACGGAGGCTCCCAAGTGACACCTAACCAATCAAGGAGACACCACTCTCCAAAAGGTAATAGATGGTGTGTTGATGATGAACTACTTGCTCGTGCTTCAAATGATAGTCTCCTCAACACTCAACTCTCTCTCATAGGATTGGATTTGGTAGAAAGATGATTTGAGTGAAAAGCAACTTGAGGAAGGCTAGAGATAAATATTTATGTGGTTGGAATGGAATATCTTGACCTGAACACAAGTGTAGGTGGTTCTCTCTCAGAAAATTTATGTTGGAAGTGTAGGCATATTCTGATGGCTCTCTCCACGAATGAAGAGTGGGTGGAGGGGTATATATAGCCTCCACACAAAATCTAACCATTACACACAAATCACCAAACTCGGTGATTCGAATCATACAACTCGGTCAGACCGATTTAGTTCATAATGTGACCGTTAGGGTTTTCGGTGGGACCGACATGTCAACTCGGTGGGACCGATATCATTAGGGTTAGGGCATAACGTAATATCGATGAGACTGATTACACAAACTCGGTGAGACCGATTTTGGTAATAGACTAACCAGGGAGTTGGTCAGGCAATCTCGATGGGACCGATTCGCTCTCTCGGTAGGACCAAAACGTTACGAAAGGGAAACAGAGAGTTTGCATTGCAATCTCGGTGGGACCGATCGCTCATCTCGGTTGGACCGAAATGTTGCGAAGGGAAACAGAGAGATTACAATCCCATCTCGGTGAGACCGAGATCCCTATCGGTGGGACCGAAAAGACTAGGGTTTGTGGCAGTGGCTATGTCAAGTGAACTCGGTGGCGCCGGATAGATCAAATCGGTGGGGCCGAGTTTTACTTTTGGTTAGGGATATATTTGGATATGAGAAAGTGGTTGAGGGCTGTGGATCATATCACTAAGCACTTTGAGCAAGAACCTCATTAAGCAACACCTCACCCCCTCTTGATAGTATTGGCTTTTCCTATGGACTCAATGTGATCTTGGATCACTAAAAATGAAATGTAGAGTCTTGTGCTTTGAGCTTGAGCCAATCCTTTCGTCCTTAGCATTTTGAGGGGTCCACTATCTAATCCATGCCATGCCAATCATTGAGCTTTTCCTGAAATATTTATCTTCAAGTAGCATTAGCTCAATGAGCTATATGTTGTTAGGAATTACCAAAACCACCCAGGGATAGTTGTACTTTCACTATGGCATAATTACATTAGTGCCAAAAAGTGATGTTGCTAAACAAATTCAAAAATTTAGGCCAATATGTCTGTTGAATGTTAGTTTCAAAATCATTACAGAAGTGCTGATGAACAGATTAACAATGTGTCTATCCCCTGTTATATCCAGAACTCAGACAGCATTCACTAAGGGGAGATACATTAGGGAAGGGGTGGTGACTTTACATGAAGCTTTGAATACTTTTCATAGCAAGAAACGAGATGCACTAATTTTTAAGGTGGATTTTGAAAAAGCATATGACAAAATCAAGTGGCCTTTTGTGATCCAGATGCTGAAGGCCAAAGGATTTCCTGACAAATGGTGTGATAGGGTTATGGAAACTATGAGGGGAGGACATGTTGGGGTGAAAGTAAATGATGAAATTGGGCCTTACTTTAAAACTTATAAAGGACTTAGGCAGGGGGATGCTATGTCTCCCTTATTATTTGATCTTGTTGCTGATGCGCTAGCCATATTAATGAGTAATGCTTTAGAAAATGATTTGATTAAAGGAGTCTTAGGGGGTGGGGAGAATAAAGGAGTGAATATGTTACAATATGCAGATGACAAGACGACACAATCTTTTTGCTTAAAGATGATGTGGAAAGTGTGCAAAATCTGAATTTTATATTGGGAGCATTTGAACAAATGTCTGCTCTTAAGATTAATTTCCACAAAAGTGAATTGATGCTTTTTGGAAAGGAAAAAGAGAAGCAAAAAATATATCAGGAGATATTGACATGTAAATGGGGGCAGTCCCTATGAAATATCTAGGACTGCCAGTTTCTGACTCCAGACTTAAGAATGTTCATTGGAATTGTGTGACTAAGAAAGTTGAAAAGAGATGTGGGTGCTGGCAAGGGAAACTGCTGGGATCTATTGCAGGGAGAATTACCCTAGTGCAGGCTTGTCTGACTAATATACCTCTCTTTATGATGTCCTTTTATCCTATCCCTAAAGGAGTGATTAAAAAAGTGGAGTTCTATAGAGCTAGGCTAGTGTGGCAAGAAGATGAAGATATTAAGAAATGTCACTAATGGGAAACTTTTTGTTTGCCCAAAGAAGTGGGTGTCCAAGGGATTATCAATTTAGAAATGAGAATATATCTCTGCTTGCTAAGTGGTTCTGGAAAATGGAGATAGAGGAGGGATTGTGGCAAGATGTTATCAAGAGAAAGTATGGGGGTGACAGATGCCTGTCCAGGGGCACTAAAAAACTTGGAGATTCTCAGTTTTGGTCTAGTCTGATGAAAATCAAAGAAACCTTTTATAGGTTTGTCAGAAAAGAATTAGGAGATGTGGAAAATACTATATTCTGGGAAGATATTTGGGTAGATGATAAAAGCCTTAAAGAAGCTTATCCTAGGATCTATGATTTGTGTTTTGATCACAACATAACAGTGGCTGAAGCCATTCAACAAGGTTGGAAGGGATTTAGGTTTAGAAGGACTTTATATGGATAAACTCTAGGATTAGGGAATAGTCTGCAAATTAGACGTGAGGAAATTGAAATGAAGGGTGGTAAAGACAAAATCAAATGGTCTCTTAGTGCAGATGGCAAATTTACAGTTAAATCAATGTATAGGAAACTGGTGCCTGATGAACTTAGATTTCCACAGAAATTTCTATGGAAAACCAAAGTGTCGGCCAAGATTAAAGTGTTTCTTTGGCTAGTCATTAAAAAAAGCATTATCATGAGGGATTCATTACTGAAAAGGGGATGGAAGGGGGAAATTGTGTATTTTGTGAGAAAGATAAATCAGTTGATTGTCTATTTTCTACATGTTCGACTGCCTCCCTGATGTGGAATCTAATCAAATGCACGCTTGGATTGAGAAAAATACCTTTGTCAATTCAGGAATGCTTTGGGTCGTGGTTAGATACTTTCAAGAAAGATGATAGGAAATTGGTGTTAGTTGGGGTTGCCACAGTATGCTGGGCTTTATGGAAAGCGAGGAACGGGGTCATTTTTGAAAAGAAAAGAATTTCTGACCCTATGACTATAATCAAATTAATGACACATTGGATGGTGGATTGGTCTATTTTGCAGATAAGGGAGCAACAAAAAAAGGTGTTGGAGCTGGGGGCAAAACTGCTAGAACGGGTAGTAAGTGAGGTTTACGCAGCCTCTCCAGGGTGGAGAATAAATGTGGTGATTGGCCTGCTTGTTACTACCCGTTTCTCTGCTCTCCTTTGGCCTGTCTTTTGGAGTCTGAGGCCCTTAGCCTGGATGAATGTAATGAATTTGGTATGCTTAAAACTTAGGACTTATGGTCTGTGATGTTAGGGTGATAAAAATGTTGTCAGTGCATTGTGGCTGCCCTCAGCCTGAGCTGGGTAGTAGCTTCATTTACCGTTTGCTTTTTTCTGTTCTTTTTTAGTTTGTCCTGTAGTCCAAGAATGTTATGGTTTTTGTTAATGAAAATCGGAGGGGTGTGAAGCCCTTCTTTCATTAAAAAAATTTGATGAATCATTGAACTCACTGCTTGTACATTGAATAAATGATGAGCTCATAGGTTGACAAATTTTCTTGCATGTAATTTCTTCTAACTGTTAGCTGCTAGCCTGTTGCTAATAGGTTCCAGAAATTTTAGAGCATGCTTCATGTTTTGAGCATTTGTCTCGACTGATTGAACTTCAGTAGCTAGGTTCAGAGTGTTTGGGTACATGCCTCCATCTCAGCTTGATATGCATCCTGTAGTCTCTCAAGATTCCCAAAAGACATAACAAATGGTTGTCCTTCGCTATATGACCCCAACCACTCTTATCAAATTGACGAATACAGGAATGCTACCTTTTTTAGTGTACTATATTCTCCCTCACTTGGTTGGAGTTAGCGTTTTGCGGATGTAGAATTTGGAGAGACAGGTCAAAGGAAAATGGGTCTGCATATGAATACGAAGATGGGAAGAAAAAATTAAGGCGTTGTGATCTCTAGAGGGATGAGGGAAAGCAAGTTTCTATTATCATCAAATAAGCTTATCCCTCCATAATCACGGTGGCCGCCATGGTGATTGGTCGCAACGCATCATGGGAGGAGGTTTTCTCCGTCATGCCGATCGGAACGATTCAGGAGCCGAAGGTGGGAGACAAGCCCACGGGATGAGGGATCTTTTTGCAAATCGCATGGGTGAGCTGGGCTGGAGGTGGGCGTCGTTTTGCAAGATTGAGCGAACAAACTATGGACACATGATTTGATTCGGATGGATGGTGGCGAAGGGAGGCAGGGGTGCACGAACATAGGCAGATTCATAGGATACAGCGCCTTTAAACAAATGTAAACAAAAATATCATGTGCGACATCAGTGTGATGAAACCACATGGTACTGGGCCGGCCCACTACTGGCTCCATGTAGACTTGCCTAAGAAAAAGAAAGGGTTGAACTAGGCGCACATTTCTTGGACTACAACCAAGTACAACTCACCTTAAATTTGTGTCCACTGTACTGGCCAATTTCCAGATCGCCTATATATAACGGTTAGAGCTAGCTGTAGCAAACTTCGCTCACCTTCGATTGCCCCCCATAAACTGTGCCCGCTTGTGCAATTTTGCACTTATCCGTTCACACAATCTCATTGTTCATTCATCATACGTCACCCGTCCCGCGTTCCTGAACCTTTTCCAATTTTACAAACGCCCAACCTGTGAGACCACACTTCCGAACCACAGACATAGACGTCAGCTCCCTCCCTGCTCTTGCCTCTCTTGTGCCCCGTCCCTCTCACATATGACGATGCCCGCCCTCCCCCCTTACCGTGCTACCCAACACAGGACCGGGCACCATACGACGTCGTACACGTCGCGACTACACCAAGTCAGAATACGGCCTATATGTCGGGTTGGTGTTGCGCGCGCTCTGCCACATTTGTGAGGTCGGTTAGTATCTCCAGGGTGGCTACGGCGTGCACTATGACGTAGCCGAGGAACGCATCCAACACATGTGAGCTCTCAGTGGTACTGCAACAAGCCCCACACCCATTACTTTGCCTCCGTCTCCCTAGGTACTTTCTGTTGAATGGGCCTTGGGTCCATAAATAAAAAAAATTGTGAAAAATCTCAAAGGCCCATGTGGGGTGTTATGACATGGTTGGAAGTTTTTAGTACCACCCCTAGAGTGTAGAATAGTTGAGACCTTCTTATAAGGAATTCTCTTTGACATGTTGTTGGAGCTTCAGAAGAGGAGTGCCCCCCCCCCTCCACCTACCTCACCACACCTCGCCTCACGCCCGTGATCACAAGTGGGTCTAGAGTATTTTGGTCACTTCACCCCGGTCAATGGACTTTGACCGGACGGTAATGGTACCAAATGACATTTTTAGCACACGCTTAACAGGAGGATGGTATTTATGAGTAGTTGAAACTTAGATTAAAATTATTAGTGTGAAACAACTAATCGGAAAACTGACAAAACCCTAGTTTCCTATAAATGCATAGCTTTTTATATACATATTGAACATTTTTTTTAAAATATACGATTTTTATTTCCAATACATGTTTTGGAACATTTTTCTGAATACATGTTACATATTTTTCAAACAAATATTGAACATTTTTTAATTGGCATGAAACATTTTTGAAGACTGCACGAACATTTTTTAATATTATATAGAAATTCTTTTTCCAAAATTTCACAAACATATTTCATAAAATCGCTAATATTTTCGTAAAATTCACGTACATTTTTGTGAATTCCATGAATATTTATGTTGAATTACATGAATTTTTTCACATTATATAAACAATTTCCTAAAATGTCAAGAACAGTTTTTAAAAATGTGTTAATATTCATTTCAAATGGCACGTATAACCCCAGATATTTTTTACATTGCATTTTTATGAAATTTCCATGAACTTTTTTTTGAAACACATGAACGTTTTGAAATGGCGTGAAACATTTATTTTGAATGCTATCAATATTTTCCAAAAGTTGTGTGAAACATTTTTTTCTAGCACAGCATCAACATTATTTGAATATGCGATGAACATACTTTAAATTCAAACTTAATATATTTTTATTTTCCGAAATATAAATAAAATTATTAAAATAAAAAAAAGGAAAAAATGCGCAAAACTGTATGCGGGCCGCACCAATTACAAAGCCCCAGAGACTAGCGCCTGCTTCGCCTCGCAATAATGTTATTACCGCCTATTGTAAGTCGTAACAAGTCTTGATAACATTTTTTTTTTCAAATATGTGTTTTGATGTCTACTATTTTCATACACAATGTAGATTTTTTTATAGAGCAATTAAGACATCGCTATAAATATTTAATACATTTCAAATACATAATTAACATTTTTTGAAATATGTTTTTGAAAATATTTCTGAATAGGTCTTACACTTTTTTTTTTGAATGATACGAAACTTATGTGAATGTTTTCTAAATTGTATAGATACTATCTATTTAGTAATTTTAAAATGTAAAAAAACACTTGGGGTGACATCGGCATGAAGAATCCACATGGCTACTAGGCTGGCGCAGTACGCGAGTACCGACTCCCTGTAAGAGCTCAGCTTCCGTCTTTCTAAAGGCGCGAGATAGACTTGCCCGAGAAAAGAAAGGGTTGTAATAGGCACACATTTATTGGGTTAAAACCAAGCCCAGAACACCTATGTAACACTTAGAGCAAGCTGTAGCGGGGAATTGCTCACCTTCGGCTGGCCCACAAATTTTGTTTGCTTGCTTGCCTACCATGACTCGACGCTTGTCCGTTCACGCGATCTCATCGATTATTAATTGTAAGTCATGCATTTCGTGTTCCCGAGCCTTTTCCGATTTTACCGGAAGCCCGACCTCCTTGCTCTCGCTTGAATTGCGCCCCGCTACTCTCTAGTACGACATCGCCAGCCCTCCTCTTCCTTACCGCGCTGCCACGGCACGTGGTCGGACACCGGACAAAGTTGTACATGCTCGCGGCGGGGGTAAGTCAGGCTGCGACTCTACGACGGGTACTATCTCCAAGATGGCTACGTTGTGCACTATGGCGTAGCCCAGGAACACATCCAACGCACGCAAACTCTGAACGGCGCTGCAACATTTTTTTGTAACACGCTGCACATTTTTTAAATACACGACAAACAATTTTTCAAATACATGTTTATGAAAATTATCTCTGATACAGGTTAAATAAGTTTCAAGTAGACATTGAACATTCTTTTTAATAGAGATGGCACATTGTAATAAAACTATACGAACATTTTATTTACATAGTATAACCAATTTTTCCAAAATGTCACTAACATATTTTTGAAACACGTCAAATGTTTTTTTAAATGGCACGTGCATTTTTTTGAATGTCATCAACAATTAAGTTGAATGACATGTTTTTTTACATTGTAAAAACATCGTTAAAAATTTCATGAGCAATTTTTTAAATGAAGATCACTTTTTTGAATGTCACATACATTTTTTTGAATGACATCACTTTTTTTATTAATAACGAAAATATATTTTTACATTGTATAAATATTTTAAATAGGCCATGAACATATCCCTGAAATATGTGATCATTTTTTAAACTTCACAAACATTTTTCTTGAAAGCTAACAACATTTTCGATAAATTGTGCAAACATTTTTAACACTGCATTAACATCTGTTGAACATGTGATGAACGTATTTTAATAAAAAAAATATTTCTTCCATTTTAGAAATCTAAAAAAGTGATAATAAAACATTAAGAGAACAATAAAGAAAAGGAAAAAATGCACGAAAACTGTAGTTGCCTCAATAGAATAGTTTTTTTTTTACAAATTCTTAGTGCTCGCTGCAACCTCACCACTTAACCATATCCAATCCATTAAGTATCGTTAGTCTTGATATCCTTCATAATGTTATTGTTGAGGCTCACGGATATCCTTCATAATGACTCACGGATACCCCACAACACCATATGCAGGTACAAGTAAAGAGATTCTCTAACGTGAGAGTGATGTGTTGTTCTACTTGGAGTTTTTCTTCTTCTTCCACGATGATCATAGGATGGGTTCCTGGTTGGCAGACTGGGATAGCGGGGTGGACGTTGTTTTCTTTGTTTGGGGCCACTTTAGGCCAATTTACTTCTAATCCACACTCGGATCATGTCTTATTGTATGATGATTGTAATGTATTGGTTGATTGTGACAGTTATGTTGTTTGCTTCCTTTGTTATGTCGAGTGTAAGCCAACTTAAACGCTTGTATTCTCACGAAAATCCTTTTCTGAGCCCGGGCTCATCTGCATCCATGTTGAATAAAAAATTAAAATAAATACTAGAAAAATTTAAAAAATCCATTTTTTCCCATGGTAGACAATTTGATGCGTGAGGCCCGCACCAATTTTCAAATCATTTGGACAAATGAGCAACTTTTGACAAAAAAGACAAATTCAGGGTCTGTAAAATAGTTTACTGTTCATGTATTGTTTTGACCCGAATTGTCTTTTTTGCTGAGAGCTACTCAGATGTCCAAATGGGCTAGAATTTGGAGCGAACCTCACGCAATAAATTTTCTACCATGGGAATTTTTTTGGAATGTTTTGAATTTTTCTAGTATTTTTTGTGAATTTTTTTCTGGACGGGTGCAAATGAGCCTGGGCACCGAATCGCTGCACTTGTATTCTCATCTCTTCAGTTGATGTTGTATTTGTTGTGAAGTCCATCTTGTTACCGACATGTCACACTTACGTGTATGATATTAGTCACATGTTGGAGCATCTTCAATATGCGCTTTTATCATTAGCGAGGATTATAAAGTCTTCGTTCGGGTTAGGACCGCATGTTGGATGTTACACCTTGTGAGCACTAAAAGTTGTCGCTGCTTCCTCCCTCACAGTCATGTATGTTTTCAGGATTTTTTTTGCCCTCTAAGATACTTGGAATGCGTGATAGCGTGCAAAACTTTATGATTTTGAACATTTGTGGCGTTTGTAGCAAAAAAGAAAAAAATTGGCTGTGAAAGGAACTTTGAAAAAGTAAACTATTTGGGCTCGGTTTTGTCTTCTTTGCTTAGATCTTCTCAAATGTCCAAACATAACGAAAATTTGCACACTCTTAGCATACTCGATCATCTCCGATGCCAAAAAAATCAAGAACTTTTTGAATTTTTTTTATATTTTGTTTGAATTTATTGTTCATCGCGTATAGATGTGCCTGGGCTCATACTTGAATTATCGTACCCAAACCCGTAACTCATCTATAGTAAGACCATTATATGATGGGAAATGCCTTTGGTTCTTGGGTGTATATACAGCCTATATGGAAAAATTAATAATTATGAAGAAGTGAAAAATTCTATAAAAATTTTGGAATAAACTTGATTTTTTTTTTGCACTAGGATATAAATTTTCGTGAAGAAAAAACCGCTTTGACTTTTGGCCAAAAAACATCAATTTTATTGTATATACAAGTACTTTTCACACCTATTTGGCCTTAAATATTTTTTTGCCGAGGTCAACGGTTTTTTTTCTTCGCGGTTGTTTTACGAGTATAATAGAAGGTCAAATGTATTTCAAAAATATTTTTCAGATTTTTTTAATAATTTTTTTTTGCATATAGGGTGTACATATACCAAGGAGCCAAATGTCCATATCCATTATATGACACTTATTTATGGAGGTTTTAGGTGACATAGCACCACTATAGAGCTTGTAGGCAGCTTCTTTATTTGCCTTGCTCTTATGATGGTGGGGAGTACTTATTCTGTTAAACCATCTTACATAGCAACCTAGGTGGAATACTCCTTCTATCAAACCATGTTAATTTTTTGTTGTTGTAACTTCTAGTTGTGTAGGATTTGTGCATCTTCTTATGTAGAGGTCAGGTTTGTAATCATTGCAGTTGTGTCGTATCGATGCAATGTTTTTGAGTCCATAGAAATCTCTATAGAAAAGTAATCAACCTTCGGAACTATTTTAGGATTGAAAAGGAACTGGCTTTGTTTTATACATTGCTTGCTTGGGTAAGGTGGCTAAGGGCAAAAAGGCATCACCTGAGCAACTAATAGTAGAGTCAGTTGTTACGGACCACATCATTAATACTTCGCCCACCTCATTCTCTCAAAAGGGGAGTTAGAGCATGTGATGCTTCTATCTATAAATCTAGAACCCGCTTCTCCTCTCTCCTTCAACTCAACACATATTGTATGTGGCAACTCTTATAGCTGTTTACTTTGCCTTATTATACTTGTTGTATATAGTTTGTTGTTCTCCGACCGATTGACCAACATGGCTTGGTTTATACACTTAGAAGTAATGGACTTGTGGCAACAAATAATATTGATAAATATAAACATGACTTTGATTCAGATTACAAAAGCAGGCCCAATCAATCACATTTCATGCATGGTGTTTTTAAAGTAAATGAGTTTTTGTGTTTTTTAGAGGGCCAATATTCCAGAAAACATGGCAGAAGTAGGATTTGTGGTTGAAAGTGGACATTTATGTGTACAGTTTTTTTTATCCGAATATGTGTACGAAATTCTTCAATGGTTTGGGGGAGGATTAGGTTTTGAAGAGGTTTATTAGAGGGAGGCTGCACTTTTTTGGTAGGATCTAAAGAATGTATCTTGAGTGGTGATTGTGCTCCCAATACTTTTACGGAAGCGAGAACTCCTGCACCCGCGTCGCTCTCCAGGGGGCGGTGTTGGGTAACGTAGCAGAAATTCAAAATTTTCCTACGTATCACCAAGATCTATCTATGGAGAAACCAGCAACGAGGGGAAGGAGAGTGCATCTACATACCCTTGTAGATCGCTAAGCGGAAGCGTTCAAGTGAACGGGGTTGATGGAGTCGTACTCGTCGTGATTCAAATCACCGATGATCCTAGTGCCGAACGGACAGCACCTCCGCGTTCAACACACGTACAGGACGGGAGACGTCTCCTCCTTCTTGATCCAGCAAGGGGGGAGGAGAGGTTGATGAAGATCCAGCAACACGACGGCGTGGTGGTGGATGCAGGGCGTCACAGTAGCAGGGCTTCGCCTATACTACAAGAGAGAGACGTAACGGGGAGAGAGGGAGGCGCCAGGGGCTGGTCTGTCAAGTCCCTCCTCTCCCCCACTATATATAGGAGGGCCAAGGGGGGTGGTGCGCCAGCCTAGGAGATCCAATCTCCTAGGTGCGGCAGCCAAGGGGAGGTTTCCCTCCCTCCCAAGGCACCTAGAGGTGCCTTCCACCATTGGGACTCTTCCCTTAAGTGGAACCCTAGGCGCATGGGCTTTTGGGGCTGGTGCCCTTGGCCCATCTAGGCCAAGGCGCACCCCCTACAGCCCATGTGCCCCCCCGGGATAGGTGGCCCCACCCGGTGGGCCCCCGGGACCCCTCCGGTGGTCCCGGTACAATACCGATAACCCCGAAACTTGTCCCGATGGCCGAAACAGCACTTCCTATATATAATTCTTTACCTCCGGACCATTCCGGAACTCCTCGTGACGTCCGGGATCTCATCCGGGACTCCGAACAACATTCGGGTTACTGCATATACATATCTTCACAACCCTAGCATCACCGAACCTTAAGTGTGTAGACCCTACGGGTTCGGGAGACATGCAGACATGACCGAGACGTTCTCCGGTCAATAACCAACAGCGGGATCTGGATACCCATGATGGCTCCCACATGTTCCACGATTATCTCATCGGATGAACCACGATGTCAAGGACTTAATCAATCCCGTATACAATTCCCTTTGTCTATCGGTATGTTACTTGCCCGAGATTCGATCGTCGGTATCCAATACCTAGTTCAATCTCGTTACCGGCAAGTCTCTTTACTCATTCCGTAACACATCATCCCGTGATCAACTCCTTGGTCACATTGCGCATATGATGATGTCCTACCGAGTGGGCCCAGAGATACCTCTCCGTTTACACGGAGTGACAAATCCCAGTCTCGATTCGTGCCAACCCAACAGACACTTTCAGAGATACCTGTAATGCACCTTTATAGTCACCCAGTTACGTTGTGACGTTTGATACACCCAAAGCATTCCTACGGTATCCGGGAGTTGCACAATCTCATGGTCTAAGGAAATGATACTTGACATTAGAAAAGCTTTAGCATACGAACTACACGATCTAGTGCTATGCTTAGGATTGGGTCTTGTCCATCACATCATTCTCCTAATGATGTGATCCCGTTATCAACGACATTCAATGTCCATGGTTAGGAAACCGTAACCATCTATTGATCAACGAGCTAGTCAACTAGAGGCTTACTAGGGACATGGTGTTGTCTATGTATCCACACATGTATCTGAGTTTCCTATCAATACAATTATAGCATGGATAATAAACGATTATCATGAACAAGGAAATATAATAATAACCAATTTATTATTGCCTCTAGGGCATATTTCCAACAGTCTCCCACTTGCACTAGAGTCAATAATCTAGTTCACATCGCCATGTGATTAACACTCACAGGTCACATCGCCATGTGACTAACACCCAAGAGTTTACTAGAGTCAGTAGTCTAGTTCACATCACTATGTGATTAACACTCAATGAGTTTTAGGTTTGATCATGTTGCTTGTGAGAGAGGTTTTAGTCAACGGGTCCGAACCTTTCAGATCCGTGTGTGCTTTACAAATCTCTATGTCATCTCCTAGATGTAGCTACCACGCTCTATTTGGAGCTATTCCAAATAACTGTTCTACTTGGAGCTATTCTAAATTGTTGCTCCATTATATGCATCCGGTATCTCTACTCAGAGCTATCCGGATAGGTGTTAAGCTTGCATCGACGTAACCCTTTACGACGAACTCTTTTTACCACCTCCATAACCGAGAAACTTCCTTAGTCCACTAGTTACTAAGGATAACTTTGACCGCTGTCCTGTGATCCATTCTTGGATCACTCTTGTACCCCTTGACTGACTCATGGCAAGGCACACTTCAGGTGCGGTACACAGCATAGCATACTGTAGAGCCTACGTCTTAAGCATAGGGGACGACTTTCGTCCTTTCTCTCTATTCTGCCATGGTCGAGCTTTAAGTCTTAACTTCATACCATACAACTCAGGCAAGAACTCCTTCTTTGACTGATCCATCTTGAACAGCTTCAAGATCATGTCAAGGTATGTGCTCATTTGAAAGTACCATTAAGCGTTTTGATCTATCCTTATAGATCTTGATGCTCAATGTTCAAGTAGCTTAATCCTGGCTTTCCATTGAAAAACACTTTCCAAATAACCCTATATGCTTTCCAAAAATTCTACGTCATTCCTGATTAACAACATGTCAACAACACATATTCATCAGAAATTCTATAGTGCTCCCACTCACTTCTTTGGAAACACAAGTTTCTCATAAACTTTGTATAAACCCAAAATCTTTGATCATCTCATCAAAGCATACATTCCAACTCCGAGATGCTTACTCCAGTCCTTAGAAGGAATGCTGGAGCTTTGCATACTTATTAGCATCTTTCAGGATTGACAAAACTTTTCGGTTGTATCACATACAACCTTTCCTCAAGAAAATCGTCGAGAAAACAATGTTTTGACATCCTATCTGCAAGATTTCATAAATAATGCAGTAATCGCTAATATAATTCCAACAGACTCTTAGCATCGCTACGAGTGAGAAAGTCTCATCGTAGTCAACTCTTTGAACTTGTCGGAAAACATCTTAACGACAAGTCGAGCTTTTTTAATGGTGACATTTACCATCATTGTCCGTATTCCTTTTTTTTAAAATCCATCTGTACTCAACAGCCTTACGACCATCAAGTAGTTCTTCCAAAGTCTACACTTTGTTTTCATATATGGATCCTCTCTCGGATTATATGGCCTCAAGCCATTTATCAGAATCCAGGCCCACCATCGCTTCTCCATAGCTCGTAGGTTCATTGTTGTCTAGCAACATGACTTCCAACACATGATTACGTACCACTCTGAAGTAGCACGCATCCGTGTCATCCCACGAGGTTTGGGAGTGACTTGATCTGAAGTCTCATGATCAATATCATAAGCTTCCACTTCAATTGGTGTAGGTGCCACAGGAACAACTTCCTGTGTCCTTCCACACACTAGTTGAAGAGATGGTTCAAAAACCTCATCAAGCCTCCACCATCCTCCCACTCAATTCTTTCGAGAGAAACTTTTCCTCAAGAAAGGACCCGATTCTAGAAACAATCCCTTATTGCTTTCGAATCTGAGACAGGAGGTATACCCAACTGTTTTGGGTGTCCTATGAAGATGCATTTATCCGCTTTGGGTTCGAGCTTATCAGCCTGAAACTTTTTCACATAAGCGTCGCAGCCCCAAACTTTTAAGAAATGACAGCTTAGGTTTCTCTAAACCATAGTTCATACGGTGTCATATCATCGGAATTACGTGGTGCCCTATTTAAAGTGAATGTGGATGTCTCTAATGCCTAACCCATAAACTATTGTGGTAATTCGATAAGAGACATCATGGTATGCATCATATCCAATAGGGTGCAGTTATGATGTTCGGACACACCATCACACTATGGTGTTCCAGGCTGTATTAGTTGTGAAACAATTTCCACAATGTCTTAATTCTGTGCCAAACTCGTAATTCAGATATTCATCTCTATGATAATATCATAGATCTTTTATCCTCTTGTCACGACGATCTTTCAACTTCACACTGGAATTACTTGAACCTTTCAATAATTTAGACTCATGATTCATCAAGTAAATATACTCAACATCTACTCAAATCATCTGTGAAGTAAGAACATAACGATATCCACTACATGCCTCAGCACTCATTGGACTGCACACATCAAAATGTATTACTTCCAACAAGTTGCTTTCTTGTTCCATTTTACTGAAAACGAGGCTTTCAGTCATCTTGCCCATGTGGTATGATTTGCATGTCTCAAGTGATTCAAAATCAAGTGAGTCCAAACGGTCCATTTGCATGGATTTTCTTCATGCATATATACCAATAGACGTGGTTCGCATGTCCCAAACTTTTCAAAAACGAGTGAGCCCAAAGATCCATCAACATGGAGCTTCTTCATGCGTTTTATACCGATATGACTTACGTGGCAGTGCCACAAGTAGGTGGTACTATCATTACTATCTTTTGGCATGAACATGTGTATCACTACAATCAAGATTCAATAAACCATTCATTTTAGGTGTAAGACCATTAAAGGTATTATTCAAATAAACAGAGTAACCATTATTCTCCTTAAATGAATAACCGTATTGCGATAGACATAATCCTATCATGTCTATGCTCAACGCAAACATCAATCTCGATGGTAGAGGGAGCGTGCGATGCTTGATCATATCAACATTGAGAACACTTCCAACACATATCGTCAGCTCACCTTTAGCTAGTCTCCGTTTATTCCGTAGCTTTTATTTCGAGTTACTAACACTTAGCAACCGAACCGGTATCTAATACCCTGGTGCTACTAGGAGTACTAGTAAAGTACACATCAACACAATGTATATCCAATATACTTCTATCGACCTTGCCAGCCTTCTAATCTACCAAGTATCTAGGGTAATTCTGCTCCAGTGGCTGTTCCCTTTATTACAGAAGCACTTAGTCTCGGGTTTGGGTTCAACCTTGGGTTTCTTCACTAGAGCAGCAGCTGAATTGCCGTTTCATGAAGTATCCCTTTGTTCCCTTGCCCTTCTTGAAACTAGTGGTTTCACCAACCATCAACAATTGATGCTCCTTCTTGATTCCTACTTTCGCGGTGTCAAACATCGCGAATATCTCAAGGATCATCATACATGTCCCCGATATATTATAGTTCATCACGAAGCTCTAGCAGCTTGGTGGTAATGACTTCGGAGAAACATCACTATCTTATCTGGAAGATCAACTCCCACTTGATTCAAGTGATTGTTGTACTCAGACAATTCGAGCACAAGCTCAACAATTGAGCTTTTCTCCTTAGTTTGCAGGTTAAGAAAATCGTCGGAGGTCTTATACCTCTTGACGTGGGCACGAGCCTGAAATTCCAATTCAGCCCTCAAAACATCTCATATGTTTCGTGATGTTTCAAAAACGCCTTTGGTGCCTCAACTCTAAACCGTTTAACTGAACTATCATGTAGTTATCAAAACGTGTATGTCAGATGTTCGCAACATCCACAGACAACGTTCGAGGTTTAGCACACTGAGCGGTGCATTAAGGACATAAGCCTTCTAAGAAGCAATGAGGACAATCCTCAGTTTACGGACCTAGTCCGCATAATTGCTACTATCAACTTTCAACTATTTTTCTCTAGGAACATATCTAAACAGTAGAACTGAAACGCGAGCTACGACATAATTTGCAAAATCCTTTTTGACTATGTTCAGGATAATTAAGTTCATCTTATGAACTCCCACTCAGATAGACATCCCTCTAGTCATCTAAGTGATTACATGATCCGAGTCAACTAGGCCGTGTCCGATTAACACGTGAGACGGACTAGTCAACGTCGGTGAACATCTTCATGTTGATCGTATCTTCTATACGACTCATGCTCGACCTTTCGGTCTTCTGTGTTCCGAGGCCATGTCTGTACATGCTAGGCTCGTCAAGTTAACCCTAAGTGTTTTTGCATGTGTAAAACTGTCTTACACCCGTTGTATGTGAACGTAAGGATCTATCACACCCGATTAACACGTGGTGCTTCGAAACGACGAACTGTAGCAACGGTGCACAGTTAGGGGAGAACACTTCTTGAAATTTTAATGAGGGATCATCTTATTTACTACCGTCGTTCTAAGCAAATAAGATGTATAAACATTATAAACATCACATGCAATCAAATAATAGTGACATGATATGGCCAATATCATATAGCTCCTTTGATCTCCATCTTGGGGCTCCATGATCATCTTGTCACCGGTATGACACCATGATCTCCATCATCATGATCTCCATCATCGTGTCTTCTTGAAGTTGTCTCGTCATCGACATGCAAGTCGTGATTCCCTTGACAAGAACATGATCAATCTCATACATCACATATATCATTCATCACATCCTTTTGGCCATATCACATCACATAGCATACCCTGCAAAAACAAGTTAGACGTCCTCTAATTGTTGTTTGCATGTTTTACGTGGCTGCTATGGGTTTCCAGCAAGAACGTTTCTTACCTACGCAAAACCACAACGTGATATGCCAATTGCTATTTACCCTTCATAAGGACCCTTTTCATCGAATCCGATCCGACTAAAGTAGGAGAGACAGACACCCGCTAGCCACCTTATGCAACTAGTGCATGTCAGTCGGTGGAACCTGTCTCACGTAAGAGTACGTGTAAGGTCGGTCCGGGCCGCTTCATCCCACGATGCCGCCGAATCAAGATAAGACTAGTAACGGCAAGCATATTGAACAAAATCAACGCCCACAACTACTTTGTGTTCTACTCGTGCATAGAATCTACGCATAGACCTAGCTCATGATGCCACTGTTGGGGAACGTAGCAGAAATTCAAAATTTTCCTACGTATCACCAAGATCTATCTATGGAGAAACCAGCAACGAGGGGAAGGAGAGTGCATCTACATACCCTTGTAGATCGCTAAGCGGAAGCGTTCAAGTGAACGGGGTTGATGGAGTCGTACTCGTCGTGATTCAAATCACCGATGATCCTAGTGCCGAACGGACAGCACCTCCGCGTTCAACACACGTACAGGACGGGAGACGTCTCCTCCTTCTTGATCCAGCAAGGGGGGAGGAGAGGTTGATGAAGATCCAGCAACACGACGGCGTGGTGGTGGATGCAGGGCGTCACAGTAGCAGGGCTTCGCCTATACTACAAGAGAGAGACGTAACGGGGAGAGAGGGAGGCGCCAGGGGCTGGTCTGTCAAGTCCCTCCTCTCCCCCACTATATATAGGAGGGCCAAGGGGGGTGGTGCGCCAGCCTAGGAGATCCAATCTCCTAGGTGCGGCAGCCAAGGGGAGGTTTCCCTCCCTCCCAAGGCACCTAGAGGTGCCTTCCACCATTGGGACTCTTCCCTTAAGTGGAACCCTAGGCGCATGGGCTTTTGGGGCTGGTGCCCTTGGCCCATCTAGGCCAAGGCGCACCCCCTACAGCCCATGTGCCCCCCCGGGACAGGTGGCCCCACCCGGTGGGCCCCCGGGACCCCTCCGGTGGTCCCGGTACAATACCGATAACCCCGAAACTTGTCCCGATGGCCGAAACAGCACTTCCTATATATAATTCTTTACCTCCGGACCATTCCGGAACTCCTCGTGACGTCCGGGATCTCATCCGGGACTCCGAACAACATTCGGGTTACTGCATATACATATCTTCACAACCCTAGCATCACCGAACCTTAAGTGTGTAGACCCTACGGGTTCGGGAGACATGCAGACATGACCGAGACGTTCTCCGGTCAATAACCAACAGCGGGATCTGGATACCCATGATGGCTCCCACATGTTCCACGATTATCTCATCGGATGAACCACGATGTCAAGGACTTAATCAATCCCGTATACAATTCCCTTTGTCTATCGGTATGTTACTTGCCCGAGATTCGATCGTCGGTATCCAATACCTAGTTCAATCTCGTTACCGGCAAGTCTCTTTACTCGTTCCGTAACACATCATCCCGTGATCAACTCCTTGGTCACATTGCGCATATGATGATGTCCTACCGAGTGGGCCCAGAGATACCTCTCCGTTTACACGGAGTGACAAATCCCAGTCTCGATTCGTGCCAACCCAACAGACACTTTCAGAGATACCTGTAATGCACCTTTATAGTCACCCAGTTACGTTGTGACGTTTGATACACCCAAAGCATTCCTACGGTATCCGGGAGTTGCACAATCTCATGGTCTAAGGAAATGATACTTGACATTAGAAAAGCTTTAGCATACGAACTACACGATCTAGTGCTATGCTTAGGATTGGGTCTTGTCCATCACATCATTCTCCTAATGATGTGATCCCGTTATCAACGACATTCAATGTCCATGGTTAGGAAACCGTAACCATCTATTGATCAACGAGCTAGTCAACTAGAGGCTTACTAGGGACATGGTGTTGTCTATGTATCCACACATGTATCTGAGTTTCCTATCAATACAATTATAGCATGGATAATAAACGATTATCATGAACAAGGAAATATAATAATAACCAATTTATTATTGCCTCTAGGGCATATTTCCAACAGGCGGCTCGGGTGACCTAACCCCGCCGCCGCCGCCACCCCCTTCCGCTCCTTCCCCCTCGCCGTCGTCGAGCGTCCCCGCCGGGCATAGCCTGTGCGGTTGCCGCCGGCGGCGGGCCTTTCCTCTCCCGTCACGCATGGAGGTCAGCCCTGGACGGTGCGCCGTGCGACGCGGAGCTGCGCGCCGGCATGGATCTGGTCCTCTGGCCTCATCTATGGCGCGGTGGCGCTGGATGCTGGGGCGGCGGCCCCAGGGAGCGGCGGTCCCCTCCTCTCTTCCTCGCGGTGGAGGAGCGGTGGCTGACCGTTTTGGCGGCGGATCGGGGCGTTCTGCTCGGATCTGATGGGCGCGCGCCGTCGACGGGATGTGGCGGTGCTGGCCGTCCTGGGCCGCGTGGGTGGCAGGGCGGCTGCGCGTGGTGGAGGCCCCGACGCCTCTGGCCCTTGGCGGCAAGGAGGGCCTGGGTTGGGTCGACACCATGTGTGGGTTGCCCTCCGAACAGATCTGATCTGGCCAGTGCGACCTCAATGTGCAGCGGCTCAGATCGACGGCGACCCATGTACACGATGCTGGATGGCGGTTCCTTCAGCGGATCCGGGTGAAAACCTAGTTCTTGGCTTGATGCCAAGACCGGCGTTGGCGGCACTTTTTCGTGTCATTACCTTCTTGAAGGCCTCGCCGTGGAGAAGCTCCAGACCTCTATCCGCTACCTCCGGGGGAAACCGTAGATCAGTAGATCAGATGACGGCGGCGCGTTGGTGTCGTTTCCTCCTTGGGGGCGTCATTCTTGGAGGTGTACACGGGTTCGAGGGACCAGTGGGCGGTTTTTTTGGTGGAGCGGTGCTTCATCCTGCACATTGATGACGACGGATCTCAGCGGCGTGGTGCAGTGAAGACTCGGCGCCCGATGCGCGGTGCTGGACTCGCGCAGGAGGAGGTTGCTATTTGGCGTCATGGTGACGTCGATGGCAGAGTGGCCAGACAAGGTAGAAGCCTCAATATGATCTGAAGACCTGTGGAAGATGGCGGCGACGACACACGAGTGCGTCTGACCGGATTGTGCCCCAGACCCGGTATGTGGCTCGGCTGGGGCTTCCGAATGAGTTTCGACTTCCGGCTTTTGATGTTAGGCTTAGGTGAGTGGTTTGGGTAGTGGCCCAGCTAGCACCCCTTCATCATATTGGATGAGAGTAGCGGCATATGTTGCCAAGATGGTGGATTCAGGCACATTGTTGTAATACTTTGTAAGGTCCTCGAGAATAATCAATAAAGTGGCCGTATGCATCTCCCAGATGCAGAGGCCAGGGGTCGTCCTCCTTTTCTAAAAATAAAATAAAATATAGTAATACTATTCATCACCCATGATTCAGAATAAGTTGTTCTTCATCCGAGATAATCTTAGGATTGTTTTTTAAATAAATTACATTTGGTATACAAATTACTTCATAAGTAAAAAGAGAATGTAAGAAAATATATAATCGTCGTAAAAATTATTTTATGTTACATAAAATTACAAACCTAAAAACATAGTGTAAAATATACATAAAATGCAATTTTTCTGTTCTTATGACCTATATTTTTGTTTCCTTATGCCTAATTTTACATAGTGAATCAGTATGAATGTACCTATTTGTATACCAAATAAAATATAACAGCCGTAAGATTTTATTCTTCACCCTGGATGATGAATAGTATTACTACATACTCCCTATGTCCCAAAATAAGTGTCTTAACCTTAGTACTCCCTCCGTTTTTATTTACTTCGCGTATTAGCTTTGGTCAAAGTCAAACTTTGTAAACTTTGATTAAATTTATAGACAAAAATATTGGCATATAGGATAACAAATCAATACCATTAGATTCATTGTTGAATGTACTTCCACATCTTATAGATTTGTTATGGTAAATATTTATATTCTTTTTTATAAACTTGGTCAAACTTTAGGAAGTTTGACTTTAGTCAACTCTAATATGCGGAGTAAATAAAATCGGAGGGAGTACAACTAACTTTGTACTAAAGTTAATACAAAGTTGAGATGCTTATTTTAAGACGGAGGAAGTATTATATATATATATATATACATATATATATATATATATATATATATATATATATATATATATATCTATGTGTGATGATAAATAATTATTGGATCATTTATCTGTTCATTGTGCACTGGCCAAACATGCCATGTGTGGATCAATTGCTTCTTCTCTACAATGTGGCAAAATATGTTTGGTGGAAGATGTGTTTTTTCAAATTCCTGCAATCCAAAGAGGCTCTAAATTTGTCCGTTGTGAGTAGAAATTAAGTTGATGCAAGGTAGTATATGCTCTGGTAGATTTGGAAAATCAGAGACGCAACACCAGCTTTCAGTTGTGTACAAACATACTTCCGTTGTTATTTCATGTTTAATTGTTCTTCGCCTATATATACTACAACAGCAAATATAGTTCCCACGTTTCAGTAATCAGTTCCGTCTTCACGCTAACGAACAAAATGATTGGACAAGGTTTGAACGTGGAGGACAGCACGTATCCCCAAGTGCTTCAGGTATATATACTGTCACCTGGTCAGATTTGTTTTTCTACATGTGTGCACTGCACCACTGTTTCGGCACCCTCTAGCGGGAAAATGAAACCGATAATCCGTTTCCAGAGTCCAGACCTAATCATTCAAGCGGTCGTTCAAGGCCAGCTTGAAAGTAAAATAGTTTCACAAAAGGTGATGAGAAGTAGAAAGTCTTCTAAAGTAAAACTGTTTTTCTTCTGTGTGCATATCCAACAAAACCCCAAGATTTGGTTTATTTCTTGGTTCCCTTCTTGTCTACACGACCTCACAAGTGGAAATCGCAGCATCAACTCGTTTTGAACGCAGTGCACTGTGCCGGACAAGTGGCCATGCATCGTACTCCACCCCAGTACCATGGGAGAGAGAGAGAGAGAAGATGCTTGACTTGACCAGAGAAAGAAGGCAGGTGAACAGGCGATGGCTTGGCATCTGCGTCTTCAAGGGCAAAAGGTGCAAAAGCTCTGAGCAAGTTCCAAAGCCGAGGAGAGAGAGATAGAGAATGCCTCCCTTCCCAGAAATTATGCAAAAGGGAAAGCTTCCTCCTCTTTTTTCCATTTCAGGGTCTGTCTGGGCTGGAGCCCCTGTTCCAGAAATTGTACTTGGGAGGATCCAGTACAAAAGCACGAGGTGAGAATCTCATCTCGCGCGCAGTGTGAATTTCGGGCTTGGCGTCTTCCCCTCCCTCTCTACTGCAGATTCAATAAATGATCGGTACAGTAGCATCGCTGCCACTGCCACTTTCTCATCTATGCTTTGCTACCTACACGTACTAATGTATAGCCTTCTGTGGCTGTGCATATAATCACACACATAATTGAAGGCAATGAAAGGCCAAATTGACTGAGCACTGGAGTGTCAGCTGCTCAGCTGAGCCCCCAGAAGGCAGAAGCCATTGAAGACTGCATGCAGGTGAAACAAATAGAGAGGGACAGAAGGCTTTTGGCCTGAGCTAGGAGGGGGCGCATGCAGCAAAAACTGAGTACTACCTCCACCATCAGGTGGTCATAATGGGGAGTAACTTATACTAGTGTCATACATATCACACTAGTCTAAGTTAATCCCTTTGTTTTTATTTACTCTGCATATTAGAGTTGACTGAAGTTAAATTTAGTAAAGTTTGACCAAGTTTATAGAAAATAATATAGTCATTTATCATAATAAATCTATACAATGTGAAAGTACATTTAATAATAAATCTAATGTTGTTGATTTGTTATTGTATATCTTAATATTTTTGTATATAAACTTGATCAAAGTTTGTAAAGCTTGACTTTGACCAAAGCTAATATGCGAACTAAATAAAAACGGACGGAGTACTATCTTCATAGTGCAAAGTAAGGCCTCCTTTGGTTTAGAGGAATTTCATAAAAATTCTAGAGGATAGGATTCTTATAGAATTTTTTTCTTTAGAGCCCTTTGATTCATAGGAATAAATTCCTATTCCTACATAGGATTGGTTCCTATCCTCCACATTTCATAGGAAAATAAAAAAGAGCCTAGACTTAATGGAAAAATTCTTTTGGTGTCAATCAAATGACATCTTGTTTCCTATTCCTACTCATAGGATTTGAGATACATTTCATCTCATTTCGTACAAGATTCCTATTCCTATGATAATCCTATCCTATGAACCAAAAGAGGCCTAACATAGTACTAGTGTCATAGATGGCTTCATTTATTAGCTTGTAAACTCATCTTGTATTAGGAAGCGTTATGTTACAGTAACATATTATGTTACTATTTCTTATTAACTACTTGCCACATAAGCAAAATTTTCTTGAAATGCCCTATGTTGCTAGCTAAGTTACTCCCACTATGACTAGCCTCATGTGGCTCCTCATAGGAAGAAGAGCTTAATTCATGGACCGAGACATGCTAGTTTGCATATACTCCTACCAGTACTGTACAATTTATATCTTGATGTAAAGCACAGTGTTCCAAACACATGCACGCTTTAGACCAAGCTAGGGCTTACAAATTTTGACCGGCACGGGAACCCATCGATTCAAGAATTGACCGTACATGTGCAATTTATATGTCATGGAATGCATGTGAAACGCTGGAAGCGACCGTGCATGCATGCATGCATGAAGTTTGCCATGGAAACGAAAGGGGAGCAAAAGTTTCAAGGAACATCATTCTACAGCAAGATACATCCAGATCATAGAACAGAACATTACAAACGAAAACGAAGAGGAAGGGAAAGAAAAACACTCGCTGTTGCCAGAAAAACAAAACATTGGATCTCACTGACCTTTCAACTTATTGAGAATTTGATCTTGGACCAACTGTTTCTTGTCCCTTGAATGATCAGCTTCCTACTAGCTCCCTGAACATAGTATACCTCTCATGATCTCCAATAGATCTCCCTCCTGTATACCCAATCTTTGCAACGCATGCATGCGTGTAAATAGCACCAAGATCACAAGGTCAGCCCAATGAACAATCCAGCAATGCATAAGCTCTCCATCTGTACTGGATATCAATAGCTTCTCCGCCACTTCAAACTTCTGTGATGTCTTCGTCATGTGAGTGTAGAACTGTGGATCGCAGTTGCACTGCCTAGACATGCATCAGAACGGTGGCCTGACTCCGCCACCGCCGCCACCCCAGGCTCCAAAGTTATCTCCGGGAAGCTGGTAGTTCCCCACATTCCCGCCGGCAAGGTTGTAGAGCGACATGCCGCCAGCATCGCCTCCGGTCACGCCGGAGGACTGCGATGCCGCCGGCTGCTGCCCTGGTGGCCCGCCTGACTGTGCCACTTGATCTTGCGCTTCCGCTCCAGCGGCGGCGGCTGCCACCTCCTCTTCCTCCCCCTCCAGCGGGAGCCGCTCGTACACGGCGTTCGAGAACGACGCAGCCATCAGGACGACGGGCCCCGCGGCGACCAGAGTTCCCACCACGCTACCGCCGATCACCTGGCCCTGCCCGCCGGAGAGGAACACGGTGAGGCCACTGGCGCCAGGGGGCGCGGGCGGCGGCAGCACCGTGCCGGTGAGCGAGAGGATCTCGAACCGGCCCCGGAGCGTGGCCACCACGCTGCCCGGGGGCGACGCACCCGGCTGGCGGAGCGCCACGTTGACGACGGCGCCGCCGCCGCTCAGCACACAGACGCCACGGCCGCGGCGGCGCGCGTACTCGGCGACGCAGTCGACGATATCGGCCCCTGCGGAGACCTCGAGGACGTGCGAGTGCAGCGCGTTGGGGCTGTCGCGCGTCACGATGATGGGCGGCTTGGGCTTGTTCTTGGACCCCGCGGGTCGGCCGCGCGGACGGCGGGTGGGCCCGCCCGAGCCGCCGCTGCCGCCTCCTCCGCTGCTACCGTCGACCGGGACCATGGCAGACGACGACGGCTGGTCAGCGCCAGCGCCGCCGCCGCTCCCGCCGGCGTCCGCGTCGCCCACGGGGGTCTTGTCGGGCGACGACATCTTGGAGTGCTCCATCTTGACGTGGGAGTTGGGCGAGAGCGGCGAGGGCTGCTGCTGCTGCTGCGGGCGGAGCAGGTGGTGGAAGTAGCGCGAGCTGCCGGCGCCCGGGCTGCCCCCGCCAGGGTCCATCCCGGCCATGGCCGCTTCATCTGGCCGCTCCCACCACTTGCCGGCCGCCAGCTTTGCCGTCGATCGGTCGCCCTCCACACCTCCTTCTCTTCAGCGCTAGCTCCACCGCCACTACACCGATTACCCACAGCAGACTAATTAGTTCGCATGCGGCAGTGCAGCACAGCTACGAAAGGAGAGAAGCAAGCAACACGAAATGGAAGATCTTATATCCATGGGGGGCTACTCTTTCTTTTCTTTCTATCCTGGCGGCGTCGTCAACTTGACGACTTGCCTAGACTCTAGAGCTGCTCTAAGCAATGATGCACTCTAGCTAGCTAGTAAAGCAAGCTCGCGAGCTCATGTTCCTTACCTCCAGCACAAGCTTCCCCCCGACGGCGGCGGCGCTTTGCGGCAGAGACGCGCCTCCCCCTCCACCAAGCGCGCTTTCCCGGCCCGTGAGCTAGCGCGCAGCCAGCTGCCCGGGCAAGAGCAAGACGGATCGGTCGAGGCCTCCACACGTACTAAGAGGGAGCGCAGGATCGAGAAGAGGCCGGACGTGGCGGCGAGGGATGGAGGGAGCGGCGAATTAAAGGCGGGCTGGGAGGAAGAAGGGGGGACGGCTAGGGATGGGATGGCGCTGCTGATAAGGCCCGGCCTCGCAGTCTCGCTATCTCATCTATGTAGTAGTAGTAGTACGAGCATGATGGCTCCCGATTCCGAGAAGTCCCACCGCGCCCCCCACCAACTCCGTTTTTACTCGCTCCAGGTCGGGCCGGGGAAGCGATGGCCCGCGCAATCCCAAAGCGACGCGCCCCGATCGAGCCCGGCCGTTAGTTGGACCGGCCGGCCGGCCAGGACACGGGCGCCCGCGCGGGGGACCCTAGGCCGCGTCTAGAGCCACAACGGCGCAGGCCAGCCCGAGCGCGCGCGCGCGCGCGGACACGTACCGCGCGTACGTGCCGCCCTAGCGCACGCGCTAGCTAGCTCCAGTGCGCGCCTGCCGATGCCGTTGTGACCGCAGCGCAGAGTCTGGTGGACAGTAGGCAGACAAGGCTAAATGAAGGCGTGAGCTAGCATAGGGGGCGCGTCTAAATTAGGGACGTTTTACTGTGCTGGTCATTCCTTTTCTTTATAGTATACGGCTGGCCAGGTACGCACGCACAGGACAGCCGGCCTCGTACGATACGGTTGTACGTATGCTTGGGTTAATTAACCTAACCAGTAACCACGACATGCTGTCATGATCATCACTCGCGCGACCGATTTAAAATGGACTGGTTGGAATCTGGACACTGCTGGGATGATGGAAGCTACGTTCACAAGTAATGCTTCGACTTAGTACGATCGTAGCACATGTACAGCTATTCTCGCACTAATTAAGCATGCTAGCACTCCCATGGCTCCATGCATGAATAATGTGCCATATACGCGGCGCCGTACGTGGCCCACGGGTCCCGTCGAGACATGGATAATCAGAGGGGAGGAAGGGGATTAACTAGGGTTTGTTGTGGTGGAGCTTTTCTCCGAGGACAAGGAGGACAATCAAACCTTGGCGCTTTGCCCAGGCGTTCCATCTCTTCCGATCAGGGGTCATTGTCATGTGACGCACGCGGGAGCCAACGAATTTCAATGGCCACGCCCTGATTGGTGCCATCTCCAGACGCGGCAGTACAATACACGTACTGACTGATCGAGACGGCGACAAATCAGGGCCGGGATAATACTCGCGAAAATGGGCGTGCGTCAACGCGAGCTTCACACGCATAAAAGAATTGCGAGTGTGTGCACAGCGAGTTTGTATATATCCGACCTCCGAGGTGAGGCTCTCCGACCCGATCTTTAGATTACTTCCGGCGGCTAGTATTCGTGTTCTTCGGAGGTGCGTGATTACGACACCCACCAGCCTTTTAACAATAGTAGTAATCTAAGATTTGACCCAGACAATGGAGCAGGACTTCTTGTGTTTGCTTACCATTGGTGTGCACATGTGTATGGTGCGTAAACAGTACGACCCACCACCATGGGTGATTATAATCGATATTTGATGAATCCTCACCTGCCCTCCGGCCCCTTCTTCGCCTCATGTGCAGTGGTGAAATTAGAGAACAAGACCATTGAGGTCAGCTTCGTTGCTTTAAGGTGTACTCTCGGCGGTGACAAAGACACACTAGTGCAGAACCGGGCAATAGCACCGGTTCGTAAGGCCCTTTAGTGTCGGTTCGGTAACCGGCACTAAAGTGTGGACACTAAAGGTCCCCCTTTAGTACCGGTTCAGCACGAACCGATGCTAAAGGGCAACCACGTGTAACGAGCCAGCTCCGGGGGCAGGGAGCCCTTTAGTACCGGTTGGTGACACCAACCGGTATTAAAAAGTTGGGGGGTTTTGGGTTTATAATTTCCTTTTCATTTAATTTTGTATTTTCCATTTAATTCTTTTTCGTTTGCTGGTATTTTACGATACTACATATTGTATACATTATGCATATATATAAATAGAATTTCTAGTAGAACCGATCATATATATATATATATATATATATATATATATATATATATATATATATATATATATATCATCGAATGTCTCACAACCACCATTAATTAATTCACACATATATACACACATGTTAAATACAATTAGCTAGTTATATACAATTTCTTCTAATTGGTGCCTTCGGAGCCAGTGGCATTAGCCTAATTGGTGCCTTCGGAGCACGATAACAATTGGAAGTGATTCATGGGGGCGGTAGCGGGTAAAAGTATTCTCCTTTGGGATCTATGACCTAGTCGAGCAAAAATCCCGCTATTTCCTCTTGAATTGCTTCTATGCGGTCCTTTGATAGGAGCTTCTCTCGCACCTCTTTGAACTGTTAAGAAGGAGATCAATATGCATGTGTATTAGTTGTGTGACTAGATATCGATAATGGTGTAAAAATTGTAAATAGTGTTCTGACAAACGTACCCACTCATGTCTTTGAGATCTGCTCCTTTCGGACGCCATCATGCGAATGTTCTCGCAAACGTAGTATGCACACAGATTATTCCCCGACGCCTGCTTCAGGGCCTTTACGAGAATGTAATTTGATTAGATAATAATTAATCAAGCATGATAATTAAAGAGATGACCTTTTCGCATAGGTGAACTAGGACGTGCGTCATGATGTTGAAGAAAGATGGTGGGAACACCAACTCGAAACTGACAAGACATTGCACCAAATCATTCTCTAACCTTGGTATGATTTCTGGATCGATTACCTGCTGAGAGATTACATTGAGGAATGCACATAGCTTCACAATGGCTAATCGAACATTTTCCGGTAGAAGCCCCCTCAATGCAACCGGAAGCAGTTGCGTCATAATCACGTGGCAGTCATGAGACATTAGGTTCTGAAACTTTTTCTCTGCCATGTTTATTATTCCCTTTATATTCGACGAGAAGCCAGACGGTACCTTAATACTGAGCAGACATTCAAAGAAGATTTCCTTCTCTTCTTTGGTAAGAGCGTAGCTTGCATGACCCTGATGTATGCCGTCTTTTCCGTGCATACGTTGCTGGTCCTCCCGTGCCTCAGGTGTATCTTTTGTCTTTCCATACACGCCCAAGAAGCCAAGCAGGGTCACACAAAGATTCTTCGTCATGTGCATCACGTCGATTGCGGAGCGGACCTCTAGGTCTTTCTAATAGGGTAGGTCCCAAAATATAGATTTCTTCTTCCACATGAGTGCGCGTCCGTCGGCGTCATTCGGAACAGGTTGTCCACCAGGACCCTTTTCAAA
Organism: Triticum urartu; assembly: GCF_056163025.1. Lineage (NCBI taxonomy): Eukaryota > Viridiplantae > Streptophyta > Magnoliopsida > Poales > Poaceae > Triticum > Triticum urartu. The sequence goes on from NC_141878.1 coordinate 492,171,903, forward strand.
GACCACCTTCAAATCCTTGACCATATCATGTACATTAGCATCAGTACGGTGGCGAGGCTTCGTCCGGTGATCCGCCTCACTTTTGAAATGCTTGCCTTTCTTTCTTACGGGATGCCTACTCGGAAGAAATCGACGATATCCCAGGTACACATTCTTCTTACAATTAGCCAAATATATACTGTCGGTATCGTCCAAATAGTGCGTGCATGCGCGGTATCCCTTGTTTGTCTGTCCTGAAAGGTTACTGAGAGCAGGCCAATCATTGATGGTCACGAACAGCAACGTCTTTAGGTCAAATTCTTTCCCCATGTGCTCATCCCACGCACGTACACCTGTTCCATTCCACAGTTGTAAGCGTTCTTCAACTAATGGCCTTAGGTACACATCAATGTCGTTGCCGGGTTGCTTAGGGCCTTGGATGAGCACTGGCATCATAATGAACTTCCGCTTCATGCACAACCAAGGAGGAAGGTTGTACAAACATAGAGTCACAGGCCAGGTGCTATGGTTGCTGCTCTGCTCCCCAAAAGGATTAATGTCATCTGCGCTTAGACCAAACCATACGTTCCTTGCGTCATCTGCAAACTCCTTCCCGTACTTTCTTTCGATTTTTCTCCACGGCGACCCATCAGCAGGTACTCTCAACTTTCCGTCTTTCTTACGGTCTTCTTTGTGCCATCGCATCGCCTTGGCATGCTCTTTGTTTTGGAACAAACGTTTCAACAGTGGTATTATAGGAGCATACCACATCACCTTGGCAGGAATCTTCTTCCTGGGGCGCTCGCCCTCGACATCACTAGGGTCATCGCGGCTGATCTTATAGCGCAATGCACCGCATACCGGGCAAGCGTTCAAATCCTCGTACTCACCGCCGTAGAGGATGCAATCATTAGGGCATGCATGTATCTTCTGCACCTCTAACCCTAGAGGGCAGACAACCTTCTTTGTTTCGTACGTACTCTCGGGCAATTCGTTGTCCTTTGGAAGCATATTCTTTATCATTACCAGCAACTTTCTAAATCCCTTGTCAGATACACCATTCTCTGCCTTCCATTGTAGCAATTCCAGTGTGGTGCCCAGCTTTTTCTTGTCACCTACGCAATTCGGGTACAACAATTTTTTGTGATCCTCGAACATGCGCTGCAACTTCTTCTCCAAATCACTTGCACAGTTTCTCTTTGCATCGGCAATGGCCCGACCTAGATCATCAACGGGCTCATCCGATGCCTCTTCTTCAGCTTCTTCCCGCATTGCCGGCTCAGCTTCTTCCCGCATTACCGGCTCAGCTTCTTCCCTCATTGTTGTATCATCGTATTCAGGAAACCCATGGCCAGGATAGCTGTCGTCGTCCTCTTCTTCTTCATTGTCTTCCATCATAACCCCTCTTTCTCCATGCTTGGTCCAAACATTATAGTGGGGCATGAAACCGGACTCAAACAGGTGGACGTGAATGGTTCTTGACATAGAGTAATTGTGACCATTCTTACAGCTAGCACATGGACAAGGCATAAAACTATCCGCCCGCTTGTTTGCCTCAGCCGCAAGCAGAAAAGTACGCACGCCATTAATGAACTCGGGAGAGCATCAGTCATCGTACATCCATTGCCGGCTCATCTTCAATACACAGCACCGAAAACACCAAATTAATACAATACATAAAGTTCATACATAAAGATCATACAACACTTAAATGCAACAAACAAATAACTCTCTAGCTAAAGAATTTAAATGCAACAACAAATGCGATCAAGATTGCAACTAAGGTAACAATTGATCCAACAGCATAATGATACCAAGCCTCACTATGAATGGTATATTTTCTAATCTTTCTAATCTTCAAGCGCTTTTCTCCATCTTAATATTGTGATCATCGACGACATCGGCAACATGCAACTCCAATTCCATCTTCTCCCCCCAATTCTTTTCAATTTTTCCTTCAAATCCTCGTTTTCTCTTTCAACTAAATTTAACCTCTCGACAATAGGGTCGGTTGGAATTTCCAGTTCAACTACCTCCTACATACAAATATCTATGTCAACTTGATGGGCATAATTTGTCATAAACACGAAATGCAATGAATAGTTTTAAAAGAGAATATACCACATCCGAATCATAACCCGGACGAGGGCCGACGGGGACGGATATCAAAACCATGGCACTATGTATAACAAACAACGTATGGGTAAGATAATTATACGAGTAACTATATATCCAAATCACACAAACATCAATTTTTTATATAAAACTTCATGAACAAGAGGCTCACCACAAGGTGGTGCCGGCGACGGGACGTTGCGGGCGATCGACGGTGGTTACGACGGAGATTTAGAAGGCACTAAGTAAACCACACCTACATATGCAAACTAAGTGTTATTTTTGACCTCAAATTGCATATAAATCAAATACTAGCACATATATATATATAATTCCTCCCAAATTACTAAACTCAAAAATCAATCACTATATAAAGCATTGCACGAGCTAATCTAGCAATGAGAGATGAAAGGACAAAGTTGCTAACCTTTGTGATCATTTGAATGGATGGGGGCCTTCAAATCTTGACAAATTTTAGGCAAAATGTGTGATGAGCTTGAGAGGAAGAGGGAAAAGAACAGAGAGGAGAGGGGAAAGGGGAAGAACAGAGCGAGCTCGGGTGGACGAAGGGTCTATGTAGGACGACCTTTAGTACCGGTTCGTGATACGACCCAGTACTAAAGATGCTAGAGGGGCCCCGGACTAACAACATCATGCCACCACTCACTTTAGTACCGCTTCATGGCACGAACCGGTGCTAAAGGTTCACCACGAACCGGTACTAATGATGTCCGTCCGCCTAGCCGTTGGAACCGACACTAATGGACACATTAGTGCCGGCTCAAATTCAAACCAGCACTAATGTGCTTCACATTTGACCTTTTTTCTACTAGTGACAATGGACCTCTTCGATTTGCAGGGTTCTGAGAACGCAGAAATAGAAAAAGTGCAAGACTCAAATCCTACTGAATTAGTATAGGGAGTGTTTGATGCCAAAGAAAAACAAAGAAACTGCAAAAGGAGGTTGGAGTGGATGCTAGATTTTCTATGAATGTAGTGCACAAGATTTCAAGGGAAAATTTCCTACGGGATCTCATTCTTTAAATTAAAGGACCAATATAGAAAAAATTACTAAGGATTTCAATCCTTCAAAAATCATATAGAACTCCTTGCAATTAAAGGAGCCCTATGTTGGTGAAGGATTTGTGAACTCGGTTGGATTAAGGTTCACTTGAAACCCACGCTTGTGTACCAACCCCACTGAGGGAGTCCTGGATTAGGGGGTGTTCGGGTAGCCGGACTATACCTTCAGCCGGACTCCTGGACTATGAAGATACAAGATTGAAGACTTCGTCCCGTGTTCGGATGGGACTTTCCTTGGCGTGGAAGGCAAGCTTGGCAATGACGATATTCAAGATCTCCTACCATTGTAACCGACTCTATGCAACCCTAACCCTATCCGGTGTCTATATAAACCGGAGGGTTGTAGTCCGTAGGCAATCAACTCCATACACAACAATCATACCATAGGCTAGCTTCTAGGGTTTAGCCTCCTTGATCTCGTGGTAGATCTACTCTTGTACTACCCATATCATCAATATTAATCAAGCAGGAGTAGGGTATTACCTCCATCGAGAGGGCCCGAACCTGGGTAAAACAAAGTGTTCCCTGCCTCCTGTTACCATCCGGCCTAGACGCACAGTTCGGGACCCCCTACCCGAGATCCGCCGGTTTTGACACCGACATTGGTGCTTTCATTGAGAGTTCCTCTGTGTCGTCGCCCTTAGGCCCGATGGCTCCTTTGATCATCAACAACGATACGGTCCAGGGTGAGACTTTTCTCCCCGGACAGATCTTCGCCTTCGGCGGCTTCGCTCTGCGGGCCAATTCGCTCGGCCACCTGGAGAAGATCGAAAGCTACGCCCCTGGCCATCAAGTCAGGTTTGGAAGCTTAAGCTACACGGCTGACATCCGCGGAGACTTGATCTTCGACGGGCTCGAGCCACGGCCAAGCGCGCCGCACTATATCGAGGGGCATGATCTAGCTCTACCCCTGGACAGTGTCCTGGAGGCCGCACACGCATCGGTTCCGACCCCTAACTCGGAGCCTATTGCGCCAATTGAGGATGAGCGGTTGGACGTCACCTCGGGGGCTGCGATCCCGAAAGCGATCGAGCCGAACGCTAGCCCCGCACTCTGCACGACCCATGACTCCAAGGATCCGGACTCCTCCCCGGACTCCGAACCCCCCGCGCCCCTGCCAATCGAATCCGATTGGGCGCCGATAATGGAGTTCACCGCCGCAGACATCTTTCAGCACTCGCCCTGTGGCGATATCCTGAACTCTCTCAAGTCTCTCTCCTTATCAGAAGAGCCCTGGCCGAACTACGGTCAGCGAGGATGGGATACGGACGATGAAGAAATTCAAAGCCCACCCACCACCCACTTGGTAGCCACTTTCGACAATTTAAACGACGTGCTCAACTTCGACTCTGAAGACATCGACAGCATGGATGACGATGCAGGAGATACCGACGAACCAACGCCCATAGGGCATTGGACAACCACCTCATCTCACGATGTGTACATGGTGGATACCCCTAAAGGAAGCGACAACGAGGAAAAAGGGGATGGGACGGGAGACCGACCCCCCGAAAAGCAACCAAAGCGTCGGCGTAAACGCCGACCTAAGCCCTGCCTCAACAAAAACCCAGCCATAGAGCAGGACAAGCCAGTAGACGACGAGCAGGCCTTAGAGCAACCGTCCGAATAGGGCAACACTGATAGAGAGACCAAACATCCCTCCTCCGGCGAAAACGACATTCCGGACGACCTCACGCCGAATAAACCTATGGAGCGGAAGAATCTCCACGAGAGGCTCGTTGCAACTGCACGAAGCCTAAAGAAGCAAAAGCAGAAGCTAAAAACAGCGGAAGACGCACTCCGGATCAGATGGAGTAAAGTAATCAATACCACAGATAAGTACGGCGACAGTCGCCGCACTAAAAGCTATCCGAAAAGAAAGCTACTGCCTGAATTCGACGAAGAGGCCCTAGAGCCCTCGCATTCAAAAAATAAAAAAGCCACACGGTCGGATAGACGACCCCATAAAGCGGCAAGTGGCACCGCACCTAAATCGGCATGCGACCCACTTAAGGATTCGCATCACGGCCCAGTCAGGTCCATTTATGGGCCAAGAAAGCAAGCTCTCGTAAGCAAAGCTATGAAGCCATCATCAGAATCCGGCACACCCAAATACAGGGGCACCGCACACCCCCAATGTTTCACCGATGAGGTCCTGGACTATGAATTCCCAGAGGGATTCAAACCCGTAAACATAGAGGCATATGATGGAACAACAGACCCTGGAGTCTGGATCGAGGATTATATCCTCCACATACACATGGCTAGAGGAGATGATCTCCACGCCATAAAATATCTACCCCTTAAGCTTAAAGGGCCAGCCCGGCATTGGCTTAAAAGCCTTCCCGAAAACACAATTGGAAGCTGGGAATAGCTCGAGGATGCTTTCCGAGCAAACTTTCAAGGGACCTATGTCCGCCCTCCGGATGCAGACGATCTTAGTCACATAACTCAACAACCCGGAGAATCAGTTCGGCAGTTCTGAAATAGATTCCTCACTAAAAAGAATCAGATAGTCGACTGTCCGGACGCCGAAGCCTTAGCAGCTTTCAGGCATAACGTCTGAGACGAATGGCTCGCCAGACACCTCGGCCAAGAAAAGCCAAGAACAATGGCCGCACTAACAAGCCTCATGACCCGCTTTTGTGCAGGGGAGGACAGCTGGTTGGCAAGGTGCAGCCCCAGCAACCCAAGTACATCCGAAACTAGGGATGGAAATGGAAAACAGCGACGCAACAAGGACCGTCGCTGGACTAAGGACAAAAGTCCGAAGAGCACGGCAGTCAATGCCGGATTCAAAGGCTCACGACAAAATCAGGAAAAATCGCCCCCCGGGATAACAGGGACGATCCATCCAACCTGAATAAAATCCTGGACAGGATATGTCAGATACACAGTACTCCCGGGAAGCCTGGCAACCATACCCACAGAGACTGTTGGGTTTTCAAACAATCCGGCAGAATCAATGCCGAACACAAGGGGCTCGACACACCAAGCAAAGACGAGGACGAACCCCAAAAGTAGAGCACCAGGAAACAAAAGAACTTCCCACAAGAAGTAAAAACAGTGAACTCACTTCACATAACAAAACGTGCGGCACCCGTAAAGATACGCACCACACGGCCCAAAGGGTCCTGCCACTGGTTGTCAAAACCGATCATCTTCGATCAGCTAGATTATTCAGGAATATCAAGAATGTAGGCTGGACTGCCTTGTTACTCGATCCAATAATTGGCGGACTCCAGTTTTCAAATGTCCTTATGGACGGCGGCAGTGGACTAAACCTGATATATCAGGATACAATCCAGCACATGGGGATAAACCCAGTAAGAATCCACCGCAGCAAAACCTCCTTTCAAGGGGTAATACCTGGTCCGGACACCCATTGTACAGATTTTCTCCGGCTCACAGTCACATTCGGCTCTGTCGATAACCTCCGCCGTGAAAAGCTGACCTTCCACATCGTCCCGTTTTCAAGTCGCTATCAAGCACTACTGGGATGCGAAGCTTTCGCTCTCTTTAACGCAATACCGCATTATGCATCTCTTAAGCTTAAGATGCCCGGTCCACGAGGCATCATCTCTTTGAAGGGGAAGCACTAAAGTGCGCCTCCCCAAGCGGAGGGCTGTGCGGCCGCTTTGACAGCCCCACAGCAAAATGGCCTCACCGGCCAAAAAACTTCGAAATAGGTCATTCAAGACCACGAACGCGGATAGACGAGTTCGGTGCAAAATCATCATTAATGCAGGCCTAGAAGCCATATACCCCCGCACTAGGGGCTCCACGCATATACAATAAGAGACAATAAAGCTCAAACTTATATATCTTACTTTATACTTTGCTTATTTTAAACTTTTTCGGCACGACCCGTTTTCAACTCAGTTCCTCTCTTTTACAGATGAATGTCGTGCGGCGCCCGCCCAGGATAGGGCACAACGGAGACACAGGCGCAGACGTGCAGTAGGGACCCGTCCTAAAGGATTCTTTTTAGATTAAGACCCTGTGTAAACCTTTTTTACTGTCTCTTGTTGCTACACATCCCCTGGTTTTTTCTTTCTGATATAACCAAGGAGGAGGCTGGCGTCTTGGCATGTGGCCACGTCAGAATTTTTGCACGTACCTGGACACTAGGGGCTTTTTAAATAAAGAGTGTCGTTTCGCCCGCACTCATAAAGACCGAACACCTTAGGGAGTGTTCGGCGTCGCGAGTTTTGGCATTATATGCATCAGCTCCGAATCATGTCTTTGGTCAAATGTTGGGTTGCCCGGCTCCTGAGTTCGACTACCTTACGTTCCGCTCTATCGGCTAAGGTAGCACCAGGAGAACTACTGCGATTGTGCCCCCGGTTCGGTCGGGCGAGCACCTCAGTAGAGAAAGCCGAAAACTGACTGTCATGATGTAGTGTGAGACTGGTCAGCCACTCGATGACCTATCGGAATCTATCGGATTCCTCCGCTTTAACGAAGGGCCGCTTCCCAGTCAGGCACACACGCGCCCCGAATTCGGACGAGCGCAGTTGCCACCAAGGAGCTACCTAAAGAGTCTCATTGTCAAACACCTATGGCTAAGTGAAAGTGTTAAAGCATTATAGTCCGGTTGCCTGGCCCGCTGCGCTATCACCTCCTTTGTAGGACCAAGACGTTGGGTTAAGTGTGAAAATGCGTCTTCTGCGAGCACCCCCGCACTATGTGCGTGGGGGCTGAAGCCAACGACTGCCATCTTTCAGATTCTATATATATATATATATATATATATATATATATATATATATATCTTAAAACGGTCGCACAGGAGGTGTTCCCAATACTTGGAGGCACAAGTATAAAAAAGGCCACTACAGTTTATCAAAATATTACTTTATAATTACATATGCTATCACAACATAGCATCTTTCGGGCACTGCGTCTCTATTATACGAGCGCCTTCAAGAACTTCCTGAAAATAGTGCTCGGAGGGTACTCGGCTTTTGCCCGAATCTCGGGACGCAACAATGGTGGTCTCCATCTCTGCCCAGTATGTCTTAACACGGGCAAGAGCCATCCTAGCGCCCTCTATGCATGCTGACCTCTTCATTGCAATTATACGCGACACCGCGTCAAGGAATTGCTGCACCAAGCTGAAATAACTCTTCGGCTCCGATCTCCCCGGCCACAGGTGACCCATGACGTACTTCATGGCGAGTCCAGACAACCTATTCAGTTCGGCCCATTGAGCCAAACGATCATCCACTGACAGTGGACGTTCTGGATTGTGAAACTGCGACCAGAAAAACTTTTCCACTTTGCGATCTTTCTGATCTCGAAAGTGTTCGGTTGCATCAGCAGCACTCGCTGTCAAGTCCAGACAGGTATCCTCCACACTCCACATCCGGTCCAACGGAGTAAACTTCGGATCACAAAACTTCCTCCGCAGCATAAAGGGCTTTCCAGCCGCAATCTGTTCGGCCTGATGCAGCTCCTCCTTCGCAGCTCTCATCGCAGAGCGAGCATCCTTGGCATCGGCAACGGCCTTTTCTAAGTCCGTCTGTCTCGCCCGGTCTTCTTTCTCAAGAAGTTTGCAACGGTCTGCGGCGCTCTTTAACTTCTCGGCCATCTCGGCCATTTATTCTTTGCTTCGGCAGTGAGCAGCCTGTTCGGCTTTTAGCTCTTCAAGGGCCTTCTCGGCAGCCGCATCGCTTTTTCTGGCTTGCTCCTAAGCTCGGGCAAGTTCTGCCCTAAGATTCTCCACGACGGCCGTACCATCTGCGTCAAGCACACACATTGTAAGACACTGGCATGAAGCTCCTCTTACTTGATGCCGCCCGAAGAGTTACATACCTTGAGCCTCATCCAGCCGCTTGTTGACAAGCGCGATGTCGGCATCTTCCACGTCCAGTTGCCGCTTTAGTTCGGCCACATCATCAGTTTGGCTTGATTCCGGACACCTCGCCACCTACATTCAAAGGCGACATCTTAGACCTGGGATTATGATCCTCTGCGTGCCGTCATTTCTTGACAACGCGCAGCGTCTCAGGGGCTACTATCTATACAGGGCGCATCTTACTTATGCGCAACTGAAAAGTGTACATTATCTAACGTACCTCAAAACCCGTCAGTAAACTTTTGACGGCCTCATGCAATCCGCTTTCTGCGGATGAAATCCTTTCAATCACCGTGCCCATCAATGCCCGGTGCTCCTCTGAGATAGAAGCTCGCCCCAGCAGAATCTTTAGCTCCTCCGGCCGAGCACCAGACGGTGCCAGACTTGTCCTATGGCCTCTTTCGAAGGCCGGACGTGGAGAGCCTCGGCGGGCCACATAGCTATCTTCCGCCCCTGCCAGATTCAGAGAAACCCTCCGGGACGACACCTCAGGGTCGCCCGCCTCGCTAGGCGGTACGGCAGGGGGAGGCGTCCCGCTCTCCATCATCTCCGGAAGAAGATCCCCCGAAGACGAGCTCTGCTGAGAAGGGCTGAGGTCCGAGCTACAAGGTAAAATTTCGGTTAATCTTCTCATATATGAATCAAGGATTTCTCTCATCCCTCAAAAGGAAAACCTCTCTCTACTTACGGCTCGCTGGAGGGCTGATCCCCTTGAGGGCGTAGTCCGGCCGAGGAACTCCCCGGCGTCGGACCCTCTGACGAGGATTTTCTCCCCCGTTTCGAGGCCATGGTTTCCGGGTCGTCAGAGGCGGCTCTCTTCTTCCCCTTAGGAGAGGAATTGTCGGTTCCTCCCTTCGGAGAAGCCTCCTTCGAGGAGTCCATAGCTTCCTTGTCCTCCCCCTCCAAAGGCATTATCTCCAGCATCCTGACTAGCACAAGATCCGGCCTGGTTTCAGGAAGGGGAGCCGGACACCTAATCAGCTTTGACTTCGCTATCCACTCCTGTTTAAAAGGACGGCTCTTTCAGGGGCAAGTTTATGACAATTATACGGATAGAAGGTCCGGGCACAAGGTTGCTTACTTGAGTATCCGGGCGATTGTAGCTTAAGCCCGCGTCCTCGGTTAAATCCGGACACATCTCTTGTGATCCGAAGAACAGTCTGTACATCTCCACGGGCGTTGCGCCCATAAAATTCTGGAGAGCTCGCGGTCCCTCTGGATTAAACTCCCACAGGCGAAGGGGGCGACGTTTGCCGGGCAATATACGGCGAATCAGCATGACCTGCATCACCTTGACCAAACTGAGGTCTCCTTCCAAGAGATCCTTAATTCGGCCCTGTAACAGGGGCACGTCTTTGGGCAAACCCCAATCTAATCCTTTGTTGACCCATGACGCTAGCCGTGATGGGGGACCCGAGCGAAAGGCAGGAGGCGCCGCCCACTTGGCGCTCCTGGGAGTGGTGATATAGAACCATTCTCGTTGCCACAAGCCGAGCTCCTCTTGAAAGGAGCCCTCGGGCCATGGAGCATCAACACTCTTACTTATGACAGCGCCTCCGCACTCTGCGTGCCGTCCCTCGATCATCTTCGGCTCCACTCCAAAAGTCTTGAGCCATAATCCGAAGTGAGGAGTAACACGGAGGAACGCTTCGCAAACAACGATGAATGAGGAAATGTGGAGGATGGACTCCAGAGCTAAGTCATGAAATTCCAGCCCGTAATAAAACAGCAGCCCCCTCACGAAGGGATCCATCGGGAAGCCTAACCCCCGAAGGAAGTGAGACATGAATACCACGCTCTCACCGGGCTGGGGACTGGGAATAGCCTGCCTTTGAGCAGGCAACCTATGCGGGATTTCAGCAGTCAAGAACTTAGCCTCTCTCAACTTTAGCACGTCCTCCTCCGTGACGGAGGAGGGCATCCATCGGCCTTGAAGGTCGGAACCAGACATTGTCGAAGGTCCGAAGCACCTGGAATCTGGAGCCTAGGGTGTTGGAACTCAAGGCGACGGGCGAACTCGTTTGAGATTGGAAAAAGGAGTAAGGCCTTGGTCTCTTTATAAGAGGTTGAATACCAGGAGCCCTCCCCGTAACTGTTTGGGACTCGCCTTTAATCGAGAAAACATGCTAACGGGCATGATTGGGTTACCCACGTCCGTATTGATGAGAATCCCGTAAAAGGGGGGCACACGATCTCTGCTTCGACAAGACGTGCCAAGGAAACCGCCTCGCAAAACATGCTGAGGTGGAAAAGTAAAAACGATTCGAGTAAAGGACTTGGCCGTAGTGTGATGGCACACTGCGGAATACGTCAGCAGATTTGATTTGTGTTAATATTATTCTCTCTATGGCAATATGTGCAAGCTTATTTTGCAGAACCGGACACTACTCTTGGTGATTACAATCTTCTATGAAGGACTTGGAGGAGGAACCCGCCTTGCAATGCCGAAGACAATTTGCGCACCAGACTCGTCGTCATTGAAGCCTGGTTCAGGGGCTACTGAGGGAGTCCTGGATTAGGGGGTGTTCGGGTAGCCGGACTATACCTTCAGCCGGACTCCTGGACTATGAAGATACAAGATTGAAGACTTCGTCCCGTGTCCGGATGGGACTTTCCTTGGCATGGAAGGCAAGCTTGGCGATGCGGATATTCAAGATCTCCTACCATTGTAACCGACTCTATGTAACCCTAACCCTATCCGGTGTCTATATAAACCGGAGGGTTGTAGTCCGTAGGCAATCAACTCCATACACAACAATCATACCATAGGCTAGCTTCTAGGGTTTAGCCTCCTTGATCTCGTGGTAGATCTACTCTTGTACTACCCATATCATCAATATTAATCAAGCAGGAGTAGGGTATTACCTCCATCGAGAAGGCCCGAACCTGGGTAAAACAAAGTGTTCCCTGCCTCCTGTTACCATCCGGCCTAGACGCACAGTTCGGGACCCCCTACCCGAGATCCGCCGGTTTTGACACCGACACCCACCCTTGCTTATGCGTGGCACCGTCAAGACCTAGGGTTCCACTACCCCTCCGACAACACTACATCGGAGAACCCAAAAACCCATTTGTCGTGAATTTCCCTGAGATAAATGTTGTGTTGAGCCGCGGTTGTGCATGGCGGACCCTAAGGAAGCAGAGCCAGCGACGAGTTAGCCCGTGATGGAAGGTTCTGAGGGAGGTGAAACCTCACATTAGGCTACCAATGGGACTGAACAAAGGGTGGGAGGATTCAAACCTACACAGAGAGGAGGAGATAGATTGGACTTCTGGAGTGCCTGCATGATTTGATCAAATATATGTGCTAGTTTGCTTTGCTTTAAGTTCATACTACTCGGCCGTTTAGCCATGCAACGCTACCAAATCATCCAAGTGTGATAAAGAAACCATCATTTTATCCTTAATGGAAACAATACGATATGTGTATTGTCCCATTTTGTCGCTGGGATATAGATCACCGCAAGATACAAACCCACTACAATGGACAACTCCCACTGAAGAACGACCCATCAAACTTGGTCAAAAAACACGAATAGATTGGAGAGCATACAAAGCTATTCAATTATACAACAAAGAAATTTCAAAAGATTCAGTTAATTTCAATGAACAATATTATCATAAAGTGACAATTCAGCATATCTCAACAAACATACCACCGATTACATCATATGAACCCCGATCATGTGAGACAGCTTATGAGAACTTTGTATTGAATCACAAGAGATAGAAGATGCCATCTAGCTACTGCTATAGAGCCTAAGGTCCTACAGGAACTACTCACACATGGTCATTGAGGCAGTAAGGTTGATGAAGAAGTCTCCGATGGTCGATTACCCCTCCGAGAGGGTGCTGAAACAAGCCACCAGATTGGATCTCCTTGGAACAGAAAATTGTGGCGGTAGAAAAAAGCAGAGAAAATTGGTTTGGAGGGTTTCACGAAATATGGGATTTATAGACGGAAGAATGGATGTAAGGCGGCGGCCAGGGGCCCCATGCGGGTGGCACCCAGGTCGCGCCACCTGGCTGCGTGGAGGCCTCTAGTGGTCCCCCCTGACCCCTCCCGGCACTTTCTGAAACCGTCTAGACTTGAAAAAAAAAACTATATTAAAATTCCCGTGATATTTTGACATCCATAGATACGGATTTTCTGGAAAATAAAAAACATGCAGAACACAACAAGTGACTCTGGGCACTGAACTAATAGGTTAGTCCAGAAAAAATATAACTTGCAATAAAAAGTATTCAAAAGTGATATTAGTATAGCATGAAACAATGAAAAAAATTATAGATATGTTTGAGACGTATCAGGAGAATCTACAAAAGTAAGGAAATGGTGAAACCACGAAAGAAATATATAAATATGTGCACATTTGAACCTTTAAGGGAATGATATGAATAGTCAATGCACTGGTAATGTGTTTGCATGCTACCTGGGTAAAACACACTTGTGTCGTGTACGAAGATTCCTAAGGTGCCCCTGACCGAACAAATAAAATGGAGTCAGATGATCCTTGATATCAGTGAGCCCATCATCGGCAGTATCAAAACTACTCAACATCACATACATTGCAAAAGAATGTTGATCATAGTAAGCGACAAATGTTCACATCATTCTTACCTTAATACTTCTTTCTTGAGTAACATATGAATGGTGAAAGTAAACCATATTCAGGTCACAACTCCGATGAGAAAGATGAACTATGATAGACACCTTCTGTACTGAATCCAATACTAAGAGTAAGATCAATATATTCCCAACTCCCTTGATGAACATACTTCCTAAAACACAGTATCTCTGAATGAAATCCACATAGATTTCGAGATTGAGGACAACATAACCCCAATGCCTTGATACCAAAACTTTTAACACCCCGTTTATAATCGTGCACTAATCATACACGCATCATGCACGATCACGAACGGTGACTCACGTAAATATCACAACACAACTCAAGGACACAAAACTGAAGACACAATTGGCAAATGAATGTTCTTATACCACATCAAGTGAATGGTCCTAGGTACGTGCAATATACTATGCAAATTGATTGTTAAAATTAACAAACAATAATCAGACCCTATTAAAGGGAACCGCCATGTACAAATGAAAAGAGCAACATACTACTACTGGATTCCACGCTCTTACATATTTATATAGAGATAACTTACAAATATAATAAAGCCCTACTTCACCAAAAGATAGCAACAAAGGAGGTAGTGTATACATTAAAAGAAACAAATAGACAAATGAATCGTCGGAGAGATGATCTGAGATGAAGAGAAACAAATGGAAATTAAAATGAACCGTGAGAGGGATGATTTGATTTGTAAACGTTCTAGAGAGAGAGGGAGAGAAAAAATATGGACGCCAGTTGCGGATGGTGAGCACTGATCAAATCGTGGGCCCACCAAGTAAGGATTGGTTGAGGATAGAACTACTCCAAATGCTTTCACATGAGAAGTCAATTGAAGCAGGATAACATTTGGAATTGACCACCCATGGTTTTTTTAAGCACCACAACATTGCGTTGGGAGCCTAAACGGCGAAGAATTAAAGGCAATTGAACTCAGAGATGGAAGGAGAGAAGTCATCAAAAGTGGGTGGCATATGTGTATGTGACATTTTCTTTTCCAGAGAGGGAGATTAGTTCCTCTTGGAAATGCAGAAATTGGTTGGTATTTGGATTAGAATCTGATGTGTCATGCATGTTGACGTGGACAGTGTGCATGTTAAGAGATCAACTTCTTAAGAATATAAGATCCAATCCTTGACAAGGTGTTGTTCAGGGAGGGGGCATGTGTGGGGGAGGAAAAGGTCATCATGGAGGTCGCAAGCCAGGGGAGATGTTCGATTCAGAAGATGTAGGCATGAAGCTTAGTCAAGATGAATTAAGCAGATAAAAATCTTGGTCAGAGGGGTATCCAAAATAGGCTTGTTGGGGCATATGCGAATCTGACATTGTCAGGTTCCACCTAGCTTGCTGCACCGCTCAGTATTGTGGAAAACAAGTGATGACCCACAAGTATATGGGATCAATTGTAGCCTTTTCGATAGGTAAGAGTGTCGAACCCAACGAGGAGCAGAAGGAAATGAAAAGTGGTTTTCAGCAAGGTAATGTGTGCAAGTGCTAAAATTGTAAGTAACAGAGTAGTTTGATAGCAAGATAATTTGTAACGAGTAAGTAATGATAATAGTAACAAAAGTGCAGCAAGGTAGCCCAATCCTTTTGAGGCAAAGGGCAGGCCAAACGGTCTCTTATAATAAGCAAAGCGTTCTTGAGGGTACACGGGAATTTCATCTAGTCACTTTCATCATGTTGATTCGATTCGTGTTCGCTACTTTGATAATTTGATATGTGGGTGGACCGGTGCTTAGGTGTTGTTCTTACTTGAACAAACCTCCTACTTATGATTAACCCCCTTGCAAGCATCCGCAACTACGATAAAAGTATTAAGAATAAATTCTAATCATAGCATTAAACTTTTGGATCCAATTGGTCCCTTACAGAATAGCGCATAAACTAGGGTTTAAGCTTCTGTCACTCTCGCAACCCATCATCTAATAACTACTCCACAATGCATTCCCTTAGGCCCAAATATGGTGAAGTGTCATGTAGTCGACGTTCACATGACACCACTAAGGAAATCACAACATACATACTATCAAAATATCGAACACATATCAAGTTCACATGATTACTTGCAACATGATTTCTCTCGTGACCTCAAGAACAAAAGTAACTACTCACAAGTGATAAACATGCTCAAGATGAGAGGGGTGTTAAATAGCATAATGGATCTGAACATATAATCTTCCACCAAATAAACCATATAGTAATCAACTACAAGATGTAATCAACACTACTAGTCACCCACAAGCACCAATTTATAGTTCCGGTACAAAGATTGAACACAAGAAATGAACTTGGGTTTGAGAGGAGATGGTGTTGTTGAAGATGTTGATGGAGATGATGATGACGATGATTTCCCCAAGATGGAAGAGTTGTTGGTGATGATGATGACGATGATTTCCCCCTCCGAGAGGGAAGTTCCCCCGGCGGAATCGCTCCACCGGAGGGCAAAAGTGCTCCTGCCCAAGTTCCACATCGAGACAGCGGCGCTCCGTCCCGAAAGTACTCTCCTTATTTTTTTTCTAGGTCACAATGACTTATATACCAGAAGATGGGCACCTGAGGTGGGCTGGGCTGAGCACAACCCACCAGGGCGCTCCTAGGGGGCCAGGCGCGCCCTGGTGTCTTCTGCTCACCAGGTGGCCCTCTTCGGTGGTTATTTGCTCCAGTATTTATTATTTATTCCATAAAAAATCCTGGTGAAGTTTCAGTCCATTTGGAGTTGTGCAGAATAGGTGGCCTGACGTAGCTTTTCCAGGTCGAGATTTCCAGCTGTCGGAATTCTCCCTCTTTGTGTGAACCTTGCAAATTATGAGAGAAAAGGCATTAGAATTACTCCAAAAGGCATTATTATGCATAAAAACATCATAAATAACAGTAGGTAAACATGATGCAAAATGGACGTATCAACTCCCCCAATCTTAGACCTCGCTTGTCCTCAAGTGAAAACCGAAATCGAAAAACATGTCCACATGCTTAGAGAGAGAGGTGATACGTCCATTTTGCATCATGCTTTTATATCAATATTTATTGCATTATGGGCTGTTATTACACATTATGTCACAATACTTATGCCTTTTCTCTCTTATTTTACAAGGTTTACATGAAGAGGAAGAATGCCGGCTGCTGGAATTCTGGGATGGAAAAGGAGCAAATATTAGAGACCTATCCTACACAACTCCAAAAGTCCTGAAACTCCACGAAAGTCAGTTTTGCAATATATTAAAAATATTTGGCGAAGAAAGCACCAGAGGGGAGCCAGCCACCGTCCACGAGGATGGGGGCGCGCCCTACTCCCTGGGCGCGCCCCTTGCCTCGCGGGCCACCTGGCAGGCCCCCGATGCCCATCTTCTGGTATAAGGTGTCTTTTGCCCTGGAAAAAAGAAGGAGGAAGCTTTCGAGATGAAGTGCCGCCTTCTCGAGGCGGAACCTTTGCGGAACCAATCTAGGGCTCCGGCGGAGCTGTTCTGCCGGGGAAACATCCCTCCGGGAGGGGGAAATCATCACCATCGATCCTCTCATCGGGAGGGGGTTAATCTCCATCAACATCTTCACCAGCACCATCCCCTCTCAAACCCTAGTTCATCTCTTGTATCCAATCTTTGTCTCAAAACCTCAGATTGGTACATGTGGGTTGCTAGTAGTGTTGATTACTCCTTGTAGTTGATGCTAGTTGGTTTATTCGGTGGAAGATTATATGTTGAGATCCTTTATGCATATTAATACCCCCTGATTATGAACATGAATATGATTTTTGACTAGTTACGTTTGTTCCTAAGGACATGGGAGAAGTCTTGCTATAAGTAGTCATGTGAATTTGGTATTCGTTCGATATTTTGATGAGATGTATGTTGTCTCTCCTCTAGTGGTGTCATGTGAACATCGACTACATGACACTTCACCATTGTTTGGGCCTAGGGGAAGGCATTGGGAAGTAATAAGTAGATGATGGGTTGCTAGAGTGACAGAAGCTTATACCCTAGTTTATCCGTTGCTTTGTAAGGGGCTGATTTGGATCCATATGTTTCATGCTATGGTTAGGTTTACCTTAATTCTTCTTTCATAGTTGCGGATGCTTGCGAAAGGGGTTAATCATAAGTGGGATGCTTGTCCAAGGAAGGGCAGTACCCAAGCACCGGTCCACCCACATATCAAATTATCAAAGTAACGAACGCGAATCATATGAGCATGATGAAAACTAGCTTGACGATAATTCTCAGGTGTCCTCGGGAGCGCTTTCCTTTATATAAGAGTTTGTCCAGGCTTGTCCTTTGCTACAAAAAGGAATTGGGACACCTTGCTGCACCTTGTTTACTTTTATTACTTGTTACCCGTTACGAATTACCTTATCACAAAACTATCTGTTACCGATAATTTCAGTGCTTGCAGAGAATACCTTACTGAAAACCGCTTGTCATTTCCTTCTGCTCCTCGTTGGGTTTGACACTCTTACTTATCGAAAGGACTACGATAGATCCCCTATACTTGTGGGTCATCAAGACTCTTTTCTTGCGCCGTTGCCGGGGAGTGAAGAGCCTTTGGTAAGGAAAAATTTATATACTATGCTGAAATTTACTGTCACTTGTTACTATGGAAAAAAATCCTTTGAGGGGCTTGTTCGGGGTATCTTCACCCCGACCAGTAGAGCAAAGAGTTGCTCCTCAACCTACTGAACCTACTGAAAATGTTTACTTTGAAATTCCTTCGGGTATGATAGAGAAACTACTAGCTAATCCTTTTACAGGAGATGGAACATTACATCGCTATATGCACCTAATCTATTTGGATGAAGTTTGTGGATTATTTAAGCTTGGAGGTATGCCCGAGGATGTTATCAAGAAGAAGGTCTTCCCTTTATCTTTGAAGGGAAAGGCATTGACAAGGTTTAGGCTATGTGATGATATTGGATTATGGAACTACAACCGATTGAAATTGGAATTTTATCAGAAGTTTTATCCTATGCATCTGGTTCATCGTGATCGTAATTATATATATAATTTTTGGCCTTGCGAAGGAGAAAGCATCGCTCAATCTTGGCGGAGTCTTAATTCAATGTTATATTCATGCCCCAATTATGATCTCTCAAGAGAAATTATTATTCAAAAAAATTATGCTCGGCTTTCTCTCAATAATCGCTCCATGCTTGATACTTCTTGTACTGGTTCTTTTATGATGAAGACTATTGAATTCAGATGGGATTTAATGGAAAGAATTAAACACAATTCTGAAGATTGGGAACTCAAGAAGGTAAGGAGTCAGGTATAAGACCTATGTTTGATTGTGTTAAATCTTTCATGGATATCGATGCTTTTCGTGAATTTAGCACTAAATATGGACTTGACTCTGAGATAGTAGCTTCTTTCTATGAATCATTTGCTACTCATGTTGATCTCCCTAAGGATAAGTGGTTTAAATATCATCCTCCCATCGAAGTAAAAGTAGTTGAACCTACCGCTTATATTGAGAAACCACCTTTTTCTGTTAGAATGAAGGATCACGCTAAAGCTTCAACTTTGGTTCATAAGAGTAATACTAGAACACCTACACCCTCTGAGCAAATTAAAGTTGAACCTAGTATTGTTATGGTTGAAGATCTCTTGGTCGATAATATTGATGGGCATGTTATTTACTTCTGTGATGAAGCTCCTACAATTGCTAGAACCGATACTAAAGATAAACATAGACCTGTTGTTGGCATGCCTGTTGTTTCTGTTAAAATAGGAGATCACTATTATCATGGCTTATGTGACATGGGTGCTAGTGCAAGTGCAATACCTCATTCCTTATACAAAAACATTATGCATGATACTGCACCTGCTGAGATAGAAGATATTGATGTTACTATTAAGCTTGCCAATAGAGATACTATTTCACCAGTTGGGATTGTTAGAGATGTTGAAGTCTTGTGTGGGAAAGTTAAATATCCTACTGATTTTCTCATTCTGGGTTCCCCACAAGATGACTTTTGTCCCATTATATTTGGTAGACCCTTCTTGAGTACTGTTAATGCTAAGATAGACTGTAAAAAGGATATTGTCTCTATTGATTTAGGGGATATGTCTCATGATTTTAATTTTGCTAAATTTCGTAGACAACCCCATGATAAAGAATTGCCTAGTAAAGATGAAATTATTGGTCTTGCTTCTATTGCCATTCCTCCTAATGATCCTTTAGAACAATATTTGCTAGACCATGAAAATGATATGTTTATGAATGAAAGAAGGGAAATAGATGAAGTATTATTTAAACAGGGACCTATTTTGAAACATAACTTGCCTGTTGAAATTCTAGGGGATCCTCCTCCACCCAAGGGTGATCCCGTGTTTGAGCTTAAACCATTACATGATACTCTTAAATATGCTCATCTTGATAAAAATAAGATATATCCTGTTATTATTAGTGCTAACCTTTCAGAGCAGGAAGAAGAGAAATTATTGAAAACTCTGAGGAAGCACCGTGCTGCTATTGGATATACTCTTGATGATCTTAAGGGCATTAGTCCCACTCTATGCCAGGACAAAATAAAATTTGAGAAAGACGCTAAATCGGTTGTTGATCATCAACGACGGTTAAATCCTAAGATGAAAGAAGTAGTAAGAAATGAAATACTAAAGCTTCTGGAGGCAGGTGCTACCTCTTGAGCACTGCGTTGGTTTTCCCTTGAAGAGGAAAGGGTGATGCAGTAAAGTAGCGTAAGTATTTCCCTCAGTTTTTGAGGACCAAGGTATCAATCCAGTAGGAGATCACACTCGAGTCCCACGCACCTACACAAACAAATAAGAACCTCGCAACCAACGCGATAAAGGGGTTGTCAATCCCTTCACAGTATCTTACGAGAGTGAGATCTGATAGATATGGTAAGATAATATTTTTGGTATTTTTATGATAAAGAGAAATAAAGATGCAAAGTAAAATAAACGGCAATAGAAATAGATAAGTGTTGGAAGATTAATATGATGAAAGATAGACCCGGGGGCATAGGTTTCACTAGTGGCTTCTCTCAAGAGCATAAGTATTATGGCGGGTAAACGAATTACTGTCGATCAATTTATAGAACTGAGCATAGTTATGAGAATATCTAGGCATGATCATGTATATAGGAATCACGTCCGCGACAAGTAGACGGAAACAATTCTGCATCTACTACTATTACTCCACACATCGACCGCTATCCAGCATGCATCTAGAGTATTAAGTTCATAAGAACAGAGTAATGCTTTAAGTAAGATGACATGATGTAGAGGGATAAACTCATGCAATATGATATAAACCCCATCTTTTTATCCTCGATGGCAACAATACAGTACGTGTTGTTTCCCTTTCTGTCACTGGGATCGAGCACCGCAAGATCGAACCCAAAGCTAAGCACTTCTCCCATTGCAAGAAAGATCAATCTAGTAGGCCAAACCAAACCGATAATTCGAAGAGACTTGCAAAGATAAACCAATCATACATAAAAGAATTCAGAGAAGAATCAAATATTTATCATAGATAAACTTGATTATAAAGCCACAATTCATCGAATCTCGACAAACACACCACAAAAGAAGATTACATCGAATAGATCTCCAAGAAGATCGAGGAGAACTTTGTATTCAGATTCAAAGAGAGAAAAGAAGCCATCTAGCTAATAACTATGGACCCGGCCGTATGAAGTAAAATACTCACACATCAACGGAGAGGCCATGGAGTTGATGTAGAGGCCCTCCGTGATCAATGCCCCATCCGGCGGAGCTCCGGAAAAGGCCCCAAGATGGGATCTCTCGGGTACAGAAGGTTGTGGCGGAGGAATTAGGTTTTTGTGGTGCTCCTGGATGTTTGGGGGGTACGTGGACTTATATAGGAGGAAGAAGTAGGTCGGTGGAGCAACGAGGGGCCCACGAGGGTGGAGGGCGCGCCCAGGGGGGTAGGCATGCCCCCTGCCTCGTGGCCTCCTCGATTGTTTCTTGACGCCCACTCCAAGTCTCCTGGATCATGTTTGTTGAGAAAATCACGTTCCCGAAGGTTTAATTCCGTTTGGACTTCGTTTGATATTCCTTCTCTGCGAAACACTGAAATAGGCAAAAAAACAGCAATTTGGGCTGGGCCTCCGGTTAATAGGTTAGTCCCAAAAATAATATAAAAGTGTAAAATAAAGCCCATTAACATCCAAAATAGATAATATAATAGCATGGAACAATAAAAAATTATAGATACGTTGGATACGTATCAAGCATCCCCAAGATTAATTCCTGCTCGTCCTCGAGTAGGTAAATGATAAAAATAGAATTTTTGATGTGGAATGCTTCCTAACATATTTCTCAATGTAATTTTTCTTTATTGTGGCATGAATGTTCAGATCCGAAAGATTCAAGATAAAAGTTTAATATTGACATAAAAATAATAATACTTCAAGCATACTAACTAAGCAATCATGTCTTCTCAAAATAACATGGCCAAAGAAAGTTCATCCCTACAAAATCATATAGTTTGATCATGCTCCATTTTTGTCACACAAGAATGCTCTCATCATGCACAACCCCGATGACAAGCCAAGCAATTGTTTCACACTTTAGTAATCTCAAACTTTTTTCAACTTTCACGCAATACATGTGCGTGAGCCATGGATATAGCAGTATGGGTGGAATAGAATATAGTGATGGGGGTTATGTGGAGAAGACAAAAAAGGATAAAGTCTCACATCGACGCGGCTAATCAATGGGCTAGGGAGATGCCCATCAATTGATGTCAATGCAAGGAGTAGGGATTGCCATGCAACAGATGGACTAGAGCTATAAATGTATGAAGCTCAACAAAAGACACTAAGTGGGTGTGCATCCAACTTGCTTGCTCACGAAGACCTAGGGCACTTGAGGAGGCCCATTGTTGGAATATATAAGCCAAGTTATATAATGAAAAGTTCCCACTAGTATATGAAAATGACAAAACAAGAGACTCTCTATCATAAAGATCATGGTGCTACTTTGAAGCACAAGTGTGCAAAAAGGATAGTAGCATTGCCCCTTTTTATTCTCTTTTTTGGGCCTTTTTGGGCCTTTCTATTTTTTGGGACAATGCTCTATTAATGATGGTCATCACACTTCTATTTATTTACAACTCAATGATTACAACTCGATACTAGAACAAGATATGACTCTATATGAATGCCTCCGGCAGTGTACCGAGATGTGCAATGACTCATGACTGACATGTATGAAAAAAATTATGAACGGTGGCTTTGCCACAAATACGATGTCAACTACATGATCATGCAAGGCAATATGACAATGATGATGCATGTCATAATAAACAGAACGGTGGAAAGTTGCATGACAATATATCTCGGAATGGCTATGGAAATGCCATAATAGTTAGGTATGGTGGCTGTTTTGAGGAAGATATAAGGAGGTTTATGTGTGATAGAGCGTATCGTATCACGGGATTTGGATGCACCGGCGAAGTTTGCATCAACTCTCAAGGTGAGAAAGGGCAATGCACGGTACTGTAGAGGCTAGCAATAATGGAAGGGTGAGAGTGTGTATAATCCATGGACCCAACATTAGTCATAAAGAACTCACATACTTATTGCAAAAATCTACAAGTCGTCAAAAACCAAGTATTACGCGCATGCTCCTAGGGGGATAGATTGGTAGGAAAAGACCATCGCTCGTCCCCGCCACCACACATAAGGAAGACAATCAAATAACATCTCATGTTTCAAATTTGTTACACAATGTTTACCATACGTGCATGCTACGGGACTTGCAAACTTCAACACAAGTATTTCTCAAATTCACAACTACTCAACTAGCACAACTTTGATATCACTATCTCCATATCTCAAAACTATCATCAAGTATCAAACTTCTCTTAGTATTCAATGCACTTATATGAAAGTTTTTATTATGCCTAAAAGCAAATTGCCATGTTGTTCTAAAGGACTCTCAAAATAGTATAAGTGAAGCATGAGAGATCAATTATTTCTATAAAATAAAACCACCGCCGTGCTCTAAAAGATATAAGTGAAGCACTAGAGCAAAAACTATATAGCTCAAAAGATATAAGTGAAGCACATAGAATAAAAATTGTATAGCTCAAAAGATATAAGTGAAGCACATAGAGTATTCTAATAAATTCCAATTCATGTGTGTCTCTCTCAAAAGGTGTGTACAGAAAGGATGATTGTGATAAACTAAAAAGCAAAGATTCAAATCATACAAGATGCTCCAAGCAAAACACATATCATGTGGTGAATAAAAATATAGCTCCAAGTAAAGTTACCGATAGACGAAGACGAAGGAGGGGATGCCTTCCGGGGCATCCCCAAGCTTAGGATTTTTGGTGTCCTTGTATTTTACCTTGGGGTGGAATGGGCATCCCCAAGCTTAGGCTCTTGCCACTCCTTGTTCCATAATCCATCAAATCTTTACCCAAAACTTGAAATCTTCACAACACAAAACTTAAAAATCTTCGTGAGCTCCGTTAGTAAATGAAAACAAACCACCACTTCAATGTACTGTAATAAACTCATTATTTATTTATATTGGTGTTAAACCTAATTTATTCCAACTTCTCTATGGTTTATAAACTATTTTGCTAGCCATAGCTTCATCAAAATAAGCAAACAATACACGAAAAACAGAATCTGTCAAAAACAGAACAGTCTGTAGTAATCTGTAGGTTTCGAATACTTATGGAACCCCAAAAATTCTAAAATAAATTTATGGACGTGAGGAATTTATCTATTAATCATATTCATAAAGAATTAACTAAATATCACTTTCCAAATAAAAATGGCAGAAATTCTCGTGAGCGCTAAAATTTCTGTTTTTTACAGCAAGATCAAAAAGACTTCCCCCAAGTCTTCCCAACGGTTCTACTTGGCACAAACACTAATTAAACACAAAAAATACAACCAAAACAGAGTCCAGATGAATTATTTATTACTAAACAGTAGCCAAAAGCAAGGAATAAAAATAAAATTGGGTTGCCTCCCAACAAGCGCTATCGTTTAACGCCCCTAGCTAGGCATAAAAGCGAAGATAGATCTAGGTATTGCCATCTTTGGTAGGCAATCCATAAGTGGCTCTCATAATAGATTCATATGGTAATTTAATTTTATTTCTAGGGAAGTGTTCCATGCCTTTCCTGAACAGAAATTGGAATCTAATATTCCCTTCCTTCATATCAATAATTGCACCAATCGTTCTAAGGAAAGGTCTACCGAGAATAATAGGACATGAAGGATTGCAATCTATGTCAAGAACAATGAAATATACGGGCACGTAGTTCCTATTTGCAACAATAATAACATCATTAATTCTTCCCGTAGGTTTCTTAATAGTGGAATCCGCAAGGTGCTAGTTTAAAGAACAATCATCAAATTCACGGAATCCTAGCAAATCACATAAAGTTTTCGGAATCGTGGAAACACTAGCACCCAAATCACACAAAGCATAGCATTAATGATCTTTAATTTTAATATTAATAGTAGGTTCCCACTCATCATAAATTTTTCTAGGGATAGAAACTTCCAACTCAAGTTTTTCTTCATAAGATTGCATCAAAGCATCATCGATATGTTTAGTAAAAGCTTTATTTTGACTATAAGCATGAGGAGAATTTAGCACGGATTGCAACAAGGAAATACAATCTATCAAAGGGAAATTATCATAATTAAATTCCTTGAAATCCAAAATAGTGGGTTCATTAATATCTAAAGTTTTGATCTCTTCAATCCCACTTTTACCAATTTTTGCATCAAGATCTAAAAACTCCGAATTTTTGGAACGCCTTCTAGGTAAAGGTGGCTCATCCTCAGTCTAATACGTCTCCAACGTATCTATAATTTTTGATTGCTCCACGATATGTTATCTACTGTTTTGGGCAATATTGGGCTTTATTATCCACTTTTATATTATTTTTGGGACTAACCTATTAACCGGAGGCCCAACCCAGAATTGCTGTTTTTTTTGCCTATTTCAGTGTTTCGAAGAAAAGGAATATCAAACGGAGTCGAAACGGAACGAAATCAACTGGAGAAGTTATTTTTGGAAGGAAAGCTACCAGATGGACTTGGACCCCACGTTAGGAGCCAAGGGAGGTGCCCACGAGGGTGGGGGTGCCCCCCCTAGGGCGCGCCCCCTGCCTCGTGGGGCCCCGAAGCTCCACTGACGTACTTCCTGCACCCATATATACCTACGTATCCTAAAACTTCTAGAACGAAGAATAGATCGGGAGTTCCGCTGCCACCGAAAACCAATCTAGACCCGTTCCGGCACCCTGCCGGAGGAGGCAATCCCTCTCCGGTGGCCATCTTCATCATCCCGGTGCTCTCCATGACGAGGAGGGAGTAGTTCCCCTCGGGGCTGAAGGTATGTACCAGTAGCTATGTGTTTGATCTCTCTCTCGTGTTCTTGAGGTGATACGATCTTGATGTATCGCGAGCTTTGCTATTATATTTGGATCCTATGATGTTTTCTCCCCCCTCTACTCTCTTGTAATGGATTGAGTTTCCCCTTTGAAGTTATCTTATCGGATTGAGTCTTTAAAGATTTGGGAACACTTGATGTATGTCTTGACGTGTGTATCTGTGGTGACAATGGGATACCACGTGATTCACTTGATGTATGTTTTGGTGATCAACTTGCGGGTTCCGCCCATGAACCTACGCATAGGGGTTGGCACACGTTTTCATCGTGATTCTCCAATAGAAACTTTGGGGCACTCTTTGAGGTCCTATGTGTTGGTTGAATAGATGAATCTGAGATTGTGTGATGCATATCGTATAATCATACCCACGGATACTTGAGGTGACATTGGAGTATCTAGGTGACATTAGGGTTTTGGTTGATTTGTGTCTTAAGGTGTTATTCTAGTACGAACTCTAGGGCTGTTTGTGACACTTATAGGAATAGCCCAACGGATTGATTGGAAAGAATAACTTTGAGGTGGTTTCGTACCCTACCATAATCTCTTCGTTCATTCTCCGCTATTAGTGACTTTGGAGTGACTCTTTGTTGCATGTTGAGGGATAGTTATGTGATCCAATTATGTTATTATTGTTGAGGGAACTTGCACTAGCGAAAGTATGAACCCCAGGCCTTGTTTCAACGCATTGCAATACCGTTTACGCTCACTTTTATCATTAGTTACCTTGCTGTTTTTATATTTTCAGATTACTAAAACCTTTATCTACCATCCATATACCACTTGTATCACCATCTCTTCGCCGAACTAGTGCACCTATACAATTTACCATTGTATTGGGTGTGTTGGGGACACAAGAGACTCTTTGTTATTTGGTTGCAGGGTTGCTTGAGAGAGATCTTCTTCATCCTATGCCTCCTACGGATTGATAAACCTTAGGCCATCCACTTGAGGGAAATTTGCTACTTTCCTACAAACCTCTGCACTTGGAGGCCCAACAACGTCTACAAGAAGAAGGTTGTGTATTAGACATCAAGCTCTTTTCTGGCGCCGTTGCCGGGGAGGTGAGTGCTTGAAGGTATATATTTAGATCTTGCAATCGAGTCTTTTAGTTTCTTGTTTTATCACTAGTTTAGTTTATAAAAGAAAACTATAAAAAATGGAATTTAGTCTGTCTCATACGCTTCATCTTTTTAATATCTTTCGTGAGTATGATGGAAAGGAAAATTGTGCCAAAGTGTTAGAAGAAGTATGCATTAAAATGTTTGGCACTAAATCTTTGAATGTTGAGCATGGTTGCAATGTTGTTAGTACGAATTCTTTGAATATCCATGATACTAATAATGATTGCACTAGTTATGATGAAAATGTCTCCTATAAACATGTCAATTTTTGTGGAGTGCATTGGGTTTGTAAGTACACACCAAATAGGGAAGATAGATATTGCAAGAGGCATAAGTACTTAGAAACTAAATTGTTGCAAGAAGAGCTAGATGAATGCGCTGAAAATTTAATTTTTCTTAGCCCTACTTGTGAACTTTGCAATGAACGTGATCATTTTAGTATCCAATGCAAATTGTTTCATGATCGTATCGTGTCCAAAAATTGTGATGACTTGATTTCCCTTGCACATCATAATGAACTTAGTTTGCTCTTGGGTTATGAATAAATTAAACGTATAACTAAGGATATTCCAAAATTTGCCCTTGATAAAGTTCTTCATTTTGATCTAGAGAAAATTTATATGTATTGTGCGGTGAATTGCATTCAAAATCCTTATATTGCCAACTACATAAAGAAAAGAAAAAAAATAGAAGATGAAGAGAATACTAATGAAAGGGAAGAGACTTCCCAATATCCTCCTATTATTTCTTATGATGAATCAGATAATGAGGAGGAGCCTCCTATTCAACCAATCTCATTAATAAGGAGCTCCAAAAAGAGGATTGAACCCACACATGATGTGGTGAAGAAGAAGAAAAGAAAAAAGAAGAGAGGTAAAAAGATGTCTCTCCCAAATAATGCTGCCCCTATTACTATTATGCCTCATGAAAATATAATTATGGAAGGTAATGATACTTCTTATGATCTTGAAAATCTTTTTGCACTTGCTTGGAAGAATATGATAATTGCTATACCATTGGTGCTATCCACACTATTAATGATGAGAGTGATTATGCTTATGATATGAAAAGGCCCAAGCTTGGGGATGCTATGTTTGATGAAGATGATGTTTTTGAGAATATATTTGCTGCAATTAATGTTTGTCCCAAGCTTGGGGATGCTACGTTTAATGAAGATGATATTTTTAGTCTCCCAAGTTTTGATATGCAAATTTATAATGATGATAGCATGCCTCCTACCTATGATGATTATTGTGATGATACTTATGCTATAAAAGTAGTGATTATATTTATAAAAATTGTCATGATTATGATTACCCCTTCTCTGAAAATTACTATTTTAATGTGGAAACAATTTATAGTATTCGAGTCTCTTATGATACTCCCACTATTCCGATTGAGAAGAATTTTGCTTATCTGGAGAGTAATAAAATTTCTATGCTTGTATATCATGAAAAGAATGCTTTAGGTGCTGGTTATATTGTTGAATTCATTCATGATGCTACTGAAAATTATTATGAGGGAGGAATATATGCTTGTAGGAATTGCAATAATATCAAGTTTCCTCTCTATGTGCTTAAAGTTTTGAAGTTATGCTTGTTTTACCTTCCTATGCAAGTTGATTCTTGTTCCCACAAGTTGTTTGCTCACAAAATCCCTATACATAGGAAGTGGGTTAGACTTAAATGTGCTAGTCATATTCTTCATGATGCTCTCTTCATGTTACAATTCTCATCCTTTATGTGAGCATCATTGAAATCATCATGCCTAGCTAGGGGCAGCGCTTGTTGGGAGGCAACCCAACTTTATTTTTATTCCTTGCTTTTTGTTCCTGTTTAGTAATAAATAATTCATCTAGCCTCTGTTTATATGTGGTTTATGCATTTAATTAGTGTTTGTGCCAAGTAGAACCTTTGGGAAGACTTCGGGAGAGTCTTGTTGATCATGCTGTAAAAAACAAAAACTTTAGCGCTCACGAGAATTGCTGCCATTTTTATTTGGAGAGTGATTTTAGTTAATTATTTTTGAAGATGATTAATAGATAAATTCCTCACGTCCATAAATTTATTTTAGAATTTTTGGGGTTCCAGATCTTGCGCTAGCTACAGATTACTACAGACTGTTCTGTTTTTGACAGATTCTGTTTTTGTGTGTTGTTTGCTTATTTTGACGAATCTATGGCTAGTAAATTAGTTTTAAACCATAGAGAAGTTGGAATACAGTAGGTATAACACCCATATAAATAAAGAATGAGTTCATTACAGTACCTTGAAGTGGTGATTTATTTTCTTATACTAACGGAGCTTACGAGTTTTCTATTAAGTTTTGTGTTGTGAAGTTTTCAAGTTTTGGGTAAGGATTCGATGGACTATGGAATAAGGAGTGGTAAGAGCCTAATCTTGGGGATTCCCAAGGAACCCCAATTTAATATTCAAGGACAACCAAGAGCCTAAGCTTGGGGATGCCCCGGAAGGCATCCCCTCTTTCGTCTTCATTCATCAGTAACTTTACTTAGAGCTATATTTTTATTTGCCACATGATATGTGTTTTGCTTGGAGCGTCAATTTATTTTGTTAGGATTTGCTTTCTTTTATTTAGAACAATGTTTTGCATCTTTTATTTCAATAAAAGTGGCATTGATAGCCTTTACTATGCCTATGTTACAAGTATACATGTTGCTGTTTGAAAACAGAAAGTTTACTGCTGTTGCAATAATTCCCTAGAAAAGTAAGAATGTGATAAAATGTTGAAACCTTTTGCATATTAAGCTCTGATAAATTTACTACAGTGAGAATTTTCTTTCATAATTTTTGGAGCTAGGGAAGTATGTATGTTGCAGCATTCTTTACAGACTATCCTGTTTAGGCAGATTGCTGTTATGTTTGCATATGTTTGCTTCTTTAATGATTCTATTTGAGGATAGGACTATTAAATATACAGAGGCATTTAGTATGCAATGTTGAATAATAATTTTAGTGATTTACTACAGTAGAGTATGATAAGGTTTTTGCAATGGTTTATACTAACTTATCTCACGAGTCCTTGTTGAGTTTTGTGTGGATGAAGCTTTTGAGATTTAGGGAGACCGTGATATGAGAGGAATTAAGGAGACACAAAAGCTCAAGCTTGGGGATGCCCAAGGAATACCAATATAATATTTCAAGAAGTCTCAAGCGTCTAAGCTTGGGGATGCCCCGGTTGGCATCCCACCTTTATTCTTCAACAACTATCGGTTAGTTTCGGTTGATCCTAAGTTTTTGCTTCTTCACATGATGTTTGCCATTATTAGAATGTCATTTTATTTTGCTTTGCTTGCTGTTTGAATAAAACACCAAGATCTGAAATTCTTAAAAGTTAGAGAGTCTTCACATAGTTGCATAATTATTCAACTACTCATTGATCTTCACTTATATCTTTCGGAGTAGTTTGTCATTTGCTCTAGTGCTTCACTTATATCTTTTAGAGCATGGCGGTAGTTTCATTTTGAAGAAATAGATGAACTCTCATGCTTAACTTAGATTATTTTGAGAGTCTTAATAGCATGGTAATTTGCTTAAAATCCTAATATGCTAGGTATTCAAGAATAATAAAACTTTCTTATGAGTGTGTTGAATACTAAGAGAAGTTTGATGCTTGATGATTGTTTTGAGATATGGGGGTAATAATATCAAAGTCGTGCTAGTTGAGTAGTTGTGAAATTGATAAATGCTTGTGCTGAAGTTTGCAAGTCCCGTAGCATGCATGTATGGTAAACGTTGTGTAACAAATTTGAAACATGAGGTGTTATTTGATTGTCCTCCTTATGAGTGGCGGCCGGGGACGAGCGATGGTCTTTTCCTACCAATCTATCCCCCTAGGAGCATGCGCGTAGTACCGAGGTTTTTGATGACTTGTAGATTTTTGCAATAAGTATGTGAGTTCTTTATGACTAATGTTGAGTCCATGGATTATAAGCACTCTCGCCCTTCCATCCTTGCTAGCCTCTTCGGTACCGTGCATTGCCCTTTCTCACATTGAGAGTTGGCGCAAACTTCGCTGGTGCATCCAAACCCCGTGATATGATATGAACTTTCACACATAAACCTCCTTATATCTTCCTCAAAACAGCCACCATACCTACCTATTATGGCATTTCCATAGCCATTCCGAGATATATTGCCATGCAACTTTCCATCATTCCGTTCAGCATGACACATTCATCATTGTCATATTGCTTAGCATGATCATGTAGATGACATAGTATTTGTGGCAAAGCCACCGTTCATAATTCTTTCATACATGTCACTCTTGGTTCATAGCATATCCCGGTACACCACCGGAGGCATTCATATAGAGTCATCTTTGTTCTAGTATCGAGTTGTCATCATTGAGTTGTAAATAAATAGAAGTGTGATGATCATCATTATTAGAGCATTGTCCCAAGTGAGAAATAAAAAAAAAGAGAATGGCCATAAAAAAGAGAAGGCCCCCCAAAAAAGAGAAAGGCCATAAAAAAGAGAAGGCCCAAAAAATGAGAGAAAAAGAGAGAAGGGACAATGTTACTATCCTTTTACCACACTTTTGCTTCAAAGTAGCACCATGATCTTCATAGTAGAGAGTCTCTTGTTTTGTCACTTTCATATACTAGTGGGAATTTTTCATTATAGAACTTGGCTTGTATATTCCAACAATGGGCCTCCTCAAGTTCCCTAGGTCTTCGTGAGCAAGCAAGTTGGATGCACACCCACTTAGTTTCTTTTGTTGAGCTTCATACATTTATAGCTCTAGTGCATCCGTTGCATGGCAATCCCTACTCCTTGCATTAACATCAATCGGTGGGCATCTCCATAGCCCATTGATTAGCCTCATTGATGTGAGACTTTCTCCTTTTTTGTCTTCTCCACATAACCCCCTTCATCATATTCTATTCCACCCATAGTGCTATGTCCATGGCTCGCGCTCATATATTGCGTGAAAGTTTATAGGTTTGAGATTAGTAAAGTATGAAACAATTGCTTGGCTTGTCATCGGGGTTGTGCATGATGAGAGCATTCTTGTGTGATGAAAATGGAGCATGACTAAACTATATGATTTTGTAGGGATGAACTTTCTTTGGCCATGTTATTTTGAGAAGACATAATTGCTTAGTTTGTATGCTTGAAGTATTATCATTTTTATGTCAATATGAACTTTTGTCTTGAATCTTTCGGATCTAAATATTCATACCATAATTAAGAAGAATTACATTGAAATTATGCCAAGTAGCACTCCGCATCAAAAATTCTGTTTTTATCATTTACCTACTCGAGGACGAGCAGGAATTAAGCTTGGGGATGCTTGATACGTCTCCAACGTATCTATAATTTTTGATTGCTGCATGCTATGTTATCTACTGTTTTGGGCAATATTAGGCTTTATTATCCACTTTTATATTATTTTTGGGACTAACCTATTAACCGGAGGCCCAGCCCAGAATTGTTGTTTTTTTTGCCTATTTCAGTGTTTCGAAGAAAAGGAATATCAAACGGAGTCGAAACGGAACGAAATCAATTGGAGAAGTTATTTTTGGAAGGAAAGCCACCAGATGGACTTGGACCCCACATCAGGAGCCAAGGGAGGTGCCCACGAGGGTGGGGGGCGCGCCCCCTGCCTCGTGGGGCCCCCGAAGCTCCACCGACGTACTTCCTGTACCCATATATACCTACGTATCCTAAAACTTCCAGAACGGAGAATAGATCGGGAGTTCCGCCGCCAGAAGCCTCCGTAGCCATCGAAAACCAATCTAGACCCGTTCCGGCACCCTGCCGGAGGGGGCAATTCCTCTCCGGTGGCCATCTTCATCATACCAGTGCTCTCCATGACGAGGAGGGAGTAGTTCTCCCTCGGGGCTGAGGGTATGTACCAGTAGCTATGTGTTTGATCTCTCTCTCTCTGTCGTGTTCTTGAGGTGATACGATCTTGATGTATCGCGAGCTTTGCTATTATATTTGGATCCTATGATGTTTTCTCCCCCCTCTACTCTCTTGTAATGGATTGAGTTTCCCCTTTGAAGTTATCTTATCGGATTGAGTCTTTAAAGATTTGAGAACACTTGATGTATGTCCTTACATGCGTATCTATGGTGACAATGGGATACCACGTGATTCACTTGATGTATGTTTTGGTGATCAACTTGCGGGTTCCGCCCATGAACCTATGCATAGGGGTTGGCACACATTTTTGTCGTGATTCTCCGGTAGAAACTTTGGGGCACTCTTTGAGGTCCTATGTGTTGGTTGAATAGATGAATCTGAGATTGTTTGATGCATATCGTATAATCATGTCCACGAATACTTGAGGTGACATTGGAGTATCTAGGTGACATTAGGGTTTTGGTTGATTTGTGTCTTAAGGTGTTATTCTAGTACGAACTCTAGGGCTGTTTGTGACACTTACAGGAATAGCCCAATGGATTGATTGGAAAGAATAACTTTGAGGTGGTTTCGTACCCTACCATAATCTCTTCATTCGTTCTCCGCTATTAGTGACTTTGGAGTGACTCTTTGTTGCTATTAGTGACTTTGGAGTAACTCTTTGTTGCATGTTGAGGGATAGTTATGTGATCCAATTATGTTATTATTGTTGAGGGAACTTGCACTGGCGAAAGTATGAACCCTAGGCCTTGTTTCAACGCATTGCAATACCGTTTACGCTCACTTTTATCATTAGTTACCTTGCTGTTTTTATATTTTTCAGATTACAAAAACCTTTATCTACCATCCATATACCAATTGTATCACCATCTCTTCGCCGAACTAGTGCACCTATACAATTTACCATTGTATTGGGTGTGTTGGGGACACAAGAGACTCTTTGTTATTTGGTTGCAGGGTTGCTTGAGAGAGACCATCTTCATCCTACGCCTCCTACAGATTGATAAACCTTAGGTCATCCACTTGAGGAAAATTTGCTATTGTCCTACAAACCTCTGCACTTGGAGGCCCAACAACGTCTACAAGAAGAAGGTTGTGTGGTAGACATCACAGTCCCATCATCATCAAGATTCATATTGCGAAACAAAGATTTAATAGGAGACGCATCAATAACTTTTAGATCTTCATCTTTATTTTCATAAAGAAATTACAGCTTAGCGGCCATCTTATTAACTAAGGTGGCCTGCTTATCTGAAACTTCAGCAATTAATTTTTCGAGATGAGCGATCTAAGATTTCAAACCATAAAATTCTTTAGACATATCATCGATCTCTTTATTCATATAACCCATAAAGCATTTTTGTTCCTTAAGCTCGTTCCTAAAGAAATTATTATGCTCAAATTGTAAAGTCATGAAACTCCCGACATTGCTTTCGATCTCTTCTAACCTTTTAAGGTGAAGATCACCAAATCTAGGTAGAGCCATCATGACAAGCAGGCAATCCAACACATGAGCAAACAAGAAACAAGCGGAAAAAGGCGAATGGAAAAGAGCGGGCAAATAAAACAGCAAGGGTGAAGTGGGGGGGAGGAAAATGAGAGGCAAATGGCAAATAATGTAATGTGAGGGATAAGAGGTTGTGATGGGTACTTGGTATGTATTGACTTGTGCGTAGACTCCCCAGCAACGGCGCCAGAAATGGCTTGTTGTTGGGAGTCAAATGTTGACTTGACTTGCCGTGAATCTCCCCGGCAATGGCGCCAGAAATCCTTCTTGC
Source organism: Triticum urartu (assembly GCF_056163025.1). Taxonomy (NCBI): domain Eukaryota; kingdom Viridiplantae; phylum Streptophyta; class Magnoliopsida; order Poales; family Poaceae; genus Triticum; species Triticum urartu. The sequence goes on from NC_141878.1 coordinate 492,206,775, forward strand.
TACCTCTTGAGCACCACGTTGGTTTTCCCTTGAAGAGGAAAGGGTGATGCAGTAAAGTAGCATAAGTATTTCCCTCAGTTTTTGAGGACCAAGGTATCAATCCAGTAGGAGATCACGCTCGAGTCCCACACACCTACACAAACAAATAAGAACCTCGCAACCAACGCGATAAAGGGGTTGTCAATCCCTTCACGGTCACTTACGAGAGTGAGATCTGATAGCTATGATAAGATAATATTTTTGGTATTTTTATGATAAAGAGAAATAAAGATGCAAAGTAAAATAAACGGCAATGGAAATAGCTAAGTGTTGGATGATTAATATGATGAAATATAGACACGGGGGCCATAGGTTTCACTAGTGGCTTCTCTCAAGAGCATAAGTACTACGGCGGGTAAACAAATTACTGTCGAGCAATTGATAGAATTGAGCATAGTTATGAGAATATCTAGGAATGATCATGTATATAGGCATCACGTCCGCGACAAGTAGATGGAAACGATTCTGCATCTACTACTATTACTCCACAGATCGACCGCTATCCAGCATGCATCTAGAGTATTAAGTTCATAAGAACAGAGTAATGCTTTAAGTAAGATGACATGATGTAGAGGGATAAACTCATGCAATATGATATAAACCCCATCTTTTTATCCTCGATGGCAACAATACAATACGTGTCATTTCCCTTTCTGTCATTGGGATCGAGCACCGCAAGATTGAACCCAAAGCTAAGCACTTCTCCCATTGCAAGAAAGATCAATCTAGTAGGCCAAACCAAACTGATAATTCGAAGAGACTTGCAAAGATAAACCAATCATACATAAAAGAATTCAGAGAAGAATCAAATATTGTTCATAGATAAACTTGATCATAAACCCACAATTCATCGGATCTCGACAAACACACCGCAAAAGAAGATTACATCGAATAGATCTCCAAGAAGATCGAGGAGAACTTTATATTGAGATCCAAAGAGAGAGAAGAAGCCATCTAGCTAATAACTATGGACCTGAAGGTCTGAAGTAAACTAGTCACACATCACCGGAGAGGCCATGGAGTTGATGTAGAGGCCCCCCGTGATCAATGCCCCCTCTGGCGGAGCTCCGGAAAAGGCCCCAAGATGGGATCTCTCAGGTACAGAAGGTTGCGGCGGTGAAATTAGGTTTTCGTGGTGCTCCTGGATGTTTGGGGGGTACATGGACTTATATAGGAGGAAGAAGTAGGTCGGTGGAGCAACGAGGGGCCCACAAGGGTGGAGGGCGCGCCCCCCTGCCTCGTGGCCTCCTCGATTGTTTCTTGACACCCACTCCAAGTCTCCTGGATCATGTTTGTTGAGAAAATCACGTTCCCGAAGGTTTCATTCCGTTTGGACTTCGTTTGATATTCCTTTTCTATGAAACACTGAAATAGGCAAAAAAACTGCAATTTGGGTTGGGCCTCCGGTTAATAGGTTAGTCCCAAAAATAATATAAAAGTGTAAAATAAAGCCCATTAACATCCAAAACAGATAATATAATAGCATGGAACAGTCAAAAATTATAGATACTTTGGAGACGTATTAGCTGGTATAATTTATCCTGTTGCTGATAGTCAGTGGGTAAGTCTTGTCCATTGTGTCCCTAAGAAGGGAGGCATTACTGTTGTTCCTAATGATAAAGATGAATTGATCCCACAAAGAATTGTTACAGGCTATAGAATGGTAATTGATTTCCGCAAATTAAATAAACTACTAGAAAGGATCATTACCCTTTACCTTTTATTGATCAAATGCTGGAAAGATTATCCAAACAAACACATTTTTGCTTTTAGATGGTTATTCTGGTTTCTCTCAAATACATGTGTCAAAAGAGGATCAGGAAAAGACCACTTTTACTTGCCCTTTCGGTACCTTTGCTTATAGACGTATGCCTTTTGGTTTATGTAATGCACCTGCTACCTTTCAAAGATGTATGACTGCTATATTCTCTGACTTTTGTGAAAAGATTGTTGAGGCTTTCATGGATGATTTCTCCGTGTATGGAACTTTTTTTGATGATTGCTTAAGCAACCTTGATCGAGTTTTGCAGAGATGTGAAGAAACTAATCTTGTCTTGAATTGGGAGAAGTACCACTTTATGGTTAATGAAGGTATTGTCTTGGGGCACAAAATTTCTGAAAGAGGTATTGAAGTTGATAAAGCTAAAGTTGATGCTATTGAAAAGATGTCGTTTCCTAAGGACATCAAAGGTATAAGAAGTTTCCTTGGTCATGCCAGTTTTTATAGGAGGTTCATTAAAGACTTCTCAAAAATTTCTAGGCCTCTGACTACTTTCTTACAAAAAGATGTTCCTTTTGTCTTTGATGATGATTGTGTAGAAGCATTTGAAATACTTAAGAGAGCCTTGATTTTCTGCACCTATTGTTCAGCCACCTGATTGGAATTTACCCTTTGAAATTATGTGTGATGCTAGTGATTATGCTGTAGGTGTTGTTCTAGGACAAAGAGTTGATAGGAAATTAAATGTTATCCAATATGCTAGTAAAACTCTAGACAGTGCACAGAGAAATTATGCTACTATTGGAAAAGAATTTTTAGCAGTTGTATTTGCTTGTGATAAGTTCAGACCTTATATTGTTGATTCTAAAGTAACTGTTCACACTGATCATGCTGCTATTAAATATCTTATGGAAAAGAAAGATGCTAAACCTAGACTCATTAGATGGGTTCTCTTGCTACAAGAATTTGATTTGCATATTATTGATAGAAAGGGAGCTGAGAACCCCGTTGCAGACAACTTGTCTAGGTTAGAGAATGTTCTTGATGACCCACTACCTATAGATGATAGCTTTCCTGATGAACAATTAGCTGTCATAAATGCTTCTCGTACTGCTCCATGGTATGCTGATTATGCTAATTACATTGTTGCTAAATTTATACCTCCTAGTTTCACATACCAATAAAAGAAAAAGTTTTTCTATGATTTAAGACATTACTTCTGGGATGACCCACACCTTTATAAAGAAGGAGTAGATGGTGTTATTAGACGTTGTGTACCTGAGCATGAACAGGAACGGATCCTATGCAAGTGTCACTCCGAGGCTTATGGAGGACACCATGCTGGAGATAGAACTGTACATAAGGTATTGCAATCCGGTTTTTATTGGCCTACTCTCTTCAAGGATGCTCGTAAGTTTGTCTTGTCGTGTGACGAATGTCAAAGAATTGGTAATATTAGTAGACTTCAAGAAATGCCTATGAACTATTCACTTGTTATCGAACCATTTGATGTTTGGGGCTTTGACTATATGGGACCGTTTCCTTCCTCTAATGGGTATACACATATTTTAGTTGCTTTTGATTACGTTACTATGTGGGTAGAAGCTATCCAACTAGTAGTGTTAATCATAACACCTCTATTAAGATGCTTAAAGAAGTTATTTTTCCAAGGTTTGGAGTCCCTGGATATTTAATGACTCATGGTGGTTCACATTTTATTCATGATGCGTTTCGTAAAATGCTTGCTAAGAATGATGTTAATCATAGAATTGCATCTCCATATCACCCACAGTCTAGTGGTCAAGTAGAACTGAGTAATAGAGAGCTTAAATTAATTTTGCAAAAGACTGTTAATAGATCTAGAAAGAATTGGTCCAAGAAACTTTATGATGCATTATGGGCCTATAGAACTGCATATAAAAATCCTATGGGTATGTCTCCGTATAAAATGGTTTATGGAAAAGCATGTCACTTACCTCTCGAACTAGAACATAAGGCATATTGGGCCATTAAAGAGCTCAATTATGATTTCAAACTTGCCGGTGAGAAGAGACTATTTGACATTAGCTCTCTTGATGAGTGGAGAACCCAGGCTTATGAAAATGCCAAACTGTTTAAAGGAAAAGTTAAAAGATGGCATGACAAAAGGATACAAAACGTGAGTTTAATGTAGGTGATTATGTATTGTTATACAACTCTCGTTTAAGATTTTTTGCAGGGAAACTTCTCTCTAAATGGGAAGGTCCTTACGTTATCGAGGAGGTCTATTGTTTCGGTGCCATAAAAATCAACAACTTCAAAGGCACAAATCTGAGGGTGGTGAATGGTCAAAGGATCAAACATTATATCTCAAGTAATCCCATAAATGTTGAAACCAATGTTATTGACACCGTAACCCCGGAGGAGTACATAAGGGACACTTTCCACAATGTTTCAGACTCCGAAAAGGAAGAGGTATGTGGTACGGTAAGTAAACTGACTCCAAAATATTTCTAATGGCATTTTTTCCGTTTTGGAATATTTAAGAAAATAGGAAAATAAGAAGTAGTCCGGAAAGGACACGAGGCATCCACGAGGGTGGAGGGCGCGCCCTACCCCCCCGGGGGCGCCCCCTGCCTCGTGGGTACCTCGTGTGCCCTTCGGACTCCGATTTCTTGCACGATACTTCTTTTGGTCGGTAAAAAATCATTATATAATCTCTCGAAGGTTTTGACCACCGTACCATGCAAATATCCCCTATTTTTCTTTTGATCTGTTTCTACAGCAGATTTAGAGCAAGATATCATCTCAAGACTTCGACGGAGAGAGCTATGTCTCACATCTCATTGCTAACCCAAAGACCTATCGGGACCTATCTCCTTATGGTCGAACTACGGATGATGAGGAGGATGCTCATTTGATGAGGACCGATGATTCAAGTTCGGAGGAGGATGATGTTCCTCTACCTCAACCCGGGGATATGCACGTGAAGGTCAAGAAGTCCAGTCTCCCTAAGAGGGCTAACCTGCCTAATAACCGATCTATTCCTTCTCGTTTTCGACAAAAAAGCAAAAGAGATTTATGTGACAAGATCTTGAAGCTGGAGCCGGAGGTCGATGATTTAAAGGAGGAAATTGCTCTCCTCAACTACAATATGAAAAAGCTAAAGGCACAATTGTCATCACCACCACCATCTTCTTCACCACCAAAGGAGAATTGAGTATCGGGTATGGGCACTCCCCTTGGCAACTGCCAAGCTTGGGGGAGTGCCCGGGTATCGTATCACCATCACACTTCTATCTTTACCGTTTTTCTTAGTTTGATCCTTTTGATTATATCTTGATCTAGTAGAATAAAGTTTAGTAGGATCTAGCTTTGATTTTAGTGTTGATCCTTATCTATGTAATCGAGTCCGTGAGCTACATATAATAAAGATTAGTTTTGAGTCAAGGGCTTGGTTATCTTGCTATGATCTTGAGGGAATAAAAGAGAAAGAATAAAAATAAATAAAGAGATCATATTGATCTTATGGACAGTAATGGCTTCACATATAAAGAGTATGATGAATAAAAGTTGTTGAGAGTTAACAAACATAGTCTTGGTCATCATTGTAATTAATAGGAAGTAATAAAGAAAGAGAGGTTTTCACATATAAATATACTATCTTGGACATCTTTTATGATTGTGAGCACTCATTAAAATATGACATGCTAAAAAGTTGATGTTGGACAAGGTAGACAATGTAATGGGTTATGTTTTCTTATATCCTAAATAAATTATATTGTCATGGATCATCCAACATGTTGAGCTTGCCTTTCCCCCTTATGCTAGCCAAATTCTTTGCACCAAGTAGAGATACTACTTGTCTTCTAAGTATCCTTAAACCCAATTTTGCCATGAGAGTCCACCATATCTACCGATGGATTGAGTAAGATCCTTCAAGTAAGTTGTCATTGTTGCAAGCAATAAAAAATTTTCTCTCTAAATATGTATGATTTACTAGTGTGGAGAAAATAAGCTTTATACAATCTTGTGATATGGAAGAAATAAAAGTGACGGACTGCATAATAAAGGTCCCTATCACAAGTGGCAATATAAGTGATGTTCTTTTGCATTAAGATTTTGTGCATCCAACCATAAAAGCACATGACAACCTCTTCTTCCCTCTGCGAACGGCCTATCTTTTATTTTTGTCCTATACCTTATACAAGAGTCATGGTGATCTTCACCTTTCCTTTTTACATTTTATCCTTTGGCAAGCACTGTGTGTTGGAAAGATCCTGATATATATAGCTAATTGGATGTGGGTTTTCATGAACTATTATTGTTGACATTACCCTTGAGGTAAAAGCTTGGGAGGCAAAACTATAAGCCCCTATCTTTCTCTGTGTCCGATTAAACCTTCATACACATAAGTATTGCATGAGTGTTAGCATTGTGAAAGACTAAATGATAGTTGAGTATGTGGACTTGCTGAAAAGCTCTTATATTGACTCTTTCCGACGTTATGATAAATTAAAATTGCTTCCATGACTGAGATTATAGTTTGCTAGGTTTCAATGAAGTTTTTGATTCATACTTTACATTGTGAATAAGATTGTTACTTTAGCATAAGAAATCATATGACAATATATATATGTTGCTATTCTAAGAATAATCATGATGCCCTCATGTCTGTATTTTATTTTATCAACACCTCTATCTCTAAACATGTGGACATATTTTTCGATATCGGCTTTCGCTAAAGGACAAGCGAGGTCTAAGCTTGGGGGAGTTGATACGTCCATTTTGCGTCATGCTTTTATATCGATATTTATTGCATTATGGGCTGTTATTACACATTATGTCACAATACTTATGCCTTTTCTCTCTTATTTTACTAGGTTTACATGAAGAGGGAGAATGTCGGCAGCTGGAATTCTGGGCTGGAAAAGGAGCAAATATTAGAGACCTATTCTGCACAACTCCAAAAGTCCTGAAACTCCACGGAAGTCAGTTTTGGAATATATTAAAAATATTGGGCGAAGAAAGCACCAGAGGGGAGCCAGCCACTGTCCATGAGGGTGGGGGGCGCGCCCCCCTGCCTCGTGGGCCACTTGGCAGGCCCCTGATGCCAATCTTCTGGTATAAGGTGTCTTTTGCCCTGGAAAAAAGGAGGAAGCTTTCGGGACGAAGCGCTGCCGTCTTGAGGCGGAACCTTGGCGGAACCAAACTAGGGCTCCGGCGGAGCTGTTCTATCGGGGAAACATCCCTCCGGGAGGGGGAAATCATCACCATCGTCATCACCATCGATCCTCTCATTGGGAGGGGGTCAATCTCCATCAACATCTTCACCAGCACCATCTCCTCTCAAACCTTAGTTCATCTCTTGTATCCAATCTTTGTCTCAAAACCTCAGGTTGGTACATGTGGGTTGCTAGTAGTGTTGATTACTCCTTGTAGTTGATGCTAGTTAGTTTATTCGGTGGAAGATTATATGTTCAGATCCTTTATGCATATTAATACCTGATACGTCTCCAACGTATCTATAATTTTTGATTGTTCCATGCTATTATATTATCAACCTTGGATATTTTATATGCATTTATATGCTATTTTATATGATTTTTGGGACTAACCTATTAACCTAGAGCCCAGTGCTAGTTTCTGTTTTTTCCTTGTTTTTGAGTATTGTAGAAAAGGAAAACCAAACGGAGTCCAATTGACATAAAAATTCACGAAGATTGTTTTTTGACCAGAAGAAGCCCACGGAGTACCTGAGATGGACCAGAGGAGTCCCGAGGCCACCACGAGGGTGGCGGGCGCGCCCCCCTATCTCATGGCTGCCTCAGGGACCCTCCTGACTTGTTCCCGACTCCAACACCTCTTATATATACCCAAACTTCCAGAAAGAAACCTAGATCGGGAGTTCCGCCGCCGCAAGCCTCTGTAGCCACCGAAAACCAATCTAGACCCGTTCCGACACCCTGCCAGAGGGGGGAATTCCTCTCCGGTGGCCATCTTCATCATCCCGGTGCTCGCCATGACGAGGAGGTAGTAGTTCACCCTCGGGGCTGAGCGTATGTACCCGTAGCTATGTGTTTGATCTCTCTCTCTCTCTCGTGTTCTTGATATGGCACGATCTTGATGTACCATGAGCCTTGTTATTATAGGTGGATCTTATGATGTTTCTCTCCCTCTATCTCCTTGTGACGAATTGAGATTTCCCTTTGAAGTTATCTTATCGGATTGAGTCTTTAAGGATTTGAGAACACTTGATGTATTTCTTGCATGTGCTTATCTATGGTAACAATGGGATATTCACGTGATCTACTTGTTGTATGTTTTGGTGATCAACTTTCGGGTTCAGTGACCTTGTGAACTTATGCATAGGGGTTGGCACACGTTTTCATCTTGACTCTCTGGTAGAAACTTTGGGGCACTCTTTGAAGTTCTTTGTGTTGGTTGAATAGATGAATCTGAGATTGTGTGATGCATATCGTATAATCATACCCGCGGATACTTGAGGTGACATTGGAGTATCTAGGTGACATTAGGGTTTTGGTTGATTTGTGTCTTAAGGTGTTATTTTACTACGAACTCTAGGTCTGTTTGTGACACTCATAGTTATAGGAATATTCCAATGGATTGATCGGAAAGAATAACTTTGAGGTGGTTTCATACCCTACAATAATCTCTTCGTTTGTTCTCCGCTATTAGTGACTTTGGAGTGACTCTTTGTTGCATGTTGAGGGATAGTTATATGATCCAATTATGTTATTATTGTTGAGAGAACTTGCACTAGTGAAAGTATGAACCCTAGGCCTTGTTTCCTAGAATTGCAATACCGTTTACGCTCACTTTTACCACTTGCTACCTTGCTGTTTTTATATTTTCAGATTACAAAAACCTATATCTACCATCCATATTGCACTTGTTTCACCATCTCTTTGCCGAACTAGTGCGCCTATACAATTTACCATTGTATTGGGTGTGTTGGGGACACAAGAGACTCTTTGTTATTTGGTTGCAGGGTTGTTTGAGAGAGACCATATTCATCCTACACCTCCCATGGATTGATAAACCTTAGGTCATCCACTTGAGGGAAATTTGTTGTTGTCCTACAAACCTCTGCACTTGGAGGCCCAACAATGTCTACAAGAAGAAGGTTGTGTAGTAGGCATCAAGCTCTTTTCTGGCGCTGTTGCCAGGGAGGTTAGCGCTTGAAGGTATATCTTTAGATCTTGCAATCGAATCTTTTAGTTTCTTGTTTTATCACTAGTCTAGCTTATAAAAGAAAATTAAAAAATGGAATTAAGGTTGCCTCATATGCTTCATCTTTTTAATGTATTTTGTGAAAATAAGGAATCCTATAATTGTTCCAAAGTGTTATAAGAAGAATGTATTAAAATGTTTGGCACTAAATCTTTGGATGATGAGCATGATTGCAATGTTGTTAGTATGAATTCCTTGAATATCCATGATGCTAATGATATGCAAAGCTACAAGCTTGGGGATGCTATGTTTGATGAATATGATATTTTTAGTCCCCCAAGTTTTGATGAGAATATTTATTATGATGAAAGCATGCCTCCTATTTATGATGATTATATTGATGAAAGTGGATTCGGAGAGGTCGTGACTTTATTTAGTGATGAATCCACTATTTCGGAAGAGGTTCCAATTGATTATGGGAACAAAGTTGCTATCTATGATGATTATTGTGATGACTTGTATACTATAAAGAATAATGATATCCATGAAACTTGTCATCATGATTTTAATTTTCAATTGGATTATGCCTCACATGGTAGTTATTTCATTGAGTTTGCTCCCACTACTATTGATGAGAATAGATTTGCTTATGTGGAGAGTAATAGAAATTCTATGCTTGTAGATCATGAGAAGAATGCTTTATGTGATAGTTATATTGTTGAATTCATTCATGATGCTACTAAAAATTATTATGAGGGAGGAATATATGCTTGTAGGAGTTGCAATAATATCAAGTTTCCTCTCTACATGTTGAAAATCTTAAAGTTTTGCTTGCTTTACCTTCCTATGCAAGTCGATTCTTGTTCCCATAAATTGTTTGCTCACAAAATTCCTATGCATAGGAAGTGGGTTAGACTTAAATGTGCTAGTCATATTCTTCATGATGCTCTCTTTATGTTTCAATTCTTATCTTTATGCGGGCATCATTGAAATCATCATGCCTAGCTAGGGGCGTTAAACGATAGCGCTTGTTGGGAGGCAACCCAATTTTATTTATGTTCTTTGCTTTTTTCTCCTGTTTAGTAATAAATAATTAATCTAGCCTCTGTCTAGATGTGGTTTTATGTTTTAATTAGTGTTTGTGCCAAGTAGAACCTTCGGGAAGACTTGGGTGAAGTCTTTGCGATCTTACTGTAAAAAACAGAAACTTTTACGCTCACGAGATTAGCTGCCATTTTTTAATGGATAGTGTGTTTAGGTTGATTCTTTTTGCATATGATTAATAGACAAATTTCCCAGGTCCAACAATTCTTCTTCAACAACTATCGGTTAGTTTCAGTTGATCCTAAGTTTTTGCTTCTTCACATGATGTTTGCCATTCTTAGAATGTCATTTTATTTTGCTTTGCTTGCTGTTTGAATAAAACACCAAGATCTGAAATTCTTAAATGTTAGAGAGTCTTCACATAGTTGCATAATTATTCAACTACTCATTGATCTTCACTTATATCTTTCGGAGTAGTTTGTCGTTTGCTCTAGTGCTTCACTTATATCTTTTTAGAGCATGGCGGTGGTTTTATTTTGAAGAACTAGATGAACTCTCATGCTTCACTTATATTATTTTGAGAGTCCTAAACAGCATGATAATTTGCTTTGGTAATGAATTTAGTCCTAATATGATGGGCATCCAAGATGGGTATAATAAAAACTTTCATATAGAGTGCATTGAATACTATGAGAAGTTTAATATTTGATGATTGTTTTGAGATATGAAGATGGTGATATTACAGTCATGCTAGTGTTGAGTAGTTGTGAATTTGAGAGATACTTGTGTTAAAGTTTGTGATTCCTGTAGCATGCACGTATGGTGTACCGTTATGTGATGAAGTCGGGGCATGATTTATTTATTAACTGTCTTCCTTATGAGTCGCGGTCGGGGACGAGCGATGGTCTTTTCCTACCAATATATCCCCCTAGGAGCAGGCACGTAGTACTTTGTTTCGATAAATAATAGATTTTTGCAATAAGTATGTGAGTTCTTTATGACAAATGTTGAGTCCATGGATTATACGCACTCTCATCCTTCCACCATTGCTAGCCTCTCTAGCACCGTGCAACTTTCGTCGGTACCATAAACCCACCATATATATTCCTCAAAACAGCCACCATACCTACCTGTTATGGCATTTCCATAGCCATTCCGAGATATATTGTCATGCAACTTTCCACCGTTCCGTTTATTATGACACGCTTCATCATTGTCATATTGCTTTGCATGATCATGTAGTTGAAATCGTATTTGTGGCAAAGCCACCATTCATAATTCTTTCATACATGTCACTCATGAGTCATTGCATATCCCGGTACACCGCCGGAGGCATTCATATAGAGTCATATTTTGTTATAAGTATTGAGTTGTAATTCTTGAGTTGTAAGTAAATAAAAGTGTGATGGTCATCATTATTAGAGCATTGTCCCATGTGAAGAAAGGATGATGGAGACTATGATTCCCCCACAAGTCGGGATGAGACTCCGCACGAAAAATAAAAATAAATAAAAAAGAGGCCAAAAAAAGAGAAGGCCCAAAAAAATGAGAGAAAAAGAGAGAATGGGCAATGCTACTATCCTTTTACCACACTTTTGTTTCAAAGTAGCACCATGATCTTCATGATTGAGAGTTTCCTATGTTGTCACTTTCATATACTAGTGGGAATCTTTCATTATAGAACTTGACTTGTATATTCCAATGATGGGCTTCCTCAAAATGCCGAGTTGGATGCACACCCACTTAGTTTCTTTTCGAGCTTTCATACACTTATAGCTCAAGTGCATCCGTTGCATGGAAATCCCTACTCACTCACATTGATATCTATTGATGGGCATCTCCATAGCCCGTTGATACGCCTAGTTGATGTGAGACTATGTTCTCCTTTTTGTCTTCTCCACAACCACCATTCTATTCCACCTATAATGCTATATCCATGGCTCACGCTCATGTATTGCGTGAAGATTGAAAAAGTTTGAGAACATCAAAAGTATGAAACACTTGCTTGGCTTGTCATCGGGGATGTGCATGATTTAAATATTTTGTGTGATGAAGATAGAGCATAGACAGACTATATGACTTTGTAGGGATAGCTTTCTTTGGCCATGTTATTTTGAGAACACATAATTGCTTGGTTAGTATGCTTGAAGTATTATTATTTTTATGTCAATATTAAACTTTTGTCTTGAATCTTTCGGGTCTGAATGTTCATGCCACAATAAAGAAAATTACATTGATAATTATGCTAGGTAGTATTCCACATCAAAATATCTGTTTTTATCATTTAACTAGTCGAGGACGAGCAGGAATTAAGCTTGGGGGTGCTTGATACGTCTCCAATGTATCTATAATTTTTATTGTTCCATGCTATTATATTATCAACCTTGGATGTTTTATATGCATTTATATGCTATTTTATATGATTTTTGGGACTGACCTATTAACCTAGAGTCCAGTGCCAGCTTCTGTTTTTTCCTTATTTTTGAGTATCACAGAAAAGGAAAACCAAACGAAGTCCAATTGACCTAAAAATTCACAGAGATTGTTTTTGGACCTATCGTGGAATTGTCACGGCATATGTCCTAGTGGAAGGACTTAGTCGTAGGGCCATCGCAACTAGGAAGCTTAAAGGGGTTAATCGGGACAAAGGACACGAGAGGTTTTATACTAGTTCGGCCCCTTACGATGAAGGTAAAAGCCTATGTCTAGTTGTGTTTGGTATTGTTGGGGTTTCGATCACCAAGAGGCTAACTCGCCGGCTTGGTTATCGTTCTCTTGTTTTCTTGCCCTAAGTCACCACCGGGTCGTCCCCTTATATACACGGGTTGATGCCTGATAGCCTACAGAGTCCCGGCCGGCTCATAAATCGTGTCCGGCTCGGTGACTTCTTTTACATGCCTTTATTTACAAGTCTTTCCTTACATACGGCGGTTTACAGTATTGGGCCTTAAGCCGCCAGAAGGCCTTTAGGCCTTCTGTAAGATTTCATAAACTATCATTTTGATGTTTACTGGGCTCCCTTTGTGACCCGCCATTGGAGCTGACCCGACCCCTCCTGGGCGGGTCTTAGGTGATAGTTATATCCCCAACATTAGGCCCCAGGTTGACTTCGAACTTTGTTCTTTGTCAATCTTCAATACTTTTATGACGTCATGACCCAACGGGTCTTCATCTTTAATGCCTTCTGAGAATCGAGGCGTCCATCTAGTTAGATAACCATTATTTGGCTCTTCATCGATTTTCGCGCCCGTCTGTTCACCTTTTCCCTTATAAATAGGCACACCCCGGCCTTTTCTCATTCTTCTCTCTTCTTCATCTCCTTCCTCTCGCAACCTTCCTGTCGCCCGAGCTCCACCGCCACCGCAGTGCTCATCGTCGTCCTCACGCTCGGACGTTGCATGACCCTGATTCTGTCCAGAGAACGGCGGCGATCCTCCGCAGCGACTCCGCATCCGTAAGCTCTCACCTTCTCACCCCCATAGATCTGCACTAGGGTTCAGGAGGTTTCCTTCTTGTGTTCTTCGCTGGTCATCGTAGATTTGTTTCAACTTCTCTTACGGCATCCTCTTTTGATCTAAAAGTAATGTAGAGCTTAGGCGATAGCTGTTTCTCATCCATTTTAGATGTTAGTAGATCCCCTTCCTTTTCACAGATATCTTCTTTGAGCTGACGAACTCATCTGGGCTATATTTTTAGGTCTAGAATTTTTTTTCATTTTGAACAGCCATTTGATCCATATCAATATCCAGCAGTTTAGGAAACCTGTTTGTCTCCATACTTAACCAATTTCTACTGCCGGTATTTCTCAAATGCCTGTAGTCATGGCGGCTTACTGTGTCGGCTTACCTTTCCTTATATGACATTAGCCCTTAATTAAGCCGTCATTACTCCTCTATATCATCTTGTACTTTCATCATATGAATTGAACTGAGCCGGCATGTTACCTTCTTTTCAGCGCGTTTTTCAACACTATGCCATCCAAAACACCGACTGTCTGCAACTGGGTTCCCTCAACCGTGACTGAGGAACGTTTGAAGGAGTTCTTCTCCATAGGATTTTTGCCAGGAAAAAATGTCATGTCTTACCGTGCACCTGACCCGGACGAAGAATGGCCCAATCCACAAAATGGTGAAGTCATTGTTTTTACTAACCACATGAACCGTGGCTTTTCACCGCCCAGCTCAAAGTTCTTTAGAGATGTCCTCCATTTTTACAAACTTCACCCTCAAGATATTGGGCCCAATTCCATATCTAATATCTGTAATTTCCAAGTACTCTACGAAGTGTACCTTCAGGAAGAGCCGACCGTGGAACTGTTTAGAGAATATTTTTATCTGAACCGGTAGAATGAGTGCACCAATGGCCTCAGCTTGGAGCTTGGAGGCATCTCCATTCAGCGTCGGCAGGGTGTTGTCTTCCCCCTCATAGTCTTGCCGAGTCATCCAAAAGACTGGAACCAGACTTGGTTCTATTGTCAAGACACTTCACCGGCCAACGAGAAGCCACTGCCGGGTTATCACGCCGAGTGTCTTGACTCCAAATTCACGCTCCCCGACAAGCTTACGGCTGCCGAACGTAGGAAGCTGATCCCATCAATAAAAAGGATTAACACCTTATTAGGGAATGGCTTGACCGGAGTTGACCTGATCCGCTGCTGGATCTCATGGCGGGTTATTCCTCTAAGCTGTCGATCAAAATTGATGTACGAGTATGGTGGAGGCCCAGGTGACTCTCTTCGTCACAGCCCCGCTCAATTAACAGAAGAAGATATTGTTTCAATGTCGACCCTTCTGGTGAACGGAAAATACGAAGACTGTAGTATCGTCGGGTTAAACCCTTTCTGCAAGCTTAACCCGGTGCCATAAGTAAGGAGACTCTGATCTCTCTCCTTTGTATTTTTCTCAACCGTATTATTTAACACTTGCCTGACCTTTCATCTTGTTTTTACCTGTTTGCAGGCCAAATCTGACTTCTGGAAGGTTAAATATGACCACGAAGCTGCTAAGAAAGCAAGAGTCGCCGCCATAACCGCCAAGAAAACGACCCGGAGGTCCAAAAAGAAGAAGAAGAGCATTGCTGAAGATATGATGAAACTTGACGATACTTCTGAGTCGGAGGTAGCCCTTGACTCCCTTGGCCAACTCTTTAATAATCTTATTAACACTGATCATTACCAGGACGACACTGGGGCCAGTCAGGCCGTGGAAGAAGAGGTAACTATTTCCTCCGACTCGGCACATTTGCCAAGACAGAAACATCGAGTCGTGACCCGGAAAGTAAGGTTTTCCCACCCTTTGGCTTATCTGGACCCTCACTTTCTTTTGAAAAAGCAGCAACATGAGAGCCGCCGTCAAGCCCGGACCAAAGAAGAACTGCCTGTTATTCTTCAACAAACTCCTCAAAAGCTCCGGAATGAGGTTTACTTCTTTTGTCTTTAACTCTGTTTAATGGATCCTTTCCCTTGCATTACTTTAACTTTATTTTATCTTTTCAGGAGGTGTCTCGCTCTTCTGGCGACTAATCGCAGACCCAATTTTCGGCCTTCAAGACTACCCATGGGTAATGAAAAATCCTCCTTTTTTCGGGTTTTTCAAATTGTATCTTTGTACTGACAGTCTTGCAACATTTATCTTAGTGGCCAAGCTAAGTCCAAGAAGGCAAATGCAGCTAAACCGGCAGAAGACCCGCCAATCCTTGCATCTGAACCAGCTAGGCTACCTTCTCCTCCATTAACTGACGCTCCAGAAGACCCGCCTATCAATGTAGAAGCAAATCCTCCTGAGCCGTCGTTTGATGAGGCAACCGTGAATCCTTCCGCAACTGGACCATCAAGCTCAGCCAACCCACCATCACCGTCTGTGCAAGACGTTTTGATCACCGGGAGCCGCTGTGTTGAGCCAGGGAATCCCACCGTGTTGGCTCGTCACACGGTGAAACAAGAGGCATTGGAGAGGCATAAAGTGCGCTTTGATGTTTCACATTATGACCATCTGAACGCCAACGATATTTTATCTGGCTATCTCAGCCATGTGCACTCCTGTCGTGACTCAGAGATCGAAATGGTCAAATAGTTGCAGCTGAAATACGAGGTATGTTCTTCCGGCTTACTTATATTCCACCAGCCCCCAAGTCTTCAGATTATGAAAGAACCAGGATGATCTGTAGACTTTATGATATAGGCTAAGACTGTGATTTTTGAAACTATTCTTGAGTTCAATAAAATAGAACAAAATCACATGTAGCCCCCAAGGGCCGGTTCATTTGATCATAAATGAGCCGGTACTTTTAAATTTTGATAATTGTCCTGTACCGTATCCAAAGAACTTTGTAATCCGGCTTAACCTTGAGAACTTGGCTAAATAGCATAGATTAGCCCCCAAGTGCCAGGTGTTGTTACTTTGTAAAGTGCTTGGGACTTAAAGTATGTTTGTAGAGTCAGAAGGAATTGTTTTGGCATACATTATCCCCCAAGTGTCAAGTGGTTTTGTAAAGTACTTGAGACTTGAATCTTGATTGTTGGACCTGAATTGAAATCTTGACTCATCTGTGTATGTTTTTTCCAGAATGCCTTGTCTGAACTGAGCTCGCAACTAACTGATGTGAAGACCCGGCTGGCGGGTCAGGAGGCAGAGATCAAGTCTGCTGACTACAAACTGCAAGTGAGTCTCTCGGAGACGGAAAAATTAAAAGCGGGTTTTACTGCCGAGAAGAAAACCTGGGGTGAAGAAAAAACTCTTCTGACACAACATGCCGAGAAGGCTGAAGCAGCCCTTGAAAAGGTTACGACAGAGCTGACCGGTTTAAAGAACCGGGTGTCATAAATGGTGTCCGCCTTCTTTGGTAAGCCGTCTATACTGACTTTTTACCTTCATTCGATCCGGACTATAGGCCGCTAGCTGACCCTTTGTGTTCAAAATATACGCAGGCCCTCGAAGCAAAAATCTGAGTCAAGACCACGTGATTAAGATGAAGGCGGTTTATACCTTGGTAGAGCAGTTGTACATTGGCGCCCAACAAGCACTCGCCGCTATCTCTCCTGCTAATCAAGGACCCAACCGGCTCAACGATGTGTTAAAGAAGCTATCAATTTTGCCCGCCAGGTTCCAAGAAGTCAAGCGCTCCTGTGCTAGAGTCGGAGCTCTGACTGCCCTGAGCCGTTCCAAGGCTTGGGTGCCAGATCTAGACCCGGCTAATGTAGCCAGAGGGTACCCCATGGTAAAGGAAGACGGGTCACTGTTTGAACAGGATGACTTTGTTGCCTGCGTGAGGGAGGTGCGACCTCAGGCCACCATTCTTGGGGATGAAAGGAACATCGATAAATATCAGTCGGGTTTTGATTTGGATAATAAGAAGATGGCGACTCCCTCCTATAAAGTAACTGATTTAATCCCACCTATTCGTGAAAATACATTTGCTCCGGAAGTTGATCCGGCCGGCCTGATTGACGAAGAAGCAGAATTCATCGCCATGAACGGTTTTGATTGGTCAAAACCCAGCTTCCAATCAGCAGAGGGCGGTGAACCGGCGAGGGAGGAGTGATGACCATCTTCCCTTATTTATATCCCATGCAAAAGAAGAGAATCCAAGGCAAAGGCGAGAACAATAAAATTAAAATTTCTTCTTTTTCGGAGGGATTGCAGGTCTTCTTAATCGTCTATTCGGCACAAGAAAAAGCCTTTCTCTTGTGCCGATTCTTCTTGTATCAAAATAAGAATCCTTTTTCTTCCTAATTCGTCAAAGATTACCATTTCTTATTTATTCGGGTCTGTCTCTTGGACCTCTTTTTCTTTTGCTTAGGTTTAGCCGAGGTAGTGGACAAACAGAGGGGAAGAAAATATGGCGGGGGGAAAATTTCTTGTGATTGTGAGCAAATTTCTTGGTTTGTTTAATTAAGTTTAACTTCAAATTTACAGAAATTTTGCAAAAAAAAGTAAACTCTTCCATTGAAGGTTTTTTTATTTTTAGGCTAGTTGAATAGTTTTGATTAAGGTTTTATTAGTTTATAATTTTAATGAGAGAAAGTCTTGGCAGGAATTCGGGCGGAACCCAACATTTATATGGCATATGGCATATTTGAATCATCTCATGTGTTTAAGAACTGGGTTTGTAAAAGCCTTGTAATAGATTAGTTGTGAAAACACTGCATATTCTGCCTATGCCATCGTGCATAAGACACCGTGTGTTACTCTGTGATGTCTGATGTTAATATATGCATCATATTTATGGTTGTCCCTGCAATACTTGAACTCTGGTCCTGTAGATAAAAGGAAAAAACTTGCTTTGGCGGCTTAGAACCGAACGGGTCAGAACACCCGGTTTATAGCCAATATTTGTTATCATAGTAGAAAACAGAACCAGTCGTAAAATGAAAAAACAACGGTTGAAATAACCTTTGATGAATACAGAAGGAAACTGTTCATAAACAATAGCCATACCTATATCTTTTGACCTCCGGACCACCGGTTTACATGACCCGTTTATGAGGTTGATAATCAAGTCTTTGCGAGAAGTCAATGCTTTTGAATACCTAATGATTATCATGCCCTGGTGGCTTTTTGTCATATAATCAAGCCGGTGAAAAGACCATGATTGATTTATTTGGAAAGTTGAGATATCAAAAAACCAATAAGATAAATAACAGGTGTGGAACAACATTAGCCTTGTGGCTAAAGATCGGGGGTTTCTGATTTGAATACGATCAGTAAACCGGACCAAAGGGGTTGAGCTAAGGTTTGAATACGACCATATAGCCCCTAGTGGCTTTGGCGTTGCGCCGATCAAGAGGGTACCGACAGCTATGTTCTCTTTGGTTCGAATACGGCCTATATTTGAACGGGAAGCCCCCAAGTGATCTTGAGAGGTTTTTAACGACCCTGATTCGAATACGATCCAAGTCGGACCCAAAAGGGGTTAAGCTATGATTCGGATACGATCAAGAAGCCCCCTAGTGAGTTTGGCCTTGAGCCGATCAAAAGGGTTATGATAGCTATGTTCTCTTTGGTTCGAATACGACCTATGTTTGAACTGGAAGCCCCCAGGTGACCATGAGAGTTGCAGCTAGATTCGAATACGATCATAAGCCACACCAAAAAAGGTTAAACCTGGTTCAAATATGATCAGCTCCTTAATAGTCATTTAAAAATGATAGTAAAAATAATGAAGATGTGTAATTTTTTTGAAAAGAAAAAGAAACCGATGGTCCTACTTTATTACTTATCATGATATATATAACATCAACGTATGTACATGTTGAGAGCCAGTGGCTCAAGTGTAGTATGGCCAAAGTTGAGCAATATTCCACGGCCGGCGGGTCTCCTCTTCCGACTTACGTGAGTCTTTGTGCTCTCGAACGTCAATGAGGTAATATGACCCGTTGTTTAAGTTATTGCTGACCACAAAGGGTCCTTCCCAAGGTGGGCATAACTTGTGTGTATCTGACAGATCATGGATGAGCCGGAGCACCAGGTCACCTTCCTGAAAAGTCCTGGACTTAACCCGGCGGCTGTGATAACGGCGCATGTCCTATTGATAAATTGCTGATCGAGCCGCTGCTAAGTCTCTTTCCTCATCTAACAAGTCAAGTGCATCATGTTTGGCTTGTTCATTATTAGCTTCAACATAAGCCGCCACACGGGGCGAGTCATGACGGATGTCACTAGGCAATACTGCTTCTGCTCCATACACCATGAAGAAAGGTGTGTAATCTGTAGACCTGTTAGGTGTAGTGTTGATACTCCACAGCACCGAGGGTAATTCCTCTACCCAACAACCCAGCGTTCGCTGTAAGGGAATCATAACCCGGGGTTTGAGACCTTTTAAAATTTCCTGATTTGCTCTCTCAGCTTGACCATTGGATTGAGGATGAGCTACAGAAGAAACATCAAGCCCAATATGCTCACGTTGACAAAACTCCTCCATAGCCCCTTGGGATAGATTAGTGCCATTGTCAGTGATAATGCTGTGTGGAAAACCAAAACAGAAGATCACCTTTTTTCATGAACTGAACCGCCGTGGCTGCATCACACTTACTCACCAGCTCTGCCTCAACCCACTTTGTGAATTTTTCAACTGCCACTAACAGATGTGTCTTTTTATCTTTAGACCTTTTGAAAGGTCCAACCATGTCAAGCCCCCAGACTGCAAACGGCCAAGTGATTGGAATCATCCGGAGCTCTTGAGCCGGCACATGTGCTCGTCGTGCGAATTTCTGACATCCATCACATCTACTGACCAGATCCTCTGCATCAGCGTGAGCCGTCAACTAGTAAAAACCATGACGAAAAGCCTTGGCCACAAGAGATTTTGACCCGGCGTGATGACCACAATCGCCTTCATGGATCTCACGAAGTATTTCTTGGCCTTCTTCAGGGGAAACACACCGCTGAAACGCTCCAGAGATGCTGCGATGGTATAGTTCTCCATCAGAAATCGACATTGACTTAGACCGCCGGGTTATCTGTCGAGCCAGGGTCTCATCCGCTGGCAACTCTCCCCGGGTCATGTAAGCCAAGAATGGCACTGTCCAATCTGGGATGACATGAAGAGCCGCCACCAACTGTGCCTCTGGGTCAGGAATGGCTAGATCTTCTTCTGTGGGTAACTTAACAGACGGGTTATGCAAAACATCCAAAAAGGTGTTAGGTGGCACCGGCTTACGCTGAGATCCCAACCGGCTTAAAGCATCAGCCGCTTCACTCTTCCTACGGTCAATGTGCTCCACCTGATAACCTTTAAAATGCCCTACAACAGCATCAACTTCACGGCGATAAGCCGCCATGAGAGGATCTTTGGAATCCCACTTGCCTGATACTTGTTGAGCCACTAAGACACCGGACCCGGCTCAGGCTCATCTCTTTGGCCACTCGAAGACCATGGATAAAGGCTTCATATTCTGCCACGTTGTTAGTGCAAGGAAACATCAGCCGCAACACATAACAAAATTTGTCACCTCGAAGGGAGGTTAAAACAACTCCAGCCCCTGAGCCTTCCAGTTGTCTGGACCCATCAAAGTGAATAGTCCAATATGTGTTGTCTGGTTTCTCTTCCGGCATCTGCATCTCTGTCCAGTCATTAATAAAATCAACCAGTGCTTGAGACTTGATCGCAGTACGTGGTACATACTTCAACCCATGAGACCCAAGCTCAATGGCCCATTTGGCGACTCATCCAGTGGCTTCTCTGTTTTGAATGATGTCCCCCAAAGGAGCAGAGCTAACCACAGTAATTGGGTGACCCTGAAAATAATGTTTAAGCTTCCAGCTCGCCATGAACACCCCATATACGAGCTTCTGCCAATGTGGATATCGTTGTTTGGATTCAATTAACACCTCACTGACGTAGTAAACCGGCCGTTGAACAGGATGTTCCTTGCCAACCTCCTTGCGCTCCACCAGAATTGCCACACTAACAGCTCGTGAGTTGGCGGCTACATATAACAACAACGACTCTTTCTCAACTGGAGCAGCAAGGACTGGCGGCTCAGCAAGCTGTGTCTTCAGATCCTCAAAAGCAGAGTTTGCAGTATCGCTCCAAACAAAGTCATCCGTTTTCTTCATCATTTGATACAAAGGCATCGCCTTGTCCCCTAACCGGCTTATGAATCGGCTCAAAGCAGCAACATGACCCGCCAGCCGTTGAACGTCATTGATGCATGTTGGTTTGGCCAGGGATGTGATTACCTTAATCTTCTCCGGGTTAGCTTCAATACCTCGGTTGGACACCAAAAAACCCAAAAGCTTGTCGGTTGGGACTCCAATAACACACTTAGCTGGGTTAAGCATCATTTTGTAGACCCAAAGGTTGTCAAAGGTCTCTTTCAGATCTGCGACCATGGTTTCCTCCTTCCTGGATTTTACCACTATATCATCCACATAAGCATGAACATTACGCCCAATCTGATTGTGAAGACAATTCTGCACACACCGTTGGTAAGTCGCCTGGGCACTCTTAAGCCCAAAAGGCATAGACACATAGCAGAAAGCTCCGAACGGAGTGATAAAAGCTGTTTTCTCCTGATCTTTGACGGCCATCTTGATCTGATGATAACCTGAATAAGCATCCAAGAAACTCAAACGTGCACAACCCACCGTAGCATTGATGATATGATCAATACGGGGGAGGGCAAAAGGGTCAGCCGGACAAGCCTTGTTTAAATCGGTGTAATCCACACACATACGCCAGATGCCGTTCTTTTTGAGTACAAGCACCGGGTTGGCTAACCACTCTGGGTGAAAAACTTCCACAATGTACCCGGCCGCAAAGAGCCAGGCCACCTCTTCTCCAATGGCCTTGCGCCTTTCTTCATTGAACCGTTGGAGAAACCGTCTAGCAGGTTTAAACTTGGGATCAATATTGAGAGTGTGCTCAGCGAGTTCCTTCGGGACACCCGGCATGTCGGAAGGTTTCCATGCAAAGATATCCCAGTTCTCACAGATGAACTCGATGAGCGCGCTTTCCTATTTCGGATCCAAGTTTGCACTGATGATGAACTGCTTGGATGAGTCGCCAGGCACAAAGTCAAGAATCTTGGTGTCATCAGCTGATTTGAACTTCAACACCGGCTCATGCTCCGTTGTTGGTTTCTTTAAAGATGTCATGTCTGCCGGGTCAACATGATCGTTATAAAACTTTAACTCCTTTGTTGCACAAACAGACTCAGCATAGGCATCATCGCCTTCTTCACACTCCAAGGCTATTTTCCGGCTTCCATGTACTGTAATGGTGCCCTTATAACCCGGCATCTTGAGCTGCAAATGCACATAACACGGCCAAGCCATGAACTTGGCATAAGCCGGCCGTCCAAACAGAGCATGATATGGGCTTTTGATCTTAACCACCTCAAAGGTTAATTTTTCTGCTCTGGAGTCATACTCATCCCCGAAGGCTGCTTCCAGTTCAATCTTACCAACTGGGTATGCCGACTTGCCAGGTACCACACCGTGAAAAACAGTGTTGGATTGCTTACGACTCTTATCGGTTAACCCCATCCGACGGAACGTCTCATAGTAGAGGATGTTGATGCTGCTGCCTCCATCCATGAGTACCTTATTAGCGAATTTATATCCACCAACCTGAGGCGCCACTACCAAGGCCAAGTGACCCGGATTATCAACCCGGGGTGGGTGATCCTCTCTGCTCCACACAATAGGCTGCTCTGACCAACGTAAGTAATGTGGAATCGCCGGCTCAACGGCATTGACGGCTCTCTTGTGAAGCTTCTGGTCCCTCTTACATAAACTAGTGGTGAACACATGGTATTGCCCACTATTCAGCTGTTTTGGGTTGCTCTCATAGTCGGACTGTTGTTGTTGATTACCTTGACCGGGTTGTGGATTATATCCTCCTTGGTTACCAGGATGGCCCTGATCGGAGAATCCTCCACCTGATCCGGCGCCCGGGCCATGAAAACCGCCCGCACCTGAATCGCCGCCTGGGCCGTGGCCTCCATCGAATGCATTTGAATTTTTAAACGCCTTCATGATTGTACAATCCTTCCACGGGTGGGTGGCTGGCTTCTCCCGGGTGCCGTGTCTTGGACAAGGTTCATTCAATAGTTGCTCAAGGGTAGGTGATGAAGCTATGTACCTAGGGTAGGGTCATGGACCTGTCCGACATACCCTCCCCAAGGACATCTCTGCAAAGAATCAGAAGCAGTCGAAGAGAAACCATCATCCACTCAACCATGAAGATGCGCTCACTCGACCACCTTGAAGACACTCGACCACCAGAAGATGAGAAACTCTGCACTCTGCAGCGGTCAAGACTTAAACCATAGCTTTATGGGCATTTATAACACTTTACTGCAGGCGTTACCAGTAACGCCCCTCCTTTATGAACATTGAACCCTGTGTAACGGAGGGGAGCCGGGGTCCTGGCGCACTCTATATAAGCCACCCTCCTCCTCTGGTACAGGGGTTCGCACTTTTGTAAATACACACTCATATAATCCAGTCGACCGCCTCAGGGCACCGAGACATAGGGCTGTTACTTCCTCCGAGAAGGGCCTGAACTCGTAAAACTCATGCGTACAACTCCTCCATAGCTAGGATCTTGCCTCCTCATACTTACCCCCCATTCTACTGTCAGTCTTAGATCCACGACAGTTGGCGCCCATCGTGGGGCAGGTGTCTTAGCGACTTATTGGAGAACTTGCAATTTTTCTGATCCCCTTCATCATGGTTCCAGGCGGAGGTTTGGCTGAGGTCCGCGAGATCCGTCTCGGCGCGCTCGTGTTTGTCGCCGACGACTCCGCTTGGCTTCAGGAGGCACCACTCGACGCCGACGCGCTCCCCGCCTGCGGGGCGGTGCACTTTCGCGCGTGCGTCCGCGACGTCCTCCTGCGGCAACCGTCGACCCAGTACTAGTCGACTCCAGCAGCTTTGCCCCTCCCTGCGACCCGCCGGAGCAAGCGCACCAGTCGGTCGAGGCTTCAGCGGTTGGTGAAGCATGCGGTGGCCCGCCAATGGGCCACCCCTCAAGTCGCGGTGATCGAGCCCGACGAATCTCTCTAAGGCCTATTCGATCTATCGACTGGCTCCGTAGAGACCGCATCCGAGTGCGGCAGTAGTGACTCGGCGGCGGAAGTCCTGATGGTCAATGGACCACACAGTCCTCATGGCTTCAATCGTGAAGACGGAGGTGACGGGAATGGCGATCCGTCGCGCGTTCCCGAGGAGTACCGCCCCGAACCTCTCTCCTCACAGCAGAGGGAAGAACTTCATCGCCGGAACATGGATGCCCTGCACACTCCTATAGTTGGAGAAACCCCCGAGGCCCAGGCCTTGGAGCAGGCACGCTTGGCCAATCTGGCTGAACGCACTCGACTGGAGAACCTCCAGCGCGCACTCGACAATCGCGCTCGACAACGTGCTCCTGAATCCAGTCGACGCCAACTTTTTCCACCTCCAACTCAGGTATACCAAACCCCGATCCAGAATCTAGCTGCTGCTGCCCGGATAGCGGAGTCGATCCAACCCTCCCAGTCAGAAGCTGGTCGAGGTCTGGTGCAGATCCGAGACTTGCTTCGGGCGGCGGGAGAGCAGAATACAATTGTATCTCAGTCGCGGGATAGGATCAACAGTAGATCCGTGATGGCAGTCATCAGCCGATCCCCGGCCAGTCGACTGGTTCCACCCAGCGGGTGCTTGCTGCTCCAATCAACAAAGAGCCTCTACTGCTCTATATAGCAGCAACTGGACAAGTCGTCAGTATAGTACTTACGGTCGAGCGGGAAGAAGAAGGAAAAGCTTATAAGGTTCAACGCCTAGTTTATTACATTTCTGAAGTCCTGACCCCGTCAAAGCAGAGATATCCTCATTATCAGAAGCTTGTCTATGGGATTTACATGACCACGAAGAAGGTTGCACACTATTTCTCAGATCACTCTGTTACAGTCGTCAGCGACGCTCCATTGTCAGAGATTCTGCACAACAGAGATGCAACTGGTCGAGTGGCCAAATGGGCGATTGAACTCCTGCCCCTGGATATCAAGTTTGAGGCAAAGAAAGCTATCAAGTCCCAAGCAATAGCAGATTTCCTCGTCGAGTGGATCGAACAGCAACTGCCGACTCAAGTTCACTCTGAACACTGGACCATGTTCTTTGACGGATCCAAGATGCTAAACGGTTCTGGTGCTGGAGTAGTTCTGGTATCCCCCCGAGGAGACAGGCTCAGATATGTCCTCCAGATTCACTTTGATTCCTCCAACAACGAAGCAGAATATGAAGCACTCCTGTATGGGTTGCGCATGGCCATTTCACTCGGCGTCCGTCGCCTCATGGTCTATGGCGACTCAGATTTGGTAGTTAATCAAGTGATGAAGGAGTGGGACGTCAGAAGCCCAGCCATGACTGGTTACTGCAATGAAGTGAGAAAGCTCGAGAAGAAGTTTGAGGGATTAGAACTCCACCACATACCCCAACTGAAAAATCAAGCAGCCGACGATTTGGCAAAGATAGGTTCCAAGAGAGAAGCCATTCCCAGCAATGTATTTTTGGAGCATATCCACTCGCCGACAGTTCAGGAAGATCCTTTTACTAAAGAGCCCCCGCAACCTAAGAGCGCCACAGATCCGACTGAAGTCGAGGTCCCAGCCATGGTTGACCTGATCATGGAGGTTATGGCCATTACTCCCGACTGGACGGTGCCCTACATTGCATACATCCTTAGGAAAGAATTCCTAGAGGATGAAGAAGAGGCTCGACAGATCGTCCGACGATCCAAGGCCTTTACTATGATAAGAGGGCAGCTGTTCAGGGAAAGCGTGACTGGAGTTGGTCAGAAATGCATAACACCAGAAGAAGGTCGAATGATCCTCAATGACATCCACTCGGGGACCTATGGTCATCATGCGTCCTCCCGGGCCATCGTGGCTAAAGCATACCGAGCTGGATTCTATTGGCCACAAGCAAATGAAACGGCGAAAGATATAGTCGACAGATGTGAAGGCTGCCAGTTTTACTCCGACATGTCCCACAAGCCAGTGTCTGCTCTGAAGACCATCCCCCTCATCTAGCCCTTTGCTGTTTGGGGACTGGATATGGTTGGACCACTGAGAACTGGCAGGAGCGGCTTCACTCATGTGCTCGTTGCAGTCGACAAGTTTACCAAATGGATCGAGGCTAAACCTATCAAGAACCTTGATGCTAGCACCGCTGTCAGTTTTATCAGAGAATTGACGTTCAGATATGGAGTCCCACACAACATCATCACGGACAACGGGTCGAACATCGACTCCGATGAATTCAGAGCTTTCTGCACCTCTCAGGGCACTCGAGTCGACTATGCTTCGGTCACTCACCTGCAGTCAAACGGACAAGCAGAAAGAGCCAATGGCCTAATTCTCAAAGGATTGAAACCCCGACTGATGCGTGATCTCAAACACGCAGCAGGCGCTTGGGTTGATGAACTTCCGTCAGTTCTTTGGGGCTTGAGGACAACTCCTAATCGGTCGACCGGACGAACTCCCTTCTTTTTGGTTTACGGAGCCGAAGCAGTTTTGCCAAGTGACCTGCTCCACAACGCACCCCGAGTCAAGCTCTTCTCCGAAGAGGAAGCAGAGCAGGCCCGGCAAGATTCAGTCGATCTCTCGGAGGAGGAAAGAGAGATTGCCTTGATCCGGTCGACCATCTACCAGCAAGACTTGCATCGATTCCACGCCAGAAATGTGAGGGCTCGAGCCTTTCAAGAAGGAGACCTAGTTCTTCGAGTGGATCAACAGAAACCACACAAGCTTGCCCCAACTTGGGAGGGCCCCTTCATCATAACCAAAGTTCTCCACAATGGAGCATACCATCTTTACAGTATTGAGCATCAGAAAGACGAGCCACGGGCTTGGAACGCGGAGCTGCTCCGCCCCTTTTATACTTAAGCACTCGTTCGAATAAAATGTAATGAGAAACACCTTTTATAATTCGTTTATCAAAGACAAGAGCTTACGGTTCTCTCATTCGATTGTGTTGTTCTTATTTACTTCTGAAATCCCCTAGTGGGTGGGCTTAGTCGCGAATCCGTTTCGCCTAAGTTCGAAAAAATCCTACCGAGTGGAGAGCAATCCTCCCACTCGGGGGCTTAGCTGCAGTCTAGCACTCGCCTAAGTTCTCTCACTAGGAGACTTAGCTGCAGTCCGGTACTCGCCTAAGTTTGAAAAAATCCTACCGAGTGGAGAGCAATCCTCCCACTCAGGGGCTTAGCTGCAGTCCAACGCTCGCCTAAGTTCTCTCACTAGGAGGCTTAGCTGCAGTCCATCACTCGCCTAAGTTTGAAAAAATCCTACCGAGTGGAGAGCGACCCTCCCACTCGGGGGCTTAGCTGCAGTCCAGCACTCGCCTAAGTCCTCCCACTAGGAGACTTAGCTGCAGTCCAGTACTCGCCTAAGTTTGAAAAAATCCTACCGAGTGGAGAGCAACCCTCCCACTCAGGGGCTTAGCTGCAGTCCAGCACTCGCCTTAAGTCCTCCCACTAGGAGACTTAGCTGCAGTCCAGTACTCGCCTAAGTTTTAAAAAATCCTACCGAGTGGAGAGCAACCCTCCCACTCAGGGGCTTAGCTGCAATCCAGCACTCGCCTAAGTTCTCTCACTAGGAGGCTTAGCTGCAGTCCATCACTCGCCTAAGTTTGAAAAAATCCTGCCGAGTGGAGAGCGACCCTCCCACTCGGCGGCTTAGCTGCAGTCCAGCACTCGCCTAAGTCCTCCCACTAGGAGACTTAGCTGCAGTCCAGTACTCGCCTAAGTTTGAAAAAATCCTACCGAGTGGAGAGCGACCCTCCCACTCGGGGGCTTAGCTGCAGTCCAGCACTCGCCTAAGTCCTCCCACTAGGAGACTTAGCTGCAGTCCAGTACTCGCCTAAGTTTGAAAAAATCCTACCGAGTGGAGAGCAACCCTCCCACTCGGGAGCTTAGTTGCGGTCCAGCACTCGCCTAAGTTCTCTCACTAGGAGACTTAGCTGCAGTCCAGTACTCGCCTAAGTTTGAAACATGTCCCTATCCGCAAGGATGACGAGGTGCAGCTCGACTGCAACCTTCTCCTTCGGAGCTGCGGCACAAATCAATGTCCGGTCCATCCCTATCCGCAAGGACGACGAGGTGCAGGTCGACTGCAACCTTCTCCTTCGGAGCTGCTGCGTCTCCAGCGCAAAGACTATTCAAAGCAGTGAGTAAAGTCCATTCGAGGACAAACACAAGCACATTCGGAAATAAACCAAATTCAGATAAATCCTAAAGATTTCGAGCAACAAAACAAAAGTACTCGGGCATCAAGCCCGAAGGAGTTCAACGGTTACAACAATCACTCGGCATTCCGAGGCAAATTTAAAGCGTATTCAGGTTTCATGAGTCTGTTCACTCGGCAGGAGGAGGACTGGCAGGCTCCACAAATGAGTCCAGGTCGATCCCATCAGCAATCCGAGTGGAAGCAGCGATGAAAGTCTCCATGAAGGACTGGAAGTCGTGCTTTTTGGTGTTAGCAACTTTGATCGCAGCCAGCTTATCTTCACGAGCCTCCTTGCAATGGACTTGCACCAAGGACATCGCAACGTCAGCACCGCACGGGGCAGAGGATTTCTTCCATTCTTGCACTCTGTCAGGGATCTCGTTCAGTCGAGTCATCAAGGATTCCAGGTCATTCTGAAGCATCGCCCCCGGCCAAAGCGATGAGTCGATTCGAGAGACAACCTCCTTCAGGCGTGCGAGGTAGCTTGTGGCGCTGGCGATACGGGACTCCTGTTGGAGTACATTCATCGCAGTTTCGTCGCAAAGTGGGGAAGCGATAGGGTCCAGACCCGTCTCGACCCTTCCATTTTCTTCGTCGAAGTCTTGGCAGAGTTCTGCAGCCAAAAGTTAGTCAATCGACCGAGCAAGATCCGATCGCAAGCATCAACACAGTCGGATTAAAGGAAATACCTTCCAGCGCGAGATAAAGCTTCTTGGCGAGAGTCCTCAGATAATCTTCTGTGTCATTCCTCTTGCGGATTGCAGACTCCAAGTTTTCATTCAGGATGACCTTGTCCTTCTTCAGACTGGTCACTTCGCGGTTAGCTTCATTAAGACAAGATTTCAGTTTGTTCACCTCTCCTTCAAGCGTTCCGATTGAAGCAAGCTTCTTGTCTGCGAGAGCGGTTTTGTCTTGGGTTGCTTTATGTGCGGCGGCGAGGTCCGAGTCTTTCTTATCCAGAGCCAACTTCATTTTCTCTGCAAAAGAAGCAATCGAGTCAAAGAAGAGATCAAAGAGATATATTGAGAGTCAGTCGATAATCAGTTACCTTCCATACCAGCGGCCTCGTCTTGAGCTTTTTTTAGATTTTGCTGAGCCAATTCCAAGTCTAAGTTGAGTTGCCTCCGCTTCTCCTCGAGTTCAGCAAACTTGGAAATAAGAGTACAAGACTTCTGTAGAAGGCAAAAGACAGATCAATTGATAGGATCAAAGGTGGTTCACTTCCGAGTGAATAAAACCTTAAGAATTCCATTTAGACCCTAGCCGACTGCACATAGTCGACTGCGGTCTCAGGGGCTACACCCAGCGGGTGCACTTGGCATGCCCCCGCTGACTAAGACTCAACTCGTCCGGTCCGCCCGGACCAGGTTAAAAAAAGGGGGGCAGCAAGCTGTTAAGACCCCAGTCGACTGCCAGTAGTCGACCGCGGTCTCGGGGACTACACCTAGTGGGTGCACTTGGCATGCCCCCACCGGTTCGGATCTTACTCGACCGGCCCGCCGGAGTCGAGTGTAAGGAGTAGAAAGAAAAGAACGAAGAACTCAGACCCCAGTCGACTGCCAGCAGTCGACCGTGGTCTTGGGGACTACACCCAATGGGTGCACTTAGCATGCCCCCACCGGTTCTGATCCCACTCGCCCAGACCGAGTGGAAGAGCGAAACTACCAAAAACAACAAAACACCCAGTGCGTGCTCTAATTCGACGCAAACAATAGGAGATTGTGCAGAAGAAGATTTTTCGAGAACAAAAACAGTCGGAAAGTTTACTCACCTGGACATTGGCCCGAAGGGCGGCACTGGCGTCGTAGGCAGCCTGGCTGTTCTCGTGCACCGTCTTCACCCGCTCCATCATCATGTCAGCCTGTCGAATGGCTTCCGAAGACGCTTCTGACTGGTTGTCCGGGACGGGGTAGCTGGTGAAAAAGTGTGCAGACGACCCAGGTGCGGTGGCTTGGAGCTCTGTGGCATGGAGTTGGACAGTTGAGGGAACCACAGGTGCAGTCAACGGTGCGGGAGGCCCACTCGACAAGGGTGCAGTGAACGTTACAAAGGCTCTGCCCGCGTCTTCAGCTTGACGGACGGGAGGTGTTGGAGTTGGTTCTTGCCGAGCCACCCTGCCAGCTGCTACCTTCTTGCTCTTCATGGGCTTAGGAGCCACATCTTCATCGTCATCTGGAAGATCAATGATGTTGGGTGGAGCTGCAAGGCAGATCATTCGACCCCAAGTGAACCACACGAACGCAGTCGACCAAAGAATCCAAAACAAGATCCCACGAGTTTATACCTGGGTTGGAGGTTACAGCATCTTCCATTTCCTTGTCTCGGTACTGGAAAGAAGAGGTTCCTGATGTAGCAGTACTGCAAAGACCCGTATTCAATCAGTTACGTCTGGTTAATCGAGTCGACGAAAAAGACCAGTCAGATGGTTACCCGGAGATAGTAGGAATGGTCACTTTGATCCTGGGCAAAGCTTTTGGCAGTTTGGAAGAGGTGGCTTTCGGCGCTTTCGGCGCTGGAGGCGGCGCAACTTTGGACTGCTTTGGAGCCTTTTCAGCCGGCGTTGGGGAAGACGTCCTAGGACGCTTCGAAGTCTGACCAGTCGGTGCGACCACTAAGTCCGGAGCACTCGCCAGGTCGTGGGCTTGTTTGGATCTCCTCTCCCTGCGAGGAGGCGAGTCGACTTCTTCGTCACCAGTCGATTCGTCGCTCTCCTTGTCTTCCTCGGCCTCCGAATGCTCCTCGCTGCTCTCGCCACCGCTCCCTTCTTCCTCAGCCTCTTGGTCCTGCACTCCGTTGGGCATTGAGTACATGTCGATGAGGGCCTGAAAGGACAATGATCAAAGGAAATTCAATCGACCATAAACAAGATGTCACTTGATGAATCGAAAAGATACTCAATAAGACAGAATTATACCTGCTCCGGCCGGTGCGAGTTGTCGAATGGAATCACCCTCCTAGACCCCCGAGGGTTGTCTTTGTTGCTGGTGGTCCCCATCAACCACTTCTCCAAGGTGTCCTCGCTTACGTCCTCTGGGTGGATCCGAGTGGAATCCTCGAGCCCAGAATACATCCGCATTGGATGATCGCGCGCCTGAAGTGGTTGGATGCGTCGACCGAGAAAGACCTCCAGCAGGTCCATCCCGGTCACCCCATCACGGACAAGCTGGACGACCCACTCGACCAGCACCTTGACCTGCGCCTTCTCTTCTGGAACTACCTTCAGGGGGGCGGGCTTCTCCACTCGAGCCAAAGAAAAAGGAGGAAGTCCAGTCGACTGGCCGGGGGTCGGCTGATCCTTGCAGTAGAACCAAGTCGACTGCCAGCCCCGGACCGAGTCGGGAAGAATCATGGCTGGGAAAGTACTCTTGCTCCTCATCTGGATCCCCAGACCCCCGCACATCTGGATCACTTGTGTCCTCTCGTCACTCGACTTGGCCTTTTTGACCGACTGGGATCGGCAGGTGAAGATTTGTTTGAAAAGGCCCCAGTGCGGTCGACACCCCAAGAAGTTTTCGCACATTGACACAAAAGCGGCCAGATATACTATAGTGTTTGGGGTGAAATGGTGGAGTTGAGCCCCAAAGAAGTTCAAAAATCCCCGGAAGAAAGGATGGGGGGCAGTGAGAATCCACGATCTACGTGAGTGGCGAGGAGAACACACTCACCCTCCCTCGGCTGCGGCTCGGTTTCATCCCCCGGGAGCCGTGCTGACTTGTGGGGGATCGGTCCCCCCTCCACCAGGTCGTCGAGGTCGTCCTGGGTGATTGTCGAGCGGATCCAGTCGCCCTAGATTCAGCCCGCCGGCAGGCCGGATCTCGACGAGGATCCGCCCCGGCTGGTCCGCTTGCCCTTCGCCTTCGCTGTCGCCTTCTTCGCGCGTTCCAGCGCCACCGTCCTCTCCTTCCCCATGGCGGCGGATCGAGCTCGAGTAAAGGTCCGGCGATGAGGGCAGAAGCAAGCGTGGCGGAGAGATTGAGAGAAGAAGAGAGAATGGGAGCGCACGGGGCAGAGGCCTGGTCCGAGGCCTTTTATAAGGTCGTCATCCGAGTGACTGACGGGTGGACCCAGGCGATCTAAACAAATCCCGCAATAGCCGCGCGCGCAATACATGGCGAAAAAGGTGGCGCAGGGATCGAGGAGACTTGCCTAATCCGTCCCGATAACCTCGTTTCCGTCCGTCTGGCGCGCTTCCCAAAATTCGAATCCCGCGAGATCCGCGGAGAGCAGAACAACCTGTCAGACTGAAGACAAACATCCTCTGCATCATCATTCGGAATTCTACCGTGAAAATTCACTCGACAAAAACCAAGAATGGACCACGGCGACTGAGAAAGGAGTCGACGTCGTCACCTCAACTCATTGTTCCAGAACAGGATATACTCGTAACACAAAGAATGGGTTGGAAGTATTCCCAACTCCTTCCACACTCAAACCCTGATCCATTCGGGCGCTAATGATGAAGCTATGTACCTAGAGTAGGGTCATGGACATGTCCGACATACCCTCCCCAAGGACATCTCTACAAAGAATCAGAAGCAGTTGAAGAGAAACCATCGTCCACTCGACCATGAAGATGCGCTCACTCGACCACCTTGAAGACACTCAACCACCAGAAGATGAGAAACTCTCCACTTTGCAACGGTCAAGACTTAAACCATAGCTTTATGGGCATTTATAACACTTTACTGCAGGCGTTACCAGTAACACCCCTCCTTTATGAACATTGAACCCTGTGTAACGGAGGGGAGCTGGGGTCCTGGCGCACTCTATCTAAGCCACCCTCCTCCTCTGGGACAGGGGTTCGCACTTTTGTAAACACACACTCATATAATCCAGTCGACCGCCTCAGGGCACCGGGACGTAGGGCTGTTACTTCCTCCGAGAAGGGCCTGAACTCGTAAAACTCGTGCGTACAACTCCTCCATAGCTAGGATCTTGCCTCCTCATACTTACCCCCCATTCTACTGTCAATCTTAGATCCACGACAGTAGGACCTAACCCGCCCGACCGAGGGGGTTGCCTGCCCTTGCGCCGTTGATTGCCGCCTTGCGCATTGGTGTTAGCAAAAAATTCATCAGCCTTACGTTTATTACCTCCTTGATTTACCGGGTTATGCTGGTGACCCTTGTCGTTGCCGTTCTTCTTTCCCTTCGCTGTCTTTTCTTCGTCAGACACCGGGTCCTTGGTACTATCAGAATCAGCATACTTGACGAGAGCCGCCATCAACTGGCCCATGTCATTGCAGTCACGCTTGAGCCGCCCCCAACTTCTGCTTCAGAGGTTCAAAACGACAGTTTTTCTCCAACATCGGGACTGTTGAGCCGGCATCCATCTTATCAGACGAATGTATTATCTCCTTGACCCGACGCACCCAATGGGTTGTAGATTCACCGTCCTCTTGTTTACAATTACTCAGGTCCACAATCGACATAGGCTGTTTACACGTGTCCTTGAAGTTCTGGATGAACCGGTCCTTCAATTCTGCCCATGAGCCAATAGAATTGGGTGGCAACCCCTTCAGCCAAGTACGAGTTGCATAATGACCCGGCCCTTGGGGGCTACACTGGTTGAAGTTTTTATGAGTATAAGGCAATTACAAGTCCCAAGTTGCTGCAATCATGACAACCCGGCACTTGGGGACTACATATATGCATATAAGGGAGAAAAATCTTCAAATTCTCAGTTTTGAGTAAACCAGATTGACCGGGTGTTTGCAACAATTATAACTCAGCATTATCTATTTATAACCAGACAAGTTTTTCATGGTTAAGCCGTTTGAAGGTCACGTGAGTATTTCAAAGACCAATATTTTTTGGGAGCTGTGTCAAATGAATTATTCTTCACAGTCTCTCTCTGTGAGAAACCAACGCCAGCAAATTGATTATGAAATTGACTCGGGTTTTCGAAGAAGGAAATAACAAGGAGTTAAGGATAATCAAGTGGCGGCTTACAAAGATATTTAACCCGGAGCATAGTCTGTCAAAATTGTTCTTGTGTTTGTTTTACAGGATCAGTTTAACAAGGATGAATCCAAATTAAACTGGGGGCTAATGTCGGGGATATACCACGCGGTACGACCCGGCTGAAGATATGACCCGGCTAGGAGTTGATGTTTTCATTGGTGACCCGGCAGTAACAGTCATGTAACCCGGCAGACACAGACATGTGAGCCAGATAGTTAAGCACACAATTAAATCAGACAGTTAAGCCGGACAGTTAAGCCAGATAGTTAAGCTGGACAGTTAAGCCAGATGGTAAGCCATATTGAGGGTTAACAGTTAAAGAAGCCCGAAATGTTAAAGAAAGCCCATGGAGAGAAGCACATGGAGAGAAAACAGAATAGTTAAGTCTTAAGTCCGAGTTGGACTCTACATGTAACCTGCCCCTTCAACATATATAAGGAGGGGCAGGGCACGCCAAGAGGGTGGATGGAATAATCATTAAGTCTAGACACAATCGGGAGAGCCGGAGTTACGGCGACTCCTTCATGAGTATAATGAGACCTAGCCACAAACAACATGTAGGGTTGTTACCGGATGATGTTTCCCGGGGCCCGGAGCTGTCTAAATCCTTGTCTTATGTGTTGATCCGCCCTGCGTCTCTCGTCCCACTCAACCCCTCTCAAGCTACTACAAAGATGCGTTGGCCTCACGACTAAGTCCTGACACTAAGGACATCTGTCGTGACAATTCCACGACAAATTTGTTCACCCACCGTAGAATACTTATGCTCTCGAGAGAAGCCACTAGTGAAACCTATGGCCCCCGGGTCTATCTTTATCATATCAATCTCCTACTACTTAGTTATTTACTTTGCCTTTATTTTACTTTGCATCTTTATCATAAAAATACCAAAAATCTTATCTTATCATATCTATCAGATCTCACTCTTGTAAGTGGCCCTATAGGGATTGACAACCCCTATTTGCGTTGGTTGCAAGGATTTATTTGTTTTGTGCAGGTGCGAGGGACTCGCGCGTAGCCTCCTACTGGATTTATACCTTGGTTCTCAAAAACTAAGGGAAATACTTACGCTACTTTGCTACACCATCCCTTCCTCTTTGGGGAAAACCAACGCAGTGCTAAAAGAGGTAGCAAGAAGGATTTCTGACGCCGTTGTTGGGGAGGTCTACGCAAAAGTCAACATACCAAGTACCCATCACATACCCTTATCTCCCGCATTACATTATTTGCCATTTGCCTCTCGTTTTCCTCTCCCCCACTTCACCCTTGTCGTTTTATTTGCCCCCTCGCTCTCTCTCTATCCTCCCTTTATTTGCCTCCTTTTTGCCCGCTTGCTTTTTGTTTGCTTGTGTGTTAGTTTGCTTGCTTGTCATGATGGCTCTACCTAAATTTGGTGACCTTCACCTTAAAAGGTTCGAAGAAATCGAAAGTAATGTTATGAGTTTCATGGTTTTGCAATTTGAACATAATAGTTTCTTCGGAAACAAGCTTAAAGAACAGAAAAGTTTTATGAGTTTTATGAATAAAGATCTTGATGATATGTCTAAAGAATTCAATGGTTTAAGATCCCAACTTGCTCATCTTGAGAAATTAACTGCTGAAATTTCGGATAAGCAGGCTACCCTATTTAATAAGATGGCCGCTAAACCGAGTTGCTATGAAAATAATGATGAAGATCTAAAAGTTATTGATGTGTCCCCTATTAAATCTTTGTTTTGCAATATGAATCTTGATAATGATGGGACTGAATATGATCCACCTTTACCTAGAAGGCGTTCCAAGAATTCTGAATCTTTTGATCTTGATGCTAAATTTGATAAAAATGGGATTGAAGAAATTAAAACCCTAGATGTTACTAAACCCACTATTATGGATTTCAAGTAATTTAACTATGAAAATTTCTCTTTGATTGATTGTATTTCCTTGTTGCAATCCGTGCTAAATTCTCCTCACGCTTATAGTCAAAATAAAGCGTTTACTAAACATATCGTTGATGCCTTGATGCAATCTTATGAAGAAAAACTTGAATTGGAAGTTTCTATCCCTTGAAAACTTTATGATGAGTGGGAACCAACTATTAAGATTAAAATTAAAGATCATGAATGCTATGCTTTATGTGATTTGGGTGCTAGTGTTTCCACGATTCCAAAGACTTTGTGTGATTTGTTAGGTTTCCATGATTTTGATGATTGCTCTCTAAACTTGCACCTTGCGGATTCCACTATTAAGAAACCTATGGGAAGAATTAATGATGTTCTTATTGTTGCAAATAGGACTTATGTGCCCGTAGATTTTATTGTTCTTGACATAGATTGCAATCCTTCATGTCCTATTATTCTTGGTAGACCTTTCCTTAGAACGATTGGTGCAATTATTAATATGAAGGAAGGAAATATTAGATTCCAATTTCCACTAAGGAAAGGCATGGAACACTTTCCTAGAAATAAAATTAAATTACCTTATGAATCTATTATGAGAGCCACTTATGGATTGCCTACCAAAGATGGCAATACCTAGATTTATTCTTGTTTGTTATGCCTAGCTAGGGGCGTTAAACGATAGCGCTTGTTGGGAGGCAACCCAATTTTATTTTTATTTCTTGATTTTTTCTCCTGTTTAGTAATAAATAAATCATCTAGCCTATGTTTTGGTTGTGTTTTTTGTGTTTAATTAGTGTTTGTGCCAAGTAGAACCGTTGGGAAGACTTGGGGAAAGTCTTATTGAACTTGCTGTAAAAAATAGAAACTTTAGCACTCATGAGAACT
The DNA here is from genome assembly GCF_056163025.1 of Triticum urartu. NCBI lineage: Eukaryota > Viridiplantae > Streptophyta > Magnoliopsida > Poales > Poaceae > Triticum > Triticum urartu. The sequence goes on from NC_141878.1 coordinate 492,244,188, forward strand.
GCTGCAATTTTTATTTGGAAAGTGATATTTAGTTAATTCCTTTTTCAGATGATTAAGAGATAAATTCCTCACGTCCTGCAATTTATTTTAGAATTTTTGGGGTTCCAGATATTGCGCTAGCTATAGATTACTATAGACTGTTCTGTTTTTGACAGATTCTGTTTTTCGCGTGTTGTTTGCTTATTTTGAATAATCTATGGCTAGTAAAATAGTTTATAAACCATAGAGAAGTTGGAATACAGTAGATATAACACCCATATAAATAAAGAATGAGTTCATTACATTACCTTGAAGTGGTCTTTTGTTTTCTTTCGCTAACGGAGCTCACGAGATTTTCTACTTTAAGTTTTGTGTTGTGAAGTTTTCAAGTTTTGGGTAAAGATTTGATGGATTATGGAACAAGGAGTGGCAAGAGCCTAAGCTTGGGGATGCCCATAGCACCCCCAAGATAATCTAAGGACACCTAAAAGCCAAAGCTTGGGGATGCCCCGGAAGGCATCCCCTCTTTCCTCTACTTCCATCGGTAACTTTACTTGGAGCTATATTTTTATTTACCACATGATATGTGTTTTTCTTGGAGCGTCTTGTATGATTTGAGTCTTTGCTTGTTAGTTTACCACAATCATCCTTGCTGTACACACCTTTTGAGAGAGCCATATATTATTTGGAATTTGTTAGAATACTCTATGTGCTTCGCTTATATCTTTTGAGTTATATAATTTTGCTCTAGTACTTCACTTATATCTTTTAGAGCACGGTGGTGGATTTGTTTTATAGAAACTAGTGATCTCTCATGCTTCACTTAGATTATTTTGAGAGTCTTAATAGCATGGTAATTTTCTTAAAATCCTAATATGCTTGGTATGCAAGATTAATAATAAAACTCTCTTATGAGTGTGTTGAATACTATGAGAAGTTTGATACTTGATAATTGTTTTGAGATATGGAGATGGTGATATTAAAGTCATTCTAGTTGAGTAGTTGTGAATTTTAGAAATACTTGTGTTGAAGCTTGTGATTCTCGTAGCATGCACGTATGGTGAACCGTTATGTGATGAAGTCAGAGCATGATTTATTTATTGATTGTCTTCCTTATGAGTGGCGGTCGGGGACGAGCAATGGTCTTTTCCTACCAATCTATCCCCCTAGGAGCATGCGTGTAATACTTTGCTTTGATAAATTGTAGATTTTTGCAATAAGTATATGAGTTCTTTATGACTAATGTTGAGTCCATGGATTATACGCACTCTCACCCTTCCACCTTTGCTAGCCTCTCTAATACCGCGCACCTTTCGCTGGTATCATACACCTACCATATACCTTCCTCAAAACAGCCACCATACCTACCTATTATGGAATTTCCATAGCCATTTCGAGATATATTGCCATGCAACTTTCCACCGTTCCGTTTATGACACACTCCATCATTGTCATATTGCTTAGCATGATCATGCAGTTGACATAGTATTTGTGGAAAAGCAACCATTCATAATTCTTTCATACTTGTCACTCATGCATCATTGCATATCCCGGTACACCGCCGGGGGCATTCACATAGAGTCATATTTTGTTCTAAGTATCGAGTTGTAATTGTTGAGTTGTAAGAAAAATAAAAGTGTGATGATCATCATTATTAGAGCATTGTCCCAGTGAGGAAAGGATGATGGAGACTATGATTCCCCCACAAGTCGGGATGAGACTCCGGACGAAAAATAAATAAAAGAGGCCAAAGAAGCCCAAATAAAAAAAGAGAAAGAAAAGAGGTCATAAAAAAGAGAAAAGGCCCAAACAAAAAAAGAAAAAAATGAGAGAAAAAGAGAGAAGGGACAATGTTACTATCCTTTTACCAAACTTGTGCTTCAAGGTAGCACCATGATCTTCATAGTAGAGAGTCTATCATGTTATCACTTTCATATACTAATGGGAATTTTTCATTATAGAACTTGGCTTGTATATTCCAATGATGGGCTTCCTCAAATTGCCCTAGGTCTTCATGAGCAAGCAAGTTGGATGCACACCCACTTAGTTTCTTTTTGAGCTTTCATATACTTATAGCTCTAGTGCATCCGTTGCAAGGCAATCCCTACTCACTCACATTGATATCTATTGATGAGCATCTCCATAGCCCGTTGATACGCCTAGTTGATGTGAGACTATCTTCTCCTTTTTGTCTTCTCCACAACCACCACTCTATTCCACCTATAGTGCTATATCCATGGCTCACGCTCATGTATTGCGTGAAGATTGAAAAAGTTTTGAGAATGTCAAAAGTATGAATCAATTGCTTGGCTTGTCATCGGGGTTGTGCATGATTTAAATATTTTGTGTGGTGAAGATAGAGCATAGCCAGACTATATGATTTTGTAGGGATAACTTTCTTTAGCCATGTTATTTTGAGAAGACATAATTGCTTTGTTAGTATGCTTGAAGTATTATCATTTTTTATGTCAATATGAACTATTGTCTTGAATCTTTCGGATCTAAATATTCATACCACAATTAAGAGGAATTACATTAAAATTATGCTAAGTAGCACTCCGCATCAAAAATTCTATTTTTATCATTTACCTACTCAAGGACGAGCAGGAATTAAGCTTGGGGATGCTTGATACGTCTCCAACGTATCTATAATTTTTGATTGCTCCATGCTATATTATCTACTGTTTTGGACATTATTGGGATGTATTATCCACTTTTATATTATTTTTGGGACTAACCTATTAATCGGAGGCCCAGCCCAGAATTGCTGTTTTTTGCCTGTTTTAGGGTTTCGAAGAAAAGGAATATCAAACAGAGTAAAAACGGAATGAAACCTTCGGGAACGTGATTTTCTCATCGAATACAACTCGGGAGACTTGGACCCTATGTCAAGACACGTAACAGGAGGCCACGAGGTAGGGGCGCGCCTACCCCCCCCAGGCGCGCCCTCCACCCTCGTGGGCCCCCTGTTGCTCCACGGACGTACTTCTTCCTCCTATATATACCCACGTACCCCCAAACGATCAGATACAGAGCCAAAACCCTAATTCCACCGCCGTAACTTTCTGTATCCACGAGATCCCATCTTGGGGCCTATTCCGGAGCTCCGGAGGGGGCATTGATCACGGAGGGCTTCTACATCAACACCATAGCCCCTCCGATGAAGTGTGAGTAGTTTACCTCAGACCTACGGGTCCATAGTTAGTAGCTAGATGGCTTCTTCTCTCTTTTTGGATCTCAATACAATGTTCTCCCCCTCTCTTATGGAGATCTATTCAATGTAATCTTCTTTTTGCGGTGTGTTTGTTGAGACCGATGAATTGTGGGTCTATGATCAAGTCTATCTATGAATAATATTTGAATCTTCTCTGAATTCTTTTATGTATGATTGGTTATCTTTGCAAGTCTCTTTGAATTATCAGTTTGGTTTGGCGTACTAGATTGATCTTTCTTGCAATGGGAGAAGTGCTTAGCTTCGGGTTAAATCTTGCGGTGTCCTTTCCCGGTAACAGTAAGGGCAGCAAGGCACGTATTGTATTGTTGCCATCGAGGATAACAAGATGGGGTGTTCTTCATATTGCATGAGTCTATCCCTCTACATAATGTCATCTTGCTTAAGGCGTTACTCTGTTTTTAACTTAATACTCTAGATGCATGCTGGATAGCGGTCGATGAGTGGAGTAATAGTAGTAGATGCATGCAGGAGTCGGTCTACTTGTGTCGGACGTGATGCCTATATACATGATCATACCTAGATATTCTCATAACTATGCTCAATTCTGTCAATTGCTCAATAGTAATTTGTTCACCCACCATAGAATATTTATGCTCTCGAGAGAAGCCACTAGTGAAACCTACGGCCCTCGGGTCTATCTTTATCATATCAATCTCCTACTACTTAGTTATTTACTTTGCTATTTACTTTGCCTTTATTTTACTTTGCATCTTTATCATAAAAGTACCAAAAATATTATCTTATCATATCTACAGATCTCACTCTCGTAAGTGGCCCTATAGGGATTGACAACCCCTATTTGCGTTGGTTGCGAGGATTTATTTGTTTTGTGCAGGTGCGAGGGACTCGCGCATAGCCTCCTACTGGATTGATACCTTGGTTCTCAAAAACTGAGGGAAATACTTACGCTACTTTGCTGCATCATCCCTTCCTCTTCGGGGAAAACCAACGCAGTGCTAAAAGAGGTAGCAGGCCCCTTGAAGTCTTTTGGCAAACGCTCATTACATATGGCCGACACCAGGCAAGGGATAGCTCCGGTTCTTGTGGCCACTCCTGCCTCGACCGAGGTTGCTGGATACGGCGGAAAAGTCTGATGAGCCGCCTGCTCCGCATGCTAGTTGAACCGCTCGCTCAGCCTCTTGTCGGATCCTTTCCTGATCCGCCAAGTTAAGGGCTCCGGCCTGTACCGGCTCATGCCTGTGCGACCGGTTGCGGCGTTGAGCATTGCTTGACATGTCTGCCGAGTCCATATGTCTACTGTAGCTTGGGCTCCGGCTTGGGCGAGGAGTTGGATGGATCCTGTCTCGACTGTAGGAGTACGCATCCTATTGTGCCAGAGCTGTTTGAAGAAGTTCCCTCACCCTTCGCGTTTCGATTGCTGCCAGTGAGTCGCCTTCCATCGGGAGAGCCGCCAAACAAGTCGATGCTGCAATGAGGTTTTCCAAGGGATTGGAGAAGTGACCCGGCAGTGTTGGCACATAATGAGGCGGAGCGGTATGTACGCGAGGTGGCTCCATGGCACGCGGTTGAACCGGTGCCCCGGGCGTCGTGATCCGATTTGCCTCTGGTAGGTTGCTTGCCCCAGCCCCGGGTGTATGAAAAATGTTCCTAGGATCGAGCGTTAGAGGTAGACATGACTGAGTTTTCTAATGCCTTCTTCTCATGACCTCGTTTGACGCATTCAGATCCACCGAGAGCCGGAAAGTCTCCGCTTGAAGCTGTTGCGCACGAACGTCTAAAGCCGCCCACTCTGATGCCATCCTGACCTCCTCTGCTGCTAAATTTTCTTTAGCTTGTACCATCTCTTCCCGCACGCGTGCCACCTCTGCGTCATGCTGGGCTCTATCCACCGGTTCTACCACGGCGGTTAATAGAGCCGTCAGTTTATCCGTGAGGTCCATCAGAATCTGAGCCGGGGGCGCGCGGGGTCTCCTGACCCGACTGCAGCCGACCTAGTAGCTGTTGTTGATGCTGCTGTGGAGTTCTGCCCGGGCTGTGTCCCTGCCATGAAGACTCCGGCCCAATTCGGCGGCTCAAGGCGGTCCGGAATACTGCTGCCATCGGAACAGCCCCCGAGCATGCCATCCTGGAGCTGGTACAAAGAATCCGTCTCACCTATTGATGATGTAGCGTCAGAACAGATGGCTGTCTCAGCGCCTTCCACCGATCCTTCAGAGTATTCACCGCCGTGGACGCAACCTACGAAAGCATGCTTCACGAAAGATTGAACACGAGTGGTCCTCGCGCGTTGAGCCGTCTCGGCGAGGTTGGTGTGGACGTCCGGCTCAGGGCCTGACTCGCCAGTCCGGCCGATGAAGACATGAATTCCGCCGAAGGGGACCCGATACCCGTACTCAATTGAGCCGGCCTCGGGGCCCCAGCCTTCGTCATCGATGTAGAGCTTGCCGCGACGACTCTTGGTCATCCGGCCCACAGCGTATCCCTTGAGCCCTTCAAATTTGCCCTTCAAGAACTCATATCCACCGTGCGCTGGCCCCACGGTGGGCGCCAACTGTCGTGGAATTGTCACGGCAGATGTCCTAGTGGAAGGACTTAGTCGTAGGGCCATCGCAACTAGGAAGCTTAAAGGGGTTAATCGGGACAAAGGACACAAGAGGTTTTATACTAGTTCGGCCCCTTACGATGAAGGTAAAAGCCTACGTCTAGTTGTGTTTGGTATTGCTGGGGTTTCGATCACCAAGAGGTTAACTCGCCGGCTTGGTTATCGATCTCTTGTTTTCTTGCCCTAAGTCACCATCGGGTCGTCCCCTTATATACACGGGTTAACACCAGATGGCCTACAGAGTCCCGTCCGGCTCATAAATCGTGTCCGGCTCGGTGACTTCTTTTACATGCCTTTCTTTACAAGTCTTTCCTTACATACGGCGGTTTACGGTATTGGGCCTTAAGCCGCCAGAAGGCCTTTTAGGCCTTCTGTAAGATTTGATAAACTATCATTTTGATGTTTACTGGGCTCCCTTTGTGACCCGTCATTGAGGCTGACCGGCCCCTCCTGGGTGGGTCTTAACTGATAGTTATATCCCCAACAGGACCAGAAGAAGCCCACGGAGTACCGGAGATGGACCAGAGGAGTTCTGAGGCCACCATGAGGGTGGGGGCCCACCCCCTATCTCGTGACCGCCTCGGGGACCCTCCCCCCCCCCCCCCCCCCGACTTGTTCCCGACTCCAACACCTCTTATATATACCCAAACTTCCAGAAAGAAACCTAGATCGGGAGTTCCGCCGCCGCAAGCCTCTTAGCCACCGAAAACCAATCTAGACCCGTTCCGGCACCCTGTCGGAGGGGGGATCCCTCTCCGGTGGCCATCTTCATCATCCCGGCGCTCTCCATGACGAGGAGGGAGTAGTTCACCCTTGGAGCTGAGGGTATGTACCAGTAGCTACGTGTTTGATCTCTCTCTCTCTCTCGTGTTCTTGATATGGCACGATCTTGATGTACCGCGAGCTTTGCTATTATAGTTGGATCTTATGATGTTTCTCCCCCTCTATGTCCTTGTGATGAATTGAGTTTTCCCTTTGAAGTTATCTTATCGGATTGAGTCTTTAAGGATTTGAGAACACTTGATGTATGTCTTGCATGTGCTTATCTGTGGTGACAATGGGATATTAACGTGATCTACTTGATGTATGTTTTGGTGATCAACTTGCGGGTTCAGTGACCTTGTGAACTTATGTATAGGGGTTGGAACACGTTTTCGTCTTGACTCTCTAGTAGAAACTTTGGGGCACTCTTTGAAGTTCTTTGTGTTGGTTGAATAGATGAATCTGAGATTGTGTGATTCATATCGTATAATCATACCCGCGCATACTTGAGGTGACATTGGAGTATCTAGGTGATATTAGGGTTTTGATTGATTTGTGTCTTAAGGTGTTATTTTACTACGAACTCTAGGACTGTTTGTGACACTTATAGGAATAGCCCAATGTATTGATCGGAAAGAATAACTTTGAGGTGGTTTCGTACCCTACAATAATCTCTTCGTTTGTTCTCCGCTATTAGTGACTTTGGAGTGACTCTTTGTTGCATGTTGAGGGATAGTTATATGATCCAATTATGTTATTATTGTTGAGAGAACTTGCACTAGTGAAAGTATGAACCCTAGGCCTTGTTTCCTAGCATTTCAATACCGTTTACGCTCACTTTTACCACTTGCTACCTTGCTGTTTTTATATTTTCAGATTACAAAAACCTATATCTACCATCCATATTGCACTTGTTTCACCATCTCTTCGCCGAACTAGTGCACTTATACAATTTACCATTGTATTGGGTGTGTTGGGGACACAAGAGACTCTTTGTTATTTGGTTGCCGGGTTGAATGAGAGAGACCATCTTCATCCTACGCCTCCCACGGATTGATAAACATTAGGTCATCCACTTGAGGGAAATTTGATGTTGTCCTACAAACCTCTGCACTTGGAGGCCCAACAACGTCTATAAGAAGAAGGTTGTGTAGTAGACATCAATACCCCCTGATTATGAATATGAATATGATTTGTGAGTAGTTACATTTGTTCCTGAGGACATGGGAGAAGTCTTTCTATAAGTAGTCATGTGAATTTGGTATTCATTCGATATTTTGATGAGATGTATGTTGTCTCTCCTCTAGTGGTGTCATGTGAACGTCGACTACATGACACTTCACCATTGTTTGGTCCTAGGGGAAGGCATTGGAAAGTAATAAGTAGATGATGGGTTGCTAGAGTGACAGAAGCTTAAACCCTAGTTTATGCATTGCTTCGTAAGGGGCTAATTTGGATCCATATGTTTCATGCTATGGTTAGGTTTACCTTAATTCTTCTTTCGTAGTTGCGGATGCTTGCGAGAGGGGTTAATCATAAGTGGATGCTTGTCCAAGGAAGGTAAGTACCCAAGCACCGGTCCACCCACATATCAAATTATCAAAGTAACGAACCCAAATCATATGAGCATGATGAAAACTAGCTTGACGATAATTCCCATGTGTCCTCGGGAGCGCTTTCCTTTATATAAGAGTTTGTCCAGGCTTGTCCTTTGCTACAAAAAGGATTGGGCCACCTTGCTGCACCTTGTTTACTTTTATTATTTGTTACCCGTTACGAATTACCTTATCTCAAAACTATGTGTTACCGATAATTTCAGTGCTTGCAGAGAATACCTAACTGAAAACCGCTTGTCATTTCCTTCTGCTCCTCGTTGGGTTCGACACTCTTACTTATCGAAAGGACTATGATAGACCCCCTATACTTGTGGGTCATCAAGAGGTGTCGGTAAAAACAAAACACGGACATAGAAGAATCATGTGAATTGTTATAATGGCAACAAACTTTAACATAAAACTTTTATCATAGAACTTTTATCATAGACTTCTTATGAATAAGTAACAATTCATCACACTATTGAAGTATAAAGCATAAACTCTATTGGAAACCAACAAACTATGTTCTCAGTCAACTTTGCAACTACAATTCATCATCTTTTCACGAAGGGTCACATATCGGAGCCTTTAGGCAAGTCCACATACTCAACCATCATATAGTCTTCTATGATTGCTAACACTCACCGCATACACATGAGAAAAACGTTTCAACCGGACACATGGAAAGATAGGGGCTTATAGTTTCGCCTCCCAACGTATTCACCTCAAGGGTGATGTCAACAATAATAACTCATGCTACCCATATTCAACTGGACATGTGTGCCTAGATCTTTCCTCGCCACATGATGCTTGCCAAAGGAGAAGAATAAAAAGGAATTGAGAGAAATACTTTGACTCTTGCAAAAAAGTAAATACATAAAAGTAAAAGATAGGCCCTTCGCAGAGGGAAGCAGAGGTTTCCATGCGCTTATTTGTTTGTATGCTCAACCCCTTAGTGCAAAAGAACGTCACGTTATATTGCGCCTTATGATAGCAACCTTTATTATGTAGTTTGTCATTTTTATTCTTTGCTATCACAAGTTCGTACAACGCTCAATTTTCTCTTACACTAAACTATCTTACATTTTTAGAAGCAATTTTTATGCAAGATATTTTTAACATGAAAACTCAAAATTGGCGGGATCCCACATGGAGTATGGATTGTCCCAATGAATCTACTATGAGGGATTGTCGCGTGGGGGGAGTGGGTGGGAGGATCGTCAGACTTTTCAAGTGTTGGAAATATGTCCTAGAAGCAATAATAGTCGTATTATTTATATTCTATGTTATAACTACTATGATTTTTGAATATGTGATTTGGAGGAAAACTCATAAGCACGTGTAGAATAACAAATGGTAAAACCTAATTCATAGAGCGAATCGCGAGCCGGATCCCACGCCACAGATCTCTGGATCAACGGCGTACATGACAGAGCTTCGCGTAGAGCGAGCGCAACACGTGGTGGATATTGTGCATAGAAATCGAGGAGCCGTGCCCCCACTTTCCCCACTAAGGCACGTCGTTACCGCTTCCGCGCGTGCACACACAAATTCAAATTCCGTGATTTCCAGGGTGAATCAATCCTATTGATTACCCGCAATTCCTTTCCTAAAGGACTCATGTCAGTCCTACTAATCACCCTCCGCGGGGACCCGTGCACTCCGCCACGCTAAACACCCGACTGAAGTCAACTTCAGGATTGCTATGAGACAAGCTTGACTCCCCTCCCTAGGTTGTCTTGGCCCTACCTATAGGCTCCAAGGCGCGTGACTCGTAAACTTGGACTTGTAGGAGGCCTGCGCTAGCGTTCCTCTAGGATAAGGAGTGGCATCTCTCCGGAGAATCAGACCACGCGCCGGCGTCGCCACTCGAGTTGTAATGGCATGCCCTCACTCGAGCCCCAAGTCTATCTCCTCCGAGAGACAAAACGAATGCCACTGGGTTTTTCTCGGCGATCAACAACACCCGGTCATCTAGGTAAACCTGTAGTCCAGAATCCGTTGCATTTTCGTCCAGAGAACAGCAAACCACGACTCAGAAACGTATTCCGAGTGCCTCCACGACACTCGGACCTAACTGGCGGATCGGCTCGGCTGTCCTACGAAACCTCAATTGATTCAAGGGCTAATGATGAGGTCACCTATTACAGGTAGGGTCAAGGACCAATCATTTGGGACCCACATGGGGCCCATCACCAACGTGGGTAGGTCCTTAGACCAAGCCAGTATTCTGATGCATACATCAGGAAGTCCACTTGGCCGACTCGACTGCACTTGGATCACCACCCGCCACTCGGCAAACGAATCGCTACTCAGACCAAGAAGTCAAGCAGGCAGCGTTCGAGCTGCAACGGATGAGGAATCCTAAGTCATTCATTAAACAGAGTCGTGGCTGCCGTTACTTGCAACTGCTGTAGTAGAGGCTCATTATATCTGTAACTGACGCATTCAGTGTCATTTAATGCCCTAACGGCGTGGATGACGTGGGGTTGCGGCACACTCTATATAAGCCGCACCTCCTCTATAATCAGGCACGAGTAATCTTTGTAACCATATCGATCAAATAAAAGCAAGCTTCAGGGCACGAGACGTACGGTTGTTACCTCCCCCGAGAGGGGCTTGAACTCGTTAAACACCGAGTGTTACACTTGCCCCGTAGTTAGGTTTTGCCCCTTATTCGTACTCCTAGTACTTATTGTCAGGATCGTAACCCCGACACCACCCCTACTCCCATCGAGTTGTTGACTTTCAGCCTAATTCTGGCCAGATTCGCCCTGTGCACCATTGGCAGCCCCCTGCTGCATCCGCCGGCTGATTCCCTTCTGAGCTACTCTACTCCGATACGCCTCAGAAGGGCGGAATGCCCCGCCGTCTGTGGCGCCTCCCACTCATGCGACCACCAGCACCAGCGACATCCCTTACCGGAGGTCACCATTAGCACCACCGCGTCTTCTCCACCGCGCCTCCTCTTTGTCGCCGCTGCCAGAGCCGACGAGGTCGATCTTCGGTCGGGGAGCAGCTGTTGCTCCCGGCGACCATCTCCCCTGGCCGGCAGCGCAGCTGCTGCTCGCAGCACCCCCGGAGGAGGATGTGGTCACCGTGCGTCGATGTGGACGACGTTGCGTCTCCGGCCTCCATGCCCGAGCTCCTGCTGGGAGAGGAGCTCTTGAACGACGCCCTCATCCTCACGCCTCACCCCCGCTATCCGCTCACCCCCCCCCTACACGGAGCCGTCGAGGCCGCTGTCGGCGAGCTGCCGCACCTACGTCGCCCCTTCTCCCATCTCTGGGATCTCTCTCTCACTCAGTGCTCTCATCGCTCCATCGGATCAATGAGAAGATAAGGAAGGGGGAGTGAGCGAGGGAGGAGACAATAGTGTTCGGGCGAGGACTCAAACAACCCGAACGACCACTGCGGCTGACGTGGCTGTGTGCCCTACTCTAAGATTGATGCGGCGCATCTAACGACGGAGAGCGTGTTCGGGCGAAGTAGTCACAGCCCACATGTGGGCGTTATCATTTGGAAAAAAAGATATACTACTTTGTAAATTGCACAATGATAGTACAAACAAGCAGATGCTAAGAGCATCTCCAGCCGCGCCCCCAACAAGGCCCCCAGGCGATTTTTTGGCCGCCGGCGCCAAAAAATCGGCCCAGTCACGCCCCCAAGGGCCCAATTTTTGCCGGCTCGGGCCGAAATTGGCGCCGGCGGACCAAACCCGAACCCGGCGCGCTGGGGGGCGCTCGGGGGCGCCGGGCGAATCGTTTTTGGCGCGAAAGAGCCGCGAGCCCTCCTTGCCAGCGACTCGTCTCACTTCTCGCCGCTTCGTCGTCCTCACCGCCTTGTTTCCCATGGCGAATCAATGCCAAAGCTGCCGCGCGCTGCCGCGCCGGTCAGCCTCCGCCATTGATGCCTCACGGACGGCGCAGTGAAGGCGTGACGACGCGCGTCCCCCCGCATGCCACGCGTAGACGAGGCCGCCACGCGTGCTCGCGCCGCCTTCGCATATATAAACTGACCCCAGCGTGCCGGTGGCACACACAGAGTCTCCACCGCCGACGCGCCCTATCTCCCCTTCCTCCCTCTCCCCTCGCCGTCCCAGTTCGTAAAAATGGCCGAATGATTCCCAGGCGACGGCGCGGCGGCGAACGGCTTCGGCCGCCGCCACCTTCATGAAAACGACGTTGGGCTCCTCTTCGAGGCCGAGTACCCGGTCCCGCCGGACATGCGGGTGCCCGGGGCATGGAGAATCAGCGTCGGCGGGGTCCCGGTGCCACCACCGCCCACCGGGGCGGCGCGTCGTGCGGAGATCGCGTGTATTCGCGCCTCTCTGCCGCGGGCGGCGAGGGAGGGGCCGCGCTATGTCCCCGACAGCCCGCTCTGGGAGCCCTACTTCCGCCGCCGTCACGTCGAGCAGCTCGAGGCCACCAACGGCGTCATGCCCTCCGGCAGGCCCAACTCCGAGGGGCGGCGCCGATGGTGGGGCGTGCCCGGCCGCATGCTGGAGGCCGTCCTCGAGTACATCGAGGGCGGCAACACGCCGAGGCTAGAGTACCCCTCCCCGCCGTCCTTCTCTCGCCGCCGTGGGAGCTCGTGGACGCCGATGCGCATGGACCCCGGGGCGTCCTCCTCCTCGTCCGGTCGGTCGACCGACTCTCCCTGCCTCCGCCCCGTCAAGCCAGAGCCCTAGGAGCCCCAGGACATGTCTGTCAGCCGGCGCACCCGCGGCTCCGGTATCCGCATCGCTAACTCCACCCCCGCTTCCGGGCGCCTTGTCCTCGTCGCGCCCAAGCCGGAGCCCAGTCTCCCCAGGAGTACGAGGAGATAGCCCGGCGTGGCTTCTCCGACGCAGACGCCCTGCGGTGGGCGCGACGACTACCTCTGGACGGAGATGACCCGGCAGACCCGGCCCCTGGAGGAGATCGCCGCCCGCAAGCGTGGGCGCGAGGACGAGCACGGCGTCGTGATCCTTGACAGTGACGACGACGAGGACGCCGCCGGACCGTCCAACCCGCCGCGCCAACCGGGGAAGGGTTGCAGCAGGGACGGCGGCCACGACGGAGGCGGCGGCCACGACGGAGGCGGCGACGACGACGACGATGACGACGACGACGACGGCAGCGGCGACGACTACACGCGGTTCTACAGCCTCCTCGGCATGTAGAACTGCAAGGGCGGCGGCTGGCGAGGAGCGGCGAGGCGAGCGAGACGGCGGGCGGGCCTAGTATTGTTTTTTTTATAAAATATTTTAAATATGTATGAGCGGGCGTGTTTGTGCCGTGTTTGGTCGAATTTGATTTGAAGCCGCCGAAATATGCATGAACTCACCGTATTTGCGCCGTTTAAAAAATCCCGTGGGCGCCGCGACTGGGTGGCATCATGCCCCAGTGCGCGTTTTGCGTCGGTGCGTCCCAGGGGCGATTTTTAGCGCCTCGGGAGGCTAACGGCTGGAGATGCTCTCATACACATAAGAAGTTGTGCCACTGCTAGTGCAAACAAGCAGATGCTCACGTGACTGCCCACGTAAATTGCACAGTGTTTTTTTACTGCAATCAGATCACTGTGTTTGCTGGACGGATCCAATTTAAGCCGCACATGGGTGAATTAAGGCCGCGACGCGCCGGCTCTAATCAAACACGTACGTACTGTACGCCGTGCGGGCTCTGTTGGTACGCCTGGATGGATGGATCCCTGGATCGATCGCACGGCCGGCCACGTGCGGTCAGAGGGTCCGGCCGGTCAAAGCACGGATGGGCGGCTACCCCGCCGTACAGCTGTCAGACACGTGGTGGTGGTGGGCGGGTGCATGCGCGCGCTCTCTCTCTATCATCGATCACCACCACGACACGGGCGCCACAGTCGAGTTTGCCCCATCCCGGGCTGATGGATGCGTCGCCTCGTCGTCGTCAAGTCGAGACGATCGCCGTCGGTTCAGGCGTTCAGCCACCCGCCGCGGCGCCGGGAATCCGGAACGGAACGTGCATGCATGCGTGCGCGGGCGTCGTCAATCAAGCGTGGTCTGCCCTGATCTCCCGCACGCATGCGTCCACCTCCGCTTATCCCCCCTGCCTCCCCCATTCCTCCTGCCATCGATGCAAGCTACTGGTAGATGTAGGGTCTAGAGCATATCCCAGCCAGCCGGCCTCCACTTGGTCTCTCTCTCCCTCTCTCTGGTCTGCTCATCCGTAGCTTGCACTGCATGCATGCATGGCGTCTACTAGTCTCCACTCTCCACCTCTCCCTTCCCATGCCCCCATGCTCCACTCCACCGCTGCACGCATGGCCGGCCCCTGCCACGACGCGATTCACGCCACGCACTCGCTGCGTCGTCCATGCATGGCTATGGCTTGGCCTGCAGCGACATCGAGCAATCCTCTGTACCCGGGCGCACGCGCGCCCTCTCATTTCCATCCATACTGTATCGTAACGTACAGAGCGCGCAGGCACAGCGATCAAACGGAACAGCGCCTCTTCCCCCACCCCACCTACGTGGCCACGTCTCAGCGCCTGCGTGCCAACGGAGCCGGCCAGGCCAGGGCAAGGGCAGCTCGCGCCGCGTCGCGTCGCGCGCACGGCCGAGTTAATCAATGCGATCTGCAGGTCAAAGATCGCACAGGCACAGCGACGTCTCTGCTTTGGTTCCTACCAATTCATAGTTAATCTGGGTGGGTGAGAATGTGAGATCACTTGACTGGAAACATTATCGTCCTATATCTAGCTGCCCGCCTACTTGCATACAAGTAACTGTAGTTGATTGGCGTAGCCCCGCGGCTCCAGGAGCACATATATGCGTGCGTGCGTGCATGAGCATGACCTCATGCCCTTGCTTTCCACTATTTGCACCCTGTCAGTGCTTAATCTAATTAGCTACTACTCAGATATAAGTAACTATATTACGCATGTCAGATCATAGTCGCACTACTCTAGCTAATTCAATATTGTTTGAACACTGCTACTACTCCGGACTCACTAGCTCATCAGCCAGTACTGTACAGAACAAACGATAGCTTAGATACTCCTAGCTAGCTAGACCGACGGGCAAGAGACTGGACCAGATGGCTAGGTTTCGAAGAAATTAATGGGGCGGACAAAGGCGCGCGCAGGGACGATGTCGATCTCCACTGGGCTTTACGATGGCAGTATTATTGTAAGGAGAGTATTAAAGCTAGCTAGCTAGCTAGGTGACGCCTGACGGTGTTGGTTTACCCAACTTAACACCCATTGTTTATGTGTTCAAGCTTATGCTTAACTTATCTTGCGCAGTATTGTATTGCATTGCACTGTATTGGAGGTTGAGCTAGATGCCCTGCGGTGGGGCCAACATGGCTACACTTGTACGGCGACAAAAACTGCTTTACATGGCCCGTGATGACCTAATTCTTCTCACGGTGGTGATACATGCTTTTGTTTTAGTAGCTTGTTCATTTATTTATTTTGAACACGGTACATATGCAAGCGCTCATACATACACGCATACATTCATTTTTATAAACGCACAAACACACATTCTGTCTTTATGAGGGCCTTCAAAACAGAGTAAGCCGACATATCATTTTAAGATTTACGAAGTTGCCATAGGCGGCGCCTCGTTGTCGACGAAAACGTCTCCTCTCACTGAAAGCGCATCGCCGAAAATGCTGAAATAAATCTACAAATAATGTGAGCGCCAGGACTTGAACCCGGGTGAGCTGAAAATACCATTGTCCCTCTAACCATTCAACCACAGGTTGGTGGGCTTGTTTATTTGCCCTGAGCGAGTTTCGTTGGTTGGTGGGCGAGTACGTACGCAGATATGTGAACGTAATGGTAGCTGTGGCAAATATATTAACAACTGCTCTACTATGATCAACATGGTAATTGAGAAATTACATAGTATATATTCCTCGGCGATAGGAGCCGAGACACGTATCAGTTCATGGCCGGATATGCCTAAACATGCAGTGGTAGATGCTGTCAATTGTCATACGTGCCAGACAGCTAGCATAATTGAGCAGCATGCATGCATGTGGCAACATGATGGTACTCCACATATGCAGTTGTGCATGCAGCTGATTAATCAGAAATATATCGACGAATCCATGTCCTTTTGCCTCGATCCAACCCTTTGATTGTATAGCTGATAATTATCCTTCTTCGATCGAACAATGATTGATTAACTGGCCGATTGCCTTGACAACCGTCACACACATATATAACTGCTTGAAAATGCAAGGTAATATACAAAGTTACAAACTAGGTCAACTATTATTCAATTTCAACATGCAAAGGCTCCAACAGCTAGCTAATTTGATAAACTCAACTAGCTAATTAACTATTTTAGGCATTCTGTGAATGGTATTGCTTACTTTTATTTTTCAAAAGTATATATCTAGCTTGCTAGATACTCATAGGACATGCTTCAAATAGTCCAAATCTGCATCCCTACATGAACATGTATATTTTCTCCCCTGGCCTGCTTGGATACTGATCTTAATTGTCAGGTCTTGCTTTATAACCAAAATCCAAGCTGATGGAGGGCAGGGAACTATTCTTTACAGCCTGTTGTTGGGGTGCACTGTTGATGATCTTAAAGCACATTAGCCAGTGTGCTAGCTGCTGCATGCTGTGTAGCTAGCCCTACCTGTTTTAAGCGATTAAAACATCAAGAAAGCCTGTCACGACGCTGTGCTTAGACAGAGGAGGGCAATAATTAGTGCCCGGCCGCTTTCTAATCAAAAAGCTGAAACACATAGCTTTCGTTCATATTTTTTCCCAACACCCGATTCCCGCCGTACGTGCGCGCATGCATGAAATATGGACGAATTGCAGATCAAACTGTGAAAAGGTTAGCAGCAGAAATTGCAGGCCGGTCGAGGCACTGACATCATGGGTTTGGTCATTTCGGGAAAAAGAGCAGCGCCTATTCTGGGAGTTACTTCCTGGTACAAAGACAAAGTACCAGAGTAACTTAACCTAATTAACATCGTCTTCAGCTTTAAGTAATCCGAGCTCCTGCATGCCTAGGTGAAATGCACTGAGAGGAGCTGATTAGATGGGTGGACGGGACAGGCCACGACGCGATTAATATAAGCACGGCTTAGCTAATCATGCTAGCTAACTAGCGAGCATCCAATGACCCGCCGGCCGGTTGATTAAGAAACTGGCGATGGCGGGCTAAAGCCCGATTAAAGTAGCCTGGCACGCAAGTGGGCAGGGGATTAGATTAACTAGATTAGACCGGACGATCTCTCAGAGCTGTGGGATTAAGATAATTAATCCCGCGCGGCGCTCTGTCCCGTCGATCGCCGGGCATGTGCCGTCGCCCGCGCTTGTCGCCTTGCGCCGTCGCCGTGGACGGCCCCTCGATCGCGCGCTGCCCTGTCCAGTTGTTAGCTTAGCGAGCGAGCTAGCTAATGATAACCATATACTTGTATAATCTTTTCGTTTGTTAATGCGCCTCTCTGACTTTAGCGCATCGATTGTTAACGACCCTTCCTCGAGCAGCCTAGCTAGGGTCGATCGATCGACAGTCTGTGTGCTGTGCGCATTATACTTTGCTTGCTTGATTGATTGGACTCCAATCCATCGAGATGAAGTGATGCGCCAAGTTGGCTGGCTCGCTGGCTGGCCGGCCGGTCTTAACCTGTGCTCGCCTAATCCGGGCTAGATACATGCAACTTGGAATCAATGGCGGCCGGCTCCATGTTTGCATGCATCCCTCCCTGTCATTTCATGGAATTATGTCCCCCCATTTTGAGATGTCCTGATCTGGAACCAGTGCTACTACATGGCGTCCCCATCGGTCGATCTTTTTTTAGATAGTAATCAAGGAAGGCCATCGTTGATTATTGGCCTGGTTTGGGTTAATTAGAGGGGTCTTGCTTGAGCTAAACCGACATCGAAATCAATCAGATAGGAGTACAAAATTGGTTGTTCAGGTGTATCTCTAACTTAAGATCCTCCTACGTTTTAAATACTGTCAACGGATCGCGAAGGATAGGGTTAACAACAGGCGCGCAGTGGGCGCGGCGTTCGGGGCGAGGGCAGGAGCGAGGAGGACACTTGTCGAGCAGCGGGCCTGCAAATGCCCTTTCCTTCGCTGTTGGTGTGGGGAGCCGATGAACAGCGGTTGCACTAGAGGCGGCACGTGGGATGGGGGAGCTCTTCACTGGGCCGTGGGGGCGAGGAGAGGGCCACGCGCACACGTGGGGGGCGGCCCCCGCGACGGGGACGCGCCCACCGGGTGGGTGCGCCGTGCGGTGCGGACGGAGCGCAGGGAGGGAGAACCGGAGATGTCACGTCGAATCTTTGACGACGCCCGCGCGTGATGGGCCGGCCGGCGGGCCACGCGGAGCAACTGGCGGGCCGCGCGCCCATGTGACGATGCCGGCCGGCGACATGCACGCAGGCGCCCGTCGATCGTTGCTCCCCCGCGCGCGCGCGGTGCCGTCACGTCCGCGAGCGAACATGGCGACGGCGACGAGGGAGGGGCCGGTGCCCGCCGCCGTCGCCGTCGATGCATCACACGAACGTCTCCCGAGTTGGCCCGGGAATCATGGGCTCGGTGTATGCAGCGGTAGTAGTGGAGATCTCACGGCCCACTAGCATCCCTTATGCCCTTCTTCTTCTTTTTTCAAGGGAAAAGAGCCGGATGAAATGAAATAGTAGTAGCCCGTGCTCGTACGGAGATTTGGCAGAGCGTGGTCCGGTCCCACACATATTTGCGCGAAAGCGAGGTGCATTTTATATTTGAAAAGGGCCAGAGAAAGGTAAATTCGAGTTGTTCCTGGCTAGTGCTGCCTGCCTGCTGCGTAAGAACCGGCACGGCATGGGCGGCAGGTATATTCGTTTGACAAACACAGAAAGTGGGCGGCAACTGGATTGATGAGAGATTTTTTCTAACCGAAATCTGCGAGCTCAAGGAACCAAAGCATATTTAACCTTTTGAAATCCGTGTGCTGGTTGATTGGAACCGGTGCAAGTTTTGACTCATCTCGATCGGAAACCGACTGTTGCAAACAAGCCCACGCATTGTTAAAACAGAAGGAGAACAAAATAAGGGAAGGTAGTTATGACATTTGAACTATTAGCATGGAGACAGGCAAACTGAACATAAACAGTGGACTCTCCAAAAAAGAATGTAGCTCAATGTCAACCATCTCCTCTTTTTTTTTTTGAGAAATTGTCACCGTTATAGTGGGAACCTTATTTCAGGAGTGGACTTTTTCAAGTTATCAAGATATTTCCAACCGTTGCTTTAAAAGAGTTGTGGGTGATGGCTGCAAGCAGGGACGGTGACAAACCCCAGCCACGCGGAGCGCCTATACCTTGCTTGGTACAAGATCTTTATGGGACGCTCGCTTGCAGCGCCACCTCAAATGGGTTGGGCCCAAAGTTTCCGTGTGCACCACCATATACACACGGTATATCATAACGTATCCGCGTTTAGTTTTTTTTTAATATTCTAACAAGGTATAAATACAAATATTCCAAAAATAAATATACTTAAATTTTTAAAATGTTGTGCGTTTAAAAAATGCTGATAGCATTGAAAAATGGTTCATTACGTTTTAAAAATGTTTACGCACATGGAAAAGATGTTCATGACATTTCCATAAAATATTTACATAATTTCTAAAAAAAAATTGCGTTAATTAAAAAGTGATTCATGCCATTTAATAAAAATGTTCACGTGTTTCAACAGATATGTTCATCACAACTCAACAAAATATTATTAAATGTAAAAATGTTGGGGTAGTTAAAAAACGTTTCATACCATTTAATATTTTCGTGCTTTTAAGCTAATGTCACGCGTTCCAAGCTTATGTGAGTGACATTTTAACAAAAATCTTTACAGAACATAAATAAATCACATAGTTAAAAAAATGTTTTCTACCATTCAGAAAAATGTACAATTCATATTAGAACATGTTATGTGTATATATGTATTTCAAAAAATGTTAACCAGATATATGAGAAATGTTCAACGTGTATAAAAAAATTGTTACATGTGTATATAAAAATGTACAACATGTATTAAAAAAAGTCAAACATGTATTCAGAAAATAAAAAACAGAAAGAAAAACACGACGAAAACCAAAGAAAACCAAAGAGAAAACAATAAAATCATGAAAACCTAAAAAAACACAACAAATAAAGAAAAATCCCATGGAATGTTGTAAAACTAAACCGGTGCATACAAACTTCCCAAAGCTTCTATACTAGGCCAACCCACTAAGGCAAGTCATAGACGAGTGCCAAACAGAGGTGACGCTATCATATGTCTTGATATGGGTGAGAAATAGCTTCCATGCTCGATGCCCGTGCGTAGGGGCTGCGGCTATGTCCCGTGTGTTGGGGAACACAATAATATTAAAAAAAATCTTACGCACACGTAAGATCTATCTAGGTGATGGATAGCAACGAGAGAGAAAGAGTGTTGTCCACGTACCATCGTAGACCGTAAGCGGAAGCGTTATGACAACGCGGTTGATGTAGTCGTACGTTTTCACGATCCGACCGATCCTAGCACCGAAGGTACGGCACCTCTGCGATATGCACACGTTCGGTGACGTCCCGCGAACTCTAGATCCAGCTGAGTGTCGAGGGAGAGTTTCGTCAGCACGGCGGCGTGATGACGGTGATGATGAAACTATCGGCGCATGGCTTCGCCTAATCACTGCAACGATATGACCGAGGTGGATTATGATGGAGGGGGGCACCGCACACGGCTAAACAATGTCAACTTGTGTGTTTTAGGGTGCCCCCTGTTGGGGAACGCAGTAATTTCAAAAAAATTCCTATGCACACGCAAAATCATGATGATGCATAGCAACGAGAGGGGAGAGTATCGTCTACGTACGCTCGTAGACCGTAAGCGGAAGCGTTATGACAACGCGGTTGATGTAGTCGTACGTCTTCACAATCAACCGATCCCAGCACCGAAGGTACGACACCTCCGCGATCTGCACACGTTCGGCTCGATGACGTCCCACGAACTGACGATCCAGTAGAGCTTCGAGGGAGAGCTTCGTTAGTACGAGGCGTGATGACGGTGATGATGTTGCTACCGGAACAGGGCTTCGCCTAAGCACCGCTACTATATGACCGAGGAGGATTATGGTGGAGGGGGGCACCGCACACGGCTTGGAACAATCAACTTGTGTGTTCTAGGGTGTCCCCCTGCCCCCGTATATATAGAAGCAAGGGGGAGGCCGGCCGGCCCTAGTGGCGCCCAAGGAGAGGAGGAATCCTCCTCCTAGTAGGAGTAGGATTCATCCTTTCCTAGTCCTACTAGGAAGGAGGAAGGGGAAAGGAAAGAGAGGGAGAGGGAAAGAGGGGCCGCACCCCCTCCCTAGTCCTATTTGGACTCCCCTTGGGGGGGGGGGCGCCACCTCCTGGGCTACTGCCCTCTCTCTCCCCTAAGGCCCACTGAAGCCCAATACTTCCCCGGGGGTTCCAGTAACCCTTCTAGCACTCCGGTTTTCTTCAGAATCACCCGAAACACTTCCGGTGTCCGAATACAGCCGTCCAATATATCGATCTTTATGTCTCGACCATTTTGAGACTCCTCATCATGTCCGGGACTCCGAACTACCTTCGGTACATCAAAACACATAAACTCATAATACTGATCGTCACCGAACGTTAAGCGTGCAGACTGTTGGGGATATTACTACTGGAGGTAAACCGGCCTTATGTAGCCGGATTGACTCTTTGAAGATTAGAAGCCCATGAAGATGTGAGGATAATGGCGCTTTAAGGAAGGCCCAAGGCCCAAAGAAGGGTTATAGCCTGTAAATGTAAACCGACCTAGTCAAATAATTTGTATGATAAGATAGGGAGAGTAGAGACCGAACCGGACACGTTTATGATCCGGCTTCGGGGCTCTGTAGTCCGGCGGGCGTCAACCTATGTATATAAAGGGACGACCCGGCCGCGGTTTAGGGACAGACAACAACAACTCGAGAGCTAGACAAAGCGACTTCGCTCCCTGGCCTTCGAAACCCTAGCAATACCAATCACAACAAGACGTAGGCTTTTACCTTCCTCGAAGGGGCCAAACTAGTATAAAATTCCCCGTGTCCCTTTTCCGGTTTAACCCCTTAAGCTAACCCATAGCAATGGCTCCACGACTAAGTCCTTTCATGAGGACATCTGCCGTGACAAACCCACGACAGTTGGCGCCCACCGTGGGGCTATCGCATGATGGTTTTGAGTTCTTGAAGGGCAGCTTCGATGGACTTAAGGGATACGCTGTGGGCCGGATGACGAAGAGTCGTCGCGGCAAGCTCTACATCGACAACGCAGGATGGGGTCCCGAGGCCGATTCAATCGAATACGGGTACCGGGTCCCCTTTGGTGGGATTCACGTCTTCATCGGCAAGATCAGCGAACCAGCCCCCGAGCCGGACATCTACACCGACATCATCGAAACGGCTCGGTGTGCAAGTTCTTCACCGGTTCAGCTCGAGGCAAGGCATGTTTTCGTAGGTGTCGTCCATGGATCGAGGTACGAGGATGGACCGGTGTCTGATGGAGAAACCGTAGTCTGTTCTGATAGCGAGTCTTCTGGAGAGACCGAATCACTTTACCAGTTGCAGGACGGCCGGATTGAGAGAGGATCCGAGGGAAACAGTATTCCGGATTCCCCCGGTCTGCCAAACTGGGCCGCCATCTTCATGGCCGGCACACAATTGGCGCCTCATTCATCTACCGCTGCAGCAATGCTCTCCGGTTCAACGACGGCCACACCAGCAGGGGCAGGAAGCTCGGCGCCGCCTCCGGCCCAAGTCTTGTCTGATTTGTTCGACGCTTTGGCAGCGTTGATGTTCGCAGAGGTGGATACAGCAGCCAGGGATCAGCACAATGCGGAGATTGCAAAGGTGAAAGATCAGATAGCCCAGGCTAAAGCGGACCTGGCAACAGAGAATGCTAGGATGGCTACAGAGCGGGCTGAATTGGAAGCACAGGCCTACCGGATTAGACTGGATCAGAATGCTTCAAAGGAAGTCCTGAGAAGAAGGTATCGATCACATCTCCCGTCGGTTTATGAGCCGCAGAATCTTTTCAACACACCAGGTGCAGGAGCTGGGAACCAACCGACGCTAAACCGGATGGGGGCGCCGGAACAGGAGTGCCGGTTCAGCCACGCACGACGGACCCGCCTCGCCAGAACAACGTTGTGCCATCGACGCTGCCCGGGCATTATTCCAACCCGTTGGACAACATTGTGGCCGCCGCTTCATGCCTGGCGGCCCTCCCAACCGACGGCGAGTCACCAGTTGCAGTGGAAGCACGTCGGGCCAGGGATCTCCTTCAAATAGCATTAAATCAATAGCAGGCGTATTCACACGGTCGTGAGAGGATCCATTCCACTCCCCGTCCAAGCCGGAGTTATAGCAAACACGTGGAGGACGAACCGGCCGTGTCCAGTAGCGCACGTCGCTGAAATTCACCACGAGGGAACAACCCGGCCGGGGGAGGCGCTAATGCGCAAGATGTTGTGGACCATGGCCGCGCACGTCAGGAGGCCGAGTTGACGGCTCGACTCGGAGCACGACAGCATACTCCGGTTCACCCCACGGCCTCCGTGGAGCCAGGGGTGATGTTCAGTTCCTTAGGGGTGCCGTGTTTAACTCCCGCTTTGCGTAATGTGAGACCGCCCAAGGATTTCAAGGGACCTCGTAAGGTACCAAATTACACCGCCGATTTGCAACCAGAGGCGTGGGTGGAGAGCTATGAGATAGCAATGGAGATGTTAGATGTGGATGAGGCAGTGTGTGCTTAATATTTCACCATGATGTTGGAAGGAACAGCTCGCACTTGGTTGAAGAGCTTGCCGACCAACTCTGTTGGATCATGGGCCGAATTGAAGCACCGGTTTATCCAGAACTTCAAGGATACGTGTAAGCAGCCAATGTCAATCGTAGATCTGGCCGCTTGTGTCCAAGAGGAAGGGGAGTCCATGACCCATTGGGTCAAACGGGTCTCGGCGATTTTGCATTCATCAGATCGTATCAATGCAGACACTGCAGTGTTAACATTAGAGGGCAATTGCCGTTTCAAACCGTTAAAACAGATGTTGGGAAGGCTCAAACGTCACTGCAATGACATGTCAACACTCATGGCCGCTTTGGTTAAATATGCCGATTCAGATAATACCAAGGATCCGGATTCAGAGGAGGACAAACCGGAGAAGGTAAGAAGAACGGCAATGCCAAAGGTCAACAACATAACCCGGCAGGTCATGGAAACGGTGGTAAGCGCAAGGCCGACAGTAGCTTGGACTTTGTTGCAAATACCAACGCGCAGGAGAATGGCCAGCGCCGTAAAGGCAAGTAGCCCCAGAGGGGTGGAGGTTCAGGCAACAATTTCGAGCGCTTGTTAAATCAGCCCTGTCCAAAGCATGGATCGAAGGAGAAGCCGGCATCACATCTTTGGAAAGACTGTTATATCATGCGGGATTTCAAGAATTCCAATATGTTCCATTATGACAACGGCCCGCCCGGCGGTTCAGGAGGAGGTTTCCACGGGCCGGGTTACGGAGGTGGTGGTTCCGGTTCAGGGTTTCCAGGCAACCAAACCGGACACATCAATCAAGGGCACCAAGGCAACCAGGGAGGTTACAACCATCAGGGGAGTCAGCAGCAGCAGCAGTCGGGTTATCAGAGCAATCCCAAGCAGCTAAACAGCGGGCAATATCATATCTTCACTACTAGTTTGTGCAAACGTGATCAGAAACTTCACAAAAGGGCAGTAAATTCTGTTGAGTCGGCAGTACCTCAGTATTTACGCTGGTCTGAGCAACCTATCTTGTGGAGTAGAGATGATCACCCCCCCCCGGGTTGATAATCCAGGTCACTTGGCCCTGGTGGTAGCCCCTCAAGTTGGGGGATACAAGTTCACTAAAGTGCTCATGGATGGGGGAAGTAGTATTAATATTTTGTATTATGATACATTCAGCCGTATGGGGTTGACAGATAAGGATCTTAAACCGTCAAATACGGTCTTTCATGGTGTGGTGCCTGGTAAGTCTGCATATCCTGTTGGCAAGATAGCTTTGGAGGTAGCTTTTGGAGATGACTACGATTCAAGGTCAGAAACATTGACGTTTGAGGTGGTAAAGATCAAAAGTCCGTACCACGCCTTGTTTGGGTGGCCGGTTTATGCTAAGTTTATGGCAAGGCCATGTTATGTTTATCTACAGCTTAAAATGCCAGGTCATAAAGGGACTATCACAGTACATGGAAGTAGAAAGATTGCTTTGGAGTGTGAATAAGGCGATGCGGCTTATGCTGAGTCGGTTTGTGCCACGGAGGAGTTAACATTCTATAAGGAGCAAGTTGATCCGGCAGACATGACCTCTTTAAAAAAGCCAATTACGGAGCATGATCCAGCGTTGAAGTTCAAATCGGCTACAGACACTAAGATGGTTGACTTTGTTCCCGGAGATTCATCCAAACAGTTCAGCATCAGCGCTAACCTGGATCCCAAATAGGAAAGCGCGCTCATTGAGTTCATCCGTGAGAATCGGGACATCTTCGCATGGAAACCTTCTGACATGCCAGGTGTACCGAGGGAACTCGCTGAGCACACACTCAACATTGATCCCAAGTTCAAACCGGTCCAGCAGTTCCTCCGCCGTTTCAACGAGGAGAGACGCAAGGCTATAGGTGAAGAGGCAGCCCGTCTATTGGCTGCTGGGTTTATTGTCGAAGTTTTTCATCCAGAGTGGTTAGCCAATTCGGTGCTGGTTCTTAAGAAAAACGGCACTTGGCGCATGTGTGTGGACTACACAGATTTAAACAAGGCTTGCCCTGCAAACCCCTTTGCTCTCCCTCGCATTGATCAGATAATTGATGCTACGGCGGGTTGTGACCGTTTGTGTTTTCTGGATGCTTACCAGGAGAAGACAACCTTCATAACTCCCTTTGGAGCCTTCTGCTATGTTTCCATGCCCTTTGGACTCAAGAGTGCCCAGGCGACTTACCAGCGATGTGTTCAGAATTGCCTTCATAAGCAAATTGGGCGCAATGTTCATGTGTATGTGGATGATATTGTGGTCAAATCCAGAAAGGAGGGGACATTGATAGATGATCTACGGGAAACCTTTGAAAATCTCCGGGTTTACAAGATGATGCTCAATCCGGAGAAGTGTGTTTTCGGTGTCTCAGCAGGCAAGCTCTTAGGCTTTCTGGTTTCAAATAGAGGCATTGAGGCTAATCCGGAAAATATTGCAGCAATTACATCCTTGGCTAAACCGGCATGTATTAACGATGTTCAACGTCTGGCCGGCCGGATTACAGCCTTGAGCCGGTTTATCAGCCGCCTTGGAGAGAAGGCCATCCCCTTATATCAGATGCTCAAGAAAACAGATAACTTTGTCTGGAGTGAGGCAGCTGATAAGGCGTTCGAGGATCTGAAGAAGCAGCTAGCTGAACTGCCCGTGCTTGCAGCGCCGATTGATAAAGAGCCATTATTATTATATGTGGCTGCTAATGCCCGGGCTGTTAGCGTAGCCATTGTGGTAGAGCGCAAGGAGCCCGGCAAGGAGTATCCGGTTCAACGGCCAGTTTATTATATCAGTGAGGTGCTCATTGAGTCAAAACAGAGGTATCCACATTGGCAGAAACTGGTGTATGGGGTGTTTATGGCAAGCCGGAAGCTTAAACACTATTTTCAAGGCCATCCCATCACAGTGGTCAGTTCAGCTCCTCTGGGCGACATCATTCAAAACAGAGAGGCAACTGGCCGGGTTGCCAAGTGGGCCATTGAGCTTGGACCTCATGGGCTCAAATATATACCCCGCACGGCGATCAAGTCCCAGGCACTTGTGGATTTCATCAACGATTGGACAGAGTTACAGGCACCTGAAGAGAAACCAGATAATACATATTGGACTATTCATTTTGATGGGTCCAGACAGTTGGAGGGCTCGGGGGCTGGAGTCGTATTAACTACCCCACGAGGTGACATGTTTTGTTATGTCCTCCGTTTAATGTTCCCTTGTACTAACAATGCAGCTGAATATGAGGCTTTACTCCACGGTCTTCGGATGGCTAAAGAGATAAATTTGAGCCGGGTTAAGTGCTTCGGCGATTCAGATCTAGTGGCTCAGCAGGTATCTGGCACTTGGGATTCTAAGGACCCACTCATGGCTGCATATCGGCGAGAGGTGGACGCAGTGGCTGGTCACTTTAAAGGTTATCAGGTGGACCATATAGACCGGCAGAAGAATGAAGTGGCGGACGCTTTAAGTCATCTTGGTTCCCAACGTAAACCAGTTCCGCCCAATGTCTTTCTTGATGTGTTGCACAACCCGTTAGTCAAAATACCAACCGAAGAAGATTTGGCTATTCCTGATCCGGAGGCTCAGTTGGTGGCAGCTCTGCATGCCATACCGGATTGGACGATCCCATATCTGGATTACATGAACCGGGCGAGTTACCAGATGAGGAAACGTTGGCTCGACAGATAATCCGGCGTTCCAAGTCCATGACCATACTCAACAGGGAGTTACATCGTTACAGTGTTTTAGGAGAAATTCAGCGTTGCGTTTCTCCTCAAGAAGGTCGTGAGATTTTGCGATAAATCCATGAAAGGGATTGCGGTCACCACGTCGGTTCAAAGTCATTGGTTGCCAAAGCTTTTCGCCACGGTTTTTACTGGTTGACGGCGCATGCTGATGCGGAGGATTTAGTCAATAGATGTGATGGATGTAAAAAATTTGCCCGCCATGCGCACGTTCCGGCTCAAGAGTTGCGGATGATTCCAATTACGTGGACGTTTGCAACTTGGGGGCTTGATATGGTTGGGCCCTTCAAGCGCTCTAAGGACAAGAAGACCTACCTGTTAGTAGCAGTTGATAAATTCACTAAATGGGTGGAGGCAGAGCCAGTCAGCAAGTGTGATGCAGCCACGGCAGTTCAATTCATCAAAAAGGTGATATTCCGGTTTGGCTTTCCACACAGCATTATAACAGATAATTGTACTAATCTATCAAAAGGTGAGATGGAAGAATTCTGTCAACGTGAGCACATCCGGCTTGATCTAGCATTAGTGGCTCACCCCCAATCTAATGGTCAAGCGGAAAGGGCAAATCAAGAAATTCTACGGGGTATCAAACCAAGGCTTATGGTTCCCTTAAAGCGGACGCCGGGTTATTGGGTTGAGGAGCTACCTTATGTGTTATGGAGCATCAACACCACACCCAATAGGTCTATGGGTTACACACCTTTCTTCATAGTTTATGGAGCGGAGGCAGTTCTTCCTAGTGACATCCGTCATGATTCGCCCCGTGTGGCAGCCTATGTTGAAACTGATAATGAGAAGGCACGTCAGGATTCTCTGGACCTGTTGGATGAAGAGCGTGATCTTGCAGCAGCACGTTCGGTGATTTATCAACAAGATCTTCGACGTTATCACAACCGCCGGGTTAAAACTAGAACCTTTCAAGAAGGTGATTTGGTGCTTTGGCTCATCCAGGATCAGACTGATATGCACAAGTTATCCCCTCCTTGGGAAGGACCCTTTGTGGTCAGCAAAAATCTGCACAACGGATCTTACTACCTCATTGATGTTCGAGAGCATGAAGACTCACGTCATTCGGAGGAGGAGACAAAGCGGCCATGGAACATAGCTCTCCTTTGGCCTTACTATACTTGAAGCCATAGGCTCTTCATCTGTACATATTTATGACAGTGTATATATATCATATAATAAACTGGAGCCTCCGTTATAAGGGGGTATCTGTTCTTTCTTATATCATGTGTGTGCTTTTACAAGTTAACTGACAAAGCGGAGTCTTTGTTAAACCGGCTTTAGCAGCTGCATAGAGATAAAGAAAATCACTAGGGGGCTTGGTCATGTTTGAACCACAGCTACACCTCTTGATAGGCGTTTCAGCCACAAAAGGAAAAACTTGTGGAGCCAAAGAGAGTGTTGTACACAGTACAGACTCAAACATAGGCGCACACTGAGCATCGCTCACAAAGTTACTTGGGGGCTCTTTTTTGCAAAGCAACAAAGAGTTTGAAAGGACCCTCGTAATTGGCTATCAAGCCACGACTTGGAAGGCTGGTGTATTCACCTAAAAACCCGGGTTAGCCTGCCTTCATCAAGTAAGCCACTCCTATCCAGGTAATCTTGGTATGACCCATCGAACGTTTGACAAGTCAATCTTTTATAGACCCTAAACTTGTCATAGTTAAAACGATGATTGGTTAATTGGAGGCCCATCTTAAAAGGCTTTGTTAAATGGTTTAACTCAGAGGCCTGGCAGCCCATGAAAAGCCTCGATTTGGAGCCTGGCAGCTCGTAAAAAGCCTCGCATATTTTCCTATTTGAATGTTGTTTATTGAAAATCATAAGTATTTTTTGATAAACCGGCGTCCTTGACCCGGTTTGCTTTTCAACGACTAGTTGTTGGCACATGATCAATTATAAACCGGTGTTCATTGACCCGGTCTGGTTTGACTAAATCACCAGTGTTATAAAGAAAATCCGGTAGTTATACCGGTCCGGTTTAATATATAGACTAGCATTATGAAGATGAAATTATAAAACGTCCCAGATTGGTGTTAACACCTTTGCTGTATACACGTTTGATCAATCAATGAGGTATGTTCTGTACATTATTTTTTGTACAAACACTTGATTATTCATCTAAAGTACTATACACTTCTTGGATATTATGACATGTCTAGCGGTAAAACGCTAGACACTTTTAAGTTTTTTGTACCCAGGAAGGCAATTCATCATGGGTTATGCATAAAATATATCCCGAAGGGTGGCACAGATTATCACAAAGCATTACGAAACATGCTCGATGGCATGGCAGATAAACAGAGTTTCAGCTATCCTATTACATGAAGCTTCAAAGCGGCTCAAACAGTGCCATTGTTTTTACAGTAGCCATATAAACCGGCGACGGGATCAGGACTCTTCATCACGACAGCTTGATGGTTGCGGATCAGTTGATGTAGGCACTTCTTCATCCCTCCCCAGACGCTGGAAATCAGCCGTTGACCAATCGATTCCGGTTAAAGCTTGGAACACTGCTTCCTCATGGATAAGATCAGAAGGGTTAATATCAGGGGCGTAAGTGTGCTTACGAATCGGAGGCACAAGTTCTTCGACTTCATGGATGTCGGCCGGCTGTCTTTTCCCTTCTGCATCATAAAACGGTTGAAAATGGGACAAATCGGTATCCTCAGCCAACTTGCTGGCCGCTGGCCGCATCTGTTTGGTCAGCCGCCGAAGATCATCATTGTCGAAGTTTGAACCGTCTTCTTTAACGCCTGGATATCCTTTAATGATATCCTCCGCTTCAAGGTCTGGAATCCAGGCCTTGGCTCGAATAAGGGTGGTTAAAGCTCCTGCTCTGGCAGTGGCTCTCTTCAACTCGGCAATACGGGCTGGTAACATGCCCAGCTTCTCAAGGGTTTCTTTAATCAAAGTTGGAGCCGGTTTGTTATAAGTCGTCGTAATAATGGCCCGCTGAGACCCAGAGTATAGCTGCTCAACCAATGTATATGCCGCTTTGTGCTTCATCCGCATATCTGCACCAAGATGAGTGATCCGAGTGCCTGCCAAAGATTTTATCAACATTTTGGTCAGTTTTAAGATTCATTGACTGGCGCAACATACATAAGCAGACACTTACCAAAGATAGCAGAGGTCATAGCATTGATTTGGCGCTTCAAACCGGCTAGTTCTTCAACCACTGGTTTCAGGGCTGCCTCGCTGTCTACAGCTCTCTTAGTTAAACCGGCCTTTTCGGTTTCCCATTCAGCACGATCTTGGTTGAAGGATTCTTTCAGCTTTCCCATTCCGGCCAGGGCCTGGGTCAGCTCCTCTTTGGCTTTTGCAGCTTCGGCTTGTTGAGATTTCACATTTTCTTACAAGTCAGAATTTCGGGCATCTTTGCTTCTCAGTTCAGCCTGCAACATTGAAGGTATATTCAACACACAACATATTTATGCACTAAGTATAAAGCATATAACAAGTTATACACTTCATACTTGGGGGCTAATGCATATTTTCTCTCAAATACTACACTCTATACAAGTCTCTAGAACAATGCAAGCATTATCCTTGACACTTGGGGGCTAATGTGTGTCTGTTCTAAAACGGCTGTGTGGATTAAAAACCGGATTAACTTGCCAAGTTAAACCGGCCTTTGGGGGCTATGCTGCAGAAAGTTATCTAATTTTTTCAAGATGAGTCTTATCTATTATTGGCGACACGCCATTGCAAGGATCAATGATGGGATGCTTGAAGTGTTACAAAGACCCAGTTTGTGATTAACAATCATAAAACGGCCCTTGGGGGCTACTTGGGATAGTGTTTCAGCTATAAATCAATATACAAAGGGAGAAGAATTTACCTCATATCGCTCTTTCATCAAGTTTACCAAACTGGCTTCATAATCCCGGCTTGAGTGCAGACGGTTCAAGAAGCCGAAGTGAAGCTCATCAGCGTTAAGATGAGCATACTTTGATAAGTCACTGCTCCATTTACCTTTATCCCTAGCAATTTGCTCTTCTTTGGCACTATGTTGAGCTAAAATAACGGGATGGCCAGGAGAGCTGTGGCCTATTCCAGTAATAATAACGTCATCACCTTGGCCTTTAGGATTTTTGGTGGATGATGATGGAATTTCAGTGTCTTTCATCGGACTGGCTCGGCTTGGTTCTGCCGGTTCAGTATCGGGTGCGGCAGGCTCAGCATCTGTTGGTTTGTCGGTATGTTGGCCTTCAAGGGGCGGATCATCAAAAGTAGTTTCAGGATGGGGGCCTTTCGGTTCACCAGTCTGTTCTGGTTCACCTCTTGGTTCTTCTTCTTCGGCGACAGGGTCTTCTAGCGGATTGGTGACCCGAGCTTTCTTGTTGGGTCTGGCTTTGGCCCTGCAAACAGAATAAAAAAGGATTAACATCCTATTCAAAGGATGTAGGGCGCATTGAAAGGAAAGGTTTTTACAACTCACCCAGCCACAGTTTTCAAAGGGGGAGTTGAGTTGATGTCGATTCACCAGAAGAGGAAGGAGGTGTCACCTGATAATTTGAATCGGGCGGATTAAGAGGCTGCCTGAAATAACCTACCTTGGGGTAAGAATGGTCAGAAGTAGGAGAGACCTCAGACCGGCGCTTTCGAACCAGAGTGTTAGGTAAACCGGTTGAAGTGACCTGTTGGCCACTGTGCCGGGTTGTCCGGCGAGCTTCATGCTGTTGAGTCTTCAAAATAAATGTTGGATCCAAGTGAGCAAGAGGGTGAGAAAAGCTTACTTTCCGGATTGCTTGGCGAGTTTTTTGTGTTGGCATAGAGTCTGAACCGGAGGAAAGGGTAATTACCTCTACGTCATCAGCTCGACTAGCTTATGCATCCTCCTGAGGAAGATCATTGTTAACAAGATGCATAAAAAGAGAGCCAAGTGAGTCAAGTTCTACCTCAACTTCTGGATCATCAGTATCATCATCAAGTTCCATATTAATCCGGTCAGCCGTTTTCTGCTTTGACGTCCGTTTTACGGCTTTGGTCTTTGGGCGGGATGGCTTGACCGCTTTGTCTCTAGTTGGTTTTGCCGCTTTCTCTATGGATTTCCATTTCCAGAAGGGGTCATCACCCTATATATATAAAGAATAAGGGTTACACATTGTATAAGTTAAAGATATTAGAGATCAAGAGTAAGTGTAATGCTTACAGCAGGCGGTTTGTTCTTGGCATAGAAGGGACTCAGACCGGTTTGACTATAGACCAGTTCCGATTCATTCAGAATCTTCTTTACACCTTCAGTAACTTCTTCTTCAGATAATTGGATGTTGCAATGGCGTTGGGGGTCGTCAACCTCACCGGTATATTCGCACATTAAACCGGGACGCCGGCTTAGCGGCAATATACTCCAGGATATCCAACAGCGCACAAAATCCACGCCTGTTAAACCGTTTTCCATAAAGGCCCGGAGCTTGGTGAGTTGAGGAGCGTATTTCGCCCTTTCTAAAGAGCTCAGGCGTTGTGGCATTGGGTGAGTATTGGATAGTCTGTGATCACGAAAGCCGGGGAGGGAATTTTCATCCTCAGGCGAAGTGTCTCTACAATAAAACCATGTTTGGTTCCATTCCTTTGGGTGACTATGATGTTTGGCATGAGGAAATTCCACTTCTTTCCGCTTCTGAATCGAGACACCACCAAGTTCTGTGTTCGGGCCATTTACAAACTCTATGCGCCGGTTTAAGTGAAAGAAATCCCGGAACAGTTCTACAGTTGGTTCTTCTTGTAAATATACTTCACAGAAGACCTGGAAGTTGCATAAGTTGGAAACTGAGTTGGGACCAATATCTTGTGGATGCAGTTGGAAGCTGGCAAGCACATCTCGATAAAATTTTGACCCTGGCGGTTTGAAACCACAGCCTATATGGTCAACAAAGACCACCACCTCGCCCTGCCTTGGGGTTGGAGGATTTTCTGTTCCTGGTACTCGCCATTTGATCTCAGTTTTCTTAGGCAGAGAGCCGATGCCAACCATCTCATTCAACTGAGCCTCAGTAACCCGGGAACGAGCCCAGTTGCAGGCAGTGAATTGTTTGGCCATTGCAAAGCAAACACATTGAAAATGAAAGGCCGGTTTATAAATTACATGATTATATACAAGAGACAAGGGAGTAAGAAACATACTGATATGTGAAATGGTACAACCCGGAGACTAATGCAATAAGAGAAAAAGGGTATACTAGCACAGGATTTCTCAGACACTGTTAAACCGGAGCATAATTATGAAGGTAAAATGCTCCTCCGGTTTATCAGAGGGCTAATGGCATAGACTGTTTATACAAGGTCAAACCGCTTATATTGGTGCGAGGAGAAACGGATCTCACAGGAACATAGAAACAGATCTCACAGTGACATATAAAACTCTCGGATCTAAGATAAGACAGAAAAGCAAAAATAATTGGATCTTGAAGGGGTGCAGAACTGAAGCAAATTATGACAGACTAAATCAGTTCTTTGCGCATAAGGATTTGTGATGACCATGGTAGGTTAGCTACGGCAAGAGATACGTCAAGCATGAAGTGTTCATCTACATACTAAAGGAAGAACAGGGAAGAACAGCACTGATGAACTTCGGAAGAACTGCGAAGAACGTCAAAACCCTAGAACAGATCTGTGGCGAAAAAAGCAGAGAACTTACCAGAGCTGGTGAGGAAGCGGAAAGGCGCCGCAGTATTCTGGTGCGTTCAGGGTGATGCAGCGGCAGGGTCGGAGTAGAGGTGACGGTCGACGGTGGCGGCGGAGCTCTAGAGGCTGAGCGGCGCAAGGAAGATGACGCGAAGAGGCACGGGGGGGGAGGTGAAAATGACCGCTCGGCCCTATTTATAAGGTGAAGCGATAAAACGGCAAGCACGAGAATCGAGGAGCCCAAAAAATGGATAAGTTAATAAAGGTGTCGCCTCGATGACTGAATATATATTAAATGAAGGTAATCTCTGACATCAATGGATGGATGACATCAGGGCGGTTTATCATAATTTTGAAATATAATGTCATGGAGGTTTACAAGATCAAAGTGAAGATAGGAGAGAAGATTTTTTCTAAGTATGGAAGATTGACATGAACAAGTTCAAACCAATCTGGGGCCTAATGTTGGGGATATTACTACTGGAGGTAAACCGGCCTTATGTAGCCGGATTGACTCTTTGAATATTAGAAGCCCATGAAGATGTGAGGGTAATGGCGCTTTAAGGAAGGCCCAAGGCCCAAAGGCGGGTTATAGCCTGTAAATGTAAACCGACCTAGTCAAATAACTTGTATGATAAGATAGGGAGAGTAGAGACCGAACCGGACACGTTTATGATCCGGCTTCGGGGCTCTGTAGTCCAGCGGGCGTCAACCTATGTATATAAAGGGACG
The DNA here is from genome assembly GCF_056163025.1 of Triticum urartu. Classification (NCBI taxonomy): domain Eukaryota; kingdom Viridiplantae; phylum Streptophyta; class Magnoliopsida; order Poales; family Poaceae; genus Triticum; species Triticum urartu. The sequence goes on from NC_141878.1 coordinate 492,279,208, forward strand.
ACCCGGCCGCGGTTTCGGGACAGACAACAACAACTCGAGAGCCAGACAAAGCGGCTTCGCTCCCTAGCCTTCGAAACCCTAGCAATACCAATCACAACTAGACGTAGGCTTTTACCTTCCTCGAAGGGGCCGAACTAGTATAAAATTCCCCGTGTCCCTTGTCCGGTTTAACCCCTTAAGCTAACCCGTAGCGATGGCTCCACGACTAAGTCCTTTCATGAGGACATCTGCCGTGACAAACCCATGACACGGACCCTGCGGGTTCGAGAACTATGTAGACATGACCGAGACATGTCTCCGGTCAATAACCAATAGAGGAACCTAGATGCTCATATTGATTCCTGCATATTCTACGAAGATCTTTTATCGGTCAAACCGTATAACGATATATGTTGTTCCCTTTGTCATCGGTATGTTACTTGCCCGAGATTCGATCGTCGGTATCTCAATACCTAGTTCAATCTCGTTACCGGAAAGTCTCTTTACTCGTTCCGTAATGCTACATCCCATAACTAACTCATTAGCTACATTGCTTGCAAGGCTTATAGTGATGTACATTACTGAGAGGGCCCAGCGATACCTCTCCGACAATCGGAGTGACAAATCCCAATCTTGATCCATGCCAACTCAACAAACACCATCGGAGACACCTGTAGAGTACCTTTATAATCACCCAGTTAAATTGTGACGTTGGGTAGCACACAAAGTGTTCCTCCAGTATTCGGGAGTTGCATGATCTCATAGTCATAGGAACATGTATAGTTATGGAGAAAGCAATAGCAACAAACTAAACGATCATCGTGGTAAGCTAATGGATGGGTCAAGTCAATCACATCATTCTCTAATGATGTGATCCCGTTAATCAAATGGCAAGTCATGTCTATGGTTAGGAAATGTAACCATCATTGATTCAACGAGCTAGTCAAGTAGAGGCAAACTAGTGACACTCTGTTTGTCTATGTATTCACACATGTACTAAGTTTCCGGTTAATACAATTCTAGCATGAATAATAAACATTTATCATGATATAAGGAAATATAAATAACAACTTTATTATTGCCTCTAGGGCATATTTCCTTCAGTCTCCCACTTGCACTAGAGTCAATAATATATATTACATTGTAATGATTCTAACACCCATGGAGTCTTGGTGTTGATCATGTTTTTCTCGTGAGAGAGTCTTAGTCAATGGGTCTGCAACATTCAGATCCGTATGTATCTTACAAATCTCTATGTCTCCCTCCTTGACTTGATCGCGGATGGAATTGAAGTGTCTCTTGATGTGCTTGGTTCTCTTGTGAAATCTGGATTCCTTTGCCAAGGCAATTGCTCCAGTATTGTCACAAAAGATTTTCATTGGACCCGATGCACTAGGTATGACACCTAGGTCGGATATGAACTCCTTCATCCAAACTCCTTCATTTGTTGCTTTCGAAGCAGCTATGTATTCCGCTTCACATGTAGATCCCGCCACGACACTCTGCTTGGGACTGCGCCAACTGACAGCTCCACCATTTAATAAAAACATTTATCCGGTTTGTGACTTATAGTCATCCGGATCAGTGTCAAAGCTTGCATCGGCGTAACCGTTTACGACGAGCTCTTTGTCACCTCCATATGCGAGAAACATATCCTTAGTCCTTTTCAAGCATTTCAGGATATTCTTGACCGCTGTCCAGTGATCCACTCCTGGATTACTTTGGTACCTCCCTGCTAAACTTATAGCAAGGCACACATCAGGTCTGGTACACAGCATTGCATACATGATATATCCTATGGCTGAAGCATAGGGAACACCTTTCATTTTCTCTCTATCTTCTGCAGTGGTCGAGCATTGAGTCTGACTCAACTTCACACCTTGTAATACAGGTAAGAACCCTTTCTTTGCCTGATCCATTTTGAACTTCTTCAAAACTTTATCAAGGTATGTTCTTTGTGAAAGTACAATTAAGCATCTTGATCTATCTCTATAGATCTTGATGCCCAATATATAAGCAGCTTCACCGAGGTCTTTCATTGAAAAATTCTTATTCAAGTATCCTTTTATGCTATTCAGAAATTCAGTATCATTTCCGATCAACAATATGTCATCTACATATAATATCAAAAATGCTACGGAGCTCCCACTCACTTTCTTGTAAATACAGGCTTCTCCAGAAGTCTGTACAAAACCATATGCTTTGATCACACTATCAAAGCGTATATTCCAACTTCGAGAGGCTTGCACCAGTCCATAAATGGATCGCTGGAGGTTGCACACTTTGTTAGCACCTTTTGGATCAACAAAACCTTCTAGTTGCATCATATACAACTCTTCTTTAAGGTATCAATTAAGGAATGCAGTTTTGACATCCATTCGCCAAATTTCATAATTATAAAATGCGGCAATGGCTAACATGATTCGGCAGACTTAAGCATCGCTAAGGGTGAGAAGGTCTCATCGTGGTCAACTCCTTGAACTTGTTGAAAACCTTTTGCAACAAGTTGAGCTTTGTAGACAGTAACATTACCGTCAGCGTTAGTCTTCTTCTTGAAGATCCATTTATTCTCTATGGCCTACCGATCATCGGGCAAGTCAACCAAAGTCCACACTTTGTTCTCATACATGGATCCCATCTCATATTTCATGGCCTCAAGCCATTTTGCGGAATCTGGGCTCATCATCGCTTCCTCATAGTTCGTAGGTTCGTCATGATCAAGTAACATGACTTCCAGAACAGGATTACCGTACCACTCTGGTGCGGATCTTACTCTGGTTGACCTATGAGGTTCGGTAGTAACTTGATCAAAAGTTTCATGATCATCATCATTAGCTTCCTCACTTACTGGTGTAGGAATCACTGGAAGTGATTTCAGTGATGAACTACTTTCCAATAAGGGAGAAGGTACAATTACCTCGTCAAGTTCTACTTTCCTCCCACTCACTTCTTTCGAGAGAAACTCCTTCTCTAGAAAGGATCCATTCTTAGCAATGGATATCTTGCCTTCAGATCTTTGATAGAAGGTGTACCCAATAGTGTCCTTATCCTATGAAGACACATTTCTCCGATTTGGGTTCGAGCTTATCAGGTTGAAGCTTTTTCACATAAGGATCGCAACCCCAAAACTTTAAGAAATGACAACTTGGGTTTCTTGCCAAACCACGGTTCATAAGGTGTCATCTCAACGAATTTAGATGGTGCCCTTTTTAACGTGAATGCAGCTGTCTCTAAAGCATAACCCCAAAATGATAGCGGTAAATCAGCGAGAGACATCATAGGTCGCACCATATCTAGTAAAATACGATTACGATGTTTGGACACACCATTACGCTATGGTTTTCCACGTGGTGTGAGTTGCGAAACTATTCTGCATTGTTTCAAATGAAGTTCAAACTTATAACTCAAATATTCACCTCCACGATCAGATCGTAGAAACTTGATTTTCTTGTTACGATGATTTTCCACTTCACTCTGAAATTCTTTGAACTTTTCAAATGTTTCAAACTTATGTTTCATTAAGTAGATATACCCATATCTGCTCAAATCACCTGTGAAGGTGAGAAAATAACGATATCCGCCGCGAGCTTCAATGTTCATCGGACCACATACATCAGTATGTATGATTTCCAATAACTCTGTTGCTCGCTCCATTGTTCCGGAGAACGGAGTTTTAGTCATCTTGCCCATGAGGCATGGTTCGCAAGTACCAAGTGATTCATAATCAAGTGATTCCAGAAGTCCATCAGAATGGAGTTTCTTCATGCGCTTTACACCAATATGACCCAAACGGCAGTGCCACAAATAAGTTGCACTATCATTATCAACTCTGCATTTTTTGGCTTCAATACTATGAACATGTGTATCACTACTATCAAGATATTACTCATCAGGGGTGCATGACCATAAAAGATATTACTCATATAAATAGAACAACCATTATTCTCTGATTTAAATGAATAATTGTCTTGCATCAAACAAGATCCAGATATAATGTTCGTGCTCAACGCTGGCACCAAATAACAATTATTTAGGTCTAATACTAATCTCGAAGGTAGATGTAGAGGTAGCATTCCGACGGCGATCACATCGACTTTGGAACCATTTCCCACGTGCATCGTCACCTCGTCCTTAGCCAATCTTCGCTTAATCCGTAGATCCTATTTCGAGGTGAAATGTAGAAACTGAACCAATATCAAATACCCAGGCACTACTGCGAGCATTAGTAAGGTACACATCAATAACATGTATATAATATATACCTTTCACTTTGCCATCCGTCTTCTCTGCCAAATACTTGGGGCAGTTCCGCTTCCAGTGACCAGTTCCTTTGCAGTAGAAGCACTCAGTCTCAGGCTTAGGTCCAGACATGGGTTTCTTCACTTGAGCAGCAACTGGCTTGCTGTTCTTTTTGAAGTTCCCCTTCTTCCCTTTACCCTTTTTCTTGAAACTGGTGGTCTTGTTGACCATCAACACTTGATGCTCCTTTTTGATTTCTACCTCTGCAACCTTTAGCATTGCGAAGAGCTCAGGAATCGTCTTATCCATCCCTTGCATATTATAGTTCATCACGAAGCTCTTGTAGCTTGGTGGCAGTGATTGAAGAACTCTGTCAATGACACTATCATCAGGAAGATTAACTCCTAGTTGAGTCGAGTGGTTGTGGTACCCAGACATTCTGAGTATATGTTCACTGACAGAACTATTCTCCCCCATCTTGCAGCTGTAGAACTTATTGGAGACTTCATATCTCTCAATATGGGCATTTGCTTGAAATATTAACTTCAACTCCTGGAACATCTCATATGCTCCATGACGTTCAAAACATCGTTGAAGCCCCGGTTCTAAGCCGTAAAGCATGGCACACTGAACTATCGAGTAGTCATCAGCTTTGCTCTGTCAGGACTCAGGTGTTCATAACATCTGGCATTGCTCCTGCAGCGGGTTTGTCACCTAGCAATGCTTCCAGGATGTAATTCTTCTGTGCAGCAATGAGAATAATCCTCAAGTTACGGACCCAGTCCATGTAGTTGCTACCATCATCTTTCAACTTAGCTTTCTCTAGGAACGCATTAAAATTCAATGGAACAACAGCACGGGCCATCTATCTATAATAACATAGACATGCAAAATACTATCAGGTACTAAGTTCATGATAAATTAAAGTTTGATTAATCAAATTACTTAAGAACTCCCACTTAGATAGATATCTCTCTAATCATCTAAGTGATCACGTGATCCATATCAACTAAACCATGTCCGATCATAACGTGAGATGGAGTAGTTTTCAATGGTGAACATCACTATGCTGTTCATATCTACTATATGATTCATGCTCGACCTTTCGGTCTCCAGTGTTCCGAGGCCATCTCTGCATATGCTAGGCTCGTCAAGTTTAACCTGAGTATTCCGCATGTGCAAAACTAGCTTGCACCTGTTGTATGTGAACGTAGAGCTTATCACACCCGATCATCACGTGGTGTCTCGGCACGACGAACTGTAGCAACGGTGCATACTCAGGGAGAACACTTGTACCTTGAAATTTAGTGAGAGATCATTTTATAATGCTACCGCTGAACTAAGCAAAATAAGATGCATAAAGGATAAACATCTCATGCAATCAATATAAGTGATATGATATGGCCATCATCATCTTGTGCCTTTGATCTCCATCTCCAAAGCACCGTCATGATCACCATCGTCACCGGCTTGAAACCTTGATCTCCATCGAAGCATCGTTGTCGTCTCGCCACCTATTGCTTCTGCGACTATCGCTAGCGCTTAGTGATAAAGTAAAGCAATTACATGGCGATTGCATTTCACACAATAAAGCGACAACATATGGCTCGTGCCAGTTGCCGATAACTGTGTTACACAACATGATAATCTCATACAATAAAATTTTGAAGGAAATATGCCCTAGAGGCAATAATAAAGTTTTTATTTATATTTCCTTATATCATGATAAATGTTTATTATTCATGCTAGAATTGTATTAACCGGAAACTTAGTACATGTGTAAATACATAGACAAAACAGAGTGTCCCTAGTGTGCCTCTACTTGACTAGCTCGTTAATCAAAGATGGTTAAGTTTCCTGACCATAGACATGTGTTGTCATTTGATGAACGGGATCACATCATTAGAGAATGATGTGATGGACAAGACCCATCCGTTAGCTTAGCATAAATGATCGTTTAGTTTTATTGCTATTACTTTCATCATGACTTATACATGTTCCTCTGACTATGAGATTATGCAACTCCCGAATACCGGAGGAACACCTTGTGTGCTATCAAATGTCACAACGTAACTGGGTGATTATAAAGATGCTCTACAGGTGTCTCCAATGGTGTTTGTTGAGTTGGCATAGATCGATATTAGGATTTGTCACTCCGATTGTCGGAGAGGTATCTTTGGGCCCTCTCGGTAATGCACATCACTATAAGCCTTACAAGCAATGTGACTAATGAGTTAGTTGCGGGATGTTGCATTACGTAACGAGTAAAGAGACTTGCCGGTAACGAGATTGAACTAGGTATTGGGATACCGGCTATCGAATCTTGGGCAAGTAACATACCGATGACAAAGGGAACAACGTATGTTGTTATGCGGTTTGACCGATAAAGATCTTCGTAGAATATGTAGGATCTAATATGAGCATCCTAGTTCCTCTATTGGTTATTGACCGGAGATGTGTCTCGGTCATGTCTACATAGTTCTCGAACCCATGGGTTCCGCACGCTTAACGTTTGATGACGATTTATATTATGAGTTATGTGATTTCATGACCGAAGTTTGTTCGGAGTCCCGGATGAGATCGGAGACATGACGAGGAGTCTCGAAATGGATGAGAGGTAAAGATCGATATATTGGAAGGCTATATTCATACATCGGAAAGGTTCCGAGTGATTCGGGTATTTTTCGGAGTACCAAAGAGTTACGGGAATCGCCGGGAGAAGTATTGGGCCTTATTGGGCCATACGGGAATAGAGGAGGTAGGCCAAAGGAAAGGAGGCGCCCCCCATGGGTCCGAATTGGACTAGGGGAAAGGGGGCGATGCCCCCCCTTGCCCTTTCCTACTCCCTCTCTCTTCCCCTCTTTCTTCTCTCCTACTCCGAAAAGGAAAAGTGGAATCCTACTAGGACTTGGGAGTCATAGTAGGACTTGGGAGTCATAGTAGGACTCCCCACACTTGGCGCGCCCCCTCTAGGGTCGGCCTCCTCCTCCCTCCTTTATATACATGGGCACGGGACACCCCAAAGGCACGCCAGACAATCTCTTAATCGTGTGCGGTGCCCCCTTCCACAGTTACACACGTCGGTCATATTGTCGTAGTGCTTAGGTGAAGCCCTGCGCCGGTAACTTCATCATCACCGTCACCACGCCGTCGTAATGACGGAACTCTCCCTCGGCCTCAACTCGATCAAGAGTACGAGAGATGTCATCGAGCCGAACGTGTGCAGATCGCGGAGGTGCCGTACTTTCGGTACTAGGATTGGTCGGATCGTGAAGACGTATGACTACATCAACTGTGTTGTCATAACGCTTCCGCTTACGGTCTACGAGGGTACGTGGACAACACTCTTCCTCTCTCATTGCTATGCATCACCATGATAGATCTTGCGTGTGTGTAGGAATTTTTTTGAAATTACTGCGTTTCCCAACAGTGGCATCCGAGCCAGGTCTATGCGTAGATGTTATATGCACGAGTAGAACTGTAACATCCCAATTTTTATTAAATTTGGATGTTAATAGAATCATTCAATGCATGTCATATTTCTTTGCATTTTGGAGTTTTTAAAATATTCAAATAATATTTTTCCACTCGAGAAAAACAAATGAGAGGGGATAAGATGACTTCCTCAAAATATAAAAGAGTGGGAAAATCTTATTTTGAATATTATTTGAAGTTTGGGAGTTTATTGGTATTTATTTTATTTGCAAAAAGTGCATTAATTGCATTAGGAAATTATTTTCAAAATGTTCTGTGCCTAAGTAAATGTTCATGAGGTTCTAAATATTGCATAGTTATTTTAGAAATTATTGTGGTGTTTTTATGAATTCATTTGAATTAGTTATGGGCCACTTTAGTCTCATGTTAAAACACACACACACACACACGCAGCTTGGACCGAAACTGGGTTCGGCCCAGGAGCACCCGACCGGCCCAGCTGGCCATTTCGGCCGAAGGCCGCCCGCGCGCCCGAAACCTCCCGCATCGGTCGATTGCTCCGCGCCCACCCTCGCTCGCCTCCTCTCACTGCCGCTACCAGGCTGGCCCCACCCGTCAGGCCGTCCTCAACCTCCCGCGCCGCGCGGGATAAACACTCGCCGCCGCGCTCCCGCAACCGCCGGGCGAGGCCCTCGCGGATAACGCTTATCCGCGGCACCCGCACGCTCTCCCCCTCGCCTATAAATGCCCCGGCCTCCCCTCTTCCAAACCCGCCGTCCCGCTTCTCCCCACGCCGCCCATAGCCGCCGCTGTCGCCGTTCGCATCTCACCAGAGCCGCGCTGCTCCGTCATCCCTTCCGTCGCCAGTAAGCCACCGTGGCCTCCACCTTCTTCATCAAACGTTTTCCCGCGACAACACGCACCTTGTTGACATCTTTTCCTCGCCTAGATCCCACCGGAGACGACGCCGACCTCGCCGGAGCCCATGGAGCGCCGCCGCCTTCGCCTCGCCGACCCCGACGCCCCTGAGGAGCCCCGACGCCACCATCCGGACGCCCACGCCACGCTGCACCTCCCCGTCTTCTTCCCCGACGCCGAGGACCGCCGTAGCCGCTGCCTCGCCACCAACCGACGCCGCGCCACCGTCCTCTGCTCGTCGCCGACGTCGCCAGCCACTGTAAGCCGCCGGACCTCCTTTTGTCCGTTAAATCAATCATCGACGGCCCAAATTAGATTAGGTTGTTTTTTTAGTTGAACCGGTACGCGGTTAACCGTGTTTTTTATTTTAAAAACTACCGGTCGGTTTCCTTTAGACCGTGCGATTTTATTTAAACCGAGCATCAGTTTTTATTTAGTTAGCCGCCGCCGCCGCTGTTCTTCTTATTTAGCGGTTGTTCGCCGTATAGCCTCCGCAGTGGACACTGCTCGGCCAGTCACGAGCCGCCAGATGGCCAGGGACCTGTTTGCTATAGTTTTTCTTCACTGTTTAGTCCCTTTTATAACAGATTAGTCCCTGATCTTAGATTAGCCATAACTTTTAAACCGTAGATCCAAACTCGATGAAACCAGCGGCAAATTCTTGGTATTGTTTAGACTATCCAGTGGTAAACTTTTTGCAAACTTCTGTCAGATTCAAATTTGAATTTATTTAGATTCAAATTCGAACTTCAAATGGCCATATCTCCCAAACCGTAGCTCCGATTAAGTTGATTCCTTTTGCATGCTGTCACCGTAGCAAAACCCTATCACCTGGACCTTTGTCACAATAATTTTCACACACTAGAATCTGCCCTTTACTATTTTTACTAGTATGCATAGTATGCACTATATTTCACATCACTCTTTGAACCATAGGCCTATGTTGTTTTGCACTTAGAATATTTCTGTAGTAGCTTAGTGTGTTATATGTTCGTTTGGTTTTTCCGAGACTTTTTGCTATGCATGTTCTTTTGGTTCTCTAGAATATTTGCTTATGGTTGTTTACCTTCTTTGCGATAGATTGCCCGGAGTGCGAAGCAGAATATTATTAGTCTTTAGAATTCAACCAGCAGTACCAAGGCAAGTTGCATCTTGATCATGTTTAATTACCTATGTTTTTATTATGCATTTAGTTCTTTGCGGTAGGACTACATGGTAGGAAACTGATGCCACATGACTATGCTTTTCACCCAGTAGTTCATTGAGGTAGGTCCGAACCATATAACCTTGTCGCCATCGTTTTGCATTATGTTGCTACGCTAAGTAGACGTGGATTGGGGAGTGATCATTGTAAAGTTTGAGTGACAATGTAGTAAATAGGACCTAAGATAATTAATGAACTACCTGGGCGGAAACTTGTTGGAATGGTGGCGAAGTACAGTGGGGCACGCATGGGAAATCCATGGTGGTGCACCACTAGTGGACCGTCCGCTCAGGCTCAGAGAGATCAATCGTATTCCCATGTCTAGAAGCTTACGTGTGCAGCCACAAGCCAATATGGGCTCTGGCTTAGTTGAGTAGTTAGTGTGACCCCTTCCGGGATGGGCTAGCAGATGTAGAATGATGTAGGTGTACTGGCCTATCCGTGGGTTAAGGGGGAACATTTTCGAAAGGCTATGTCTTGATCTTCCGATCATGGAGGTGGTCGAGTCTTGTGGGGAAAAGTGCGCAACCTCTACAGAGTGTCAACCTAATCGATTAGCCGTGTCCCCGGTTACGGACAACTTGAGCATCTAGTAGTGGAAATTCCGGGAGATCTCCTCACTTTTAATTAAACAGTTGGGTTTTAAATGAAACTTGGGAACGGATGGAGTTGGGTTTGCCAACTCATCCTATGCAAATGTGTAGTAGTAGAATAACATCTTTTCTAATAGGGAAAAACTAGCTTTATGCAAAAACTAAACTTAGAGCTTACCACCAGCCGACTGCATGTATAATGGGTTCATTACACTTTTGATGTGACTTGCCAGTACATTCAATGTGCTGACCTATATGGCTGCAACTTATCACGTTGCAGATATATCCGACGAGGATTAAGGTGCGATAGGTCGATGTTGTACACTCAACCTTGCTCATGGAGTTGGACTCATTTACTTCTTTGCTTCCGCGGTATTTGCTTATTGGCTCTATGCCCTATGTTGTAATAAATGTGTTGCTCCTGGACTATCGATGTAATAAAGAGATGTGTGTTATTTATGTTATTCCATCGAGTATTGTGTGTGCTAGCAAGTCGATCCAGGGACTAGCACGGTAAGCACAGAGACTTCGACTCTTACCGAGTCGGGTCGCTACAAGAACATAAAGGAGTTGTGGGCGTGGGTATATACATATTGCTTGCCGTCACTAGTTGATTCTTGATTCAGCGGTATTGTTGGATGAAGCGGCTCAGACCGACATTACGCGTACGCTTACGCGAGACTGGTTCTACCGACGTGCTTCGCACACAGGTGGCTAGTGTGTGTCTGTTTATCCAACTTTAGTTGAATTGGATTCAAAGAACAGGGTTCTTTCTGAAGATCAAAAAGCAATCACTATACCACGTTGTGGTTTTTTGATGCGTAGGTACGAATGGTTCTTGCTCAACCCGTAGCAGCCACGTAAAACTTGCAACAACAAAGTAGAGGACGTCTAAGTTGTTTTTGCAGGGCTTGTTGTGATGTGATATGGTCAAGACGTGATGAGATATAAAATTTTTGTATGAGATGATCATGTTTTGTTAAAGTTATCGGCAACTGATAGGAGCCTTATGATTGTCTCTTTATTGCATAAGATGCAAGCGCCATATAATTGCTTTACTTTATCGCTATGCGATAGCAATAGTTGCAAGAGCAATAGTTGGCGAGAAGACCATGTGATGACACGTTGATAGAGATCAAGATGATGGAGATCATGGTGTCATGCCGGTGACGATAGAGATCATGACGGTACTTTGGAGATGGAGATCAAAGGCGCAAGATGATCATGGCCATATCATGTCACATATTTTGATTGCATGTGATTTTTATCCTTTATGTATCTTATTTTTCTTAGTTCGGCGGTAGCATTATAAGATGATCTCTCACTAAATTTCAAGGTATAAGTGTTCTCCCTAAGTATGCACCGTTGCGACAGTTCGTCGTGCCAAGACACCACGTGATGATCGGGTGTGATAAGCTCTATGTTCACATACAATGTGTGCAAGCCATTTTTGCATACACGGAGTACTTGGGTTAAACTTAACGAGCCTAGCATATGCAGATATGGCCTCAGAACACTGGAGACCGAAAGGTCGAGCGTGAATCATATAGTACATATGATCAACATAGTGATGTTCACCATTGAAAACTACTCCATCTCACGTGATGATCGGGCATGGTTTAGTTGATTTGGATCACGTGATCATTTAGATGACTAGAGGGATGTCTATCTAAGTGGGAGTTATTAAGTAATATGAATAATTGAACTTTAATTTATCATGAATTAGTCATGATAGTATTTGCATAACTATGTTGTAGATCAATAGCTCACGATGTAGCTCCCCGTTTATTTTTGATATGTTCCTAGAGAAAAACTATGTTGAAAGATGATAGTAGCAATGATGCGGACTAGGTCCGTGATCCGAGGATTATCCTCATTGCTGCACAGAAGAATTATGTCCTTGATGCACCGCTAGGTGACAGACCTATTGCGGAGTAGATGCAGACATTATGAACATTTGACAAGCTCGGTATAATGACTACTTGATAGTTTAGTGCACCATGCTTTACAACTTAGAACTGGGAATTCAAAAATGTTTTGAATGCCACGGAGCATATAAGATGTTCCAAGAGTCGAAATTGGTATCTCATACTCATGCCCGTGTCAAGAGGTATAAGACCTCTGACAGTACTTTGCCTACAAGATGGAGGAGAATAGCTCAACGAATGAGCATGTGCTCAAAATGTCTGAGTACTACAATCACTTGAATCAAGTGGGAGTTAATCTTCCTGATAAGATAGTGATTGACAGAGTTCTCTAGTCACTATCACCAAGTTACTAGAACTTCGTGATGAACTATAATATGCAAGGGTTAACGGAAACGATTCCTAAAGCTCTTCGCGATGCTGAAATCGGCGAAGGTAGAAATCAAGAAAAAGCATTGTTGATGGTTGACAAGACCACTAGTTTCAAGTAAAAGGGCAAGGGAAAGAAAGGGAACTTCAAGAAGAATTGCAAGTAAGTTGCCACTCCCATGAAGAATCCCAAAGCTAGACCCAAGCCTGAAACTGAGTGCTTCTACTGCGAAGGAAATGGTCACTGGAAGTGGAACTGCCCTAGATACTTGGCGGATAAGAAGAATGGCAAAGTGAACAAATGTATATTTGATATACATGTTATTGATGTGTACTTTACTAGTGATTATAGCAAACCCCTCGGTATTTGATACTAGTTCAGTTGCTAAGAGTAGTAACTCGAAACGGGAGTTGCAAAATAAACAAAGAATAGTTGAGGACGAGGTGACGATGTGTGTTGGAAATGATTCCAAGGATGATAAGATCACCATCGCACACTCCCTTTACCTTCGGGATTAGTGTTGAACCTAAAATAAATGTTATTTGGTATTTGCGTTGAGCATAATATGATTGAATCATGTTTATTGCAATACGGTTATTCATTTAAGTCAAAGAATAATTGTTATTCTGTTTACATGAATAAAACCTTTTGTGGTCATACACCCAAGGTGAATAGTTTATTGAATCTCGATCGTAGTGATACACATATTCATAATGTTGAAGCCAAACTATTCAAAGTTAATAATGATAGTGCAACTTATTTGTGGCACTGCCGTTTAGGTCATATTGGTGTAAAGCGCATGAAGAAACTCCATGCTGATGGGCTTTTGGAATCACTTGATGCTTGCGAACCATGCCTTGTGGGCAAGATGACTAAGACTCCGTTCTCCGGAATAATGGAGCAAGCAATTGACTTATTGGAAATAATACATATTGATGTATGCGATCCGATAAGTGTTGAGGCTCATGGCGGATATCGTTATTTTCTGACCTTCACAGATGATTTGAGCAGATATGGGTATATCTACTTAATGAAACATAAGTCTGAAACATTTGAAAAGTTCAAAGAATTTTAGAGTGAATTGGAAAATCATCGCAACAAGAAAATAAAGTTTCTACGATCTGATCGCGGAGGCGAATATTTGAGTTACAAGTTTGGTCTTCATTTGAACAATGCAGAATAGTTTCGCAACTCACGCCACCCGGAACACCACAATGTAATGGTGTGTCCGAACGTCATAACCATACTTTATTAGATATGGTGCAATCTATGATGTCTCTTACCGAATTACATCTATCGTTTTGGGGTTATGCATTAGAGACAGCTGCATTCACGTTAAATAGGGCACCGTCTAAAAATCGTTGAGACGACACAGTATGAACTGTGGTTTAGCAAGAAACCTAAGCTGTCGTTTCTTAAAGTTTGGGGTTGCGATGCTTATGTGAAAAAGTTTCAGCCTGATAAGCTTAAACCCAAATCGGAGAAGTGCGTCTTCATAGGATACCCAAAAGAAACTGATGGGTACATCTTCTATCACAGATCCGAAGGCAAGATCTTTGTTGCTAATAATGGATCCTTTCTAGAGAAGGAGTTTCTCTCGAAAGAAGTGAATGGGAGGAAAGTAGAACTTGATGAGGTAATTGTACCTTCTCCCGAATTGGAAAGTAGTTCATCACAGAAATCAGTTCCAGTGATTCCTACACCAATTAGTGAGGAAGCTAATGATGATGATCATGAAACTTCAGATCAAGTTACTACCGAACCTCGTAGGTCAACCAGAGTATGGTCCGCACCAGAGTGGTACAGTAATCTTGTTCTAGAAGTCATGTTACTCGACCATGACGAACCTACGAACTATGAGGAAGCGATGATGAGCCCAGGTTCCGCAAAATGGCTTGAGGCCATGAAATCTGAGATGGGATCCATGTATGAGAACAAAGTATGGACTTTGATTGACTTGCCCGACGATCGGTGAGCCATTCAGAATAAATGGATCTTCAAGAGGAAGAGGACGCTGATAGTAGTGTTACTATCTACAAAGCTCGAATTGTCGCAAAAAGGTTTTCGACAAGTTCAAGGTGTCGACTACGATGAGAATTTCTCACTCGTATCGATGCTTAAAAGTCTGTCCGAATCATGTTAGCAGTTGCTGCATTTTATGAAATCTGCCAAATGGATATCAAAACTACATTCCTTAATGGATTTATTAAAGAAGAGTTGTATATGATGCAACTAGAAGGTTTTTGTCGATCCTAAAGGTGCTAACAAAGTGAGCAAGCTCCAGCGATCCATCTATGGACTGGTGCATCTTGGAGTTGGAATATATGCCTTGATAAAGTGATCAAAGCATATGGTTTTATACAGACTTGCGGTGAAGCCTGTATTTACAAGAAAGTGAGTGGGAGCACTACAACATTTCTGATAAGTATATGTGAATGACATATTGTTGATCAGAAATGATGTATAATTTTCTGGAAAGCATAAAGGAGTGTTTGAAAGGAGTTTTTCAAAGAAAGACCTTGGTGAAGCTGCTTACATATTGAGCATCAAGATCTATAGAGATAGAACAAGATGCTTGATAAATTTTTTCAATGAGTACATACCTTGACAAGTTTTTGAAGTAGTTCAAAATGGAACAGTCAAAGAAAGAGTTCTTGCATGTGTTTCAAGGTGTGAAGTTGACTAAAGACTCAAAACTAGACCACGGCAGAAAATAGAAAGAGAATGAAAAGTCATTCCCTATGCCTCAGTCATTGGTTCTATAAAGTATGCTATGTTGTATACCAGACCTATTGTGTACCTCACCATGAGTTTGGCAAGAGGGTACAATTGTGATCCAGGAGTGGATCACTGAACAGCGGTCAAAATTATCCTTAGTGGAATAAGGAAATGTTTATCGGTTATGGAGGTGAAAAATAGTTTGTCGTAAAGAGTTACGTCGATGCAAGCTTTGACACCGATCTGGATGACTCTAAGTCTCGATCTAGATACATATTGAAAGTGGGAGCAATTAGCTAGAGTAGCTCCGTGCAAAGCATTGTAGACATAGAAAATTTGCAAAATACATACGGCTCTGAATGTGGCAAACCCGTTGACTAAATTTCTCTCACAAGCAAAACATGATCACTCTTTGGGTGTTAATCACATAGCTATGTGAACTAGATTATTGACTCTAGTAAACACTATGGGTGTTAGTCACATGGAGATGTGAACTAATCACATAAATATGTGAACTATTTGTGTTAAATCACATGATGATGTGAACTATTGGTGTTAAATCACATCAAGAGACGCTTCAATTCCATCTGCGATCATGTCATTAAGGGAGACATAGTGATTTGCAAGATACATACAGATGTGAATGTTGCAAACCCGTTGACTAAGCCTCTCTCACGAGCAAAACATGATCAGCACCAAGACTCCATGGGTGTTACAATCATTACTATGTAATCTAGATTACTGACTCTAGTGCAAGTGGGAGACTGAAGGAAATATGCCCTAGAGGCAATAATAAAGTTGTTATTTATATTTCCTTATATCATGATAAATGTTTATTATTCATGCTAGAATTGTACTAACGGGAAACTTAGTACATGTGTGAATACATAGACAAAACAGAGTGTCCATAGTGTGCCTCTACTTGACTAGCTCGTTAATCAAAGATGGTTAAGTTTCCTGACCATAGACATGTGTGGTCATTTGATGATCAGGATCACATCATTAGAGAATGATGTGATGGACAAGACCCATCTTTTAGCTTAGCATAAATGATCATTTAGTTTTATTGCTATTTCATTCATCATGACTTATACATGTTCCTCTGACTATGAGATTATGCAACTCCCGAATACCGGAGGAACACCTTGTGTGCTATCAAACGTCACAACATAACTGGGTGATTATAAATATGCTCTACAGGTGTCTCCAATGGTGTTTATTGAGTTGGCATAGATCGAGATTAGGATTTGTCACTCCGATTGTCGAAGAGGTATCTTTGGGCCCTCTCGGTAATGCACATCACTATAAGCCTGGCAAGCAATGCGACTAATGACTTAGTTACGGGATGTTGCATTACGGAACGAGTAAAAAGACTTGCCACTAACGAGATTGAACTAGGTATTGAGATACCGACGATCGAATCTCGGGCAAGTAACATATCGATGACAAAGGGAACAACGTATGTTGTTATGCGGTTTGACCGATAAAGATCTTCGTAGAATATGTAGGAGCCAATATGAGCATCCAGGTTCCGCTATTGGTTATTGATCGGAGATGTGCCTCGGTCATGTCTACATAGTTCTCGAACCCGTGGGGTCCGCACGCTTAATGTTTGATGATGATTTATATTATGAGTTATGTGATTTGATGACCGAAGTTTGTTCGGAGTCCCGGGTCATATCGGGGACATGACGAGGAGTGTCGAAATGGTCGAGAGGTAAAGATCTATATATTGGAAGGCTATATTCGGACATCGAAAAGGTTCCGAGTGATTCAGTTATTTTTCGGAGTACCGGAGAGTTAGGGGAATTCACCGGGAGAAGTATTGGGCCTTATTAGGCCATATGGGAATAGAGGAGGCAGGCCAAAGGGAAGGAGGCGCGCGCCCCCCATGGGTCTGAATTGGACTAGGGGAAAGGGGGCGACGCCCCTGCTACCTCTTGAGCTTGTGTTGGTTTTCCCCAAAGAGGAAGGGATGATGCAGCAGAGTAGCGTAAGTATTTCCCTCAGTTTTTGAGAACCAAGGTATAAATCCAGTAGGAGGCCACGCTCAAGTCCCGCGTACCTTCACAAAACGATAGCTACTCGCAACCAACACGATTAAGGGTTGTCAATCCCTTCACGGTCACTTACGAGAGTGAGATCTGATAGATATAATATTTTTGGTATTTTTGGTATAGAGATGCAAAGTAAAAAGTAAAGGCAAAGTAAAAAAGCAAAGCAAGATTAAAGTGATGGTGATTGATATGACGAGAATAGACCCGGGGGCCATAGGTTTCACTAGTGGCTTCTCTCAAGAGCATAAGTATTCTACGGTGGGTGAACAAATTACTATTGAGCAATTGACAGAATTGATCATAGTTATGAGAATATCTAGGCATGATCATGTATATAGGCATCACGTCCGTGACAAGTAGACCGAAACGATTCTGCATCTACTACTATTACTCCACTCATCGACCGCTATCCAGCATGCATCTAGAGTATTAAGTTAAAAACAGAGTAATGCTTTAAGCAAGATGACATGATGTAGAGAGATAAATTCATGCAATATGAAATAAACCCCATCTTGTTATCCTTGATGGAAACGATACAATACGTGCCTTGCTGCCCCTTCTGTCACTGGGAAAGGACACCACAAGATCGAACCCAAAGCTAAGCACTTCTCCCATGGCAAGAACTACCAATCTAGTTGGCGAAACCAAACGGATAATTCGAAGAGACTTGCAAAGATAACCAATCATACATAAAAGAATTCAGAGAAGATTCAAATATTATTCATAGATAGACTTGATCATAAACCCACAATTCATCGGTCTCAACAAACACACCGCAAAAAGAAGATTACATCGAATAGATCTCCACGAGAGAGGGGGAGAACTTTGTATTGAGATCCAAAAAGAGAGAAGAAGCCATCTAGCTACTAACTATGGACCCGAAGGTCTGAGGTAAACTACTCACACTTCATCGGAGGGGCTATGATGATGTAGAAGCCCTCCGCGATGACGACCCTCTCCGACGGAGCTCCAGAACAGGCCCCAAGATGGGATCTCGTGGATACAGAAAGTTGCGGCGGTGGAATTAGGTTTTTGGCTCCTGTTCAGATCGTTTGGGGGTACATAGGTATATATAGGAGGAAGGAGTACGTCGGTGGAGCACCGAGGGGCCCACGAGGCAGGGGGCGCGCCCTGGGGGGGGGCGCCCCCCACCCTCGTGACCGCCTCTTTGACTCCTTGGAGTAGGGTCCAAGTCTCCTGGATCACGTTCCGTGAGAAAATCATGTTCCCGAAGGTTTTATTCCATTTGGACTCCGTTTGATATTCTGTTTCTCCGAAATACTGAAATAGGCAAAAAGCAGCAATTCTGGGTTGGGCCTCTGGTTAATAGGTTAGTCCCAAAAATAATATAAAAGTGGAAAATAAAGCCCAATATAGTCCAAAACAGTAGATAATATAGCATGGAGCAATCAAAAATTATAGATACGTTGGAGACGTATCTGGCATCCCCAAGCTTAATTCCTGCTCGTCCTCGAGTAGGTAAATGATAAAAAGAGAATTTTTGATGCGGAGTGCTACTTTGCATAATTTCAATGCAAATATTCTTAATTGTGGTATGAATATTCAGATTAGGAAGATTCAAGACAAAAGTTCATATTGACATAAAGAATAATAATACTTCAAGCAAACCAACAAAGCAATTATGTTTTCTTAAAGTAACATGGCCAAAGAAAGTTCATCCCTACAAAAGCATATAGTTTAGTCATACTCCATTTTCATCACACAAGAATGCTCTCATCATGCACAACCCCGATGACAAGCCAAGCAATTGTTTCATACCTTAATAATTTCAAACTCATAAACTTTCACGCAATACATGAGCGTGAGCCATGGATATAGCACTATGGGTGGAATAGAATATAATGGTGGGGGTTATGTGGAGAAGATAAAAAAGGAGAAAGTCTCACATCAACGAGGCTAATCAATGGGCTATGGAGATGCCCATCAATTGATGTTAATGCAAGGAGTAGGGATTGCCATGCAACGGATGCACTAGAGCTATAAATGTATGAAAGTTCAACAAAAGAAACTAAGTGGGTGTGCATCCAACTTGCTTGCTCACGAAGACCTAGGGCACTTGAGGAGGCCCATTGTTGGAATATACAAGCCAAGTTCTATAATGAAAATTCCCACTAGTATATGAAAGTGATAACTCAAGAGACTCTCTATATGAGGAACATGGTGCTACTTTGAAGCACAAGTGTGGAAAAAGGAATAGTAGCATTGCCCCTTTTTATTTATTTTCTCTTTTTTTGGGACAATGCTCTATTAAATGATGATCATCACACTTTTATTTATTTACAACTTAATGATTACAACTCGATACTAGAACAAAGTATGACTCTATATGGATGCCTCCAGCGGTGTACCGGGATATGCAATGAATCAAGAGTGACAAGTGTGAAAAAATTATGAACGGTGGCTTTGCCACAAATACTATGTCAACTACATGATCATGCTAAGCAATATGACAATGATGGATGTGTCATGATAAACTGGATGGTGGAAAGTTGCATGGCAATATATCTCGGAATGGCTATGAAAATGCCATAATAGGTAGGTATGGTGGCTGTTTTGAGGAAGATATAAGGAGGTTTATGTGTGAAAGAGCATATCATATCATGGGGTTTGGATGCACCGGCGAAGTTTGCACCAACTCTTGATGTGAGAAAGGGCAATGCACGGTACCGTAGAGGCTAGCAATGATGGAAGGGTGAGAGTGCGTATAATCCATGGACTCAACATTAGTCATAAAGAACTCATATACTTATTGCAAAAATCTACAAGCCATCAAAAACCAAAGTATTACACGCATTCTCCTAGGGGGATAGATTGGTAGGAAAAGACCATCATCCGTCCCCGACCGCCACTCATAAGGAGGACAATCAAATAACACCTCATGTTTCAAATTTGTTGCATAACGTTTACCATACGTGCATGCTACGGGACTTGCAACCTTTAACTCAAGCGCTTCTCAAATTCACAATTACTCTACTAGCATGACTTTGATATTACTACCTCCATATCTCAAAACAATTATCAAGCATCCAATTTTTCTTAGTATTCAACACACTCAAAAGAAAGTTTCACAAATCTTGAATACCAAGCATGTTATTATTAAGCAAATTACCATGCTATTAAGACTCTGGAAATAATTTAAGTGAAGCATGAGAGATCAATAGTTTGTTTAAAACAAATCCACCACCGTGCTCAAAAAAAATCTAAGTGAAGCACATAGAGCAAAATTACTTAGCTCAAGAAGATAGTGAAGCACATAGAACAAAACTATATAGCTCAAAAGATATAAGTGAAGCACATAGAGTATTCTATCAAATTTTAATTCATGTATGGCTCTCTCGAAAGGTGTGTACAGCAAGTATGATTGTGGAATACTAAAACACAAAGACACAAATAATACAAGACGCTCCAAGCAAAACACATATCATGTT
Organism: Triticum urartu; assembly: GCF_056163025.1. NCBI lineage: Eukaryota > Viridiplantae > Streptophyta > Magnoliopsida > Poales > Poaceae > Triticum > Triticum urartu. The sequence goes on from NC_141878.1 coordinate 492,300,095, forward strand.
GGTGAATAAAAATATAGCTCCAAGTAAATTACCGATGGAAGTGGACGAAAGAGGGGATGCCTTCCGGGGCATCCCCAAGCTTTGACTTTTTGGTGTCCTTGGATTATCTTGGGGGTGCCATGGGCATCCCCAAGCTTAGGCTCTTGCCACTCCTTGTTCCATAATCCATCAAAAGAATTCACCCAAAACTTGAAAACTTCACAACACAAAACTTAAAGTAGAAAACTCGTGAGCTCCGTTAGTGAAAGAAAACAAAAAACCACTTCAAGGTACTGTAATGAACTCATTGTTTATTTATATTGGTGTTAAACCTACTGTATTCCAACTTCTCTATGGATTATAAACTATTTTACTAGCCATAGATTCATCAAAATAAGCAAACAACACATGAAAAACAGAATCTGTCAAAAACAGAACATTCTGTAGTAATCTGTAGCTAGCGCAATATCTGGAACTCCAAAATTTCTAAAATAAATTTCTGGACGTGATAAATTTACCTATTAATCATCTGAAAAAATAATTAACTAAATAGAACTCTCCAAATAAAAATGACAGCAGTTCTCGTGAGCGCTAAAGTTTCTGTTTTTTACAGCAAGTTCAACAAGACTTTCCCCAAGTCTTCCCAACGGTTCTACTTGGCACAAACACTAATTAAACACAAAAAACACAACCAAAACAGATGCTAAATAATTTATTTATTACTAAACAGGAGCAAAAAGAAAGGAAAAAAATAAAATTGGGTTGCCTCCCAACAAGCGCTATCGTTTAACGCCCCTAGCTAGGCATAAAAGCGAGGATAGATCTAGGTATTGCCATCTTTGGTAGGCAATCCATAAGTGGCTCTCATGATAGTTTCATATGGCAATTTTATTTTATTTCTTGGAAAGTGTTCCATGCCCTTTTTAATGGAAATTAAAATCTAATATTCCCTTCCTTCATATCAATAATCGCACCAACCGTTCTAAGGAAAGGTCTACCAAGAATAATAGGTTAAGAAGGATTGCAATCTATATCAAGAACAATGAAATCTACGGGCACATAATTCCTATTTGCAACAATAAGAACATCATTAATCCTTCCCATAGGTTTCTTAATAGTAGAATACGCAAGATGCAAGTTTAGAGAGCAATCATGAAAATTATGGAAATCTAGCAAATCACACAAAGTCTTGGGAATAGTAGAGACACTAGCACCCAAATCACACAAAGCATAAAACTCATGATCTTTAATTTTAATTTTAATAGTTGGTTCCCACTCATCATAGAGTTTTCTAGGGATAGAAATTTTCAACTCAAGTTTTTCTTCATAAGATTGCATCAAGGCATCAACAATATGTTCGGTGAAGGCTTTCTTTTGACTATAAGCATGTGGAGAATTTAGCACGGCTTGCAACAAGGAAATACAATCAATTAAAGAGCAACTTTCATAATTAAATTCCTTGAAATCCAATATAGTGGGTTTAGCAACATCTATATTTTTATTTCTTTCAATCCCACTTTCATCAATTTCATCATAAAGATCTAAATACTCCAGATTTTTAGAACGCCTTCTAGGCAAGGGAAGATCATATTCAGTTTCATCAAGATTCATATTGCAAAACAAAGATTTAATAGGTGACACATCAATAACTTTTAGATCTTCATCTTGATTTTCGTAGGAATTGGAAGAACATGCTTTAATAAAGGCATCTTTGGAAGCACGCATCCTAGCGGCCTTGCACTCATCAATGGAAATTCTCATGGCTTTGAGAGACTCATTGATATCATGCTTAGGACGAATAGATCTAAGCTTTAAAGAATCAATCTCAAGAGAAATTCTGTCAACGTTCCTAGCCAAATCATCAACTTTAAGCAATTTCTCTTCAAGCAAAGCATTAAAATTCTTTTGTGAATTCATAAAATCTTTAACACTATTCTCAAATTCAGAGGGCATCTTATTATAATTTCCATAAGAGTTGTTGTAGGAATTCCCATAATTATTAGAAGGATTACTAGGATATGGCCTAGGATTAAAGTTCCCTCTATAAGCGTTGTTACCAAAATTATTCCTACCAACAAAATTCACATCCATAGATTCATTGTTATTCTCAATCAAAGTAGACAAAGGCATATCATTAGGATCAGAAGAAACACTCTTAGTAGCAAATAATTTCATAAGTTCATCCATCTTTCCACTCAAAACATTGATTTCTTCTATCGCATGCACTTTTTTATTAGAAGATCTTTCAGTATGCCATTGAGAATAATTAACCATAATATTATCTAGGAGTTTAGTAGCATCTCCTATAGTGATTTCCATAAAAGTGCCTCCCACGGCCGAATCTAAAAGATTTCTAGAAGCAAAATTCAATCCGGCATAAAAATTTTGTATAATCATCTACAAATTCGAACCATGAGTAGGGCAATTACGTATCATTAATTTCATTCTCTCCCAAGCTTGTGCAACATGTTCATGATCAAGTTGCTTAAAGTTCATAATATCGTTTCTAAGAGAGATGATCTTAGCGGGAGGGAAATACTTAGAGATAAAAGCATCTTTGCACTTGTTCCAAGAATCAATACTATTTTTAGGCAAAGACGAAAACCAAGCTTTAGCACGATCTCTAAGCGAAAAAGGAAATAGCTTCAATTTAAAGACATCTTTTTTCTTTTGCATATCACATAAATCAACGAAGCTATTCAGATGAGTAGCGGCATCTTCACTAGGAAGGCCGGCGAATTGATCTTTCATAACAAGATTCAACAAAACAGTATTGATTTCACAAGATTCAGTATTGGCAAGAGGAGCAATCGGAGTGCTAAGGAAATCATTATTATTGGTATTGGTGAAGTCACACAATTTGGTAGTATCTTGAGCCATCACGACAAACAAGAAATCCAACACACGAGCAAACAAAAGGCAAGTGGGCAAAAAGAGGCAAATAGAGAGGGAGGATAGAGAGAGAGAGAGAGAGAGAGGGCGAATAAAACAGCAAGGGTGAAGTGGGGGAGAGGAAAACGAGAGGCAAATGGCAAATAATGTAACGCAAGAGATAGGGATTGTGATGGGTACTTGGTATGTTGACTTTTTGCATAGACTCCCCGGCAACGGCGCCAGAAATCCTTCTTGCTACCTCTTGAGCTTGCGTTGGTTTTCCCCGAAGAGGAAGGGATGATGCAGCAGAGTAGCGTAAGTATTTCCCTCAGTTTTTGAGAACCAAGGTATCAATCCAGTAGGAGGCCACGCTCAAGTCCCGCGTACCTTCACAAAACGATAGCTACTCGCAACCAACACGATTAGGGGTTGTCAATCCCTTCATGGTCACTTACGAGAGTGAGATCTGATAGATATAATATTTTTGGTATTTTTGGTATAGAGTTGCAAAGTAAAAAGTAAAGGCAAAGTAAAAAGCAAAGCAAGATTAAAGTGATGGAGATTGATATGATGAGAATAGACCCGGGGGCCATAGGTTTCACTAGTGGCTTCTCTTAAGAGCATAAGTATTCTACGGTGGGTGAACAAATTACTGTTGAGGAATGGACAGAATTGAGCATAGTTATGAGAATATCTAGGCATGATCATGTATATAGGCATCACGTCCGTGACAAGTAGACTGAAACGATTCTGCATCTACTACTATTACTCCACTCATCGACCGCTATCCAGCATGCATCTAGAGTATTAAGTTAAAAACAGAGTAACGCTTTAAGCAAGATGACATGATGTAGAGAGATAAATTCATGCAATATGAAATAAACCCCATCTTGTTATCCTCGATGGCAATGATACAATACGTGCCTTGCTGCCCCTTCTGTCACTAGGGAAGGACACCGCAAGATCGAACCCAAAGCTAAGCACTTCTCCCATGGCAAGAACTACCAATCTATTTGGCCAAACCAAACGGATAATTCGAAGAGACTTGCAAAGATAACCAATCATACATAAAAGAATTCAGAGAAGATTCAAATATTATTCATAGATAGACTTGATCATAAACCCACAATTCATCGGTCTCAACAAACAAACCGCAAAAAGAAGATTACATCGAATAGATCTCCATGAGAGAGGGGGAGAACTTTGTATTGAGATCCAAAAAGAGAGAAGAAGCCATCTAGCAACAAACTATGGACCCGAAGGTCTGAGGTAAACTACTCACACTTCATCGGAGGGGCTATGATGATGTAGAAGCCCTCCGTGATGACGGCCCTCTCCGGCGGAGCTCCGGAACAGGCCCCAAGATGGATCTCGTGGATACAGAAAGTTGGTGCGGTGGAATTAGGTTTTTGGCTCCTGTTCTGATCGTTTGGGGGTATGTAGGTATATATAGGAGGAAGGAGTACGTCGGTGGAGCACCGAGGGGCCCACGAGGTAGGGGGCGCGCCCTGGGGGCGCCCCCCACCCTCGTGACCGCCTCTTTGACTCCTTGGAGTAGGGTCCAAGTCTCCTGGATCACGTTCGGTGAGAAAATCACGTTCCCAAAGGTTTTATTCTGTTTGGACTCCGTTTGATATTCTGTTTCTCCAAAATACTGAAATAGGCGAAAAACAGCAATTCTGGGCTGGGCCTTCGGTTAATAGGTTAGTCCCAAAAATAATATAAAAGTGGAAAATAAAGCCCAATATAGTCCAAAACAGTAGATAATATAGCATGGAGCAATCAAAAATTATAGATACGTTGGAGATGTATCAGCCCCCCCCCTTGCCCTTTCCTACTCCCTCTCTCTTTCCCTCTTTCTTCTCTCCTACTCCGCAAAGGAAAAGGGGAATCCTACTAGGACTTGGGAGTCCTAGTAGGACTCCCCACACTTGGCGCGCACCCTCTAGGGCCAGCCTCCTCCTCCTCCCTCCTTTATATACGTGGGCAGGGGACACCCCAAAGGCACGACAGATAATCTCTTAACCGTGTGCGGTGCCCCCCTCCACAGTTACACACCTCGGTCATATCGTCGTAGTGCTTAGGTGAAGCCCTGCACCGGTAACTTCATCATCACCGTCACCACGCCGTCGTAATGACGGAACTCTCCCTCGGCCTCAACTCGATCAAGAGTACGAGAGATGTCATCGAGCCGAACGTGTGCAGATCGCGGAGGTGCCGTACTTTCGGTACTAGGATCAGTCGAATCGTGAAGACGTACGACTACATCAACTGCGTTGTCATAACGCTTGCGCTTACGGTCTACGAGGGTACGCAGACAACACTCTTCCCCTCTCATTGCTATGCATCACCATGATAGATCTCGCGTGCGTGTAGGAATTTTTTTGAAATTACTGTGTTTCCCAACAAATTTAGCATCATGTCTTGACCATATCACATCACAACATGCCCTGCAAAAACAAGTTAGACGTCCTCTGCTTTGTTGTCGCAAGTTTTACGTGGCTGCTATGAGCTGATCAAGAACCGTTCTTACCTACGCATCAAAAACCACAACGCGGTATAGTGATTGCTTTTTGATCTTCAAAAAGAACCCTCTTCATTGAATACGATTCAACTAAAGCTGGAGAAACATACACCCACTAGCCACCTGTGTGCGAACATGTCGGTAGAACCAGTCTCGCGTAAGCGTACGCGTAATGTCGGTCTGGGCCGCTTCATCCAACAATGTCGCTGAATCAAGAATCAACTAGTGACGGCAAACAATATGTATATACCCACGCCCACAACTCCTTTGTGCTCTAATCGTGCATATAACATCTACGCATAAACCTGGCTCTGATACCATTGTTGGGGAACGTAGTAATTTCAAAAAAATTCCTACGCACACGCAAGATCATGGTGGTGCATAGCAACGAGAGGGGAGAGTATCGTCTACATACCCTCGTAGACCGTAAGTGGAAGCATTATGAAAACGCGGTTGATGTAGTCATACGTCTTCACGATCGACCGATCCCAGCATCGAAGGTATGGCACCTCCACGATCTGCACACGTTCGGCTCGGTGACGTCCCATGAACTCACGATCTAGTAGAGCTTCGAGGGAGAGCTTCGTCAGCACGACGGCGTGATGATGGTGATGATGTTGCTACCAGAACAGGGCTTCGCCTAAGCACCGCTACGATATGACCGAGGTGGATTATGGTGGAGGGGGGCACCGCACACGGCTTGGAACAATCAACTTGTGTGTTCTAGGGTGCCCCTGCCCTCGTATATAAATGAGCAAGGGGGAGGCCTGCCGGCCCTAGTGGCGCCCAAGGAGAGGAGGAATCCTCCTCCAAGTAGGAGTAGGATTCATCCTTTCCTAGTCCTACTAGGAAGGAGGAAGGGGAAAGGAAAGAGAGGGAGAGGGAGAGGGAAAGAGGGGCCGCCCCCCTCCCCTAGTCCTATTCGGACTCCCCTTGGGGGGGTGCCACCTCCTAGGTTGCTGCCCTCTCTCTCCCCTAAGGCCCACTAAAGCCCAATACTTCCCCGAGGGGTTCCGGTAACCCCTCCAGCACTCCGGTTTTCTCCGAAATCACCCGAAACACTTCCGGTGTCCGAATATAGCCGTCTAGTATATCGATCTTGATGTCTCGACCATTTCAAGACTCCTCGTCATGTCCGTGATCATATCTGGGACTCCGAACTACCTTCGGTACATCAAAACACATAAACTCATAATATCGATCGTCACCGAACGTTAAGCGTGCGGACCCTATGGGTTCGAGAACTATGTAGACATGACCGAGACATGTCTCCGGTCAATAACCAATAGTGGAACCTGGATGCTCATATTAGTACCTACATATTCTATGAAGATCTTTTATCGGTCAAATTGCATAACGATATACGTTGTTCCCTTTGTCATCGGTATGTTACTTGCCCGAGATTCGATCGTCGGTATCTCAATACCTAGTTCAATCTCGTTACCGGCAAGTCTCTTTACTCGTTCCATAATGCTACATCCCGTAACTAACTCATTAGCTACATTGCTTGCATGGCTTATAGTGATGTACATTACGGAGAGGGCCCAGAGATACCTCTCCGACAATCGGAGTGACAAATCCCAATCTTGATCCATGCCAACTCAACAAACACCATCGGAGACACCTGTAGAGCACCTTTATAATCACCCAGTTATGTTGTGACGTTTGGTAGCACACAAAGTGTTCCTCCGGTATTCGGCAGTTGCATGATCTCATAGTCATAGGAACATGTATAGTTATGGAGAAAGCAATAGCAACAAACTAAACGATCATCGTGCTAAGCTAAAGGATGGGTCAAGTCAATCACATCATTCTCTGATGATGTGATCCCGTTAATCAAATGACAACTTTATTATTGTCTCTAGGGCATATTTCCTTCACCCCCTGCCCCCGTATATAAAGGAGCAAGGGGGAGGCCGGCCAGCCCTATGGCGCGCCAAGGAGGGAAGGAATCCTCCTCCTAGTAGGAGTAGGATTCCTCCTTTCCTAGTCCTACTAGGAGGGGGAAGGAAGGAGTGGGAGAGAGGAAGGAAAAAGGGGGGGCACCACCCCCCTCCTAGTCCAATTCGGACTCAAGGGGGAGGGGGCACGCGGCCTGCCCTGGCAGCCCCTCTCTCTCTCCAGTAAGGCCCATCTAGGCCCATTAGTTTCCGGGGGGTTCCGGTAACCCTCCGGCACTCCGGTTTTACTCGAAACCACCCGGAACACTTCCGGTGTTCGAATATAGCCGTCCAATATATCAATCTTTATGTCTCGACCATTTCAAGACTCCTCATTAGGTCCGTGATCACATACGGGACTCCGAATTACCTTCAATACATCCAAACACATAAACTCATAATACCGATCGTTAAGCGTGCGGACCCTACGGGTTCGAGAATTATGTAGACATGACCGAGACTCAACTCCGGTCAATAACCAATAGCGGAACCTAGATGCTCATATTGGTTCCTACATATTCTACGAAGATCTTTATCGGTCAAACTGCATAACAACATATGTTATTCCCTTTGTCATCGGTATGTTACTTGCCCGAGATTCGATCGTCGGTATCATCATACCTAGCTCAATCTCATTACCGGCAAGTCACTTTACTCATTCTGTAATGCTACATCTCGTAACTAACTCATTAGTTACATTGCTTGCAAGGCTTACAGTGACGTGCATTACCGAGAGGGCCCAGAGATACCTCTCCGATACATGGAGTGACAAATCCTAATCTCGATCTATGCCAACTCAACAAACACCATCGGAGACACCTGTAGAGCATCTTTATAGTCACATAGTTACATTGTGACGTTTGATAGCACACTAAGTGTTCCTCCGGTATTCGGGAGTTGCATAATCTCATAGTCATAGGAACATGTATAAGTTATGGAGAAAGCAATAGCAGTACACTAAACTATCATCGTGCTAAGCTAACAGATGGGTCAAGTCAATCACATCATTCTCTAATGATGTGATCCCGTTCATCAAATGACAACTCTTTGTCCATGGCTAGGAAACTTAACCATCTTTGATTAACAAGCAAGTCAAGTAGAGGCATAATAGTGACACTCTGTTTGTCTATGTATTCACACATGTACTAAGTTTCCGGTTAATACAATTCTAGCATGAATAATAACCATTTATCATGATATAAGGAAATATAAACAACAACTTTATTATTGCCTCTAGGGCATATTTCCTTCTGCCCCCCACTTGCACTAGAATCAATAATCTAGATTACATTGTGATGATTCTAACACCCATGGAGTCTTGGTGCTGATCATGTTTTGATCGTGAGAGAGGCTTAGTCAACGGGTCTGCAACATTCAGATCTGTATGTATCTTGCAAATCTCTATGTCTACCTCCTTGACTTGATCTCGGATGGAATTGAAGCGTCTCTTGATGTGCTTGGTTCTCTTGTGAAATCTGGATTCCTTTGCAAGGCAATTGCACCGATATTGTCACAAAAGATTTTCATTGGACCCGATGCACTAGGTATGTCACCTAGATCGGATATGAACTCCTTCATCCAGACTCCTTCATTTGCTGCTTCCAAAGCAGCTATGTACTCCGCTTCACACATAGATCCCGCCACGACGCTCTGCTTGGAACTGCACTAACTGACAGCTCCACCATTCAATAAAAATGCGTATCCAATTTGTGACTTAGAGTCATCCAGATTAGTGTCAAAGCTAGCATCGACGTAACCATTTATGACGAGCTCTTTGTCACGTACATAAACGAGAAACATATCATTAGTCCTTTTCAGGTATTTCAGGATGTTCTTGACCGCTGTCCAGTGATCCACTCCTGGATTACTTTGGTACCTCGCTGCTAAACTGATAGCAAGGTACACATCAGGTCTGGTACACAGCATTGCATACATGATAGAACCTATGGCTGAAGCATAGGGAATGACTTCCGTTTTCTCTCTATCTTCTATAATGGTCGGGCATTGAGTCTGACTCAACTTCACACCTTGTAACATAGGCAAGAACCCTTTCTTTGCTTGATCCATTTTGAACTTCTTCAAAACTTTATCAAGGTATGTGCTTTGTCAAAGTCCAATTAAGCGTCTTGATCTATCTCTATAGATTTTGATGCCTAATATATAAGCAGCTTCACCGAGGTCTTTCATTGAAAAATTCTTATTCAAGTATCCTTTTGTGCTATTCAAAAATTCAATATCATTTACGATCAACAATATGTCATCTACATATAATATCAGAAATGCTACAGAGCTCCCACTCACTTTCTTGTAAATACAGGGTTCTCCAAAAGTTTGTATAAAACCATATGCTTTGATCACACTATCAAAGTGTATATTCCAACTCCGAGAGGCTTGCACCAGTCCATAAATGGATCGCTGGAGCCTGCACACTTTGTTAGCACCTTTTGGATCGGCAAAACCTTCTGGTTGCATCATACACAACTCTTATTTAAGATATCCATTAAGGAATGTTGTTTTGACATCCATTTGCCAAAATTCATAATCATAAAATGCGGCAATTGCTAACATGATTCGGACAGACTTAAGCATCGCTACAGGTGAGAAGGTCTCATCGTATTCAACTCCTTGAACTTGTCGAAAACCTTTTGCAACAAGTCGAGCTTTGTAGACAGTAACATTACCGCCAGCGTCAGTCTTCTTCTTGAAGATCCATTTATTCTCTATGGCCTGCCGATCATCGGGCAAGTCAACCAAAGTCCACACTTTGTTCTCATACATGGATCCCATCTCAGATTTCATGGCCTCAAGCCATTTTGCGGAATCTGGGCTCATCATCGCTTCCTAATAGTTCATAGGTTCGTCATGGTCAAGTAACATGACCTCCAGAACAGGATTACTGTACCACTTTGGTGCGTATCTTACTCTGGTTGACCTACGAGGTTCGGTAGTAACTTGATCAGAAGTTTCATATCATCATCATTAGCTTCCTCACTTACTGGTGTAGGAATCACTGGAACCAATTTCTGTGATGAACTACTTTCCAATAAGGGAGTAGGTACAATTACCTCGTCAAGTTCTACTTTCCACCCACTCACTTCTTTCGAGAGAAACTCCTTCTCTAGAAAGGATCCATTCTTAACAATGAATATCTTGCCTTCAGATCTGTGATAGAAGGTGTACCCAATAGTTTCCTTTGGGTATCCTATGAAGACACATTTCTCCGATTTGGGTTCGAGCTTATCAGGTTGAAGCTTTTTCACATAAGCATCACATCCCCACACTTTAAGAAACGACAACTTGGGTTTCTTGCCAAACCACAGTTCATAAGGTGTCGTCTCAACGGATTTTGATGGTGCCCTATTTAATGTGAATGCAGTCGTCTCTAAAGCATAACCCAAAAACGATAGCGGTAAATCAGTGAGAGACAAATGGATCGCACCATATCTAATAAAGTGCGATTACGACGTTTGGACACACCATTACGTTATGGTGTTCCAGGTGGCGTGAGTTGCGAAACTATTCCGCATTGTTTCAAATGAAGACCAAACTCATAACTCGAATATTCACCTTGATACGACTCCAACGTATCTATAATTTTTGATTGTTCCATGCTATTATATTATCTGTTTTGGATGTTTAATGGGCTTTATTATACACTTTTATATTATTTTTGGGACTAACCTACTAACCAAAGACCTAGTGCAAATTGCTGTATTTTTTGCCTATTTCAGTGTTTCGCGGAAAAGGAATATCAAACGGAATCCAAATGGAATGAAACCTTCGGGAGAGTGATTTTTGGAATGAACGCAATCCAAGAGACTTTGAGTGGACATCATGGAAGCATCGAGGAGGCCACGAGGCAGGGAGGCACGCCCAGGGGGCAGGCGCGCCCCCACCCTCGTGGGCCCCTCGTGGATCCCCTGACCGACTTCTTTCGCCTATATATATACTCATATACCCCGAAAACATCCGAGAGCACCACAAAACCCTATTTCCACCGCCGCAACCTTCTGTACCCAAGAGATCCCATCTTGGGCCTTTTCCTAAGCTCTGCCGGAGGGGGAATCAATCACGGAGGGCTGCTACATCAACACCATAGCCTCTCCGATGATGTGTGAGTAGTTTACCACAGACCTTCGGGTCCATAGTTATTAGCTAGATGGCTTCTTCTCTCTCTCTTTGGATCTCAATACAAAGTTCTCCTCGATCTTCTTGGATATCTATTCGATGTAATTCTTTTTGCAGTGTGTTTGTCGAGATCCGATGAATTCTGGGTTTATGATCAAGATTATCTATGAACAATATTTGATTATTCTATGAATTCTTTTATGCATGATTTAAATATCTTTGCAAGTCTCTTCGAATTATCAGTTTGGTTTGGCCTACTAAATTGATCTTTCTTGCAATGGGAGAAGTGCTTAGCTTTGGGTTCAATCTTGCAGTGTCCTTTCCCGGTGACAGCAGGGGAAACAAGGCACATATTGTATTGTTGCCATCGAGTATAAAAAGATGGAGTTTATATCATATTGCTTGAGTTTATCCCTCTACATCATGTCATCTTGCCTAATGCGTTACTCTGTTCTTATGAACTTAATACTCTAGATGCATGCTGGATAGCGGTTGATGTGTGGAGTAATAGTAGTAGATGCAGAATCGTTTCGGTCTACTTGTCGCGGACGTGATGCCTATATACATGATCATGCCTTGATATTCTCATAATTATGCACTTTTCTATCAATTGCTCGACAGTAATTTGTTCACCCACCGTAATACTTATGCTATTTTGAGAGAAGCCACTAGTGAAACCTATGGCCCCCGGGTCTATTTTCCATCATATAAGTTTCCAATCTATTTTACTTTGCAATCTTTACTTTCAATCTATATCATAAAAATACCAAAAATATTTATCTTATTATCTCTATCAGATCTCACTTTTGCAAGTGGCCGTGAAGGGATTGACAACCCCTTTATCACGTTGGTTGCAAGGTTCTTATTTGTTTGTGTAGCTGTGAGGCGACTTGCGTGTAGTCTCCTACTGGATTGATACCTTGGTTCTCAAAAACTGAGGGAAATACTTACGCTACTTTGCTGCATCACCCTTTCCTCTTCAAGGGAAAACCAACGCAGAGCTCAAGAGGTAGCAAGAAGGATTTCTGGCGCCGTTGTCGGGGAGGTTGCACCAAGTCAAGTCAAGATTTGATCTCCCGTCAACAAGCCATTTCTGGCGCCGTTGCCGGGGAGATCTACGCCAAGTCAAGTCAAGTCAAGACATACCAAGTACCCATCACAAACTCTTATCCCTCGCATTACATTATTTTCTATTTGCCCCTCGTTTTCCTCGCCCCCACTTCACCCTTGCCATTTTATTCGCCCTCTTTTCCATTCGCCCTCTTTTTCCGTTTGCCTCCTTTTCACTTGCTTCTTGTGTCGCCGTGTGTCTTCATGGCTAGTCCTTATATCATTGTTAGTACTCCCGATCATGAAGTTCTTAATTTTAAACAAAGGGAGGGAGAAAATCTAAAAGATGCTTGGCATAGGATTTGCAATGCTCAGAATAGATCTACTAGGAAGCAATCCACTTCCGTTCTTCTTCGCAATTTTTATGTAGACATCACTCCTTGGAACAGATATATTCTTTATACCATTACCGGAGGGAATTCCTTGGGTAGCCATACTTTTGATTCTTATAATGCTATGATAGATTTGTTTGGCCCACCACCTCTTTTGGTTAATGGAACTATTTTAACTTTGGAAAATGTGATGCAAAGGCTTGAAATTATTGAAAGTAAAGTTGCCACTGTGGAGTTGATTGAAAATTTGGATAAAAAGATCCACAACCAAATCACCCAATATGGATCTAAGGTAGAAGTTACTCTGAATTTTTTTTAAAGAAAAAGAACCTATAGTTAACGAAAGAATAGATCAAGATTCCACAAGAATTGGTAAACTTGAGGATATTATTACCAATTTAGGATCTGCCTTTTCATCCGTGAAAAATACTCCAAATCCTCCTACTACCAAGGTTGCCAAATTAATGTATGTTCCTAAAAATAAGGGTGAATCTTCTAGCAAGGAAAATGCGGATCTCAAATCAATAAGTGTTCACCCCAACTTCTTCGCTATCATTAAGGAACCTTTTGCTACAAATGAATTTCTTGATTTTTTGCCTAGGAGTTTAATCATTAATAAAAAGAAGGAAACTCCCAAGGGTTATAAGTGTTCTATTGAAGAATTTCCTACCAAAGATGATAATACCTAGATCTATTCTTGTTTTTATGCCTAGCAAGGGGCGTTAAACGATAGCGCTTGTTGCGAGGGAACCCAATTTTATTTTTGTTTATTGCTTTTTGGTTCTGTTTAGTAATGAATAATTAATCTAGCTTCTGTTTAGATGTGGTTTTATGCTTTTAATTAGTGTTTGTGCCAAGTAGAACCTTTGGGAAGACTTGGGGGAAGTTTTTGCGATCTTGCTGTAAAAAACAGAAACTTTAGCGCTCATGAGATTTGCTGCCATTTTTTTACTGGAGAGTGAGATTAGGTTGATTCTTTTTGAAGATGATTAATAGACAAATTCCTCACGTACACCAATTTATTTCAGAATTTTTTGGGTTACATAAGTATTCGGAACCTACAGATTACTACAGATTGTTCTGTTTTTGACAGATTCTGTTTTTCGTGTGTTGTTTGCTTATTTTGATGAATCTATGGCTAGTATCGGGGGGTATGAACCATAGAGAAGTTGGAATACAGTAGTTTTAACACCAATATAAATAAATAATGAGTTAATTACAATACCTTAAGTGATGGTTTGTTTTCTTATACTAACGGAGCTCATGAGATTTTCTGTTGAGTTTTGTGTTGTGAAGTTTTCAAGTTTTGGGTAAAGATTTGATGGATTTTGGAATAAGGAGTGGCAATAGCCTAAGCTTGGGGATGCCCAAGGCACCCCAAGGTAAAATTCAAGGACAACCAAAAGCCTAAGCTTGGGGATGCCCCGGAAGGCATCCCCTCTTTCGTCTTCGTCCATCGGTAACTTTACCTGATGCTATATTTTTATTCACCACATGATATGTGTTTTGCTTGGAGCGTCTTTTATGATTTGAGTCTTTGCTTTCTAGTTTACCACAATCATCCTTTCTATACACACCTTTTGGTAGAGACACACATGAATCGGAATTTATTAGAATACTCTATGTGCTTCACTTATATCTTTTGAGCTAGATAATTTTGCTCTAGTGCTTCACTTATATCTTTTAGAGCACGGTGGTGGTTTTATTTTATAGAAAAATTGATCTCTCATGCTTCACTTATATTATTTTGAGAATCATTTAGAACAACATGGTAGTTTTCTTTGGTTATAAAATTAGTCCTAATATGATAGGCATCCAAGATTGGTACAATAAAAACTTTCATAAAAGTGCATTGAATACTATGAGAAGTTTGATACTTGATGATTGTTTTGAGATATGAAGATGGTAATATTAGATTCGTGTTAGTTGAGTAGTTGTGAATTTGAGAAATACTTGTGTTGAAGTTTGCAAGTCCCGTAGCATGCACGTACGGTAACCGTTGTGTGACAAATTTGAAACATGAGGTGTTCTTTGATTGTCATCCTTATGAGTGGCCGTCGGGGACGAGCGACGGTATTTTCCTACCAATCTATCCCCCTAGGAGCATGCGCGTAATGCTTGGTTTTTGATGACTTGTAGGTTTTTGCAATAAGTATGTGAGTTCTTTATGACTAATGTTGAGTCCATGGATTATACACACTATCACCTTTCCATCATTGCTAGCCTCTTCGGTACTGTGCATTGCCCTTTCTCACCTTGAGAGTTGGTGCAAACTTCGCCGGTGCATCCAAATCCCGTGATATGATACGCTCTATCACACATAAACCTCCTTATATCTTCCTCAAAACAGCCACCATACCTACCTATTATGGCATTTCCATAGCCATTCCGAGATATATTGCCATGCAACTTTCCACCGTTTCATTTATTATGGCACGCTTCATCATTGTCATATTGCCTTGCATGATCATGTAGTTGACATCGTATTTGTGGCAAAGCCACCATGCATAATTTATCATACATGTCACTCTTGATTCATTGCCCATCTCGGTACACCGCCGGAGGCATTCATATAGAGTCATTTTTTTGTTCTAGTATCGAGTTGTAATCATTGAGTTGTAAATAAATAGAAGTGTGATGATCATCATTAATAGAGCATTGTCCCAAATAAAAAAAGAGAAGGGAGAATGTCCAAATAAAAAAAGGAGAGGCCCAAATTTTTTTAAAAAAAAGGGACAATGCTGCTATCTTTTTTCCACACTTGTGCTTCAAAGTAGCACCATGATCTTTATGATAAAGAGTCTCTTATTTTGTCACTTTCATATACTAGTGGGAATTTTTCATTATAGAACTTGGCTTGTATATTCCAACAATGGGCTTCCTCAAATGCCCTAGGTCTTCGTGAGCAAGCAAGTTGGATGCACAGCCACTTAGTTTCTTTTGTTGAGCTTTCATACATTTATAGCTCTAGTGCATTCGTTGCATGGCAATCCCTACTCCTTGCATTGACATCAATTGATGGGCATCTCCCTAGCCCGTTGATTAGCCGCGTCAATGTGAGACTTTCTCCTTTTTTTTCTTCTCCACATAACCCCCATCATTATACTCTATTCCACCCATAGTGCTATATCCATGGCTCACGTTCATGTATTGCGTGAAAGTTGAAAATTTTAGAGATTACTAAAGTATGAAACAATTGCTTGGCTTGTCATTGGGGTTATGCATGATGAGAGCATTCTTGTGTGACGAAAATAGAGCATGACCAAACTATATGATTTTGTAGGGATGAACTTTCTTTGGCCATGTTATTTTGAGAAGACATAATTGCTTAGTTAGTATGCTTGAAGTATTATTATTTTTATGTCAATATTAAACTTTTGTCTTGAATCTTTCGGATCCGAACATTCATGCCACAATAAAGAAAATTACATAGAAAATTATGCTAGGTAGCATTCCACATCAAAAATCTATTTTTATCATTTACCTACTTGAGGACGAGCAGGAATTAAGCTTGGGGATGCTTGATACGTCTCCAACGTATCTATATTTTTTTATTGTTCCATGCTATTATATTATCTGTTTTGGATGTTTAATGGGCTTTATTATACAATTTTATATTATTTTTGGGACTAACCTACTAACCAAAGGCCCGGTGCATATTGCTGTTTTTTTGCCTATTTCAGTCTTTCGCAGAAAAGGAATATCAAATGGAATCCAAACGGAATGAAACCTTCGGGAGAGTGATTTTTGGAACAAACGCAATCTAGGAGACTTGGAGTGGATGTCAAGGAAGCATCGAGGAGGCCACGAGGCAGGGAGGCGCGCCCAGGGGGTAGGCGTGCCGCCACCCTCGTGGGCCCCTCGTGGCTCCCCTGACCGACTTCTTTCGCCTATATATACTCATATACCCCGAAAACATCCGAGAGCACCACGAAACCCTATTTCCACCGCCGCAACCTTCTGTACCCAAGAGATCCCATCTTGGGGCCTTTTCTGGAGCTCCGCCAGAGGGGGAATCAATCACGGAGGGCTTCTACATCAACACCATAGCCTCTCCGATGATTTGTGAGTAGTTTACCATAGACCTTCGGGTCCATAGTTATTAGCTAGATGGCTTCTTCTCTCTCTTTGGATCTCAATACAAAGTTCTCCTCTATCTTCTTTGAGATCTATTCGATGTAATTCTTTTTGCGGAGTGTTTGTCGAGATCCAATGAATTGTGGGTTTATGATCAAGATTATCTATGAAAAATATTTGATTCTTCTCTGAATTCTTTTATGCATGATTTAAATATCTTTGCAAGCCTATTCAAATTATCAGTTTGGTTTGGCCTACTAGATTGATCTTTCTTGGAATGGGAGAAGTGCTTAGCTTTGGGTTCAATCTTGCAGTGTCCTTTCCCAGTGACAGCAGGGGCAGCAAGGCATGTATTGTATTATTGCCATCGAGGATAAAAAGATGGGGTTTATATCATATTGCTTGATTTTATCCCTCTACATCATGTCATCTTGCCTTATGCGTTACTCTGTTCTTATGAACTTAATACTCTAGATGCATGCTGGATAGCGGTCGATGTGTGGAGTAATAGTAGTAGATGCAGAATCGTTTCGGTCTACTTGTCGTGGACGTGATGCCTATATACATGATCATGCCTATATATTCTCATAATTATGCACTTTTCTATCAATTGCTCGACAGTAATTTGTTCACCCACCGTAATACTTATGCTATTTTGAGACAAGCCACTAGTGAAACCTATGGCCCCTGAGTCTATTTTCCATCATATAAGTTTCCAATCTATTTTACTTTGCAATCTTTACTTTCAATCTATATCATAAAAATACCAAAAATATTTATTTTATTATCTCTACCAGATCTCACTTTTGCAAGTGGCCGTGAAGGGATTGACAACCCCTTTATCACGTTGGATGCAAGGTTCTTATTTGTTTGTGTAGGTGCGAGGAGACTTGCGTGTAGTCTCCTACTGGATTGATACCTTGGTTCTCAAAAACCGAGGGAAATACTTACGCTACTTTGCTGCATCACCCTTTCCTCTTCAAGGGAAAACCAACGCAGTGCTCAAGAGGTAGCACACCTCCATGATCAGATCATAGAAACTTAATTTTCTTGTTACGATGATTTTCCACTTCACTCTGAAATTCTTTGAACTTTTCAAATGTTTCAGACTTATGTTTCATCAAGTAGATATACCCATATCTGCTCAAATCATCTGTGAAGGTAAGACAATAATGATACGCGCCACGAGCATCAACACTCATCGGACTGCATACATCAGTATGTATTATTTCCAACAAGTCTGTTGCTCGCTCCATTGTTCCAGAGAACGGAGTCTTAGTCATCTTACCCATGAGGCATGGTTCGCAAGCATCAAGTGATTGATAATCAAGTGATTCCAAAAGTCCATCAGCATGGAGTTTCTTCATGTGCTTTACACCAATATGACCTAAACGGCAGTACCACAAATAAGTTACACTATCATTATTAAACTTATATCTTTTGGCTTCAATACTATGAACATGTGTATCACTACTATCAAGATTTAGTAAAAACAGACCACTCATCAAGGGTGCATGACCATAAAAGATATTATTCATATAAATAGAACAACCATTATTCTCTGATTTAAATGAATAACTGTCTCGCATCAAACAAGATCCAGATATAATGTTCATGCTCAACGGTGGCACAAAATAACAATTATTTAGTTCTAAAACTAATCCTGAGGGTAGATGTAGAGGTAGCGTGCTGACGATGATCACATTGACTTTGGAACCATTTCCCACGCGCATCGTCACCTCGTCCTTAGCCAATATTTGCTTAATCCGTAGCCCCTGTTTCGAGTTGCAAATATTAGTAACAGAACCAGTATAAAATACCCAGGCGCTACTTCGAGCATTAGTAAGGTACACATCAATAACATGTATATCAAATATACCTTTCATTTTGCCATCCTTATTCTCCGCCAAATACTTGGGGCAGTTCCACTTCCAGTGACCAGTCCCTTTGCAGTAGAAGCACTCAGTCTTAGGCTTAGGTCTAGACTTGGGCTTCTTCACTTGAGCAGCAACTTGCTTGCCATTCTTCTTGAAGTTCCCCTTCTTCCCTTTACCCTTTTTCTTGAAACTGATGGTCTTTTTTACCATCAACACTTGATGCTCCTTCTTGATTTCTACCTCCATAGCCTTTAGCATTGCGAAGAGCTCGGGAATCGTCTTATCCATCCCTTGCATATTATAGTTCATCACGAAGCTCTTGTAGCTTGGTGGTAGTGATTGAAGAACTCTGTCAATGACACTATCATCGGGAAGATTAACTCCCAGCTGAGTCGGTGGTTGTGGTACCCAGACATTCTGAGTATATGTTCACTGACAGAACTATTCTCCTCCATTTTGCAGCTGTAGAACTTATTGGAGACTTCATATCTCTCAATCCGGGCATTTGCTTGAAATATTAACTTCAACTCCTGGAACATCTCATATGCTCCATGACATTCAAAACATCGTTGATGTCCCGGTTCTAAGCCGTAAAGCATGGCACACTGAACTGTCGAGTAGTCATCAGCTTTGCTTTGCTAGGTGTTCATAACATTTGGCGTTGCTCCTGCAAAGGGTTTGTCACCTAGCGGTGCTTCAGGACGCAATTCTTCTGTGCAGCAATGAGGATAATCCTCAAGTTACAGACTCAGTCCGTGCAATTGCTACCATCATCTTTCAACTTAGCTTTCTCTAGGAACGCATTAAAATTCAACGGAACAATAGCACGGGCCATCTATCTACAACAACATAGACATGCAAAATACTATCAGGTACTAAGTTCATGATAAATTAAAGTTCAGTTAATCAAATTACTTAAGAACTCCCACTTAGATAGACATCCCTCTAATCATCTAAGTGATCACGTGATCCATATCAACTAAACCATGTCCGATCATCACGTGAGATGGAGTAGTTTTCAATGGTGAACATCACTATGTTGATCATATCTACTATATGATTCATGCTCGACCTTTCGGTCTCAGTGTTCCGAGGCCATATCTGCATATGCTAGGCTCGTCAAGTTTAACCTGAGTATTCTGCGTGTGCAAAACTGGCTTGCACCCGTTGTATGTGAACACAGAGCTTATCACACCCGATCATCACGTGGTGTCTCGGCACGACGAACTATAGCAACGGTGCATACTCAGGGAGAACACTTGTACCTTGAAATTTAGTGAGAGATCATCTTATAATGCTACCGCCGAACTAAGCAAAATAAGATGCACAAAGGATAAACATCACATGCAATCAATATAAGTGATATGATATGGCCATCATCATCTTGTGCCTTTGATCTCCATCTCCAAAGCACCGTCATGATCACCATCATCACTGGCTTGACACCTTAATCTCCATCGAATCATCATTGTCGTCTCGCCAACTATTGCTTCTATGACTATCGCTACCGCTTAGTGATAAAGTAAAACAATTACATGGCGATTGTATTTCATACAATAAAGCGACAACCATATGGCTTCTGCCAGTTGCCGATAACTGTGTTACAAAACATGATCATCTCATACAATAAAAATTAGCATCATGTCTTGACCATATCACATCGCAACATGCCCTGCAAAAACAAGTTAGACGTCCTCTACTTTGTTGTTGCAAGTTTTACGTGGCTGCTACGAGCTGAGCAAGAACCATTATTACCTACACATCAAAAACTACAACGTGGTATAGTGATTGCTTTTTGATCTTCAGAAAGAACCCTGTTCATTGAATCCGATTCAACTAAAGTTGGAGAAACTGACACCCATTAGCCACCTGTGTGCGAAGCACGTCGGTAGAACTAGTATCGCGTAAGCGTACGCGTAATGTCGGTCTGAGCCGCTTCATCCAACAATACTGCTGAATGAAGAATCAACTAGTGACGACAAGCAATATGTATATACCCACGCCCACAACTCCTTTGTGTTCTACTCGTGCATATAACATCTACACGTAGACCTGGCTCGGATGCCACTATTGGGGAACGCATTAATTTCAAAAAAATCCTACGCACACGCAAGATATATCTAGGCGATGCATAGCAACAAGAGGGGAAGAGTGTTGTCCACGTACCCTCGTAGACCGTAAGCGGAAGCGTTATGACAATGCGGTTGATGTAGTCGTACGTCTTCACGATCCGACCGATCCTAGCACCGAAGGTACGACACCTCCGCGATCTACACACGTTCAGCTCGGTGACGTCCCGCGAACTCTAGATCCAGGTGAGTGTCGAGGGAGAGTTTCGTCAGCACGACAGCGTGATGACGGTGATGATGAAGCTACCAGCGCAGGGCTTCGCCTAAGCACTGCAATGATATGACCGAGGTGGATTATGATGGAGGGGGGCACCGCACACGGCTAAACAATATCAACTTGTGTGTTCTAGGGTGCCCCTGCCCCCGTATATAAAGGAGAAAGGGGGATGTCGTGGTTCTAAGTCTGACAGTAATGTAGAGGGGTAAGTATGGAGAGGCAAGATCTTAGCTATGGAGAAGTTGTAAGCACACGAGGTTTACGAGTTCAGGCCCTTCTCGGAGGAAGTAACAGCCCTACGTCTCGGAGCCCAGAGGCGGTCGACTGGATTATGTGTGTATGAATTACAGGGGTGCGAACCCTCTACACTAAGGAGGGGGGTGGCTTATATAGAGTTCGCCAGACCCATCCGGCCCTCAGTTGTGCAGGGTTTTAAATACATTAAGGTCGGGCGTTACTGGTAACGTCCCTAATAAAGTGCATTGATGACCATAAAAGCTACTTAATAACTGACCGTTAGCAAGCGGAGTGCCTTTAGGTCTCCTGGTCGTCGAGTGGGTTGGCGCTTGGTCGAGTGATTGCTTCTTGGTCGAGTATCTTCGAGTCTGTCGAGTGGAACACCTCCAAGTCATTTGAAAGGTAGTTTCTTCTAGAAACATCCTTGGGTAGGGCAGTTGGGACAGGTCCATGACCCTACCCTAGGTACATAGCTTCATCATTAGCCCCCGAATGGATCAAGGTTTGAGTGGGGAAGGAGTTGGGCACTTCTTCGACTCATTTTTCATGCTATGAGCATATCTTGTTTCGGATCAGTGAACCTGAGTGATGACAGCAACTTCCTTTTCAGTCGCCTTGATCCATTCTTAGTTTTTTGTCGAGTGAGTTTCTTTACTTGAGAGGCTCCGAGTGACGGTGTGGAGGAGATCTTTGGTCTGACAAGTTGTTCTGCTGCCCGCAGATTTCGCGGGATCCGAATTTTGGGAAGCGCGCGGAACGGGGAAGGCCGCAGTAATCGGATGGGATAGGGCGGAGCCGCCTCGATCCCCGCGCCACCTTTTTTGCCACGTATCACGCGCGCGATTGTTACGGGATTTGACAGGACCGCCCGGGCCTACCAGTCAGCCACTCGGAAGCGGCTTCATATAAGGTGTTGGACTGGGGTCTCTTGAACAGTGTGTTCCCATTATCTCTTCTCCTCTTCAGCCTCCCTCGTCGCGCTCGCTCTCGCCCCGGCACCACCGCTCCATACGCGTCTCGCCGGCGACGATGGGGAAGGAGAAGACGGAGGCTCTGGAGCGGGCGAAGAAAGCGACGACAAAGGCGAAGGGGAAGGCGACTAGTCGGGGCGGATCTTCCTCGCGGACCGGCCTGCCGAAGGGCTGGATCCAGGGGGACTGGATCCGCTCGACGATCACCCAAGAGGATCTCGACGACCTAGCCGAAGGGGGGCTGATCCCCCATGAATCCGTGCGGCTTCCGGGGAAGGAAACCGAGCCGCAACCTCGGGAGGGTGAGCGCATTCTCCTTGCCACCCACGTCGATCGTGGATTTTCCTGGCCTCCTCACCCTTTCTTTCAGGGATTTCTGAACTTCTTTGGGGCACAACTCCACCACTTCACTCCCAACACAATCGTCTATCTCACCGCTTTCGTTTCTTTGTGTGAGAATTTCCTGGGTTGCCGGCCTCACTGGGGTCTTTTCAAGCACATTTTCACTTGTCGCTTTCAGACGGTGAAAAAGGCCAATCCGAGTGACGAGAGAACTCAAGTGATTCAGATGTGTGGGGGTCTTGGTGTTCAGATGAGAGGGAAAAGTTCCTTTCCGGCCATGATTCTTCCCGACTCGGTTCGCGGATGGCAGTCGACCTCGTTTTACTGCAAAGACCAATCGACGCCAGGGCAATCGACCGGCCTCCCTCCTTTTACCATGGACCGAGTGAGGAAACCCTCCTCTTTGAAGGTGCTCCCGGAGGAGAAGGCGCAAGTGAGGGTGTTGGTCGAGCGAGTGGTCCAGCTTATCCGTGACGGGGTCATCGGTATGGATCTCTTGGAGGTCTTCCTTCAGCGGCGCATCCAGCCTCTTCAAGCCCGAGACCATCTGATGTGGATGTATTCAGGTCTTGACGACTCCACTCGGATCCGCCCGGAGGAGGTCGATGACGACACATTGGAGAAGTGGCTATCGGGCATGACCGGAAACAAGGACAACCCCAGGGGAGCCAGGAGAGTTCCTCCATTCGACCAGTCCCGTGTACCAGAGAAGGTCCGATTCTGAGCTTTCGATTGTAATCTGAATTCACCCGCGCAGCTGCCTATACTGCGTCGACTGACTTTGTTCTCCCTGCTTTCTTTCAGGCCATTATCGAAATGTATTCAATGCCCAACAGAGAGCAAGAGCAGGACCCGGAAGGAGAGGTGAGCAGCGGCGACAGTGGCGAATGGGACTCTGATGGTGAAGGGGACGAAGAAAGCGACGACCCGAGTGACGAAGAGGAAGTCGAGTCGCCCCCTCGCACGGAGAGGCGGTCCAAGCTTGACCAAGAACAACCGAGCGCCCGTGAAAAGGCGATTGCTCAAGCTGGTCAGTCTTCAAAGCGTCCTCAGACCTCTTCGCCGACTCCAACTGAAAAAGCGTCAAAGCATCCCAAAGTCGCACAGCCGAAGCTTCGTAAGGCCTTGCCGAAGATCAAGATTGACATCCCCGTCGCTTCTGCGTGAGTGTCTTCCTTTATATTCTCTCGACGCCCCGTGCTGTTTGTTTTTCTTGTTTTAACCGGACGAACTTTGGAACTGGCAGCGCTGCTACTTCCGGGACCTCAGCTTACAAGGACGATGATGAGGTAATGGAGGATGCGGTCACTTCTAATCTGGGTATGATTTCTACCATTCTGTCTTTATTTGGTCGACTCAACTGCAATGTGCACCATTGGGTGATGTGATTTTGGCAATTGAACTTTTGCATAGCTCCCAACATTATCGACCTCCTCGACGATGATGAAGAGCCCGAGAGGCCTTTGACGAGGAAGAATAGGCAAGCTCCTGCAAGCAAGGTGTCACAGTCGACGCCGAGGGCGGAACCAGTCGTTCAGGACACTGGCGACGCCAATCGGGGTTCGGTTACCTTCGTCGTGCCGCTGTCGAGTGCCTTGCCTTCTTCGTCGACTGCTCAGGCCCCTGTCGACCCACCTTCAGTTTTTGTGACCCATCATGTCCCAGAGGACGAAGTGAATGCTGCCAGGGAAGCCATACGCCAGGCGGGCATCATGATGGAGAAGATGAAGACGGTGCGGGACGCCAGTCAGGCCGCCTACAACGCCAGCTCGGCTCTCCAAAGCAACGTTCAGGTTAGTTGGTCACCGCTTGTTATGTTAGGATATGCTATCTGAAGATTCTTTCCGAAAATCTTTGCATCTGTACACCCACTAGGTGCGTCGATTGAATTTTTGAACTAGTGGGGGCACGTTGAGTGCACCCACTGGGTGTAGTCCCCGAGACTACGATGGACTGCTGGCAGTCGACTGTAGTCTTTGTATTTTGTCGAGTGTAAACCGAACTGGTAGTTTGTCTCTTCCACTCAGTCTGGTCGAGTGGGATCATAACCGGTGGGGGCACGCAAAGTGCACCCACTGGGTGTAGTCCCCGAGAACGCGGTCGACTGCTAGCAGTCGACTATGGTCTGAGTTCTATTTTCTCTCCTCTTTTTTTTACTCCCTGCACTCAACTCCGGCGAGCCGGTCGAGTGGGATCAAAACTGGTGGGGGCACGCAAAGTGCACCCACTGGGTGTAGTCCCCGAGACTATGGTGGACTGCGGGCAGTCGACCGTAGTCTTAGTACATTTTGTCTTTGTCGTTTTTCGCTGTAAAATAACTTCTCCTCTTTGATTTCAGAAATCTTGTGATCTTGGAGCTCGCTTTGCTGACTTGGAGAAACAGCAGATCCAACTGAACCTTGACTTGGAGCTGGCCAAGACAGAGCTGCAAAAGGTCAAGGACGGCGCCACTAGTAAGACAAGTTTGTCGACTGGTCTGTCTTAGGCTTGAGTACCCTTCTGCTCTTTCTGAATCAAGCATCATTTCTTTGCAGAAAAACTGAGAGAAGCTCTGGCGAAGAAGGATCAGGATTTGGCTGCTGCTCGAAAGGAAGCTGACGACAGAACCACTCTGGCTGAACAAAAACTGGCTTCGGTCGGTCAGTTGGAAGAAGAGAATACCAAGATGAAATCTGCTCTGAACGAAGCCAACAAGGAGTGCACACGCTGGAAGAAGGACAATCTCAACCTGTGCGAGAAGATGGAAGGCATCGCTCACAGGAGGGACGATTTGGAGAGCTATCTGAGGAGCCTTGCCAAGAAGTTGTTCATCAAGCTTGAAGGTGCACATTTTGTTCTGACTGATTTTTTTGTGTCGACTCAGCGTACGAAAATTGACCTATCCTTGGATCATGAATGCAGAGTTTTGCCAGAACTTCGACGAGGAGACTGGGCGGATTGAGCCAGGTGTGGACCCAATCAACTCTCCCGTGAAAGATGAAACTGCCATGAATCTGCTTCAACTGGAATCCCGCATCGACGGTGTCATGGACTACTTGGCTCGACTAAAGGTCGCCATGTCACGGATCGACTTGGCACTTTGGCCAGAGGCCACGCTCCAGAATGACCTTGAGTCCCTGATGACTCGACTTAACAAAATCCCTGACCGAGTGCAGGAGTGGAAGAAATCTTCTGCCCGGTGTGGTGCTGATGTGGCTCTGTCTTTGGTTCGCGTCCATTGCAAGGAGGTGCGACAAGATAAGCTGGCAGCAATCAGGGTCGCCAACACCCAGAAGCATGACTTCCGATCTTTTATGGATACTTTCATTGCTACAGCCACTCGGATCGCCGACGGCGTCGACCTAGACGAGTTCGTCGAGCCTGCTAGTCCTCCTCACGCGGAGTGAACAAACTTTGATGCCTCACCTTAAATTTGCCTCGGAATGCCAAGTGGTTTTTGTAACCGTTAAACTCTTTCGGGCTGAATGCCCGAGCACTTCGATCTATGGTCTGGAACCTTTAGGATTTATCTGAACTTGGTTTATCGTTGAATATCTTCATGAATCCCCCGCCGAGTGAACTCGTTCTTCATTCGAGATCACTTTTGTATTTGTAGCGCAGCTCTGAAGGAAGCAGTCGACCTGCACCTCGTTGCCCTTGCGGGTCGGCGATCGAGCGCGCATTGTATTTGTGGCGAAGCTCCTCGGGAGAAGGTGGCAGTAGTCGTGCACCTCGTCGTCCTTGTGGAGTGGGATGGAGCGCACATTGTATTTGTGGCGAAGCTCTCCAGGAGAAGGCGGCAGTCGACCTGCGCCTCGTTACTGCAGAGCGGGATGGAGCGCATGTTGTATTTGTGGCGAAGCTCTCCAGGAGAAGGCGGCAGTCGACCTGCACCTCGTTACTGCAGAGCGGGATGGAGCGCATGTTGTATTTGTGGAGAAGCTCCTAAGGAGAAGGTGGCAGTCGACCTGCACCTCGTCGTCCTTGCGGAGAGGGATGGAGCGCACGTTGTATTTATGGC
Organism: Triticum urartu; assembly: GCF_056163025.1. Taxonomy (NCBI): domain Eukaryota; kingdom Viridiplantae; phylum Streptophyta; class Magnoliopsida; order Poales; family Poaceae; genus Triticum; species Triticum urartu. The sequence goes on from NC_141878.1 coordinate 492,326,832, forward strand.
AAAGCTCCCAAGGAGAAGGTGGCAGTCGACCTGCACCTCGTCGTCCTTGCAGAGAGGGATGTGTTTCGGACTTAGGCGAGTATTGGACTGCAGCTAAGCCCCTGAGTGGGAGACTGGCTCACCACTCGGTAGGATTTTCAAATACTTAGGCGAGTACTGGACTGCAGCTAAGCCCCCGAGTGGGAGGGTCGCTCACCACTCGGTAGGATTTTCAAATACTTAGGCCAGTACTGGACTGCAGCTAAGCCCCCGAGTGGGAGGGTTGCTCATCACTCGGTAGGATTTTAAAATACTTAGGCGAGTACTGGACTGCAGCTAAGCCCCCGAGTGGGAGGGTCGCTCACCACTCGGTAGGATTTTCAAATACTTAGGCGAGTACTGGACTGCAGCTAAGCCCCCGAGTGGGAGGGTCGCTCACCACTCGGTAGGATTTTCAAATACTTAGGCGAGTGCTGGACTGCAGCTAAGCCCCCGAGTGGGAGGGTCGCTCACCACTCGGTAGGATTTTCAAATACTTAGGCGAGTACTGGACTGCAGCTAAGCCCCCGAGTGGGAGGGTCGCTCACCACTCGGTAGGATTTTCAAATACTTAGGCGAGTACTGGACTGCAGCTAAGCCCCCGAGTGGGAGGGTCGCTCACCAGTCGGTAGGATTTTCAAATACTTAGGCGAGTACTGGACTGCAGCTAAGCCCCCGAGTGGGAGGGTCGCTCACCACTCGGTAGGATTTTCAAATACTTAGGCGAGTGCTGGACTGCAGCTAAGCCCCCGAGTGGGAGGGTCGCTCACCACTCGGTAGGATTTTCAAATACTTAGGCGAGTACTGGACTGCAGCTAAGCCCCCGAGTGGGAGGGTCGCTCACCAGTCGGTAGGATTTTCAAATACTTAGGCGAGTACTGGACTGCAGCTAAGCCCCCGAGTGGGAGGGTCGCTCACCAGTCGGTAGGATTTTCAAATACTTAGGCGAGTACTGGACTGCAGCTAAGCCCCCGAGTGGGAGGGTCGCTCACCAGTCGGTAGGATTTTCAAATACTTAGGCGAGTACTGGACTGCAGCTAAGCCCCCGAGTGGGAGGGTCACTCACCACTCGGTAGGATTTTCAAATACTTAGGCGAGTACTGGACTGCAGCTAAGCCCCCGAGTGGGAGGGTCGCTCACCACTCGGTAGGATTTTCAAATACTTAGGCGAGTACTGGACTGCAGCTAAGCCCCCGAGTGGGAGGGTCGCTCACCACTCGGTAGGATTTTCAAATACTTAGGCGAGTACTGGACTGCAGCTAAGCCCCCGAGTGGGAGGGTCGCTCACCACTCGGTAGGATTTTCAAATACTTAGGCGAGTACTGGACTGCAGCTAAGCCCCCGAGTGGGAGGGTCGCTCACCACTCGGTAGGATTTTCAAATACTTAGGCAAGTACTGGACTGCAGCTAAGCCCCCGAGTGGGAGGGTCGCTCACCACTCGGTAGGATTTTCAAATACTTAGGCGAAATGGGTTCGCAGCTAAGCCTCTGAGTGGGAGACTGGCTCACCACTCGGTAGGAAATTATTTTTACGAACTTAGGCGAAGCGGATTCGCAGCTAAGCCACCCACTGGGAGATTTCTCCCGCAAACAAAAACAATAACAATCACTGGGAAAATTATAACGCTCTTTTCTTTGATAAATAAACTACAGGAGTTTTTTCTTATTACATCTCATCCGAGTGAGAATTCAAGTATAAAAGGGGTGGAGTAGCTCCGCATTCCAGGCTCGTGGCTCATCAATCTGGCGATCGACATTGTAGAGGTGGTACGCTCCATTGTGGAGGACTCTGGTGACTATGAAGGGGCCTTCCCAAGTAGGAGCGAGTTTGTGTGGTTTCTGCTGATCCACTCGGAGGACTAAGTCTCCTTCTTGGAAGGCTCGACTCTTCACATTTCTGGCATGGAATCGATGCAAGTCTTGCTGATAGATGGTCGATCGGATCATGGCCATTTCTCTTTCTTCTTCCAGGAGGTCGACTGCGTCCTGCCGGGCTTGTTCTGCTTCTTCTTCAGAGTAGAGCTCGACTCGGGGGGCGTTTTGAAGCATGTCACTCGGTAAGACTGCTTCGGCTCCGTAGACCAGAAAGAATGGGGTTCTTCCGGTCGATTGGTTCGGGGTTGTCCTCAATCCCCAAAGAACTGACGGAAGCTCGTCGACCCATGCACCTGCTGCGTGCTTGAGATCGCGCATCAATCGAGGTTTCAGTCCTTTGAGAATTAGGCCGTTTGCTCTTTCTGCTTGTCCATTCGACTGGGGGTGAGCGACCGATGCATAGTCGACTCGTGTGCCCTGAGAGGCGCAAAAGGCCCTGAATTTGTCAGAATCGAAGTTTGACCCATTGTCAGTGATGATGCTATGCGGAACTCCATATCTGAATATCAACTCTCTGATGAAACTGATAGCAGTGCAAGCATCAAGATTCTTGATAGGCTTAGCTTCAATCCATTTGGTGAACTTGTCGACTGCCACTAGCACATGAGTGAAGCCGCTCCTACCCGTTCTCAGTGGTCCAACCATGTCCAACCCCCAAACAGCGAAGGGCCAGACGAGTGGAATGGTTTTCAGAGCTAACGCGGGCTTGTGCGACATATTGGAGTAATACTGACATCCTTCACATTTGTCGACTATCTCTTTTGCCATTTCATTCGCTCTTGGCCAGTAGAATCCCGCTCGGTATGCTTTAGCCACAATGGTCCGAGAGGACGCATGATGACCACAGGTCCCCGAGTGGATATCATCAAGGATCATCTGACCTTCTTCTAGTGTAATACACTTTTGACTGACTCCGGTCACGCTTTCTCTATATAACTGTCCTTTTATGACTGTAAAGGCCTTGGATCGACGGACGATCTGTCGAGCCTCTTCTTCATCTTCTGGGAGCTCTTTCCTTAGGATGTACGCGATGTACGATACTGTCCAATCGGGAGTGATGACCAAGACTTCCATGATCAGGTCGACCACAGCTGGAACTTCAACCTCAGTCGGATCTGTGACACTTTTTGGCTGTGGGGCCTCTTCAGTGAAGGGATCCTCCTGAACTGATGGTGTGTGGATGTGTTCCAAAAACACATTGCTGGGAATGGCTTCTCTTTTGGAACCTATTTTTGCCAAATCATCAGCTGCTTGATTTTTCAGTCGGGGTATGTGATGAAGTTCTAACCCCTCGAATTTCTTCTCCAGCTTTCTCACTGCATTGCAATAACCAGTCATGGCTGGACTTCTGACGTCCCACTCCTTCATCACCTGATTAACCACCAAATCTGAGTCGCCATAGACCATGAGGCGACGGACGCCGAGTGAAATGGCCATGCGCAACCCATATAAAAGTGCTTCATATTCTGCCTCGTTATTGGAGGAATCAAAGTGGATTTGAAGAACATATCTAAGCTTATCTCCTCGGGGGGAGACCAACACCACTCCGGCACCGGAACCATTCAACATCTTGGAACCGTCGAAGAACATGGTCCAATGCTCTGAGTGAACCTGAGTCGGCAGTTGCTGTTCAATCCACTCGGCGACGAAATCTGCGATTGCCTGGGACTTGATAGCTTTCTTTGCCTCAAACTTGATATCCAGAGGAAGGAGTTCAATCGCCCATTTTGCCACTCGACCAGTTGCATCTCTGTTCTGCAGGATCTCTGACAATGGAGCATTGCTGACGACTGTAATGGAATGATCAGAGAAGTAGTGAGCAACTTTCTTTGTGGTCATATAAATCCCATATACAAGCTTCTGATAATGAGGATATCTTTGCTTCGACGGGGTCAAAACTTTAGAAATATAATATACTGGGCGCTGAACTTTGAAGGCTTTTCCTTCTTCTTCCCGCTCGACCGTAAGTACCGTACTGACGACTTTTCCCGTGGCTGTGATGTAAAGCAGCAAAGGCTCCTTGCTGATTGGGGCAGCAAGCACCGGCTGGGTGGAGAGCGGAGCTTTGAGCTCTGCAAACGCTGCATCAGCTTCGGGAGTCCACTCAAACTTGTCGGACTTCTTCATCAATCGGTAAAGAGGCAATGCCTTTTCACCGAGACGAGATATGAATCGACTTAAAGTGGCCAAGCAACTAGTAAGCTTCTGGACGTCGTGCACTCGCACAGGGCTTTTCATTCGGAGTATTGTACCGACTTTTTCTGGATTGGCGTCGATTCCCTGTTCGGAAACGAGAAATCCGAATAATTTTCTGCCAGGAACTCCGAATGTGCACTTTGATGGATTGAGCTTGATATCATACCTCCTGAGGTTGGCAAAGGTTTCAGCAAGGTCAGTCAGCAGGTCGGAACCCTTCCGTGACTTGACCATAATATCATCCATGTATGCTTCCACATTCCGACTGATTTGGGTGAGCAAACACTTCTGAATCATCCTCATGAATGTGGCTCCGGCATTCTTGAGGCCGAACGGCATGGTAACATAACAGAAGCACCCGAATGGAGTGATAAAAGCAGTTTTGATCTCGTCAGGTCCATACAGACGGATCTGCTGGTACCCGGAATAGGCGTCTAAAAAAGACAGTCGCTCACACCCCGCAGTCGAGTCGACTATCTGGTCGATGCGGGGGAGAGGAAAATGATCTTTTGGGCAGGCCCGATTGATATGTTTAAAGTCAATGCACATGCGAAGTGACTTGTCCTTCTTGGGGACCATGACAACGTTGGCGAGCCACTCGGAGTGGTAGATTTCTCGGATGAACTCTGCTGCTAAGAGCCGAGCCACCTCCTCGCCAATAGCCTTTCTCTTCTGGACGGCGGACCGTCGGAGATGCTCTTTGACAGGTTTTACTTTTGAGTCGACTCTTAGGCGGTGCTCAGCCAGCTCCCTGGGAACACCCGGCATGTTAGAAGGCTTCCATGCGAAAATGTCCCAGTTCTCACGGAGGAACTGGATGAGCGCTTCTTCCTATTTGGAGTCGAGCGTTGTTGAGATATGAGTTGGAGTAGCGCTTGGATCGGTCGGGTGAATGTGAGCTGTCTTCTTTTCGCCAGACGACTGAAAAGCTGATTCTGTAGTGGGCTTCTTGGCTCGCAACAAATCACTCGGGTCTGCAGTCTTCTGGTATTCCTGCAGCTCCACCACTGCCATCTGAGCATCAGCGATCTTTGAACCTTTCTGAAAACATTCTTCTGCTTTCTTCCGATTGCCCGTAACAGTGATCACACCTTTGGGGCCAGGCATCTTCAATTTGAGATACACATAACATGGTCGGGCCATGAAGCGTGCATAGGCCGGCCTGCCCAAAATAGCGTGATAGGCACTCTGGAAGTCTACAACTTCAAATGTCAACTTTTTTTGCAGTAATTCTTGGAATCACCGAAAACCACATCAAGAGTAATCTGGCCGAGTGATTCAGCCTTCTTCCCAGGAATGACCCCATGGAAACTCATGTTGCTAGTACTGAGTCTGGACATCGGAATGCCCATCCCTTTCAACGTCTTAGCATATAGTATGTTCAAACCACTGCCACCATCCATCAAGACTTTGGTCAGTCGAGTGCCTTCAACAACTGGGTCGACCACCAAAGCTTGCCTCCCGGGGGTGGCAATGTGCGTTGGGTGATCTGACCGGTCGAATGTGATGGCAGTCTGAGACCACTTCAAATAACTGGGTGTCGCCAGAGCAACCATATTAACCTCTTGGTTGATAACTTTCAGTCGACTTTTGCTTTCAACATCAGCAAAAATCATCAGGATGGAATTGACCTGGGGGTATCCATCGTCACTATCTTCCTTGTCCTCAACTTTGTCCGACTCGTTTTCCTTATCTTTGGGTTGCTTGCCCTGGAACTGCTGGATCAAGAGTCGACACTGTCGAGTGGTATGTTTTGGGTAAATGAAATTACCCTCTTCATCTTTCTTGGTGTGGATGTGACATGGCAAATCCAACACATCATTTCCGTCCTGGTCTTTAACTTTCTTGGGGTTCCAAGGTCCTTTGGGTTTCCCCTTAAACTTTCCTTGAGTTATAGCCAAGGCTTCCCCAGGAGCAGCTGGCTCGGCTTTCCGCTTCTGTTTCCGATTGGAATTTCCTCCAGTTTCTTGAGCGACTGGCTTGAGCTTGCCACTCCTGAGTTGATCCTCATCTTCACCATTAGCGTACTTGGTGGCAATCTCCATCATCCGATTCAAAGACATATCTCCGGTTCGACCGAAATTCAGATTCAATTCTCTATACTTGACGCCTTCTTTGAAGGCACAGACTGCTTGGTGGTTAGGCACATTCTCTACTATGTGATGTAACGTGATCCATCTCTGGATGTAATCCCTCAAAGTTTCATTCGGCTTCTGCACGCAAGACCGCAGTTCCGTCAGCCCTGCCGATCGCTTGCATGTTCCTTCAAATGTGGTGACAAACACTCGGGCGAGATCTTCCCAAGTGTAAATATTACTGGGTGCTAACTGGTTCAGCCACGCTCTGGCCGAGCCCTCCAACATGAGAGGCAGGTGCTTCATGGCCACTTCGTCATTGCCGCCGCCAATCTGGACGACCACTCGGTAGTCTTCAAGCCAAGTATCGGGCTTGGACTCACCAGTGAACTTACTGACTCCAGTCGCCAACCTGAAGTTGGGAGGAATCACAGCGGCCCTGATGGCTCTACTAAAGCACTCCGGCCCCGAAACATGTACTCTGCTGCTGGTAGGTGCATCTCTGTCATGACCTTCTCGGTGAGCTCTGTTCCTGTCGACCAAACCTTGAACGAGAATGGATCTCGCATCAAAGCCTGGCTCCCTGGGGTCGACTGGAATCCTTCGCCCAACACTATGAGGGCGCCTGTCATCCTGCTGTCGAGGCGCATATGACCCGCTCCTCGGGGGAGGGGTGGGCACTCGACGTCGATCGTCACGATCGAATCGGTGATCATATTGCTCACGGTTCCCGTACTGATTATGCCGGTCCCCACGTCCCTCACGCCTCGGGGGCGATCTTGGGCTGTGAGCCGACTGGACTGTGTCTGCAGCAACGGATCTGCTATGAATCTTTTGCGACAGAGAAACAGCGGAATTCTGGTCTCCTACTGCCCGGAGTAACGCTCTGATCTGCAGCAAGCCTCTGCCAGCCTCCGACTGGGAAGGCTGAATCGACTCTGCTATACGGGCTGCAGCTGCTAAATTCTGAATCGGAGTTTGATATACCCGCGGGGGCGGAAAGAGCTGACGTCGATTGGATTCGGGAACCCGTTGTCACGCACGCTCGTCGAGTGCTCGCTGGAGGTTCTCCAGTCGAGTGCGCTCGGCCAAGTTTGCCAGGCGCGCGTCCTCCAAGGCACGAGCCTCGGGGGTTTCTCCAACGATAGGAGTGTGTAGTGCATCCATGTTCCGGCGACGAAGTTCTTCTCTCTGCAGCGACGTGAGAGGCTCGGGGAGATATTCCTCGTGGGGACGCGACGGGTCGCCTCCACCTGCGCCTCCGTCGGCGCGGGAAAAACCGGGAGGACTGGGCGGTCCATCGACCATCAGAACCTCCGCCGCCGGATCACTGCTGTCGCACTCGGATGCGGTCTCTGCAGAGCCAGTCGACAGATCGAACAGGCCGTAGAGGGATTCGTCGGGCTCGATCGCCGCGACTTGAGGGGTGGCCGACTGGCGTGCCACCGCGTGTCTCACCCACCGTTGAAGTCTCGACCGACCGGAGCGCTTGCGCCAGTGGGAAACAAGGAGGGAGGATAGCACAGGAGCCGACCGATAGTGGGTCGACGGTTGCTGCAAGAGGACGTCGCGGACGCACGCGCGAAAGTGCGTCGCCCCGCGGACAGGGAGCGCGTCCACGTCGAGCGGAGCCTCCTGGAGCCAAGCGGAGTCATCAGCGATGAACGTGAGCGCACCGAGGCGGATCTCGTGGCCCTCCACCAAAACTCCGCCAGAAACCATGATGATTCGGGTCGGAAAAGATCGCAACTCCTCTAACAAATCGCTAAAAGACCTGCCCCAAGGTGGGCGCCAACTGTCGTGGTTCTAAGTCTGACAGTAATGTAGAGAGGTAAGTATGGAGAGGCAAGATCTTAGCTATGGAGAAGTTGTAAGCACACGAGGTTTACGAGTTTAGGCCCTTCTCGGAGGAAGTAACAGCCCAACGTCTCGGAGCCCGGAGGCGGTCGACTGGATTATGTGTGTATGAATTACAGGGGTGCGAACCCTCTACACTGAGGAGGGGGGTGGCTTATATAGAGTTCGCCAGACCCCTCCGGCCCTCAGTTGTGCAGGGTTTTAAATACATTAAGGTCGGACGTTACTGGTAACGTCCCTAATAAAGTGCATTGATGACCATAAAAGCTACTTAATAACCGACCGTTAGCGAGCGGAGTGCCTTTAGGTCTCCTGGCCGTCGAGTGGGTTGGCGCTTGGTCGAGTGATTGCTTCTTGGTCGAGTATCTTCGAGTCTGTCGAGTGGAACACCTCCAAGTCGATTGAAAGGTAGTTTCTTCTAGAAACGTCCTTGGTAGGGCAGTTGGGACAGGTCCATGACCCTACCCTAGGTACATAGCTTCATCAGGGGAGGCCGGCCGGCCCTATGGCGTGCCAAGGAGGGGAGTAATCCTCCTCCTAGCAGGAGTAGGATTCCTCATTTCCTTGTCCTACTAGGAGGGGGGAGAAAGGAGTGGGACAGAGGAAGGAAAACGGGGGGCGCCGTCCCCCTCCTAGTCCAATTCGGACTCAAGGGGGAGGGTGCGCGCGGCCTGCCCTGGCAGCCCCTCTCTCTCTCCACTAAGGCCCATCTAGGCCCATTAGTTCCCCGGGGGGTTCCGGTAACCCTCCTGCACTCCGGTTTTACCCGAAACCATCCGGAACACTTCCGGTGTCCGAATATAGCCGTCCAATATATCAATCTTTATGTCTCGACCATTTCGAGACTCCTCGTCATGTCCGTGGTCACATCCGGGACTCCGAACTACCTTCGGTACATCAAAACACATAAACTCATAATACCGATCGTCACCGAACGTTAAGCGTGCAGACCCTGCGGGTTCGAGAACTATGTAGACATGACCGAGACTCATCTTCGGTCAATAACCAATAGCGGAACCTGGATGCTCATATTGGTTCCTACATATTCTACGAAGATCTTTATCGGTCAAACGCATAACAACATACGTTATTCCCTTTGGCATCGGTATGTTACTTGCCCGAGATTCAATCATCGGTATCATCATACCTAGTTCAATCTCGTTACCGGCAAGTCTCTTTACTCGTTCTGTAATGCTACATCCCGTAACTAACTCATTAGTTACATTGCTTGCAAGGCTTATAGTGATGTGCATTACCGAGAGGGCCCAGAGATGCCTCTCCGATACACGGAGTGACAAATCCCAATCTTGATCTATGCCAACTCAACAAACACCATCAAAGACACCTGTAGAGCATCTTTATAGTCACTCAGTTACGTTGTGACGTTTGATAGCACACTAAGTGTTCCTCCGGTATTCGGAAGTTGCATAATCTCATAGTCATAGGAACATGTATAAGTTATGGAGAAAGTAATAGCAGTAAACTAAACGATCATCGTGCTAAGCTAACGGATGGGTCAAGTCAATCACATCATTCTCTAATGATGTGATCTCGTTCATCAAATGACAACTCTTTGTCCATGGCTAGGAAACTTAACCATCTTTGATTAACGAGCTAGTCAAGTAGAGGCATACTAGTGACACTCGGTTTGTCTATGTATTCACACATGTACTAAGTTTCCGGTTAATTCAATTCTAGCATGAATAATAAATATTTATCATGATATAAGGAAATATAAATAACAACTTTATTATTGTCTATAGGGCATATTTCCTTCACCGTGTGTTGCGAGGCAAAAGCATGCCTCACCTACAGGGTGCCGCTGATGGTCCGGACCAGTAGGACATGTACATCATGCTGATGTCACTTGATTTTTTTATATATTTTTAATGCATATATTACAAAAACTTAAATAACTTATGAAAAAAATGTTAACATAGTATAAAAATTTGTCAGCCCGGTTTAACATAAGTTGATAACCTTAAAAAGATGTTCGTGACAATGAAAAACGTTCCTGCTTTTAAAAACATGTATACAAAAGTTTTGAAAAATAAGTATGTGTAGACAATGTCCGTGAAAATAATGTTTTTCATTAAAAAATCTGTCATTTACTGAAATAATAATGAGTTTTATGAAAAAATCCGTGAAAATTTAAAAAATGTGTAGACAATGTATACAAATATTTCTGTAGTTTAAGGAAATTTTTTATTGCCATTAAAAAAATGTACAATGTGCTTTTGGAAAACATTACCGTGTATTCAAAAACATTTATTAAATGAAAAATCTACATCATGTATTTGAACAATGTCCAATGTGTATCAAGAAAAATATTTCACATGTGCTCTAAACATAGACATGTGTTAGAAAAAACAGATAAAAACCAACAATGAAACAAAACGAAAGAGAAGAAAACCCAAAAATAAGCAAAAAAAATTAAGGCAGAAAAATGGAAAACTGAAAATATCAATGAGAAAACAAAAAAACCAATGTAAAATGAATAAAAAATAACCGTGAAAAATAATTTAAAATTAAAGAGAAAACCAAAGAAACTGAAAAAACACTATAAAAACCAGACCAACCGAATCTAGAGACCACAACGTGTGGCAGCGACTACCGCACTAAATATGCCAGCCCGCTAGTGATGGCGGTGCGCAAGCACTAGGTCTTCACATGTGCTCTAAATATGCCACCTACGGGCGGCGCCTAGCTAGCCGGCCGATTTATCTATTGTCGTTCGTTGCACGCTCGTCCTAATTCGGTCCTGTTTCTTTGTTGTTTTCGTCACTTTTTTACCTTTTTTTTCTTCCTTCTTCTTTTATACCTCAGTTTTCTTTGATTTTTTAACGTTTTTTAGTTTTTCTTTTTTTCTTCTTTATGCTTTGGTTTTCTTTGTTTCTTTGTTTCTTTGTTCGTTTCTTCGGTTTTTTGTCGGTTTCTATTCGGTTTGTCTTTTGAGTACATGTATATATATTTTCATACACATTCTAAATGTCTCATATACATTTAATTTACTGGTTTTATACATGTCCAATGTTTTTTTACAAAAAAACATGTTTTGGTTTGTTTTCAAATACCTGTAACACATTTTTTTCAGATACAGGTTTAATTTTTTTATTAATAAAAATGTATGTTGGAAATAGGCAACATCTTTGTACATTGAAGAAACATCTATTGAAATGTCACGAACACATTTCAGAAACATGTGAATATTTTTGTAAATATAACTACACATTTTTTGCATGTACAAAATATTTTTACTGTCTGACTGAACATTTTATTACATTTGTGTCAACAATTTTAATTGTCACTTACATTTCTTTTCAAACGTGTGATATTCTATAATGATCAAAATATTTTCGTGTATATGCATTTTTCATATAGAGGATTAACATTTTCTACTTTTTACATTCACATTTATACATTTTTGTATACAACATAAACATTTTTTATACATGCTTCGGCATTTTTTTAAGTGCACGATTAACATTGTTCAAAATTTATGTAAAGTATTTTTTATAATATTCATTATTTTTATTTTTGAAATATAAACATATGTGAAAAAAGATCTAAAAATATTATGAAAAAAATATGGACAAACATGCATGGTATCATCATGACATCAGCATGGCGCGTCAGCTTGTTACTGGGCCGGCCTAGTTCCGGCTCCCTGAAGGCGAGCCGTTCCTTGGCGTGGCAGCAGCCAGTATATAGGCGCGCTCATGCGGCATGCGCAGGCTTCCGATAGTGGCGCTGCTATGCCTCGCTCCTAGCGAGACCAAGGGAAGACAAGAGCAACTAGTTGGTGAGCGCTTCTTCGGAAGCCTTCCATCGTTCATTTGAGGGTGGGCGGAGAGCGTGTTACTTAATGTGCTCACAGCCGCCGCCATGCGTCGTGTTTTGAGTGTTTCCTCTAGTTTTTTCTTTTAAATTTTTCCACACGCGTTTCGGCTTTTTAAACGGTCTTTTTCTTGTTTGTTTTTGTTTTTCATCGTTCTTTCTTAGCTTTTGGTACATTTTTATTTAAAAAAATCGCATGAAAAAATATGTTTTTTTCTTCCGCGAGAGGCATGCCTCTCGGAAACAAAAGAAAACGCATTTTGTGTTTTCCCCTTCTGCCGGAGGCACGGCTTTGCTTCCGCGCGAGGCATCGTTGTGCTTTTGCGACAGGCATGGCCGTGCCTCTCTGAAACGAAAAGAAACGTGTTTTATGTTTTTTTACTTTCATGAGAGGCACCGCCGTGCCTCTCGAAAACAGAAAAAACGCGTTTTCTGTGTTTTTTCTTCCGCGAGAGGGACGGTTGGCACGTCCGGCCTCTCGGAAACGAAAAAATATGTTTTTTTGTTTTTTTCCTTTCGCGAGAGGCGCGGTTTTGCTTCTGCGAGAGGCACGTTTGTCCTTTCACGACAGGCACAGCCGTGCCTCATTCGAAAAGGGGAAAAGGTGCTCTTGGTTCGGTTTTTCTGTGTGGTTATTTCGTGAAAAAAAAAATTCGTCAAAACCTATCAACATGGGAACTAATTTTAAAAATCTCGATGTGAGGAACCCAATAATGAAAACAGTTCGAGATTTGGATGCATGGTTTAAAAGGTAAAACGTTTTAAATAAATAAATATACGATAAAAGAGAAAACTTTTAGGTTGCGACAATGTGAATGATCTTTGAAATGAGTACTCGTTAAGTAGATTTCGATGAAGACTAGCCCGAAGGAATTAGTGAGACGGGCCGGTCGAGGGGCGTGGGAGGCCGTGACCTTGTTTTTGTATTATTAGTTTTTTCCTCTTTTTTACTTTGTTTATATTTTCCAATATTCTGCGTAATATATTATAGAACACTTTATGTAAAAAAAATGAAAAAAAATCTGTATAGAGAAAATGTTTCTCTTATATACAAAAAGTGTGCATGAAAAATTTGATCATGTATTTTAAAAAATTTAATCAAGCATTTGGAAAAAAATGCGTTAATCTTGTATTTGATAAATATTAATCAAGCTTTTGAAAAATGTTGACCATGTATTCAAAAATTGTTAATCAAGCATTTGAAATGTAAATGCGTATGAAAAAATGTTGACCTTGTATTAAAAAATGTTAATCTTGTATTTGAAAAATCTTAATCAATCATTTTAAAATTGTTAAAAATGTGTATGGAAAAATGTTGACCATGTATCCAAAAAAGTTAATCCTATATTTGGAAAATGTTAAACTTGTATTGGAATTTTTTTAGCTATATACCAAAAATGTACAATATGTATGGAAAAAACAACAACAACAACAACAACACAACAACAACAACAACAACAACAACAACAAAGCCTTTAGTCCCAAACAAGTTGGGGTAGGCTGAGGTGAAACCCATAAGATCCCGCAACCAACTCATGGCTCTGGCACATGGATAGCAAGCTTCCACGCACCCCTGTCCATAGCTAGCTTTTTGGTGATACTCCAATCCTTCAGGTCTCTCTTAACGGACTCCTCCCATGTTAAATTCGGTCTACCCCGCCCTCTCTTGACATTCTCCGCACGCTTTAGCCGTCCGCTATGCACTGGAGCTTCTGGAGGCCTGCGCTGAATATGCCCAAACCATCTCAGACGATGTTGGACAAGCTTCTCCTCAATTGGTGCTACCCCAACTCTATCTCGTATATCATCATTCCGGACTCGATCCTTCCTCGTGTGGCCACACATCCATCTCAACATACGCATCTCCGCCACACCTAACTGTTGAACATGTCGCCTTTTAGTCGGCCAACACTCCGCGCCATACAACATTTCGGGTCGAACTGCCGTCCTGTAGAACTTGCCTTTTAGCTTTTGTGACACTCTCTTGTCACAGAGAATGCCAGAAGCTTGGCGCCACTTCATCCATCCGGTTTTGATTCGATGGTTCACATCTTCATCAATACCCCCATCCTCCTGCAACATTGACCCCAAATACCGAAAGATGTCCTTCCGAGGTACCACCTGGCCATCAAGGCTAACCTCCTCCTCCTCACACCTAGTAGTACTGAAACCGCACATCATGTACTCGGTTTTAGTTCTACTAAGCCTAAACCCTTTCGATTCCAATGTTTGTCTCCATAACTCTAACTTCCTATTTACCCCCGTCCGACTATCGTCAACTAGCACCACATCATCCGCAAAGAGCATACACCATGGGATATCTCCTTGTATATCCCTTGTGACCTCATTCATCACCAATGCAAAAAGATAAGGGCTCAAAGCTGACCCCTGATGCAGTCCTATCTTAATCGGGAAGTCATCGGTGTCGACATCACTTGTTCGAACACTTGTCACAACATTATCGTACATGTCCTTGATGAGGGTAATGTACTTTGCTGGGACTTTGTGTTTCTCCAAGGCCCACCACATGACATTCCGCAGTATCTTACCATAGGCCTTCTCCAAGTCAATGAACACCATATGCAAGTCCTTCTTTTGCTCCTTATATCTCTTCATAAGTTGTCGTACCAAGAAAATGGCTTCCATGGTCGACCTCCCAGGCATGAAACCAAACTGATTTTTGGTCATGCTTGTCATTCTTCTTAAGCGGTGCTCAATGACTCTCTCCCATAGCTTCATTGTATGGCTCATCAGCTTAATTCCACGGTAATTAGTAAAAAAAGAAGACATAGAAAAATATAAATGCACCAAAAAGTTAAACATGTATTTAACAGGAAAGAAAAAAAATACAATTTGGCCGGCCCATACCCGTGGACTCTTCAGGCGAGACAAGAGTTATACACGCTATAAGCGAGATATAGCTCTCCTGGGATTGTACAACTTCTTGTATCTACGTTATACAATGAAGCAGGTCCAGGGCCTTGGCCAATCCCGTCTCTGCCCTGGGTAGTAAAGATTTTGGGGATTCTCAAATAAAAAGTAAAGATTTTGGGAGGATGTCACAGATCAACCTCCATGTCTGCTTTTTCCTAGACTGTTTTTTTGCGAATGTGCTTTTTCCTAGACTTTACAACTTGATCTTTAGTCAACATGTTAATGCCACCGAAGTTTTTAGGCATGATTTTCATTGCATAATGTTCAGAAGATACTTGCATTCTGACACGTTGGATATGTGGAATAAGTTTTCAGATTTATGTGGTCAGGTGACTCTAAACAATGAACCAGACAAGGTTGTATGGATTTTAACCAAGAGAAATGTTTTCGCTGTGAAATCTCTCTATGCTTATTTGATTGCATAGGCAGGCTCAATTTCCTTGTAACGATATTTGGAGGATGAAAATGCATCTAAAAATCAAAGATTTCTCTTTGCTAGTTGTTGAGAATAGCGCCCTTCTAAAGACAATCTTAAGAAAAGAGGATGGGAGGATCAGGTAATTGTGGGTTATGTTGTATGGAAGAAAGCATTGATCCCCTTTTCTTCTTCTATCCTCTGGCTAAATTTCTCTGGAGTGTAGTGGGTATGAAATGTTATAAGTCCTAATTCTATTTTCGATTTACTGTTCGTGAATTCTGCTAGTTTAGTTATACCGTTCCTTTTTATTTTGAGCTGTCAGTTTTACTGTTCCTGGCTGTAGTATGCGCTAGTCTCTCCCTGTGTAAGAGTTGCTTTCTTGCGTTGGCCTGAGGTTAGCTTTTGCAAGTTATTTTGCTGCTTATGAAAAGATTTTACACTCAGCTTGGCTGGTTAGCACCTTATGGATGTAGGGTGCTTTTATTCGGAAAAAACAAAAAAGATGTAGAATGTTTTTTGACCGATACTCTCTCCGTTTCAGTGCTAGATACATCCGCTTGAGCGGCAACTTATTACGGACGGAGGAAGTATTTCAGTATAATGGAAATGGGGCCGTGAAGCTCCTTTCCTCCAGAAAAAAAACACACTGGACTTTCATGCCGCGGACAAAATTTAAAATCTAGCATACTGCATAGAGAGAACAGTAACATCAATCACAAGCTAATCTGATATTCTGATCTGCTGCTATCTCAAACAACTGAAGAAAAAACATGTCTAAATGGTTACACAAGAAAACATAAACATCTGCAGGGCTACACAAACAAAAGTTACAATCAGAAACTGCACGATAGGTCAGGTGTTTTCTCCTTCACAAATTATGCTCGCAAATACAGGTCGCATCTGGTTTCTGATGCCTGCGATCCGAAGGGAACCTAAACAAGACTCGCTCGCTTAATCAGCAGTATGTACAGGCAAGTCTCACTACTCTGCTCCTGTCTCAACACGGTAAGCACTAGATGGATCCTATGGGGCTACTAATGAAGCAGAATTGGCAACATCTTTACTCGATCGATTGTACTTCATGTGGCTCTTCACAAGCTGACCAGCGGCTAGAGCAGCGAGGAGAGAGAGCTCGCCAGCAAGCACACTGCCCGCTACAATGGTAGCCAAAAGTCTAGCATTCGCGCCCGGCGAGCCATGATTTGGGCCCTTCACACCAAGCAGGTTTAAACACGCGGCCTGTGAGGTGAGGGAGGTGCCCCCGCCAATTGTACCAACCTGAGAAATACAAACTAAAGTGATTATAATGGACATATTAATATGAGAAGAACAGTAGAAATGAAGGATCGATCGAGTTGCGAATCATAAAGCATAACACGAAAACAAATGATTCAGCAAAGACTTCTTGGCTAATAATTTTAATCACTGAAGCCTGGCGATTACAGACTGCGCTACAATCTAAATAGAGATGGAACTTGATTCCAGCTACCAAGAATAGAAAGGAAAATGGGATCACCTCGATGGACGGCATGGTCACAGAGATGTGGAGATCTTTTCCCTCATTCACTGCCTCCAACATGGTGATGCACTGTGAGCTTTCAACATTTTGCGCAGGATCCTGGCCAGTAGCAATGAATAGTGCAGTTACAATATTGCTTGCATGAGCATTGAAACCTCCAAGAGCTCCAGCTACAGCTGACCCAGCAAGGTTTTTGATAATGTTAAGCTCGACAAGTTTTTCTACAGTGGTCTTCAGAACACTCTGCACAACTCTTCCTTTAATTGTAGCCTCACAAACAACAGATTTCCCGCGACCTTCTATCCAATTTACAGCAGTAGCCTTCTTGTCTGAACAGTAGTTACCTGATATAAGCACAAAATTAAATCATTTTTCAAATGCTGGACAAAGAACAATGGTGATATTGGGTACTACTATACATCCAAGGCAAGTGCTGAATTGGTCCACTACAACATATATCATAAATAGGACCACGATAAGTTTTTTTTCATAAAAGGACTACGGTAAGTTTGCTCCGGGTCAACAGAAAACTAGCAGATCTATTGTTTGCTTTGATCAGCACAGCAATGCATTAGTTATCTGCTAAAAGGATGTATTCGTTTTTAGAAAAAGAATGCAAGTCACAGTTTGCAAGGAAAGAGTTGAAACCAGATATGCTGATGACATCCATGTCGGGGAAGTTGTTCCGCAGGTAGCCCAAGACATTTTCGACACCTTTCGACACCATATTCATCCCCATAGCATCTCCAGTACTACAGGTAAACCTCATGTAAAGGTTTCTTCCAGCTAGTGCACACTGAATACCTTGTAGCCTACCAAATCTGCTTGATCTGTGGATACCAGACAATGCAAACAACTTGGTTGTTACAATTGCTACAGAGGTTTACCCTTACATTAACTGTATTAATTAATTTAGTTAAGAAAGGATGCATAGTACACAGTGAATCAAGCAAGCGAGTAAATTATCTAGGGGTAGAAGTACTTATACAGTATACATATACTCCCTCCGTCCGAAAAAGCTTGTCCCTCAAATGGATGTATCTAGCACCAAGTTAGAGCCAGATACATCCATTTGAGGGACAAGTTTGGGACAAACCTTTTCGGACGGAGGGAGTACTTCATACAGAACTAAATGTGAGCCATGGAATATACTCCCTCGGTTCGGAATTACTTGTCTCGGATATGGATGTATCTAGAATTAAAACACATCTAGATACATCCATTTCTGCGACAAGTAATTCCGAACGGAGGGAGTAATAAATAAGAGGATAACAGACTGGGGTACTGGTGAAATAAATCACACATGGAGTAAAAGCTGTTTGAAAAAATGCAATCGTGTTTAAACATTAGCACCAAAGCAGCAAACATCGCATAGAACAAAAGTGTCATCTGTCTGGTACTAACAACGGACCGTGTATCTAAACTCTGAGTAATTTGACAGTATACGATGCACCAAGAATCAAATGCTAAAGCACAAGCTAACAAAGATGGCATTTGTTAAACTTATTACCAACTCTAAAGTACCCATGGAAGTTAACCAATGCAAAAACTGCTAAGGAATGACCTAAGCTAACATCTGCCGATGGCAACACATGTTTCCATGATTTCTCTAGACATTGAAAGAACAGAAAATAATGACGTAAAGAATGCCACAATTATGAAATGGTGTGAACGAACAATACCCCAATTATAAAGAGTACTAAAAATGACAATATTAAAAACTTCTACACATGGACCAAAAGTCCCTCTATGTTCAGAAAAAGGGAAACAATAACTGCCTAACCATCTACACAGTATAGACTGACACATAGGTACAATAACTAGGCCAACAACAAAACATTACAAATAGCAAGTAACAAGCTGAGTCTAAACGCCATAAACCGACAGAACATATGTGATGTGCATCCTGAACCTCTGAAAGAGGATACGCCAGCACTCGCTAACGGTTTAAAGTGCACAAGATGACATCAATTTCAAATGCTCTAAAGTTCGAGAAGCGAAAACCAACACACATTTGAGGAGACAGCGACACTTTGTCGCTGCTCCCGAGGTTTGAGGAAACACAAAGCGACACTTTGTCGCCATTCCCCAAGGTTTGAGGAAACACAAGGCGGTTTGAGGAAACACAAAGCGACACTTTGTCGCCGTTCCCCGAGGTTTGAGGAAACGCAAAGCGACACTTTGTCCCCGCTCCCCGAGGTTTGAAGAAACGCAAAACGACAATTCATGGTCAAATAATGCAGAAAAGGTATAAACTGGCATTAATTTATCGTAGTTAGCTAGTAGCAATCAGATGAATCAGGCAATATAATTCTACTGATGCCTCAATATGTGGTTAAAGACGTTGTAGTTGCCTTAACAGAGTGCATGTGCAATATGGCAATAATACCTGTAGCCTCTACCCCCTCATCAACAAAATGAGAAAGGGACTTGCTTTGGTGTGCAATCAACTGATTGAAAAACACATGCAGTGCTACTTCTAGCTATGAGCATCACACCAATACTGAAAACATCACATGGCAGCAAAAGAAGGCATTTTTCAATCATCACTCACACTATACTAGATCATCAGAGAGTGAGAGGCCTACTTATTGAAGACAGCAGCCAGCTCCTCAAAATTGGCAGGCGCCTCAAGAAACATCTTGAGCTCCGCTGCCCGCTTGGCGCTAGGCAACTTGACGGCGGGCGCACGGGACATGGCGTCACGGAGCAGCACGCTGAAGGCACCCCCGGACGCTGCAATGGCCCTGCAGCCGCGGTTAACGCTGGCAACGAGGCATCCCTCGGTGGTGGCCATGGGAACATGGTAGTCGCGCCCATCCAGGAGCAGCGGGCCGGCGACCCCGACCGGCAGCTGCACATACCCGACAGGCATCTCGCAGCATTGCCCCAGAATGGCCTCATAGTCCATCCCCTCGAAGGGGAGCCCCTCCACGCCCCGCCCAGTCATCCGCCGCAGCGCCTCCCGCCTCAGCCTGGCCGCGCGGCGGCAGTCCCGAAGCCGCGACTCCAGACGGTGCGACGGGAGCTCCCCGGACACCACCGCGGCGACGATCTCCTCGTCCCCGTCGTCCGGGCAGTCAGGCATTGGCGCGGGCGCGACGGCCGCCGGCGAGCGGCGGGAACCGTCCTGGCCCTCCTCGCGGCGGGCGCTGGCGGGCTGCGCGAAGGGCACGGCGAAGAGGCTGAGGAGGTAGACGACGGAGGCGAGCTGGCAGACGACGGTGGCGAACTCGCGGCCGCCGAGGGGGAACCTGAGGGGCCGGCCCGGGTCGCTGCAGAGGCGGAGCAGGTCGCAGGAGGAGAGCACGAGCGAGACCATCGCGAGGCCGTTGGTGATCCGCACGGGGAGGGGCAGCGCGCCCGTGAGGGCTCTCCGCGCCGCCGCGATGCGGCCGCCGACCCGGCGCGCGTCCATCCGTCTGCCTAACCGCCGGGCCGCCGCGCGCGGGGGTCGGGGCGAGATTGCGGGCAGTTACAGGACGGGGCCGAGCGAGCAGGAGCCGGAGCCGGAGCCGCCTGCAATGTGTGTCTGCGTTGCCGCTGCTGGCTCGGGAGGCGCGTGTGCCGTGTGCGGGGAAGAGTGGTCGGTTGCTCGATCCAAGGACGGGGAGGCGTCGGGCCCGGGGATCGGACGGCGAGGAGCGCGGCGCGGAGGGTTCTTGGTGTGCACGGAAAATGCAGCTGCCGAGGTGCAGGTCAGATGTTCGGCGTGACACGGATCAAAGCGACAGAGCTTCTTTCTTTTCTTGCAAGCAGAGGACCAACAAGAGGTTTGGTCGCACCTGGACCTGGTGGACGAGAGAGATAGCAAACAGAAATAGTCTACATCCTCCTGGAGATGTCGGCCAAACAATCTTCAACAGAAGCAAAACAAAACATTAGAGCATCTATATATTCATCAATCCCAAAAAGGTTAATTTTTCCATGTTTGCCCAAGGTCGAGTCGGGGCCGACGCGGATGACTACGGTGTCCCCAGCGTGGCCTTGCCAAAACTGCACCGGAGATGACGTTATCGGCGGGGACGTTGTTCGTGGATAGCGGGTTGACTCATTCGGGTGAGGGGTGTAGGGTCGTCGATGGCAGATTTGATGCAGGGAGATTTATAAGAATGGCAGGGCCGTCACGGCGTGTCCGGGGCAAGTCTCGGGCAAGGCGGGGCAGCGAGGTGTGCCCACTCTTCCTCGTCGCCTCCTCTTTAAACGCCCTCCACGAAGCCCTCTGTCCCCGTACTCTTCGGTGAACTCTCATCTATGACAAATAAGAAAATAAACTTGTTGGCTACAGGCAACTTCAAAGGGTGCATTGGCGGCTTCACTATGAGCGATGCGGGCGACCTCCTCATGAATATCTAAGCAAAATAATTTTTAGTCTAGTAGATTGATATACGAGTGAACCTACATGAAACATAAGATCAAACTCCTCTAAAAACATCAACAAAATCATACTCATCTAAATAATTGGATCAAGAACATGCATAAACCTAAACATGGCAATGCCTAGCACACATAGCGCGGATTCGTCAAAAATAAGTTAGGGCTCGGAGGAGAAACATATAGATCATTCAAGTAGAAGGATTTGGAATGAAAAAGAGTAGGGAGAAAAATCTGGAAAGGGTTTAGAAGGGTTTCGAGGAAGAAGAAATAGATAGAGGAAGATTTGGGGTGATTTACCTCTTCCTCGGGCTGATATGGCGTTGACGGCGTGCGGTACAAGCGGCGGTACGAGCGCTTGTGCTCGTACCGTCCGTTGTCAAACGTCCTGGATAACTCATTGCTCCCGCGCATACTTGGTACGACCGGTGGCGCGGGGGCTCGCGCTCATACCGTGCACCATCTCAGAAAATTGACCCTTTTGTTGTTCTTGCTGCGATTGGTATGAGTAGCGGTACGAGCACTTGTACCATGTGTCATCATGGAAAAATGACCCTTCTGGTGTTTTTGGCCTTGTGTGTGCTACATCTCTGACGTATCTATATTTTTGTTTGTTTCATGCTATTATTATACCACTTATACATATTTTTGGCATCAATTTATATTTATTTTTTTGACTAACCTATTAATCTACTACCGAGTGTCAGTTCCTGTTTTGTACATGTTTATTGTTTTATAGAAAATCCATATCTAGGAAGGTCAAAATACCCGGGCGATTTAATATGATTTTTTTTGGAATATATGTGATTTTTGGGCAAAGGTATTAATGCAAGACAGTGCTCGAGGGCCCCATGCGGCCAGGTGGTGTAGCCACCCCCTAGCTGTGCCATGGGCCCGTGTGGGGGCTCTGGATATCGAATGGAGCCCTTCTTTCGCTGCAATAAAGCTAATTTATAGGGGAAAATGTCCATCAAAATTCCGCTCAATCAAAGTTACATATATTTGGCTATAAACGAAACGGTGCTCGACAGAAAACATGACCGAAAAACAGAGAAACAAAGAGTAAAGAGATCCAGTCTCGGAGGGGCTCTCGCCCCTCCGGGCGCCATGGAGGCCAAGGACCAGAGGGGAGAACCCCCTCCCCATCTAGTGGGGGTCCATGGAAGAAGCTGGGGGGGCTCTCTCCCCCTCTCTCCCGGGGGAGCCTCTCGCGCGGTGATCGTCTTCATCAACGTAGTCGCCGTCACCAACATCTTCATCACCTTCAGCGGTCCACTCTCCAGCAACCCATTGTAATCCGATGCTTGAACATGGTGTTTTGGTGCTACAAATTATTATCCAATAATTAATAATTTGTGTCATGGCTATTGTGTTTGAGTAGATTATTGTTGTCCTATGGATTAATTGGTGAATTGCCACGAATGGTTTTGAGTTGCTTATGGCTATGTTACCGTCCTTTGGTGCCCACCATTTGAGTGCATGTGTGGGTCATATCATAGGGTTAGTTGTATGTTAACAGGACTATGCTTATGGGTGAAGGAGCGACAGAAACCTCACCAGACCATAGAAATCGGTATATAGGGGATGGAAGGGGGGCCAACATATCTTAATGCTATGGTTGGTTTACCTTAATGAACTTATTAGTAGTTGTGGATGCTTGCTAATAGTTCCAATCAAAAGTACAAGAATTTCAAGTAAGGGATGACATGCTAGCAGAGACCTCTCCCACATATAAACTTTCAATGTTGATTGGTTTAGTAACTTAGCTAATTGCCTAGGGACAATTCTGCACACCATACCACCACTATTCCACACTCGCTATTTGTATTATATTGTAATATATTGTGTCTTTACTTAGGCATCACATATTTTTATGTTTAAGTTCTATAGTATCTTGCAAAGCTACCTCTTTATGCCCGCAATGTAGTTTATTTCTTGTTTGTAGATAAAGCAAACACTCGATGTACGCAGTCAGTGGTAAATAGAACCTAAGAAAATATTGATCTTACCTTTAGCTCATTGTGAGTTCAACACTCCATACTTACCACCTCCATCATTGGAAAGTGCTACAACGATTCGTTGAACTTGGGGATTATCAGCGTGGTACCTGGGGTATGAATGTTCACCCTTGTGAGTTCAGTCGTCGATCCCTCTGACTTTGTTGGCTTGCCTCTCCACCTCTGATATGACCTAGTGGGTCGTACCATGCGTCATCTCAGCCTCTGAATGCCCTGAAATTGAAATTATCCGGGGCTTCTCTTCATATAACCGAGAGGTTAGTTCTAACACGTCAAAAAGGTAAAATTTCCAGACTTTTTGACATAAGCACAGTACATAGCAACTTCTTAAAATAAACGGTGTGGATAGAAACTTTTTTATTCTCCTCCTCTAAACTAAACTTCAACACTCTTTATTGAAACAAACAAAAGAAAAGAAAACAAACTTAATTTTCTATTGAGACGCCCCGACTTAATCATGCACTAATCATACACGCAAATGTGCACGATCAAGATTAGAGACTCACGGGAAGATATCACAACACAACTCTAGACACAAACTTAAAATAATACAAGCTTCATATTACAACCCAGGGGCCTTGAGGGCTCGAATACATAAGGTCAAACACATAAGAGTCAGCGGAAGCAACAATATCTGAGTACAGACATAATTAAACAAGTCTGCCTTAAGAAGGCTAGCACAAACATCAACAACGATCGAAAAGGCGAGGCCTCCTGCTTGGGAGCCTCCTAACTACTCCTAGTCGGCGGCGGCCTCCACGTAGTAGTAGGCACCCTTGGGTTAGTAGTAGTAGCATCGTTAGTGGTGGCATCTGACTCCTGGGATCCATCATCTGATCGCAGCAATCATGTATGGGGGAAAGAGGTAGCAAAGCAACTGTGAATACTCATCCAAAGTACTCGCAATACTTACATCAGAACTATGCTAAGTATGCATTAGTATCAAAGGAATGGGGCTATATCTTTGAACTGAACTACAGAAATGCCAGAAGAGGATGTAAAGCCTAGCCTATCAAAGACTAGGACCTTGAAGTATCTTGCAGAAGTAGAAGAGTGTAGATTAGCATAATATAAAGTAGTAGTATATTGTAGCATCCACGCCCAGTGATCCTTTCTCGACTCCCTACGAGAAAGCAATCCTGGAGCCATCATATCCATTTCACATCTCTAGTATCCAGTTCTAGTTGTATCGATCGGGATACAACTTTGAGCATCCTTTACCATGACACGGCTATTCGAATAGATTAAACTTCCCTACAGGGGTACACAAACTTACCCAACACGCTCGATTAACTCCGGCCGGGCACACCATCATATCATACCCGGCCTTGGCTGATCGACACACTGTAGTCCAACCTAGGTTCAACAGAGAGGCCATCATGCCGGTCTACATCCTAAGCATGCAAGGGTCTTGGGCCCATCACCCTTTGCACTACTACACATTGTGTGGATGTTCGGGATCAGTCCTGGCTACCTCCTTATACAAGGCAGGTGCTTACGCGGCCCACCCGGGCATGTGCCGCTCAATCGCTGACGTTCGAAGAGCTTTTGGAGAAATGTACGACATAGAGTGCCCATACTTATTCCCGCATGATGGTCAGTGCAAAAATGCTAGAGGCCTACTTAGATGACATATCCAAACAGTTAGTGTGTTGGGAGCACGCGGTAATGATCAATGATCTACGATATGTGGTCCTGTCGCCCTGTCTCACGGACTTACGACAAGGGCTGAGAATGCTCGGCTGTGCCGCATAGACATCTCGCGGGTACCCTCCAGGTCAACCCAACTTCACATCACTCGTCACATTTCTCTCGCGGGTACCCCTCGGGGCCGACCCGACTTCATCATGGTTCTGAGGTAAAGTCAAGTAACCGTGTGTCCATAACACCAATGGGGAATCCGAGGAATCACCCTCTATGGATTCCACTTGATGTAATCGTCAAGGTGAACTTAGAGGAATCACCCTCGAGGGTTCACTTTTGATGTGTGCACGACAGAGTTGTTATCGGGAGCGGTGAAGGAGGAATCACCCTCCATAGACCACGGCTGTTTAACTACACTACAGAGATCTCATCAGAAGTGCTATATGAGGTATCACCCTCGGCACTCGCAAGTAACCCTACAGTGTCGTACAACTAAGGGGTGTGATGTGATGTGTCGGGCTCTGGACATCGATCACGTTGATCGAGTCATCTGGTAATCTAGCTAGGGCAAAAGGGACAAGGTGAGGGGTCACTGATGGATCCTTAACCAACCTATACTAAGCATATAGGATAAGCAAGTAAGGTACAAAAGCAGGCTATGCATCAGAATATGAGCAATCATTTACAGTAGCAAAATCTAATGCAAGCATGAGAGAGAATGGAATGGGCGATATAGGCTTGATCAAGGGGGTTTGCTTGCCTGGAAGCTATTCTAAAAAGGACTGGTTGTCAGGGGCGTAGTCAACCTCATGAGCAGCGTCAGTCTGGTGTCTACCAGAGATAAGAGGGGGAAGAAACAATAAATATAATGCAAACAAATGCATCACGATGCATGACATGGCAGTATGCAGTGCTAGGGGTGATCTAACACAGTACCACACGTTGCAGACGAGGAGGGAAAACATCTAGGAATGTTTTCCCAACGTTTGGCATTTTTCGAACAGATGAATCGAAGGGGAAGGATCCATGTTCATCATGCTAGAGGCAAGTGACATATGAACGGATTGCATAATCAGATTCATTACATTTTTTCATTAACTTTCATATATACATTATTTTCATCTGAATTATAGATTATTTTATATGATTTTTCAAAAATTTAAACATTTATGAAACTATTATTATTTAAATTAATTCGAAAATAGATTTAATGCGTGAGCATGATGTGAGCATAATGTTAGTAGTCGACACAGTCAGTTGACTAGTCAATCTGACAAGTGGGACCCTACTATCAGTGACCCAGTTAACTTAATAGGTTTAATTTAACTAATTTAGTTAATTAGTTAATCAGGGGCCCACATGTTAGTGAATAATTAGATTAACTTAAGTTAATTAATTAATTTTAATTAGATTTAGGGGTGGGGCCCACCAGTCAGTGACTGGAGCTGCCCAGTCAGCACCGTTGACCGGTCAAACCAGTCAGCGGGGCCACTGGGGGCCACCAGTCAGCGACCCAGGGGTGGCCCCAGGGCGGCCACGTGAGCGGGCGGCGCCGGAGTTGCTCCGGCGACCAAATCCACGGCGACGCACCTCGGGCCTCGTTCAAAAATGCTTTCTGGCAACCAAATGAGGCGCGGGCGGTACCATTCGAACTGCGGGGCATGCTGCGTCCAGCTGTGGTGGTGGCGTGGCCGGAGCGGGGCTGTAGCGGCGGCGGGGAGCGGCGAGGGCGGTGGCCGGAGCATAGTGTAACACCCACGATGCGGCTATATCTCCCACGTGTCGGAGCACGACTTAGAGACATAACCGCATGGTAGGCATGTCGCAAGAGGGGTAATCTTTACACATCCCATGTACTGAATAAGAAAAGGATAAAGAGTTGGCTTACGATTGCCACTTCACACAATACATAAAAATAGCGTTACATCATCTAGAATACAATCAAGGTCCGACTACGGAACCAAACATAAATAAAAACAACCCCAAATGCTAGATCCCCGATTGTCCCAACTGGGCTCCACTACTGATCAACATGAAACGAAACAACACAACGAACACAATCTTCATCGAGCTCCCACTTGAGCTCAGTTGTGTCATCTGCACTGGTATCATTGGCACCTGCAACTGTTTGGAAGTATCTGTGAGTCACGAGGACTCAGCAATCTCACACCCGCGAGATCAAGACTATTTAAGCTTATGGGTAGGAAAGGGGTAATGAGGTGGAGTTGCAGCAAGCACTAAGCATATATGGTGGCTACGCAAATAAGAGCGAGAAGAGAAGTAATGCATGGTCGTGAACTAGAAGTGATCAAGAAGTGATCCTGAAACTACTTACGTTCAAACATAACACAAGAACCGCGTTCACTTTCCGGACTCCGCCGGAAAGAGACCATCACGGCTACACACGTGGTTGATGCATTTTAATTAAGTTAAGTTTCAGGTTCTCTACAACCGGATATTAACAAATTCCCATCTGCCCATAACCGCGGGCACGACTTTTAAAAGTTCAAAACCCTGCAAGGGTGTCCCAACTTAGCCCATCACAAGATCTCACGGTTAACGAAGGATATGCCTTCTCCCAGGAAGACCCGATCAGACTCGGAATCCCGGTTACAAGACATCTCGACAATGGTAAAACAAGACCAGCAAAGCCGCCCGATGTGTCGACAAATCCCGATAGGAGTCGCACGTATCTCGTTCTCAGGGCACACCGGATGAGTGCTCCGTACAACTAAAACCAAACCTCGAGTTGCCCCGAGGTGGCGCTGCAAAGGACTCTATTTTGGACCAACACTCAGAGGAGCACTGGCCCGGGGGGGGGGTTTAAAATAAAGATGACCCTTGAGTCTGCAGAACCCAAGGGAAAAAGGCTTAGGTGGCAAATGGTAAAACCAAGGTTGGGCCTTGCTGGAGGATTTTTATTCAAGGCGAACTGTTAAGGGGTTCCCATTATAACCCAACCGCGTAAGGAACGCAAAATCAAGGAACATAACACCGGTATGACGGAAACTAGGGCGGCAAAAGTGGAACAAAACACCAGGCATAAGGCCGAGCCTTCCACCCTTTACCAAGTATATAGATGCATTAATTAAATATAAGATATATTGTGATATCCCAACAATATCCAAGTTCCAACAAGGAACAAACTTCATCTTCACCTGCAACTAGCAACGCTATAAGAGGGGCTGAGCAAAAGCGGTAACATAGCCAAACAACGGTTTGCTAGGAAAAGGTGGGTTAGAGGCTTGACATGGCAATATGGGAGGCATGATAAAGAAAGTGGTAGGTATCGCGGCATAGCAATAGAGCGAGCAACTAGCAAGCAAAGATAGAAGTGATTTCGAGGGTATGGTCATCTTGCCCGAGATCCCGCAAGGAAGAAGAACGAGTCCATGAAGAAGACAAACAGACGTAGTCGAACGGATCCTCACAAACGCGACATTATCGGAACTAACTCGAAGAGGCAACACTGGAAAGAAGCAAACAACATAGTAAACAACCACCACATAAACATGGCATGATGCATGATACGTCTCCAACGTATCTATATTTTTTGATTGCTCCATGCTATATTATCTACTGTTTTGGGCAATATTGGGCTTTATTTTCCACTTTTATATTATTTTTGGGACTAACCTATTAACCGGAGGCCCAGCCCAAATTTGCTGTTTTATGCCTATTTCAGTGTTTCGAGGAAAAGGAATATCAAACGGAGTCAAAACAGAACAAAATTAACTGGAGAAGTTATTTTTGGAAGGAAACCTACCGGATAGACTTGGACCCTACGTCAGAAGATGAAGGAGGTGCTCACGAGGGTAGGGGCGCGCCCCCTGCCTCGTGCCCCCCCCTTCGGTCCACCGACGTACCCCTTGTACCCATATATACCTATGTATTGTAAAACTTCCAGAACGCACAATAGATCGGGAGTTCCGCTGCCAGAAGCCTCCGTAGCCACCGAAAACCAATCTAGACCCGTTCCGGCACCCTGCCGGAGGGGGCAATCCCTCTCCGGTGGCCATCTTCATCATCCCGGTGCTCTCCATGACGAGGAGGGAGTAGTTCTCCCTCGGGGCTGAGGGTATGTACCAGTAGCTATGTGTTCGATCTCTCTCTCTCTCTCTCTCGTGTTCTTGAGGTGATACGATCTTGATGTATCGTGAGCTTTGCTATTATATTTGGATCCTATGATGTTTCTTCCCCCTACTCTCTTGTAATGAATTGAGTTTCCCCTTTGAAGTTATCTTATCGGATTGAGTCTTTAAAGATTTGAGAACACTTGATGTATGTCTTGCCGTGGATATCTGTGGTGACAATGGGATATCACGTGATTCACTTGATGTATGTTTTGGTGATCAACTTGCGGGTTCCTCCCATGAACCTATGCATAGGGGTTGGCACACGTTTTCGTCGTGATTCTCCGGTAGAAACTTTGGGGCACTCTTTGAGGTCCTTTGTGTTGGTTGAATAGATGAATCTGAGATTGTGTGACGCATATCGTATAATCATACCCACGGATACCTGAGGTGACATTGGAGTATCTAGGTGACATTAGGGTTTTGGTTGAT
Source organism: Triticum urartu (assembly GCF_056163025.1). Lineage (NCBI taxonomy): Eukaryota > Viridiplantae > Streptophyta > Magnoliopsida > Poales > Poaceae > Triticum > Triticum urartu. Next base: position 492,356,162 of record NC_141878.1, read on the forward strand.
TTGTGTCTTAAGGTGTTATTCTAGTATGAACTCTAGGGCTGTTTGTGACACTTATAGGAATAGCCCAATGGATTGATTGGAAAGAATAACTTTGAGGTGGTTTCGTACCCTACCATAATCTCTTCGTTCATTCTCCGCTATTAGTGACTTTGGAGTGACTCTTTGTTGCATGTTGAGGGATAGTTATGTGATCCAATTATGTTATTATTGTTGAGGGAACTTGCACTAGCAAAAGTATGAATCCTAGGCCTTGTTTAAACGCATTGCAATACCATTTATGCTCACTTTTATCATTAGTTACCTTGCTGTTTCTATAATTTCAGATTACAAATACCTTTATCTACCATCCATATACTATTTGTATCACCATCTCTTCGCCGAACTAGTGCACCTATACAATTTACCATTGTATTGGGTGTGTTGGGGACACAAGAGACTCTTTGTTATTTGGTTGCAGGGTTGCTTGAGAGAGACCATCTTCATCCTATGCCTCCTACGGATTGATAAACCTTAGGTCATCCACTTGAGGGAAATTTGCTACTGTCCTACAAACCTCTGCACTTGGAGGCCCAACAACGTCCACAAGAAGGTCGTGTAGTAGACATCAAGCTCTTTTCTGGCGCCGTTGCTGGGGAGGTTAGCGCTTGAAGGTATATCTTTAGATCTTGCAATCGAGTGTTTTAGTTTCTTGTTTTATTACTAGTTTAGTTTATAAAAGAAAATTACAAAAAAAGGAATTGAGTTTGTCTCATACGCTTCACCTTTTTAATATCTTTCGTGAGTATGATGGAAAGGATAATTGTGCTCAAGTGCTAGAAGAAGAAATCTATAAAATGTTTGACACTAAATATTTGAATGATGAGCATGATTGCAATGTTGTTAGTATTAATTCCTTGAATATCCATGATGCTAATGATATGCAAAGCCACAAGCTTGGGGAAGCTATGTTTGATGAGGATGATATTTTTTGTCCCCCAAGTTTTGATGAGCAAATTTACTATGATGAAAGCATGCCTCCTATCTATGATGATTATTGTGATGACACGTATGCTTTAAGGAATAATAATAACAATGAACCTTTTCATCTTGATCTTAATTTTCAATCACATGATAGTTATTTTGTTGAGTTTGCTCCCACTATTATTCATGAGAAGAATTTTGCTTGTGTGGAGAGTAGTAAATTTTCTATGCTTGTAGATCATGAAAAGAATGCTTTAAGTGCTGGTTATATTGTTTAATTCATTCATGATGCTACTGAAAATTATTATGAGGGAGGAACATATGCTTGTAGGAATTGCAATAATATCAAGTTCCCTCTCTATGTGCTTAAAGTTTTGAAGTTATGCTTGTTTTACCATCCTATGCAAGTTGATTATTATTCCCACAAGTTGTTTTCTCACAAAATCCCTATGCATAGGAAGTGGGTTAGACTTAAATGTTCTAGTCATATTCTTCATGATGCTCTCTTTATGTTACAATTCTTATCTTTTATGTGAGCATCGCTGAAATCATCATGCCTAGCTAGGGGCGTTAAACGATAGCGCTTGTTGGGAGGCAACCCAATTTTATTTTTGTTGCTTGCTTTTTGTTCCTGTTTAGTAATAAATAATTAATCTAGCCTCTGTTTGGATGTGGTTTTATGTGTTTAATTAGTGTTTGTGCCAATTAGAACCTTTGGGAAGACTTGGGGGAAGTCTTGTTGACCATGCTGTAAAAAAACAGAAACTTTAGGGCTCACGAGAATTACTGACATTTTTATTTGGAAACTGATATTGAGTTAATTCTTTTTGAAGATGATAAATAGATAAATTCCTCAGGTCCACCAATTTATTTTAGAATTTTATGAGTTCCAGAAGTATACGTTTGATCCAGATTACTACAGACTGTTCTGTTTTTGGCAGATTCTGTTTTTCATGTGTTGTTTGCTTATTTTGATGAATCTATGCCTAGTAAAAGAGTTTATAAACCATAGAGAAGTTGGAATACAGTAGGTTTAACACCAATATAAATAAATAATGACTTCATTACAGTACCTTGAAGTGGTATTTTGTTTTCTTTCGCTAACGGAGCTCACGAGTTTTCTACTTTAAGTTTTGTGTTGTGAAGTTTTCAAGTTTTGGGTAAGGATTCGATGGACTATGGAATAAGGAGTGGCAAGAGCCTAAGCTTGGGGATGCCCAAGTAACCCCAAGGTAATATTCAAGGATAGCCAAGAGCCTAAGCTTGGGGATGCCCCGGAAGGCATCCCCTCTTTCGTCTTCGTTCATCGGTAACTTTACTTGGAGCTATATTTTTATTCGCCACATGATATGTGTTTTGCTTGGAGCGTCAATTTATTTTGTTAGGATTTGCTTTCTGTTATTTAGAACAATGTTTTGCATCTTTTATTTCAATAAAAGTGGCATTGATAGCCTTTACTATGCCTATTTTAGAAGTCCACATGTTGCTGTTTGAAAACAGAAAGTTTACCGCTGTTGCAATAATTCCCTAGAAAATTCAGAATGTGATAAAATGTTGAAACCTTTTGAGTATTAAGCTCTGATAAATTTAATACAGTGGGATTTTTATTTCATAATTTTTGGATCTAGGGAAGTATGGATGTTGCAGCATTCTTTACAGACTATCCTGTTTAGGCAGATTGCTGTTATGTTTGCATTGTTTGCATATGTTTGCTTCTTTAATGATTCTATTTGAGGATAGGACTATTAAATATACAGAGGCATTTAGTATGCAATGTCGAATAATAATTTTAGTGATTTACTACAGTAGAGTATGATAAGGTTTTTGCAATGGTTTATACTAACTTATCTCACGAGTCCTTGTTGAGTTTTGTGTGGATGAAGCTTTTGAGATTTAGGGAGACCGTGATATGAGAGGAATTAAGGAGACACAAAAGCTCAAGCTTGGGGATGCCCAAGGCATACCAAGATAATATTTCAAGAAGTCTCAAGCGTCTAAGCTTGGGGATGCCCCGGTTGGCATCCCACCTTTCTTCTTCAACAACTATCGGTTAGTATCGGTTGATCCTAAGTTTTTGCTTCTTCACATGATGTTTGCTATTCTTAGATGTCATTTTCTTTTGCTTTGCTTGCTGTTTGAATAGAATACCAAGATCTGAAATTATTAAATGTTAGAGAGTCTTCACATAGTTGCATAATTATTCGACTACTCATTGATCTTCACTTATATCTTTTAGAGCATGGTGGTAGTTTTATTTTGAAGAAATAGATGAACTCTCATGCTTCACTTAGATTATTTTGAGAGTCTTAAATAGCATGGTAATTTGCTTAAAAGCCTAATATGCTAGGTATTCAAGAATAATAAAATTCTCTTATGAGTGTGTTGAATACTATGAGAAGTTTGATACTTGATAATTGTTTTGAGATATGGAGATGGTGATATTAGAGTCATGCTAGTTGAGTGGTTATGAATTTGAGAAATACTTGTGTTAAAGTTTGTGATTCCCGTAGCATGCACGTATGGTGAACCGTTATGTGATGAAGTCGGAGCATGACTTATTTATTGATTGTCATCCTTATGAGTAGCGGTCGGGGACGAGCGATGGTCTTTTCCTACCAATCTATCCCCTAGGAGCATGCGCGTAGTACTTTGTTTCGATAACTAATAGATTTTTGCAATAAGTATGTGAGTTCTTTATGACTAATGTTGAGTCCATGGATTATACGCACTCTCACCCCTCCACCATTGCTAGCCTCTCTAGTACCGCACAACTTTCGCCGGTACCTTAAACCCACCATATATCTTCCTCAAAACAGCCATCATACCTACCTATTATGGCATTTCCATAGCCATTCCGAGATATATTGCCATGCAACTTTCCACCGTTCCGTTTATTATGACACACTCCATCATTGTCATATTGCTTAGCTTGATCATGTAGTTGACATCGTATTTGTGGCAAAGCCATCATTCATAATTCTTTCATACATGTCACTCATGAGTCATTGCACATCCCGGTACACCGTCGGAGGCATTCATATAGAGTCATATCTTGTTCTAAGTATCGAGTTGTAATTCTTGAGTTGTAAGTAAATAAAAGTGTGATGATCATCATTATTAGAGCATTGTCCCAGTGAGGAAAGGATGATGGAGATTATGATTCCCCCACAAGTCGGGATGAGACTCCGGACAAAAAAAAGAGGCCAAAGAAGCCCAAATAAAAAAAGAGGCCATAAAAAAAGAGAAAGGCCCAAATAAAAAAATAAAAAAATGAGAGAAAAAGAGAGAAGGGGCAATGCTACTATCCTTTTACCACACTTGTGCTTCAAAGTAGCACCATGATCTTCATGATAGAGAGTCTCCTATGTTGTCACTTTCATATACTAGTGGGAATCTTTCATTATAGAACTTGGCTTGTATATTCCAATGATGGGCTTCCTCAAAATGCCCTAGGTCTTCATGAGCAAGCGAGTTGGATGCACACCCACTAGTTTCTTTTGTTGAGCTTTCATACATTTATAGCTCTAGTGCATCCGTTGCATGGCAATCCCTACTCACTCACATTGATATCTATTGATGGGCATCCCCATAGCCCGCTGATACGCCTAGTTGATGTGAGACTATCTTCCCCCTTTTTGTCTTCTCCACAACCACCACTCTATTCCACCTATAGTGCTATATCCATGGCTCACGCTCATGTATTGCGTGAAGATTGAAAAAGTTTGAGAACATCAAAAGTATGAAACAATTGCTTGGCTTGTCATCGGGGTTGTGCATGATTTAAATATTTTGTGTGGTGAAGATAGAGCATAGCCAGACTACATGATTTTGTAGGGATGAACTTTCTTTGGCCATGTTATTTTGAGAAGACATAATTGCTTAGTTAGTATGCTTGAAGTATTATCATTTTTATGTCAATATGAACTTTTGTCTTGAATCTTATGGATCTGAATATTCATACCACAATTAAGAAGAATTACATTGAAATTATGCCAACTAGCATTCCACATCAAAAATTATCTTTTTATCATTTACCTACTTGAGGACGAGCAGGAATTAAGCTTGGGGATGCTCGATACGTCTCCAACGTATCTATAATTTTTGATTGCTCCATGCTATATTATCTACTATTTTGGGCAATATTGGGCTTTATTTTCCACTTTTATATTATTTTTGGGACTAACCTATTAACCGGAGGCCCAGCCCAGATTTGCCGTTTTATGCCTATTTCAGTGTTTCGAGGAAAAGGAATATCAAACGGAGTCAAAACAAAATGAAATCAACTGGAGAAGTTATTTTTGGAAGGAAACCTACCGGATAGACTTGGACCCTACGTCAGAAGATGAAGGAGGTGCTCACGATGGTAGGGGGTGTGCCCACCCCCTGGGGCGCGCCCCCTGCCTCGTGGCCCCCCTTTCGGTCCATCGATGTACCCCTTGTACCCATATATACCTACGTATCGTAAAACTTCTAGAACGCACAATAGATCGGGAGTTCCGTCGCCAGAAGCCTCCGTAGCCACCGAAAACCAATCTAGACCCGTTCCGGCACCCTGCCGGAGGGGGCAATCCCTCTCCGGTGGCCATCTTCATCATCCCGGTGCTCTCCGTGACGAGGAGGGAGTAGTTCTCCCTCGGGGCTGAGGGTATGTACCAGTAGCTATGTGTTTGATCTCTCTCTCTCTCTCTCGTGTTCTTGAGGTGATACGATCTTGATGTATCGCGAGCTTTGCTATTATATTTGGATCCTATGATGTTTCTTCCCCCCTATACTCTCTTGTAATGAATTGAGTTTCCCCTTTGAAGTTATCTTATCGGATTGAGTCTTTAAAGATTTGAGAACACTTGATGTATGTCTTGCCGTGGATATCTGTGGTGACAATGGGATATCACGTGATTCACTTGATGTATGTTTTGGTGATCAACTTGCGGGTTCTGCCCATGAACCTATGCATAGGCAAAGGCGGAGCTAGAAAATTTGGTTAATGGGTTCACTCATTACCTCACTAAAAATTAATTTGGTACGAATTAATTAAGTGTAAAGTTTAATTTCAAACTATATTAGAACAAGAGTCTTTTTGAAAAATTCTTACAACAAGAGTATAACAAGTTAGTTTGACAAATTCAAAGTAAGTACCATCAAGCGAAAGAAGCATGTAAAGCCACTCACATTTCAGTGTGTAGCTTTTTGATCTTTCATTATCATGAAAAGATCGAACACATCATATGGCAGTAATTTAGCTGTCAATTGAAAACTTTGGGAGATTATTTGCAGTAGCCGCATTTGATATACTGCTTAATTACATCTAACGGATGGCCTAGAAGTGCCAGCATCATTATCTGAATCGGGCTTCAATTTCTTTTTGAGAAATATTATTGCATACCATAATATAGACCAATCAAAGTTCAGGGAAATTAATCAGAAAACTAGGGTAAAAGGTAATACCACACAGCAGGGATGGAGTGGTCTAATTGCGTTCAGTTTGGACTTCAATTGCCAGCCACCGCCGACGGCCGACTTACTGTTCTTGGCTTGCCGCCGGAGGCTGCCGATCTGGTGCCGCAATGGGAGAACATGGAGATGAAACACCGAGGGGCCGGGGTTTGGAAACGAACTGGGGGAAATGATATGCGGCGGCGTGTTGCGTACATGGATGGTATGGAATCGTGTGGTCAACTGTCGAGCCTGCTGCATGTGGATTGTATCTTATGGTATTGGGCTCTTTTGTTTTGAGAAATAGCTGTAGGTTTTTTGCTGGGCTATTCATCATGTTATAATAAATTTACAATGGGCTAAGAGGCTTCATGCTCTTTTTTTGCGTTCAAGAGGCTTCATGCTCGTGCGTACTAGCTTTGATGGGTTCAAGCGTACATTTGTATTGGGTTCATGCAAGTGACTACGTGTATACATGAACGTGACGTGCAAAGATCGTTGGGTTCAAGTGAACCCAACGCCTACACGCTGGCTTCACCACTATGCATAGGGGTTGGCACACGTTTTCATCGTGATTCTCCGATAGAAACTTTGGGGCACTCTTTGAGGTCCTTTGTGTTGGTTGAATAGATGAATATGAGATTGTGTGACGCATATCATATAATCATACCCACGGATACTTGAGGTGACATTGGAGTATCTAGGTGACATTAGGGTTTTAGTTGATTTGTGTCTTAAGGTGTTATTCTAGTACGAACTCTAGGGCTGTTTGTGACACTTATAGGAATAGCCCAATGGATTGATTGGAAAAAATAACTTTGAGGTGGTTTCGTACCCTACCATAATCTCTTCGTTCGTTCTCCGCTATTAGTGACTTTGGAGTGACTCTTTGTTGCATGTTGAGGGATAGTTATGTGATCCAATTATGTTATTATTGTTGAGGGAACTTGCACCAGCGAAAGTATGAACCCCAGGCCTTGTTTCAACGCATTGCAATACCATTTACGCTCACTTTTATCATTAGTTACCTTGCTGTTTTTATAATTTCAGATTACAAATACCTTTATCTACCATCCATATACCACTTGTATCACCATCTCTTTGCCGAACTAGTGCACCTATACAATTTACCATTGTATTGGGTGTGTTGGGGACACAAGAGACTCTTTGTTATTTGGTTCCAGGGTTGCTTGAGAGAGACCATCTTCATCCTACGCCTCCTACGGATTGATAAACCTTAGGTCATCCACTTGAGAGAAATTTGCTACTGTCCTACAAACCTCTGCACTTGGAGGCCCAACAATGTCTACAAGAAGAAGGTTGTGTAGTAGACATCAATGCACAACCAAGTATGATGCATGTCCGGTTTAATGAGGCATGGCATGGCAAGGTGCACAAACAACACTACAAATTAAGTGGAGCTCAATATGCAACTCCGTTGCATGTTGACGAAACACCACGTGACTTATTTAGTTCTCTCTCGTTTAGGTACCCATCAATATTAAATGTTCTTAAACATGGCAAGGGGTGGAGCAAATGAAAACTACCTATCTAGGCAAGTTTAAATGAGGCCGGAACAACAAACAACAATTCCGGAAAATCCCCATATGCAATTTAAGGATTTGCTACTGTTCTGCCCTAAACATAATTTTAGAGTTTTTAAACATGCAAGATGATGCCACCATGTTAAACTAGGCATTTTCCACCCCATTTACATATAAAGTTTGTTAGGTTTCGAGCTACGGTTATTTAGTTATGAATTAAAGCATTTTAACATGGCAGTAGAGCAAAATTAATCAAACAACATTTTAAACATGTTAAACATGGATGAAAAATGGATATAAATGAACTAGACAAGATTCTACACATTTTTCATATTTGAAGTTTTTACATGTGATGCACGGTTGGTGAGTTATGATATGCATGAAGCTTAGGGACTAATCTGCAAAACTACAAATCCCTGGAAATTGGCTAAAATTGCATGGACAGGAAAAAAACACAGCCGGGCTGAAATCTTGTTGGCCCAACAGGAAGAGGGGATCTGGAGGGGCTACTCACATCGGGCCTTGGCCTAGCTGGTGGAGAGGGGAGGCCAGCAGGGGCGCGCAGCTGGGCCTGGTGCGGTGCGGGAGTGGCTGGAGCTGGGCCACGAGGTGCAACCGGTCAACGGGGAGGCTGGACGAGGCGGGTGCTCGCTCGTTCTCGAGTGAAACGACAGCAAGCGGGGGCATGATGCAGGGGACTTGGCGCGGCGACGCGGCTTGATGCAGAGAAGACGACGACGCGGGAGGATCTCGTCGGCGTGGACGAAATGACAGGGCGCGGGGATCCGGGCGAGGACGGTGAGAACTAAGGCGAGGAAGGGAATCGAGCGGGCGAGCTCAACAAAGACTCGAGCACTGTCGTCTCGCTCGTCCACGGGCAAAGCAGAGGACGGCAGAGACGCGATGCAGGTGCAGGGATGGAGGGGCGCCGCTCCAGGCTCGGGATGGCGACGGCTTGGACTCCGACGAGGCTTGCTGGAGTCGAGGAGGGAGGGAGCCAACGGCGGCTCACGGTGGTCCTGGACGGCGACGAAGCAGAGGAACGGCAACATGGCGCGGCGGCGGAAGCTCCTACTGCTGCAGTTCCAAGAGAGGAAGAGAGGTCAGGGAGGCAGAGAGAGAAAGGGGTGATCAAGGAGGCAAAGGAGGGCCGGCGGGGCTCATATGATGGGGTCCTGGTTATCGGAGCTGGTGGAGGCCCTCTAGCGCTGCTGCTGGTGGTTGCTGGCGGCGAGGTTCGCCGGGGGTCACGGGGTCGCGAGGTTGGAGGAGCTCGGCCTCGAGAGCGCTCGAGCACGGCTGCTGGGAGGCTGGATCAAGGGAGAGGAGGCTGGGTCGGTTCGGTGGCGAAATTGAGGAGGGGAAGGAGGCGCAGGTTGGCCCGGGATGGATCCCGATGAAGATGCGGCGGCGGCGGGGTAAGGGACAAATGTCCTAGATTTTAGGGTTTGGGTCTACAGATGGGCTATGGGACTATATATATAAGAAAGGGGGGAAGATCTGGATCCTTCGATCGTGATCGGGCGGTCCGGAATAAAAGGGCTAGGGAGTCCAAAAGAAAAACGGAGATGTTTAGGGGATGTTTGGGGATGATCTGTAGGCAACGGTGACAACAAAGCGGGTCGGGTCCGGGACAGTTTCGGACGTGCGAGAGGGGTCTATGCACTGCGCAAAGAGGGGTAGGCTGGGCCTAGGTGGACTGTGTAGAAGGCCATGGGCTGAGAGGAGAGAAGAGAAGTGCAGCCCGGCAAGGTTTTCGGAGACCGAAAACGTCCGACGTGTGACTGGCTATACTGCCGCTATAGTTATCCGTTGGGGCATCAAACGAACTCCGAATGCGATGAAACTTGGCAGGCGGTCTGCTGACAACATAACGACACCGCGTGCCAACTTTCAACCCATTCTGAGAACATTTTCCGGACACCTATAAAATAATATTTCGGGCATGCCGCGGGCGCGTGCAAGTGTGAGTGGGCTCAGAACGGGCAACAGAAAGAACTGGGAGACCTGGACGGATGCAAGTTTTGAAAACATGATGATGCAATGCGGATGATGACATGGCAAGATGCAACACGCAAGCGAAAGACATGGCAACGACGGCGAATAACTGGAAGACACCTGGCGCATCGGTCTCGGGGCGTCACAACACTCCACCACTACGAGAGGATCTCGTCCCGAGATCTAGAATGGCACCGGAGAGAAACAGAAGAGGAAGAGAAATGGTAAAACTAAGTTGCTTCTTTGAAAAACGAGTGAAACCAACAAACCTTGAGATGTTAAACAATTTTGAGAAAAGAATACAACGAAGACGAACAAAGTTGAGAACACTCCGTTAGAAAAGAGGAACAAGGAACCTTGCTAGAACCTTGTAGGTTGAAAGAAGAAAAGGGTTTCAATGGACAAGAAGTACATGCGAGCACTCCAGTTGAGAAGGGAGGCACCACTTGATAGGATGGGAAGAACTTTAAAAAAAGGGCACGACACTCCGGTTAAAATGGATAAGCAAGGAAAGGAACATGATGTTGACAAAACAAGATGATGGGTCAAAGAGAGCAACATCACCATGCCTCCGGGGCGAAAGAATAGAAGCTGGATTGATGGAAAGAAAAGAACGGAGAAGAAATGACAACTTATACCACAATTTAATTTGGAAAGCATCCTTGCAAGAAGGTTAGAGCGGAGTTGTTGGAAAACCAACAACGAAAGGATATGATCCTCGCGGGCTTACGGAGACATCTCAAAACTTGAGGTGAAATTCTACCACTAATGAAAACAAATGCTTGCTTGAGATTAACGAAGAGATGAAAGCTTGTTCCACCAATATGAAAAAGAGATAACTTGGGTCATTAATAAGCACCAAAATAGCAACGTTCCTTAGGGAAGGCTTTAGGTGAAATCTTTACCAAGATAACTCCAACGAAGAGATTGATGGATTTAAAATACCTCATTCTTGACAACATGCGAATCATGAAACACGAACTCAACTTGTCAAGAATGACATAACACCACCTGAAAAGGTAAGATAGAAAGAATAGCACTTCAGAATGCAAGATGAAGAATACTTGAGCTCCTCTGAAAAGAATCTTGATGAACACTTCGAGAAGGAGTTAAATCCTTGGTGAACCATCATGTAGAACCTCCATGAAGAACTCCGGTAATAAAAGAATGATCAAGCGAAAGGAAAGATGAAAAGAATAAGATTGAAGCCTTGCAATGATTGGATGGAGCTTTGCGACGATATAAAGCGGAAAACTTGGAACTCCGGAAAGAAAAGATGAAGCATCTTGAACCGAGAATGTGATATGATGAACAACTCCGGAAAGAAGAAATTAGATCACATGGATGAAAAAAATAAGAATTACGTTATGCGTATCCTTCACCAATTTAAATTGATGACAATCAACGGATTTGGCATACTACTTATTCTCACTGGAAATGATAAAGGATAGATATAGTGTAAACTTGGAAGGTCTTGATGGAACCGCCGGTGGGATTGGAAGAATGAATGAATTAATACGATAACGACGGAAGAATAATGTTGGGCGAACCACCATTAGGATTAAAAGAACGAGCGAAGAAAACGAACGCATCGCCAAGAGGAATTGGAAAATGAACGAAGATACTTGAGAGAATTTAGATACAAGTGAAACGAAGGGATCACGAGCTGATTAGAGAATACTTGAATAATGCATAGGTAAGATTTGGAGAACGAGAGCTGAAAGCTGGAATGAATAATTATGAGATGATGGGCTCTAGAGAATCAAACTAAAAAGACTCTCGCATTGCTCCGGATGGGTGAAAAGAAATCTCACAATCGAAAGTAATTATGAGAGGATGGCATGAAGCTAGAACCACGAGTCTTCGAAGAGAATGGAGCAAGATTTAAGAGAAACTCTTCTTCGGTCTTCAAAATCCGAGAATGATGACGAGAAACACCACCATGAATTGTTTAGACACTCCGGGAGAATCAAAAGCGAAGAGATTGAGCCAACGATGAAAAGAATTTGACCGATCTTGGAGAAATACATATGACTGATGATAATTCATTCTGACGTCAGACTTTGAAATGAATTTGAGAATAACTCCGGGAAAATTAGAAGAGTCAGGTAAGATCCTGGAAAAGACCTGTGGGTTATGGGCCCACTCAAAAGGAAACACCTTTGAATGATTTAAGAGAGAGATTGCGCTGGATGAATTTAATGGCTTGAATGAGATAACATCCTCGAGATAGGTTGGACAGATCTAGGAATGGAAACTTGAATCTTCTGGGATATCTTTAGCACTCCGGAACAAATGAATAGCGAGAGGTGGATGATTAAGAGATGCATCGACATGAGAAGGCATTTGGAAGGAGAAAAGGATATGATCGACAAAGCTTGAATTGAACCCACCAGAGAAGAAAAGATAACGGAGAATGTTGAACTTGTAGCTTCCTTAGCATATTCCTGAAAATCACCGGATAAGAACATTGAGGAAAGAATGAAGAAACTTCACATCCATAAGATGGATACTTGATTTAGAAATCCGAGTCCTCGAAGAAAAAGGGGTGGGTGGGCGGGAAAACAATGGCAACTTGGGTACAGATGAAACGAACCACATTGGGAAAAACCGAGAGGTGATCTTGCAGATGTTGAAATGATCGGATCCACTTGAAGGGAAACACGCCGGTTGAAAAGGATTGACATGACAATCTTGATTTACAAGAAGGATTAGTATTCACATGGAAATATGAGAATACCGCTTAGGAAAAGGTATGGAATCCACACTTGACATTGAAGCAACTCAAATACCACAAACCAAAACAAAACAAGGGATTTGGCTTGCAGAATAAGCCGGAACAAACATATGATAGAGATTTCGTCTGAAGTTTTCATGGTGGGGCCCACACGGGCTCGATCATACAACACCATCATGTACAAGGCAGTGCACATGACATACGAAGCGTCCCCGAGTCAGCATAGCCAATGACTCTTTAAGACACAACGAGACCACTGTAAAACTAACCGTGGATAGGCGGACCACTAGACTTCGAACCCCAATCTCATATCATGCATCTATCGGAAAGATATCCTAAGATCTACTTGAAATCCCACCTATGAAAACTCCCGAAACTTTCTGGTTATGCAATCAGGTGTTGGGGATACAGGGGAAGCATAATATCTCACCCAAAACTAACAAATCCTACATCCAGCTGTATCCATCCTTCAACACATAACCAAGAAACCTTCGGAAATCATTTACCTCAACCTTCGAAAAGCATCCGTTATACGAGTTATGGCAATACTCCCGAACTCCCGCCCCAGTACTGGGTGGCGTCGAGGTTATCTCACCAACAACTGCATAAAGGAGATTTTCGATGTCGGCGAACTCAGGTATTCCAGAACTGTAACGATAAAATTGTGACGACAACACCTCAGAGCTCAACTCCCCGGGACACTGCCACAACCCCTAAATGTCAGGAGGCACCAAGAACAATGTTCTCATCACAAAACCATCGGAATGATTCCAAGATACCCGCGTGATCCTAATTTTTTTAGTGAAATTTGAGGAGAGAAGAGTCAAAACTCTACATCAGGATGCCTCACCAGAGCGACGAAGGGACTCAGGAGTAAAAAGAATCCTACTCTCCGATATATATAATCCTATAAGACTCAAAACATTTTTCTAGACTCAACAACATCAACGATTCGATCAAGCAGGGGGCTCCTAAGTCAGGGAAGGCTCTGATTACCAACTTGTAACACCCATGATGCGGCTATATCTCCCACGTGTCGGAGCACGACTTAGAGGCATAACCGCATGGTAGGCATGTCGCAAGAGGGGTAATATTTACACATCCCATGTACTGAATAAGAAAGGGATAAAGAGTTGGCTTACGATCGCCACTTCACACAATACATAAAGATAGCGTTACATCATCCAGAATACAATCAAGGTCCGACTACGGAACCAAACATAAATAAAGACAACCCGAAATGCTAGATCCCCGATCGTCCCAACTGGGCTCCACTACTGATCAACATGAAACAAAACAACACAACGAACACGATCTTCATCGAGCTCCCACTTGAGCTCAGTTGCGTCATCTGCACTGGTATCATTGGCACCTGCAACTGTTTGGAAGTATCTGTGAGTCACGAGGACTCAGCAATCTCACACCCGCAAGATCAAGACTATTTAAGCTTATGGGTAGGAAAGGGGTAATGAGGTGGAGCTGCAGCAAGCACTAAGCATATATGGTGGCTACGCAAATAAGAGCGAGAAGAGAAGTAATGAACGGTTGTGAACTAGAAGTGATCAAGAAGTGATCCTGAAACTACTTACGTTCAAACATAACACAAGAATCGTGTTCACTTTCCGGACTCCGCCGGAAAGAGACCATCACGGCTACACACGCGGTTGATGCATTTTAATTAAGTTAAGTTTCGGGTTCTCTACAACTAGATATTAACAAATCCCCATCTGCCCATAACCGCGGGCACGACTTTCGAAAGTTCAAAACCCTGCAGGGGTGTCCCAACTTAGCCCATCACAAGCTCTCACAGTCAACGAAGGATATTCCTTCTCCCAGGAAGACCCGATGAGGGAGTCCTGGATTAGGGGGTCTCTGGACAGCCGGACTATATCCTTTGGCCGGACTGTTGGGCCATGAAGATACAAGATTGAAGACTTCGTTTCGTGTCCGGATGGGACTCTACTTGGCGTGGAAGGCAAGCTAGGCAATACAGATATGTATATCTCCTCCTTTGTAACCGACCTTGTGTAACCCTAGCCCCCTCCGGTGTCTATATAAACCGGAGGGTTTTAGTCCGTAGGACAACATACAATCATACCATAGGCTAGCTTCTAGGGTTTAGCCTCTCTGATCTCGTGGTAGATCTACTCTTGTAATACTCATATCATCAAGAATAATCAAGCAGGACGTAGGGTTTTACCTCTATCAAGAGGGCCCGAACCTGGGTAAGACATCATGTCCCCTGCCTCCTGTTACCATCCGCCTTAGACGCACAGTTCGGGACCCCCTACCCGAGATCCGCCGGTTTTGACACCGACATTGGTGCTTTCATTGAGAGTTCCACTGTGTCGTCACCATAAGGCTTGATGGCTCCTTCGATCATCGCTAGTGATGCGGTCCAGGGTGAGGCTTTCCTCCCCGGACAGATATTCATATTCGGCGGCTTTGCACTATGGGCCAATTCGCTTGACCATCTGGAGCAGATTGAGAGCTATGCCCCTGGCCATCAGGTCAAATTTGGAAACTTGAACTACACGGCCGACATCCGCGGAGACTTGATCTTCGACGGATTCGAGCCCATGTCGGACGCGCCGTATAGTCTTGATGAGCATGACGTAACTCTGCCGTCGGACAATATTCGGGAGATCGCATCCACAGCTACTCCGTCCATCAATTCGGAGCAAGTCGCGTCATCCGAGAGTGGAGGGATGGACCCCGCCATGGAGGCCACACTCTCAGCGGCGATAGAGCCGGATGCTGACTTCACCCCTTACGAGAGCCGTGTTGCCGAACCACTGGATTCATCCTCGGCCACGGACTCCGAGCCGCTCGTATCCGTGCCCATCGAGTCTGACTGGGCATCGATCATGGAGTCACCTCCACGGATATCTTTCAGCACTCACCTTTTGGAGATGTGCTAAATTCATTAAGGTCTCTCTCCCTGTCAGGAGAACCTTGGCCGAACTATGTCCGGCTAGAATGGGATGCGGACGACGAAGAAATTCGCCCACCACCCACTTAGTAGCCACTGTCGACGACTTAACCGACATGCTCGACTTCGGCTCCGAAGACTTCGACGGTATGGACGACGAAGCCGGAGATGAACATGATACACCGCCCTCGGGGCACTGCACCGCCACCTCATCATATGATATATATATATATATATATATATATATATATATGGTGGACACCCCCAAAGAAGCCAATGGCGAGGAGAAAGCGGAGGATGACCCCTCCAACAAGTAACCCAAGCACCGACATCAGCGGCGCCGCTCTAAGTCCCGCCACAGTAAGAGTAGTGATACCGGCACAGGAGATAATAACACTCCGGATAGCGCCAAAGACAACAACAATCCCCTACAGCACGGCAAAGAGCTGGAGGACGAACAAGCTAGCCCTCCAGAGCAGGCAGCAGATGGAGAACCAGAGGAGGACAATTACATGCCTCTCTTTGAAGACAAGGCGAGCCTCGGTGACAACGAATTTATCGTGCCTGAGGACCCCGTCGAGCAAGAGCGCTTCAAGCGCCGTCTTATGGCCATGTCAAGTAGCCTAAAAAAGAAACAACAACAGCTTCAAGCTGATCAATACTTGCTAGCAGACAGATGGACCGAAGTCCTTGCGGCCCAGGAGCACGAATTCGAGCGCCCGTCCAAGAGTTACCCCAAACGCAGGTTGCTACCCCACCTCGAGGAGGAAGCATTGAAGCCTCATTCACTAGTGTACGATGCAGCTGACCGGCCACTACGCGGCCGAGCCAGAGAGGCGTTTCAGCCCAAAGTTCAGTCCGCACCCCGTTGCCACTCAGTCAAAGATACTAAGGCCTGGGGCAACACAGAGGATCTGCGAGACATCTTGGACAACAAGGAAAAAATCGCAAGGTCAATATACGAGACATGAACACGTGCGTCCACACGGGACGACGATCGTCGCGTTGGATACACCAAGAGTAAATCCGTCCGGGCCGAATGCAGCAGACAAGACTCACACAAACTACGTCAGGATATAGCCCGGCACAGAGGCGCCGCACACCCCCTATGCTTCACTGATGAAGTTATGAATCATGAATTCCCGAAGGGTTTCAAACCTGTAAACATCGAATCATACGACGGCACAACATATCCCGCTATATGGATTGAGGACTTCCTCCTTCACATCCACATGGCTCGTGGTGACGATCTACATGCCATCAAGTACCTCCCACTAAAACTCAAAGGACCAGCTCGGCATTGGCTGAATAGCTTGCCAGCAGATTCCGTCGGCAGTTGGGAGGATTTGGAAGATGCATTTCTTGACAACTTCCAGGGCACTTATGTGCGGCCACCGGATGCTGATGACTTGAGCCACATAACCCAGCAGCCAGGGGAATCAGCCAGACAATTCTGGACACGGTTCCTGACTAAGAAAAATCAAATTGTAGACTGTCCGGATGCAGAAGCCCTAGCGGCATTTAAGCATAATATCCGCGACGAGTGGCCCGCCCGCCACCTCGGCCAGGAGAAGCCGAAATCTATGGCAGCCCTCACAACACTCATGACCCGCTTTTGCGCGGGCGAGGACAGCTGGCTGGCTCGCAACAACAACACATCAAGGAATCTGGATACCTCGGATACCAACGACATTAATGGTAGGCAGTGTTGTAATAGACCAAAGCGCCGCAATAACGGCGATAACTCCGTCAACACCGGATTCAAAGGCTCTAGATCTGGTCAGCGGAAAAAGCCATTCAAAAGAAATACTCCGGCTTCGTCCAGTCTGGATCGCATACTGGATCGCTCGTGTCAAATCCACGGCACCCCCGACAAGCCAGCCAATCACACCAACAGAGAGTGCTGGGTGTTCAAGCAGGCCAGCAAGTTAAATGCCAAAAACAAGGACAAGGGGTTGCATAGCGATGACGAGGAGGAGCCACGGCCGCCGAACACAGGAGGGCAGAAGGGGGTTCCCCCACAAGTGAAGACAGTAAACATGATATACGCAACCCACATTCCCAAGAGGGAGCGGAAGCATGCACTACGGGACGTCTACGCGATGGAGCCCGTCGCCCCGAAGTTCAACCCATGGTCTGCTTGTCCGACCACCTTCGATCGCAGGGACCACCCCACTAGCATCCATCATGGCAGATCCGCCGCACTGGTCCTAGACCCAATCATTGACGGATTTCACCTCACTAGAGTCCTTATGGACGGCGGCAGCAGCCTGAACCTGCTTTATCAGGATACAATGCGAAAAATGGGTATCGATCCCTCAAGGATCAAACCCAGCAAAACCACCTTTAAAGGCGTCATCCCAGGTGTAGAGGCCCATTACACAGGCTCAATCACACTAGAAGTGGTCTTCGGATCACCGGATAACTTATGAAGTGAAGAGTTAATATTCGACATCGTCCCATTTCGCAGTGGCTATCATGCACTGCTCGGACGGACAACATTTGCAAAATTCAATGCAGTGCCACATTACGCATACCTCAAGCTCAAGATGTCAGGACCTCGCGGGGTCATAACAATAAATGGAAACACAGAACGCTCGCTCCATACGGAAGAACACACTGCGGCCCTTGTAGCAGAGGCACAAAGCAGCCTGTTCAGATAGACCACTCATTCGGTGTTACAGCCCTCGGACACCTTCAAGCGCGTCCAGAATAATGTGCAACAGGATCGCCTAGCGCAATCTACGCTCGTCTAGCAATTCGGCCCCCGTCCTAGTCCCAGTGCAGCAACGAAATTCGTGCCGCACGTACATAACTACGCATTGAAAATACCATGGACATAGACGGGGGCACAATCAGGACACGCCCCGCATTGTGGCTTAACCACACCAGGGGTTGTATACCTTTGACATTCCCTCTCTCTTTTAGGGCCTAATTCTTCGGAAGGTCTTTCTGGCAGTTCGACGGCCGGACACATTCCGGAAGCAACAACCAAGGCGACAAGAAGCTAAGATGAACACGGGAACCGCCAGGTGGTCTCTAGTAATACTTGATATACCCACTTTTCACTATTATTGCATAGCTTGCCTTGGATAGGACATTTCGAATTGTCCTACTTTACGCTTATTGCACTACTTGTACCAGTGCGCTTCAACGTATTATTCAAATAACAATGCATATTATTAATCTGTTATTGCATTATTTAAGTTTTTTTCTTTTATATGTCCATTACGACATTCCACACATGCACGCTCGGGTATGGTCAGTACGCCAGGGGCTCTCGTTCACCCCGTAATACGACGCAAGAAGTCCAAACACTTTCGACAGTGCGGCACCCCGAACTTATAACATTATATGCATCATCTCCGAATCATGTCTTGGGTCAAATGTTGGGTTGCCCGGCTCCCATGCTTTGGTACCTTACGTTCCGCTATATCGGCTAAGGTAGCGGTGGGAGAACTACTGCGATTGTGTCCTGGTTCTTCCGGACGAGCACCTCAGTAGAGAAAGCACTGACTGCCATGATAAGGTGAGAGACTCGTTGCTGTTCGAGAGGTCTCAAGTCCTTAAAGACTTTTTCTGCTTTGGGTGAGGAGTCGGCCTTGTCCGGCTTAGGCGTGTATAGCGCCCCAAATTCGGCCCTCCGAATACCAGGGGCTTCGCCAAAAATTTAAAATCATAGACTTCTATGGCTAAGTGAGAGTGATAAAGCATTATAGTCCGATTGCCTGGTTCGTTGCGCTGAGCACCTCCCTCGAAGGACCCAAAATTGGGGCAAAGAGTGTTCAAATTTACCCCGAACACCCCAGTACTAGCTACATGGGGGTAGAAGCCGACGACTAGCCAACTCTCAGATTTTATAAACGGCTGCACAGAAGGTAATATTTTAAATTAAGAAAGCGTCGCATGGCGCAAATGAACTCGTTTCATATTACAGGATCACATGAGCATGTTCATTCAAAAATTACATCCTTGGCACACTCATCTGCCACTAGGCGGGATCCCTCCAGGAGACCCTCATAATAATTCTCGGGCGGCGATGCTCCTTGCCCTCCGGCGGCCCCTCCTTCACAAGCTTCACGGCGTCCAGCTTCGCCCAGTGCACCTTCGCCCAGGCAAAAGCCCTGCGTGCACCTTCGATGCAGACGGATCGCTTGATGACCTCAAGCCATGGGCAGGCTTCCACCAGCCGTCTCACCAGACCGAAGTAGCTGCCGAACAGGGGCTCACCAAGCCACATCCAGACTATAAGGCCCCTCATGGCCTGTTCGGCCGCCTTGTGAAGTTCGACCAACTGGTTTAGCTGGTCACTCAAGGCCACGAGGTGTTCGGTCCTAGTATACTGAGACCAGAACAACTTCTCCATTGAGCTCCCCTCCTCAGCCCGGTAAAATTCCGCGGCATCCAGCACGCTGCGGGGAAGATCTGCAAACGCTCCCGGAGAGCTCCGAACTCGGGAAAGAAAAAGGAAATTCTCCTCCACATGCTTGCTTTGCATATTGAATGCCTTACCTGCTGCTATCTTCTTCGCCTCATTAATCTCCTGGAGGGCCTTGTGGGCTTCGGCCTTGGTGCTCCGGACGCTTTCAAGCGCCTGCGCGAGCTCGGACTCTCGCGTTTTAGAGTCCAGCTCCAAGGACTCATGCTTTTTGGCGAGAGCCTCGAGCTCTTGCTGCACTTCGCCCACTCGGGCTTCTTGTTTCTCCCGTTCAATACGTTCCTTGGCCGCTTTGTCTTCGGCCTCGGACAACGCCTTCCTCAGGGACGCCACCTTGGTTGTGGCCCCTGACAAATCCATGATGATCCTATTACTTTATACCCGAACTTCTCTTTAACTATATAGACAGGGGTATTTCTTACCTTTGCTCTCTTCGAGCTGCCTCTTGGTCAGGCTGAGCTCGTCCTCGGACCGCTTCAAGTCCTGCTTCAACGCAGAGACCTCCGCAGTACATGCGGCGGCGGCCAGCAGGGAATCCTGCACATACACATAGACATACTCTGATTAGACTCCTGAGTTATCATTTGATACTCTATTCGGCTTTTCCTCACGAACACCGAACAGAGCATCAGGGGCTACTATCTATGCGGTAATATTTTTATATTTTGAATGCTTACCTCAAAGCCTGTTAGGAGGCTGGCGCAAGCTTCGGTCAGCCCGTTCTTGGCGGACTGAACCTTCTTAACCACCGCACTCATGATAGTGCGGTGTTCTTCATCAATGGAAGCGCCGTGAAGCGCTTCTAGCAAGTTGTCCAGTGCCTCTGGTTGGACAGAGGACACCAGCACGGATGGTTGGCCCCCCCTAATGGGGGATCGCCTGCCGGAGTCCGAAACCATTGAAGGTTCCGGCGCGGTGTCCGGCTGGGGCCCGAACTCGAAGCCCGTAGGAGCCTCGCTCCCTTGGTACCCAGGGTCCGGGAGGTCGTCGTAAGGCGCCCCCAGGACCACCTCCCCTTGGGACGGTGCCTCTTGAGACACCACCTCGGCGTTGTCAGTAGGGCGAGGGGTGGAAGCCATCGGAGGAGAACCGCTGTTCATATCCGACAAGCCCAAAGAGCCGCTCGACGAGGGTACGTCGAGACGAGCTCGAGCCGGACTGCATAATCAGGTTCGGCATGAGCAAAGGCAGTACAGTAAAACGTACCATGAAGTACTATGATGTCTGGACACTTACGACTTCGCCAGGGGCTTGTCCCTGGGTAGCCACTCATCGCCGTTGTCGGCGGCCATCGCGGCACAGTCCGGAGGGAGGGTCTTTCCCTTCTTGGACCCTTCGGCCTCCCCGGATGGGTCGGCCTTCCTTTTCTTGTCTCCCCGGCGGGGGGGGGGGGACTTTTCTCCTCCTCCTCGTTTCCGTGGGAGGAGGGCGCGTCGGACTCATCAGACGATGAGTCCGATAGAACCATCTTGCGCCGGAGACCCTTTAGGGTCCCCGCGACCTTCTTCTTGGCCGTCTTTTCCGGCACCTCGTAAGGTGCCGGAGTCAGCATCTTCGTTAGAAGAGCGTTTGCAGGATCTTCGGGCAGGGGGGCTGGGCAATCAAGCTGGTCTGCTGTCTTTATCCAGTCCTGTTAATGACATGAAAGCTTAGATCCAACACATAACTAAACCGGGTCGCATAAGTACCCTGAGAGATATAAAAGCCTACCAAATGGGTGCGGCGCTTTGCGCTGAGTCTGCTGTCCTCGGTGAGGGAGGGAGGCATCTCGGCGCCCTTGAACAGCACCCTCCAGACGTCCTCGTGCGTCATGTCGTAGAGCTCTCGCAGTGCCTGGTGCTGGGCCGAGTCGAACTCCCACAAAACAAATGCCCGTTGTTGGCATGGAAGGATCCGGCGGAGGAGCATGACCTGGACCACGTTGACGAGCTTGATTTTCTTGCTCATCATGTTCTGGATGCAGGTCTGGAGTCCGGTCAGCTCTACCGGAGAACCCCAGGACATGCCCTTCTTCTTCCAGGAGGTGAGCCGCGTGGGGATTCCAGATCGAAATTTGGGGGCCGCCACCCAGTTGGAGTCGCGCGGCTCGGTGATGTAGAACCACCCCGATTGCCACCCCTTTATGGTCTCCACATAGGAGCCTTCGAGCCAGGTGACGTTTGGCATCTTGCCCACCATGGCGCCTCCGCATTCTGCTTGCTGGCCTCCCACCACCTTCGGTTTGATATTGAAGGTTTTCAGCCATAGGCCGAAGTGGGGCCTGATGCGGAGGAAGGCCTTGCACACAACGATAAACGCCGAGATGTTGAGGATAAAGTTGGGGGCCAGATCATGGAAATCCAGCCCGTAGTAGAACATGAGCCCGCGGACAAACGGGTGGAGGGGAAATCCCAGTCCGCGGATGAAATGGGAAAGAAAGACTACCCTCTCATGGGGTTCGGGCGTTGGGACGATCTGCCCCGCATTCGGCAGCCGATGCACGATATTCGTAGGTAGGTATCCGACCTCCCGTAACTTTTTGATGTTTTCCTCCGTGACAGAGGAAGCCATCCACTTGGCTCCTGCTCCAGACATGCTTGGAGTGGTTTGAGAAGAAGGACGCAAGCTTGGGCGCTAGATCTCGAGTGTGCGGGAATGGGAAAGCGAGAAGGAAGAAGGTGTGGGTGAAAAAAGTAGATCTTTGTCCCTTTTATAAGGGCGGAGGAGGCAATGAGTCTCCCCACTTGCCTGGAAAAACCTCTTATTCCCCAGGCGCCGTAATTGATGGCGCGGTTGGGTTACCCACATCCGTATTGATGAGAATCCTGTGATAAGGGGAACACGATCTCTGCTTTGACAAGACGTATCGAGAAAACCGCCTCGCGATATGTGCGGAGCTGGTTGAGAAAAGCGGTTCGAATAATAACCGGGCCATGAAGTGATGTCATACTATCAAAACATGTCAGCAGATTGGATTTATGGAAGTATTATTCTCTCTACGGTGCTATGTGGAACTTATTTTACAGGGTCGGACACTATCTTTGCATTCAAACTCTTCCATGGTGTATTCGGAGGAGGAACCCGCCTTGCAATGCCGAAAACAATACTACGCGCCGGACTCATCGTCATTGAAGCCTGGTTCACGGGCTACTGAGGGAGTCCTGGATTAGGGGGTCTCCGGACAGCCGGACTATAACCTTTGGCCGGACTATTGGGCCATGAAGATACAAGATTGAAGACTTCATCTCGTGTCCGGATGGGACTCTACTTGGCATGGAAGGCAAGCTAGGCAATAGGGATATGTATATCTCCTCCTTTGTAACCGACCTTGTGTAACCCTAGCCCCCTCCGGTGTCTATATAAACCGGAGGGTTTTAGTCCGTAGAACAACATACAATCATACCATAGGCTAGCTTCTATGGTTTAGCCTCTCTGATCTCGTGGTAGATCTACTCTTGTAATACTCATATCATCAAGAACAATCAAGCAGGACGTAGGGTTTTACCTCTATCAAGAGGGCCCGAACCTAGGTAAAACATCGTGTCCCCTGCCTCCTGTTACCATCCGCCTTAGACGCACAATTCGGGACCCCCTACCCGAGATCCGCTGGTTTTGACACCGACACCCGTCAGACTCGGAATCTCGGTTACAAGACATCTCGACAATGGTAAAACAAGACCAGCAATGCCGCCCGATGTGCCAACAAATCCCGATAGGAGTTGCACATATCTCGTTCTCAGGGCACACCGGATGAGCGCTCCGTACAACTAAAACCAAACCTCGAGTTGCCCCGAGGTGGCGCTGCAAAGGACTCTAGTTTGGACCAACACTCAGAGGAGCACTGGCCCGGGGGGGGGGGGTTTAAAATAAAGATGACCTTTGAGTCTGCAGAACCCAAGGGAAAAAGGCTTAGGTGGAAAATGGTAAAACCAAGGTTGGGTCTTGCCGGAGGAGTTTTATTCAAGGCGAACTGTCAAGGGGTTCCCATTATAACCCAACCGCGTAAGGAACGCAAAATCAAGGAACATAACACCGGTATGACGGAAACTAGGGCGACAAAAGTGGAACAAAACACCGGGCATAAGGCCGAGCCTTCCACGCTTTACCAAGTATATAGATGCATTAATTAAATAAGATATATTGTGATATCCCAACAATATCCATGTTCCAACAAGGAACAAACTTCATCTTCACCTGCAACTAGCAACGCTATAAGAGGGGCTGAGCAAAAGCGGTAACATAGCCAAACAACAGTTTGCTAGGAAAAGGTGGGTTAGAGGCTTGACATGGCAATATGGGAGGCATGATAAAGCAAGTGGTAGGTATCGCGGCATAGCAATAGAGCGAGCAACTAGCAAGCAAACATAGAAGTGATTTCGAGGGTATGGTCATCTTGCCTGAGATCCCGAAAGGAAGAAAAACGAGTCAATGAAGAAGACAAACGCACGCAGTCGAACGGATCCTCACAAACGCGACATTATCGGAACTAACCCGAAGAGGCAACACCGGAAAGAAGCAAACAACATAGTAAACAACCACCACATAAACATGGCATGATGCACAACCAAGTATGATGCATGTCCGGTTTAATGAGGCATGGCATGGCAAGGTGCACAAACAACACTACAAATTAAGTGGAGCTAAATATGCAACTCCATTGCATATTGACGAAACACCACGTGACTCATTTAGTTCTCTCTCGTTTAGGTACCCATCAATATTAAATGTTCTTATACATGGCAAGGGGTGAGCAAATGAAAACTACCTATCTAGGCAAGTTTAAATGAGGCCGGAACAACAAACAACAATTCCAGAAAATCCCCATATGCAATTTAAGGATTTGGTACTGTTCTGCCCTAAACATAATTTTAGAGTTTTTAAACATACAAGATGATGCCACCATGTTAAACTAGGCATTTTCCACCCGATTTACATATAAAGTTTGTTATGTTTGGAGTTACCGTTATTTAGTTATGAATTAAAGCATTTTAACATGGCAGTAGAGCAAAATTAACCAAACAACATTTTAAACATGTTAAACATGGATGAAAAATGGATATAAAGAAACTAGACAAGATTCTACACATTTTTCATATTTGAAGTTTTTACATATGATGCACGGTTGGTGAGTTATGATATGCATGAAGCTTAGGGACTAATCTGCAAAACTGCAAATCCCTGGAAATTGGCTAAAATCTCATGGTCAGGAAAAAAACACAGCCGGGCCAAAATCTTGTTGGCCCAACAGGAAGAGGGGATCTGGAGGGGCTGCTCACATCGGGCCTTGGCCCAGCTGGTGGAGAGGGGAGGCCAGCAGGGGCGCGCAGCTGGGCCTGGTGCGGTGCGGGAGTGGCTGGAGCTGGGCCAAGAGGTGCGACCGGTCAACGGGGAGGCTGGACGAGGCGGGCGCTCGCTCGTTCTCGAGCGAAACGACAACAGGCGGGGGCGCGATGCAGGGGACTTGGCGCGGCGGCGCGGCTTGATGCAGAGAAGACGATGACGCGGGAGGATCTCGCCGGCATGGACGAAATGACAGGGCGCGGGGATCTAGGCGAGGACGTCGAGAACCATGGCGAGGAAGGGAATCGAGTGGGCGAGCTCAACGAAGGCTCGAGCGCGGTCGTCTCGCTCGTCCACGGGCAAAGCAGAGGACGGCAGAGACGCGATGCAGGTGCAGGGGCAGAGGGGCGCCGCTCCAGGCTCGGGACGGCGACGGCTTGGACTCCGACGAGGCTTGCTGGAGTCAAGGAGGGAGGGATCCAGCGGCAGATCACGGTGGTCCTGGACGGCGACGAAGCAGAGGAACGACAACATGGCACGGCAGCGGAAGCTCCTGCTGCTGCAGTTCCAAGAGAGGAAGAGAGGTCAAGGAGGCAGAGAGAGAAAGGGGTGAATCAAGAAGGCAAAGGAGGGCTGAT
The DNA here is from genome assembly GCF_056163025.1 of Triticum urartu. NCBI lineage: Eukaryota > Viridiplantae > Streptophyta > Magnoliopsida > Poales > Poaceae > Triticum > Triticum urartu. The sequence goes on from NC_141878.1 coordinate 492,382,101, forward strand.
GGGGCTCATATGATGGGGTCCTGGTTATCGGATCTGGTGGAGGCCCTCTAGCGCTGCTGCTGGTGGTTGCCGGCGGTGAGGTTCGCCCGGGGTCGTGAGGTTGGAGGAGCTCGGCCTCGAGAGCGCTCGAGCGCGGCTGCTGGGAGGCTGGATCGAGGGAGAGGAGGCTGGGCCGGTTCGGTGGCGAAATCGAGGAGGGGAAGGAGGCGCAGGTTGGCTCGGGATGGATCCCGATGAAGATGCGGAGGCGGCGGTGTAAGGGACAAATGTCCTAGATTTTAGGGTTTGGGTCTACAGATGGGCTATGGGACTATATATATACGAAAGGGGGGAAGATCTGGATCCTTCGATCACGATCGGGCGGTCCAGAACAAAAGGGCTAGGGAGTCCAAAAGAAAAATGGAGATGTTTAGGGGATGTTTGGGGATGATCTGTAGGCAACGGTGACGACAAAGCGGGTCGGGTCCGGGACAGTTTCGGACGCGCAAGAGGGGTCTATGCACTGCGCAAAGAGGGGTAGGCTGGGCCTAGGTGGACTGTGTAGAAGGCCATGTGCTGAGAGGAGAGAAGAGAAGTGCAGCTCGGCAAGGTTTTCGGAGACCGAAAATGTCCGACGTGTGACCGGCTATACTGCCGCTATAGTTATCCGTTGGGGCATCAAACGAACTCCGAATGCGATGAAACTTGGCAGGCGGTCTACTGAAAACATAACGACACCGCGTGCCAACTTTCAACCCATTCCGAGAACATTTTCTAGCCACCTATAAAATAATACGACATGCCGCGGGCGCGTGCAAGTGTGAGTGGGCTCAGAACGGGCAATGGAAAGAACTGGGAGACCTGGATGGATGCAAGTTTTGAAAACATGATGATGCAATGCGGATGATGACATGGCAAGATGCAACACGCAAGCGAAAGACATGGTACCGACGGTGAATAACTGGAAGAGACCTGGCGCATCCGTCTCGGGGCGTCACACACAGACTTGATAGGGACGGTGTTCTAGGGCATGAGGGGGGGGGGGCGTGCGTGTGTGCGTCATGCTCCTGATTGCACTAGGTGCACGATGCAGGGCTCGGGTGAGGCCCACAACTACCGTGGCCATGTCGATGGAGCTCAACGGTGGTGGGGTGTTGTAGGATCGAAAGTATGTCCAGAGGGGGGGGGGTGATTAGACTACTTGACAAAATAAAAATCTAGCCTTTTCCCAATTTTAGTTCTAGCCAGATTTTTGCAACTTAGCACAAGTCAAGCAATCAACCTACACATGCAATTCTAAGAGTATAGCAGCGGAAAGTAAAACAATTGCATATGAAGGTAAAGGGAGGAGTTTGGAGTGTGCAAACGCAATTGGAGACACGGAGATTTTTGGCATGGTTCCGATAGGTGGTGCTATCGTACATCCACGTTGATGGAGACTTCAACCCACGAAGGGTAACGGTTGCGCGAGTCCACGAAGGGCTCCACCCACGAAGGGTCCACGAAGAAGCAACCTTGTCTATCCCACCATGGTCGTCGCCCACAAAGGACTTGCCTCACTCGTGTAGATCTTCACAAAGTAGGTGATCTCCTTGCCCATACAAAGTCCTCGGTTCAACTCCACAATCTTGACGGAGGCTCCCAAGTGACACCTAACCAATCTAGGAGACACCACTCTCCAAAAGGTAATAGATGGTGTGTTGATGATGAACTCCTTGCTCTTGTGCTTCAAATGATAGTCTCCCCAACACTCAACTCTCTCTCTCTCTCACAGGATTTGGATTTGGTGGAAAGATGATTTGAGTGGAAAGCAACTTGGGGAAGGCTAGAGATCAAGATTTATGTGGTTGGAGTGGAATATCTTGACCTCAACACAAGCGTAGGTGGTTCTCTCTCAGAAAATATATGTTGGAAGTGTAGGCATGTTCTGATGGCTCTCTCCATGAATGAAGAGTGGGTGGAGGGGGTATAAATAGCCTCCACACAAAATCTAACCGTTAGACACAAATCACCAAACTCGGTGGGACCGAATCATGAAACTCGGTCAGACCGATTTAGTTCAAAATGTGAACGTTAGGATTTTCGGTGGGACCGACATGTCAACTCGGTGGGACCGATTTTGTTATGGTTAGGGCATAACGTAATCTCGGTGAGGCCGATTACACAAACTCAGTGAGACCGATTTTGGTAATGGACTAACAGAGAGTTGGTCAGGCAAACTCGGTGGGACCGATTCGCTCATCTCGGTTGGACCGAAACATTACGAAAGGGAAACAGAGAGTTTGCATTGCAATCTCGGTGGGACCGATCGCTCATCTCGGTTGGACCGAAACTTTACGAAGGGAAATAGAGAGATTACAATCCCATCTAGGTGAGACCGAGATCCCTATCGGTGAGACCGAAAAGACTAGGGTTTCTGGCAGTGGCACTTCCAGGAGGGTACTCTGCTACATCCCCTTGGTTTGGATAGTTTCTTCCCAGTGCTGCAGTACGCAGACGAAATGTTGATACTTTTTCGGGGTGACTTGCAGCAGGCGTCCATCATCAAGAGCATCCTCACCTGTTTCTCAGAGTTCTCTGGGCTGACGATCAATTATCTCAAGAGCACGCTCGTGCCTATCTCTATGGACGTGTGTGTGGCTGATGAGATTGCCCAGCTCCTCGGCTGCCCTGTCTCGGCCTTTCCCTGCACCTGCCTCGGGTTGCCACTGTCTCTGCATAAGCTCACGCATGGCATGTTGCTTCCTGTTATTCATAAGGTGGATCGGAGACTGTCTGGTTGGTTGGCTACCTTCCTTTCCATGGGTAGAAGGCTCACCCTCATTAATTCCGTTCTTGCTGGCATCCCTAGCTATCTCATGTCATGTTTCCCCTGGCCTAAGGAATCCATTGATGCTTTAGACAGTCTGTTGCGCGCTTTCTTCTGGCAAGGCAAAAACAAGGTCAAAGCGGGTCAGTGCCTTGTGGCATGGGACAAAGTTACTCTACCTCATGCGAATGGGGGTTTGGGCGTCCGCAACCTACATGCACACAATCAGGCCATGCTCTGCAAGTTCGTCACTAAAATTCTGCAATTCTCCGAAGTCCCGTGCTACCAATGCTTCACCGCACAATATTGTAAGAATGCCATGCCTCACAGTTCAGGCAGCAGAGACATAGCCATGTGGAGGGGTTTCAAGGAGCACATTCCTCTGGTGATCAACTCGTCACGTTGTGTGCTGGGCTCTGGTGACCTAGTCTCTTTTTGGCATGATCAATGGCTCCAGGTCGGCAGGTTGAGGCAGATTTTCCCGGTGCTCTTCTCTTTTGCTAGAAGGCCAACCTGCTCCGTTCGGTCCCAGTTCAGTCATGGATCCTGGGCAGTGCAGCTCCACCCAAACCTAACCCATGCAGCCACATCAGAATTAACGGACCTCCATCAAATTATCCAAGAGGTGGCCCCTCACGATGCAGTCGAGGATGTGCGACAACCGTTACTATCAGGGAACCGCATAAGCACCAGTTATTATTATCAGCTCCTCACCTTTCGAGGGGTCAAGTGCGCGGCAGAATCATGGATTTGGGACTCGTTAATCCCCCTCAAGCATAGAACTTTCCTTTGGTTAGCTTTCTGGGGAAGGCTTAACACCAGGGACAACATGTTCAGGAAAAGTTGGTCTGCCATCGCTCCGTTTGCTGACTGCGATACCCACCCTGCGTTGGAGAGCATTGGTCACCTTGTGTTGCATTGCAGGGAAGTTTCTGTTTTATGGAACACCTTGGGGTTGGGCTCCCTGGCGCATGCATCCTCCGACATCCTTTCCTTTGTCGAAGAAGCTGGTAGGTGGTTGCATTTTAGGCGCAAATGGAATGTGGCTTTTGCTGCTTGCGCTGTTTCTGCATGGCACACCCGCAATGATCGAATTTTTCATTCAAAACTATGGTCCGAGCCATATATCAAGTCCTATGCAGCTGATCTCATTCGGTTATGGAATAATAGGGCAAGCAGGCAGCAAGACAAGACTGACCTCCTCTCCTGGTGCACTTTAATTACTGGCTAAATCTGCCAGCTCTGTTGTTGGTTGTCCCCTCCTTGCCCCTGTAGTCTTCCTCCCCCTTCCCAACCTTTTCTTCCTTGTGATCTTGCACCTGGGTGCATTTCACAAGCCTAATGTAACAAGTTACTTTCACAGGTTTCTATACCTGTTTTGAAATATAAAGTTGGCCTTGAGCCAACTTTCTTTTTCAAAAAAAATGTCAACTGAACTCGGTGGCCCCGGATAGAAAGTTTTGGTGGGGCCGAGTTTGACTTTTGGTTTGGGACATATGTGGATGTGAGAAAGTAGTTGAGAGCTTTTGGAGCATATCACTAAGCACTTTGATCAAGAAACTCATTAAGCAACACCTCATCCCCTCTTAATAGTATTGGCTTTTTCTATGGACTCAATGTGATCTTGGACCACTTAAAATGAAAAATGTAGAGTCCTGAGCTTTGAGCTTGAGCCAATTCTTTGTCCTTAGAATTTTGAGGGATCCACTTTTCTCATCCATACCATGCCAATCATTGAGCTTTCCTGAAATGTTTATCTTGAAATAGCATTAGCTCAATGAACTATATGTTGTTAGGCATTACCAAAACCACCCAGGGATAGTTGCACTTTCAATCTCCCCCTTTTTGGTAATTGATGACAACATATAGATCAAAGCTTCGACAAATGATAAATAGGATTGAAAAGACATCGTCGCTTTGAGAAGTATGTGATAAGCAAGAGCTCCCCCTAAATTTGTGCATTATTTAAAATTTGCGTTTGAATGCAAATGCACAATCGATTAGGATCATGGGTTACTCTTCATGTTACATACATCTTGGTGGAGCCCTCAAAATGATAGAGATTAAAAGCATGCACTCATCACCAAGCAAGTGAATGATCATATAAGGAATATAACGGATATCATCATTCAACCAAACATTAAGGGTAGCATATGATCAAACACATGATCAACAAGTATCTCACAAGGACATAAAGTATCTCACATAAGCACTTAATAAAGAAGTTCAACCAAAATAGTAAGAGAGATAAAAAGAACAACACTCTCTCTCGAAGCCTATGATCTATACATTTTTCTCCCCCTTTGGCAACAAGTTACCAAAAAGTTCAAAAATGCACAGTGCTAAACGACTCTCAGGCTTGATCTTCAGGAGGTGGTGTAGAGAGAACTCCAAGAACGAAGGCTTCCGATGAAGTAGTTGGAGCTGATGGAGTGGGTGCTGGAGGTGGCACTAGAGCTGTAGCTGCTGGTGCTGACACTGAAGCTCGAGTATCTATCACGGGCACTGCAGCAGACCTTGGACCTCGTGGCACTTGCTTGAAAGCATCAGTGGTAGACTTGCCCTTCCTCTCCTCTGCTTTCTCCTGAAGTTTCTCAACTGCAGTTTGGATCTCAGTTACCTTGACAACCAGATCATAGAATTTCTGCTCAACGACCCTCTCCAAACTCTCCTGGTTCTTAGTCAGGGTGGCCAAGCCCTTCTCAATCCTCATGGTGGATTGGATCAGATATCCAAGGTGGTCTTGCTTACTCTTCAAGAATACCTGAGATGCCTCTTCTACAGTTGGCATCTTTGCAGCTTTCTCTGCCCTTGCCTTCTCTCTCTTTTCATGTGCTTGAGCTGAAGATGGTTCATTTTCATCCATGACAATAGTGTTGTCTTCAAATTGAGGATATATGGGCAGGTGCTCCTTATCCAAAAGATATGTGCCTGTGCCCATCTTTGAGTTGATGAGCTCCTGAATTTGTGGGGCATACCCACAGCTTCTCTTCTGGTCAACAGCAGTCCTCTTGATTGTCTCAACAATCAAACTCATGACCTTGAACTTCTATGGGACATCAAATATGTGCAGCAAGTTTATAGCATGTCCTCTGATCATCTTGTGATCACCTGACTTGGGTAGCAGTGTGTGCCTTAGAATCCAGTTTATGGTAGGCAGACTAGACAACAAGTAGTGGACAGATCCAAACTTATGTGTATCCAAAGCAACATTTGGGATCTCTTTGTACATGTTGGCCATTGTGTTGTGGTCTTTCTTCGTTTCAGCATAAATATCCAAGTCATCCTCACTTTTCTTTTGGGGCATTGATCAACTGAGCCCATTCATCAACAAAAGATTGGTACCTGGTACCCTCAGACATCCAAACAATCTTCCCATATGGGTAGAAGTGGGCAGTGGAGTAAAACTGCATGATCAGCTCATCATTCCACTTGGTGAGCTTCTGGGCCACAAAGGCATCAACTCCACATGCCTTGAAGCTGTCATAGACACCTGGATAGTGATCCTCATTCTCTTGGATGTATTCCCAGTCAACCCATTTCATGTCACACACAATGGGCTTCTTGTCAAGCAACACCGTCTCATAAAAATCTTGTTGTTCCTTGGTGTGAAACTTGTAGTCCACAACAATTCTTCCTGATAGCATATGGATCGGACTGTCTCCATAGTCTCCATCCTGCATCCTTCCTGATTTTCATGTTTTTTGCAACTGGATGTGCATCATTGTGGTCAGGGATCTTGGGTTTCAGCTTCCTTAGCACTTGAGTTTCATATTCTTCAGCAGCTTCAGGCACTGGGGCCTTGTTTTTCTCCTCAACAGGAATGTTTCTAGTGCTTCTCTTGGGTTTAGGCTTCTGAGCTAGAGCAGTAGCCTTGGGAGCAGCTTTGGGCTTAGATGGAGTAGCCTCTGATCTGATTGCATCTCCCATGAGCTTTTGTGCTTTGGGTGCTGGTGCATCATCCTTTTCCTCTTCATCATCATCTCTCATAATTGATGATCTTCCAAGCACTCTGGCAGTGGTCTTCTTGACCCTTTCCTTCCTTTTCTTTCCTTCTCCAACTGCCTCTTCAGATGGCTTGGAGGTTTTAGCAGTGGATGCTCTGGCCTTAGACATGGGGACTCTCTTTGCTGGTGCCTTCTTATGCATCCCTGGCTTGACTATAGCAGCTGAGCCATACTCCTTTTTCAGTACCTTTTTCTTTGAAGTGGCCTCATCCTCAACAGCCACGTAATCTTCATCCTCTGAATCAAAAGTTCTCTTCTTCCTTGTCCTGGTAGCTGCCTTTGGCAAGTTACTTGGAGTGCTCCCGCTTCCATCATCAGAAGAGCTGGAGGGACTAGTGCCCTCACTCAGTTGAACCTGTTCTTCAGATTTTTTCTGGCTGTCACTTTGGTCAGACATCTTGCAAGCAAACTGTCAGCAGACCCTGTGAATAGATTATAGATGAGGTAGAGAACATGAGCATCACAAAGTACAGGAGTTTTGCAAAACAATTAACCGAAAAACTTAGTTTTAGTTCTTCACAGAAATCATTTCGGAACTACCGATTTGTAAACTTGGTGATACCGAAGCAGCTTTTGGAACCTAAACTAGTGAACTCGGTCAGACCGAGTCACAATTCGGTGGCACCGAGACTGCCAGGGTTTCATAGAGAATTGAACTCGGTCACACCGATTTGCAATTTTTGGTCAGACCGAAAACGCATGTGCAATGGCCTAAGCCAAATCAGTGAGACCGATTTCTACAACTCGGTCGGTCCGAGATGAACTCGGCGGAGACCTAACCCTAAATTTTAAAATCAAAAACAATCTACAGGACATTTTCGCTGGACAGGATGATTTCGTTCATGGAAAGAATCATGGAAAAGCAATGTGCTAAGAATCAGAGTTATGGATTAGCACAAAGATCAAGTTCGTACCCTAGTTCGGCGGCGAACTTGCTACGGCGGCAACGGCGGCGCAGATTGCCGTTGACGGCGGCACAGACCAGCGGCGGGAGGTCGCTGGCGATGAGAGGATGATCCGAAGACCCGAAGAGGCAGAGTAGGTTATGTGAGGGCGAAGAGGTTTCGAAATTTTTTCCAAAATTTGACCCGTCAGTATATATAACCTGACCCTATCGGTGTGACCGAGTGGAACAACTCGGTGGCACCGAGATGCAAAACTGCAGGCAGTTACTGCAACTCGATGTGATTGAAAGGTTCTAATCGGTTGCACCGAGATTGAAAACCTAGATCAACTAAGTGATCTCGGTAGGACCGAAACGGATGAATCGGTCAGACCGAAATACACAAAGAGGTTTTGGAAGTTTAAGTCTATGACGAATCGGGAACTCCGAGTGCTCCTCACACGGAGTGGTTAGAATCTGACTTGTTCAAACTTTGTGATGTAGCATGAATAGAGTTTGAGACGAGAAAAGCATAGATAGCTAGAGGGAGTTCTTAGGCATTCTTGTCCATCCATTTGGAAAAATAGAAAAGGCCAAACAATCAAGGCAACAAATGGATGTCCTCGAATGAGTAAAATATGCAACCAACATGCTCACACAATTAAAATGGCAAATGAAATATGTGAAGAAGCATGCACAAACACTCTATCATCTATCAAGCAATTGGCGATGACTAGGTCATCTATATATGAGTATATTGACTTAGGAGTCAAATGAGAACATTTGATCATAGGTCATACTCATCGTTTAAGCACAAGTGGGCTTACCACTTTTACATAAAGCATTGTTGTGTTCACACCATTAGAGTTGCTTTAGCTCAATTGATTAGAGTAAAGCTCCCCCTAGATGTGATATTCCCCCTAAGAGGGATGAACTAACCTTGGGTTTTGTCGATGATGACTTCATGTAGGTGTCGAAGATGTGGATGCTCAATGTTGATGTAGATCATTCGGAGCAATCCTTTGGAATGAGTTGCACATTCAATACCTACATGGGTTAGTCCCACAAGGAACAAACAAGGATATCCGTATCCATAGAGTGATGTGTACATAAGATGATGTCCATGGAAGCATTAGGTTACCTTGTCCCTTGTCTTACCAACAAGAGGGTTTGTGACTCCTTGAACTAGTGCAAGATATGGAAGTTGTTTGCACTTGTCCTTGCCAAAATGATATGAGTGAAGTATGTTGGCGGAGTCACCCTCGAGAACTCTCTAGTTCTTCTTCTTTGAGATCCACACCATCTTGATGGGAACCCTTGGGGTTGTAGTCGTACTTGATGAAGTAGAACTTGATGTAGTCTTGGGAACCCACTTGACCAAGGCCTTAGGAGCTTCTTCAAATGCATCAATCTCCTCTTGAAGCTTGTCCTTGCCTTTTTGCTTGTGGTCTTGTGGTGGAAGATCATCTTGAGATTGTGTTCCTTTGAAAGAAGTAGGATCATACTTCTCTTGTTGAGGAACAAACTTCCTCTTGGGGTATTGATCTTCTTCCCACTCAACTCCATTGGCATTGAACTTTCGTTCAAAACCAACACCTTGATTCTTCCGGTGTCTTCCTTGCTTGCGTACAATTTCCTCAAATTGCTTACTTCTGGCAAGGCTCTTGTAAACACCTTTCTCTATAATTCCCTTCAATAAGCTATTTTCTTGCTCAAGTGTAACTTGGCTAAGAGAATCATTAGTGGAATCGAGAGAGCTACTAGAAGCAACAACATTGAATTTAGCATGATTGTTGTTACTACTAGATGAAGAATCTTTCTTGTTCTTGTTGCTAGATTTAACTTGTGGCATGTAAGTAGACAAGAGTAAACGCTTGGCGAGGGAGTCCTGGATTAGGGGGTCTCCGGACAGCCAGACTATATCCTTTGGCCAGACTGTTAGACTATGAAGATACAAGATTGAAGACTTCGTCTCGTGTCCGGATGGGACTCTACTTGGCGTGGAAGGCAAGCTAGGCAGTACGGATATGGATATCTCCTCCTTTGTAACCGACCTTGTGTAACCCTAACCCTCTCCGGTGTCTATATAAACCGGAGGGTTTTAGTCCATAGGACAGAACAATAACATACAATCATACCATAGGCTAGCTTCTAGGGTTTAGCCTCTCTGATCTCGTGGTAGATCTACTCTTGTACTACCCATATCATCAATATTAATCAAGCAGGATGTAGGGTTTTACCTCCATCAAGAGGGCCCGAACCTGGGTAAAACATCGTGTCCCTTGCCTCCTGTTACCATCCGCCTTAGACGCACAGTTCAGGACCCCCTACCCGAGATCCGCCGGTTTTGACACCGACATTGGTGCTTTCATTGAGAGTTCCTCTGTGTCGTCGCCGTTAGGCTTGATGGCTCCTACGATCATCGATAGCGATGCAGTCCAGGGTGAGACTCTTCTCCCCGGACAGATCTTTGTGTTCGGCGGCTTCGCACTATGGGCCAACTCGCTTGGCCATCTGGAGCAGATCGAAAGTTACGCCCCTGGCCACCAGGTCATGTTTGGAAGCTTAAACTACACGGCCGATATCCGTGGAGACTTGATCTTCGACGGATTCGAGCCTCTACCTTATGCGTCACACGGTCACGATGAGTACAATTTAGCTCTACCATCAGACAGTGTTCAGGAGATCGCACCGGCAGCCGCTCCGAACCTCAATTCGGAGCCAGTTGCGCCGTCCATGGACGGGTGGATGGACCCCGCCACGGAGGCCTTACCCTCAGCGCGCGATCGAGCCGAACATCGACCTTACCCTGCACAAGAGCTGTGTTGTCAGACTGCCAGATCCTTCTCCGGCCATGGACTCTGAGCCACCTGCGCCCGTTGCTAGCGAATCCAATTGGGCGCCGATCATGGAGTTTACCCGCGCGGATATTTTTCAGCACTCTCCCTTTGGCGACATACTGAACTCATTAAGGTCTCTCTCCTTGTCAGGAGGGTCCTGGCCGAACTATGTCCGACAGGATTGGGACACGGACGACGAAGAAATTCGCTGCCCACCCACCACCCACTTAGTAGCCACTTTCGACGACTTAACCGACATGCTCGACTTCGACTCCGAAGACATCGACGGTATGGACGACGATGCGGGAGACGAAGAGGAACCACTGCCCACAGGGCATTGGACATCCACCTCATCATACGATATATACATGGTGGATACACCCAAAGAAAGTAATGGCGACGAGACAGTGGAGGATGACCCCTCCAAGAAGCAACCCAAGCACCGACGTCAGCGGCGCCGCTCTAAGTCCCGCCAAAGAAAAAGTGTTGATACCGACACAGGAGACAATAACACTCCGGATAGTGCCGAAGATGGCAACAATCCCCTCCATCAAGATTTAGAGCAGGAGGATGGAGGAGCCAGCCCTCCAGAGAGAGCGGCATATGGAGAGGCGGAGGATGATAATTACATGCCCCCCTCCGAAGACGAGGCAAGCCTCGACGATGACGAATTCGCCGTGCCAGAGGATCCCGTCGACCAAGAGCTCTTCAAGCGCCGGCTTATAGCCATGGCAAATAGCCTTAAGAAAAAGCAGCATCAGCTTCAAGTTGATCAAGATCTGCTAGCTGACAGATGGACTGAAGTCCTGGCGGCCAAGGAATTTAAAATCGAATTCCCCTCCAAAAGTTACCCAAAATGCAGGTTGCTACCCGACTGGAGGAAGAAGCGTATGATGCGGCTGATCGGCCACCCCGTGGCCGCGATAGAGAGGCATTCCAGCCAAAACCTCAGCCTGCACCCCGACGCCATTCAAATAAAAAGGCATGGGGAAATACGCCAGACCTGCGAGACGCATTGGAGGACAAAGCAAAACATGCAAGATCGATCTACGGATCACGAGGGCGCGCCACTATGCAAGATGATAAACGTCATGCCGGATATAGTAAAAGTAAATTCGGGCGGGCCGAACACAGTGGGCAAGACCCATTCGAGCTGCGTCGCGATATAGCCCAATACAGAGGCGCCGCACACCCCTTATGCTTCACAGACGAAGTCATGGATCATTAAATCCCAGAGGGTTTCAAACCCGTAAATATTGAATCATACGACGGCACAACAGATCCTGCGGTATGGATCGAGGATTTCCTCCTCCACATCCACATGGCCCGCGGTGATGACTTACACGCCATCAAATACCTCCCACTAAAGCTCAAAGGACCAGCACGACATTGGCTTAACAGCTTGCTAGCAGAGTCCATTAGCTGTTGGGAAGATTTGGAGGCCGCATTCCTCGACAACTTTCAGGGCACTTATGCGCGACCACCAGATGCCGATGACTTGAGCCACATAATTCAGCAGCCAGAAGAATCGACTCCTAACAAAGAAAAATCAAATTGTCGACTGTCCGGATGCAGAGGCCCTAGAAGCTTTCAAACACAACATCCGCGACGTGTGGCTAGCCCGGCACCTTGGTCAGGAAAAGCCGAAATCTATGGCAGCCCTCACGACACTCATGACCCGCTTTTTTGCGGGAGAAGATAGCTGGCTGGCTCGCAGTAATAACATATCAAAGAACCATGGTACTTCGGATTCCAAGGACGTCAATAGCAGGTCACGTTGCAACAAACATAAGCGCCGCATTAACAGCGACAATACCGAGGATACGACAGTCAATGCCGGATTCAAAGGCTCTAAACCCGATCAACGGAAAAAGCCATTCAAAAGAAGCACTCCGGGCCCGTCCAGTTTGGACCGTATACTCGACCGCTCGTGTCAAATACATGGTACTCCCGAAAAGCCAGCCAACCACACCAACAGGGATTGTTGGGTGTTCAAGCAGGCTGGCAAGTTAATTGCCGAAGACAAAGATAAGGGGTCACACAGTGATGATGAAGAGGAGCCCCGGCAGCCGAACACCGGAGGACAGAAGAGGTTCCCCCCACAAGTGCGGACGGTGAACATGATATACACAACCCACATCCCCAAGAGGGAGCGGAAGCATGCACACAGGGACGTATATGCGTTGGAGCCAGTCGCCCCAAAGTTCAACCCATGGTCCTCCTGTCCGATCACCTTTGATCGCAGGGACCACCCCACTAGTATCCGTCATGGCGGATTCGCCGCACTGGTGCTAGACCCAATCATTGACGGATTTCACCTCACTCGAGTCCTTATGGATGGCGGCAACAGCCTGAACCTGCTTTATCAGGACATAGTGCGCAAAATGGGTATAGACCCCTCAAGGATCAAACCCACGAAAACAACCTTTAAAGGCGTCATTCCAGGTGTAGAGGCCCATTGCACAGGCTCAATTACACTGGAAGTGGTCTTCGGATCCCCGGATAACTTCTGAAGTGAAGAATTAATATTCGATATAGTCCTGTTCCGCAGTGGCTATCATGCACTGCTCGGGCGAACCGCATTTGCGAGATTCAATGAGGTACCGCATTATGCATACCTCAAGCTCAAGATGCCAGGACCTCGGGGGGTCATCACAGTTAATGGAAACATAGAGCGCTCTCTCCGCATGGAGGAGCACACTGCGGCCCTCGCAGCAGAAGTGCAAAGCAGCCTCTCAAGGCAATCCACCAGTTCGGCGTTTCAAGACCCGGACACCTTCAAGCGCGCTCGGAGTAATCGGCAACTAGATCGCCTGGCACGATCTGAGCTCGCGTAGCAATGCGGCCCCCACTCCGGACCAAGCCAAACGGTGAAATTCGTGCCACGCGTACATAATTACGCATTAAAAATACCATGGGCACATGCGGGGAGGGGGGCACAACTACGGCATGCCCCAATACGCGGCTTAAACCACACTAGGGGCTTCCCGCTTTGTTATTTTTCTCTTTCAGGACTTTAATCTCTGGAAACCCTGTACGGCAGCATGATTGCCGAACACATGATGCAGCAACCAAGGAGGCAGAAAGCTACGTCACACCATGAAACTTCCAGGTGGATTACGATAACGAGTGAAATATTTGCTTTAATACTATTCCTCAGCTTGCCCTTGGAAGGGACATAGTCCTACTTTTTGCTTATCGCACTATTTGTATCATTCTGCTTTAACGCACCTTTTTGAATAAACAATGCATAACATTACGACTACTATTGCATTCTTGTTATATATATATATGTGTGTGTGTGTGTGTGTGTGTTCATTAATGACACCTTGCAACCGTACACTTTGGTACGGCCAATACACCAGGGGCTTAAATACCCCACATTATGGTGTGAGAAGTCCGAACACTTTCACAAGTGCGGCACCCCGAACTTATAGCATTATATGCATCAGCTCCGAATCATGTCTTTGGTCAAATGTTGGGTTTGCCCGGCTCCTATGTTTTGGTACCTTACGTTCCGCTCTATCGGCTAAGGTAGCGCTAGGAGAACTGCTGCGATTGTGCCCCGGTTCTGCTGGGCTAAGCACCTCAGTAGATAAAGCTAAAAATGACTGTCATGATAAGGCGAGAGACTGGTCGCTGTTCGGCGAGGTTTCGAGTCCCTAAAGACTTATGCCGCTTAGAGCGAGGAGCCGGTCCTGTTCGGCTTAAAGGCGTGTATCGTGCCCCGAATTCGGCCTTCCGAATACTAGGGGCTTCGCCGAAATTTAAAATTATAGAATTCTATGGCTAAGTGAGAGTGATAAAGCGTTATTAGTCCGGTTGCCTTGTTTGCTGTGCTGAGCACCTCCCTCTAAGGACCCAAGAATGGGAACAAGAGTGCTCAGGTTTATCCCGAACACCCCAGCACTCGCGGCATGGGGGCAGAAGCCGAGGACTAGCCATCTCTCAGATTAGATAAACAGCCAAACAGAAGGTAATATTTTAAATTCAAACAAGCGTTGCATAGCGCATATGAAACAAGTTTTCATCATACAGGATCACACGAGCAAGTTTACTCAAATATTACATCCTTTGGACATTCGTCCACTACAAGACGGGCACCCTTCAGGACACCCTCATAATAAATTTCGGGGGTGCGATGCTCCTTGCCCTGCGGCGGTCCTTCCTTGATCAGCTTCACGACATCTAGCTTGGCCCATTGCACCTTCACACGGGCGAAAGCCCGGCATGCACCTTCGATGCAGACGGACCGCTTGACGACTTCCAGCCGTGGGCAGGCATCCACAAGACGCCTCACCAGGCCGAAGTAGCTGTTCGGAAGGGCGTCGCTAGGCCACAGCCGAACTATAAGGCCCTTCATGGCCTGTTCGTCCGCCTTGTGTAGCTCGACCAGCTGCTTTAGCTGGTCGCTCATAGGCACCAGGTGTTCGGTCCCAGTATATTGGGTCTAGAACAACTTCTCCGTTGAGCTTCCCTCCTCGGCCTAGTAAAAAGTTGCGGCATCCGACACACTGTGCGGCAAATCTGCGAATGCTCCTGGAGAGCTCCGGATTTGGGTAAGTAACAGGTAATTTACTTTCACATGCTTGCTTTGCATATAGAATGCCTTACCCGCCGCTATCTTCCTCATCGCATCAATCTCCTGGAGGGCCTTCTGTGCTTCGGCCTTGACACTCTTTGCACTTTCACGGGCGGCGGCAAGCTCGGACTCTCGTGTCTTTGAGTCACGCTCTAACGCCTCATGCTTTGACACGAGAGCTTGGAGCTCTTGCTGCACCTCGCCCACCCGTGCTTCTTGCCTTTCCCGCTCGGTGCGCTCCTTGGCCACTTTATCTTCGGCCGTGGACAGTGCTTGCTTTAGGGTCGCCACTTCGGTCGTGGCCCCTGGCAAATTCATGATGATCCTGTCATTTTGCAATCACATTCTTTTTATACATATCCATAGACTAGGTACTACTTACCTTTGTTCTCCTCGAGCTGCCTCTTGGCAAGGCCGAGCTCGTCCTTGGACCCTTTAAGGTCCTGCTTCAGTGCGGTGACCTCCGTAGTCAGTGCGGCAGACGCCGGTAGCGAAGCCTGCATACGTATATTGACATACTTATATTAGACTCCTGTGATATTGTTTGATCCTCTGTTCGGCTTTTCTTTGTGAACACCGAACAGAGCATCAGAGGCTACTGTCTATGCGGTAATATTTTTCCTATATTTTAACACTTACCTCAAAGCCTATTAGAAGGCTGGCACAGGCTTCAGGCAGTCCGCTCTTGGCGGACTGAATCTTCTGGACCACCGCACTCATAATAGTGCGGTGCTCCTCATTGATCGAAGCGCTGCGAAGCGCTCCCAGCAGATTGTCCAGTGCCTCTGGATGGACAGAGGTCACCGGCACAGGCGTCTTGCCCCTCTTGGAAGGAGGCCGCCTGCCCGAGTCCGAAACCACTGGAGGTTCCGGCGCGGTGTTCGGCTGAGGGCCAAACTCGGAGCCCTCAGGGGCCTTGTTCCCTCTGCTCCCAGAGTCCGGAAGGTCGCCTTGAGGCGCCTCTGGGATTGTCTCCCCTCGACCCGGTGCCTCTTGAGACAATACCTAAGCGCCGTCCGCAGGGCAAGGGGAGGTGGCGATCAGCAGTGGATCGCTATCCATATCCGACGAGCCCAGGGAGCCGTCCGACGATACATCGATACGGGCTCGTGGCGGCCTGCATAATCATATTTGGCGTTAGGGGAAGCAGTGCGACAAAGGAATGCTATGAGTTACTTCGGTATCCGAATACTTACGACTTTGCCAGGGGCTTGGCCCTGAGCAGCCACTCGTCTTCGCCTTCGGCGGCGGTGGTGGAACTGTCCGGAAGGAGAGTCCTTCCCTTCTTGGACCCTTCGTCCCCCTGGTTGGGGTGGCCTTCCTTTTCTTGTCTCCCCCAACTAAAGGGGGAGCATCCTCTTCCTCCTCGTCTTCGGGGGAGGAGTGTGCCGCAGAGTCATCGGACAATGAGTCCGATAACACCTGGCGTTGGGAACTCTTTCGGGTTCCCTTGGCCTTCTTGGTCTTCTCTGGCACCTTGTAAGGAGCCGGAGTCAGCATAGCGTTTGTTGGGCCTTCGGGAAAGGGAGCCGGACAGTCGATCTGTCCGGCCGTTTCCTGCCAGTCTTGTCAAAGGAATAGGAGCTTAGATCCCGCATAGAGTCAAACTATGAAAAACAAGTATCCTATAAGAGGTAAAAACAGCTTACCGCGCTGGCTTGGCGCTTCGCGCAGAATCCGCGATCCTCGGTAGTAGGAGGAGGAACCTCGGCGCCCTTGAATAGCACCTTCCAGGCATCCTCGTGTGTTGTATCGAAGAGCCTGTTCAGAGTTTGATGCTGGGCCAGGTCGAACTCCCACAAGTTGAAGGCCCGTTGTTGACACGGGAGGATCCGGCGGATGAGCATGACCTGGACTACGTTGACGAGTTTGAGCTTCTTGTTCACCATGTTTTGAATACATGTTTGGAGTCTGACCAGCTCTTTCGAACTACCCCAGGATAGGCCCTTCTCTTTCCAGGAGGTGAGCCACGTGGGGATGCCAGATGGGAACTCGGGGGCCGCTGCCCATGTAGGGTCACGCGGCTCGGTGATGTAGAACCACCCCGATTGCCACCCCTTTATGGTCTCCACGAAGGAGCCATCGGGCCATGTAACATTGGGCATCTTTCCCACCATGGCGCCTCCGCACTCCGCCTGGCAGCCGCCCACCACCTTCGGCTTGACATTGAAGGTCTTCAGCCATAAGCCGAAGTGGGGCTTGATGCGGAGGAAGGCCTCGCACACGACGATAAACGGCGAGATGTTGAGGATGAAGTTCGGGGCCAGATCGTGGAAATCCAGGCCATAGTAGAACATGAGCCCCCGGACGAATGGGTGGAGAGGGAATCCCAGTCCGCGGAGGAAATGGGTAAGGAACACTACCCTCTCATGGGGCCTGGGGGTGGGGATGAGCTGCCCCTCATCTGGGAGCCAGTGCGCGATGTCGTCAGGCAAGTATCCGGCTCTCCTCAGCTTCTTGATGTGTCCCTCCCTGACGGAGGAGACCATCCACCTGCCTCCCGCTCCGGACATGGTTGGAGAAGGTAGAGGTGGGAAATGCGGACTTGGGCGCTGGAGCTCGAGTGTGCGAAAATGGATGAGCAAAGGAGGAATAAGGCGTGGATGAAAAGGTGAATCCTTATCCCTTTATGTGGGCGGACGAAACTATGCATCCCCACTAGCATGGTAAAACTCGCTTATCCCCCAAGCGCCGTAATCGATGGCGCGGTTGGGTTACCCACGCCCGTATTGATGAGAATCCCGTGATAAGGGGACATGATCTCTGCTTTGACAAGACGTGTCAAAAAACTGCCTCGCGTTATGTGCGGGGCTAGTTAAAGGAAACGGTTCGAATAATCACCGGGCCATGGAATAACGTCATGTTGCTAAAACAAGTCAGCAAATTGGATTTGTGGAAATATTATTCTCTCTACGGTGGTATGTGGAACTTATTTTGCAGGGTCGGACACTATCCTTGTATTCAGATTCTTCCATGGTGTATTCTGAGGAGGAACCCGCCTTGCAATGCCGAAGACAATACTACGCGCCAGACTCATCGTCATTGAAAGCCTGGTTCAAGGGCTACTGAGGGAGTCCTGGATTAGGGGGTCTCCGGACAGCCGGACTATATCCTTTGGCCGGACTATTAGACTATGAAGATACAAGATTGAAGACTTTGTCTCATGTTCGGATGGGACTCTACTTGGCGTGGAAGGCAAGCTAGGCAGTGCGGATATGGATATCTCCTCCTTTGTAACCGACCTTGTGTAACCCTAACCCTCTCCAGTGTCTATAAAAACTGGAGGGTTTTAGTCCGTAGGACAGAACAATAACATACAATCATACCATAGGCTAGCTTCTATGGTTTAGCCTCTCTGATCTCGTGGTAGATCTACTCTTGTACTACCCATATCATCAATATTAATCAAGCAGGACGTAGGGTTTTACCTCCATCAAGAGGGCCCGAACCTGGGTAAAACATCGTGTCCCTTGCCTCCTGTTACCATCCGCCTTAGACGCACAGTTCGGGACCCCCTACCCGAGATTCGCTGGTTTTTACACCGACACTTGGCAATGTAAGAAGAACTT
This sequence comes from Triticum urartu, assembly GCF_056163025.1. Classification (NCBI taxonomy): domain Eukaryota; kingdom Viridiplantae; phylum Streptophyta; class Magnoliopsida; order Poales; family Poaceae; genus Triticum; species Triticum urartu. The sequence goes on from NC_141878.1 coordinate 492,400,770, forward strand.
TTCTTGCGAAGATCATCATTGATTGCTTTTAAAAACTCATGTTCTTACTCAAGGTTGAGCTTTTCAAAGCGTAGCTTATCATGAGTCTTTAAAAGTTCTCGATGATCTTCCAAGGTAGTTTCATGAGCTAATTAAGAGTATTTAGTTCTTTAGTTAGACGCTCAATCTCCTTCTTATCATCGTCATTCATTTTATCTTGATTATTATGATAAATAGCAAGCTCATCATAGTTTTCATAACTAGAGTTGTCAACAAGTAAATCATCATCTCCTAGCAAATCATCTTCATCACTATTGAAATCAACATACTCGGGGTGTGTTACCTTTGGACCTTTAGCCATGAAGCATCTCCCAATTCCTTCATTTGGTGAGTCAAATATGTCGAAGGAGTTGGTTGTCACAAGTGCTAGTCCGGCAACACCTTCATCTTGAGTATATTCGGAGTCGGAGTGATAACTTCTTTAGGAGTGATTGTCGGAGTCGGAACCGGATACCCATTCACCAACATGAGCTTGATGTCTTCTTTTTGTGTAGCTCCTTGATGACTTGTCCTTCCTTTACGAGTCCTTGCTTCTTCAAGAGGGTATTCATTCATAACGATCATCTCTACTCCTTCTCTCTCTTGATGGTGATTCTTCTCTTCTACTTCTTCTTTTGTAGGGAGAATCTTCTCTTCTTTTGTAGGGAGCCGTGCACTCATTGGAATAATGTCAGGGTCTTCCACAATTGTAGCAATTACGCTCACGACTAGAAGATCTTTTGTCATTGTAGGACCTTGACTTGGAACTTCTTTCCTTGCTTCTACTCTTGTAGAACTTGTTGAAGTTCTTCACCATTAGACTCAATTCTTCATTGAAGGTTTTCTTCTCACTTGATGATGTGGGAGAATCACACGAGTCTTTGTAAGCACCACTTGACTTGTTGTGAAGCTCTTCCTTATCCTTGAGTGACATCTCATGAGCAACAATTCTTCCAATAACTTCCGTTGGCTTGAGGTCTTTGTAATTGGGCATCATTTGGATCAATGTGCGCACGGTATCATATTTTCCATCCAAGGCTCTTAGGATCTTCTTGACGATGAATCTATCGGTCATCTCTTCTCTTCCTAAGCCGGCAATCTCATTTGTGATGAGAGCAAGCCTAGAGTACATTTCAGCGACGCCTTCACCATCCTTCATTTTGAACTTGTCAAGCTGACTTTGAAGCACATCCAATTTGGATTCCTTGACAGATTCGGTACCTTCGTGCATATCAATCAAAGTATCCCAAATTTCCTTTGCATTCTCAAGACGGCTGATTTTGTTGAATTCTTCGGGGCATAATCCGTTGAAGAGAATATCACAAGCTTGAGCATTGTATTGTAGCATCTTCAACTCTTCCACGATAACTTCATAGTTTGGTTCTCTCCCATCGAAGAATTCACCTTGCAAGCCAATACAAACAATAGCCCAAACGGCGGGGTTATGTCCAAGAATATGCATTTTCATCTTATGCTTCCAACTAGCAAAATTTGTACCATCAAAGTAAGGACCTCTACGGTGGTAATTTCCCTCGCTAGACACCATACTCTCCTAGGTTGTGGAACCAAGGCTATGACCACCAAAAGCTATGGAAATCAAAGCAAATGGAGACCAAAGCTCTGATACCACCTGTAGGATCGAAAGTATGTCTAGATGGGGGGGGGGGTGATTAGACTACTTGACCAAATAAAAATGTAGCCTTTTCCCAATTTTAGTTCTTGGCAGATTTTAGCAACTTAGCACAAGTCAAGCAATCAACCTACACATGCAATTCTAAGAGTATAGCAGCGGAAAGTAAAACAATTGCATATGAAGGTAAAGGGAGGATTTTGAAGTGTGCAAACGCAATTGGAGACATGGAGATTTTTGGCGTGGTTCCGATAGGTGGTGCTATCGTACATCCACGTTGATGGAGACTTCAACCCACGAAGGGTAACGGTTGCACGAGTCCACGGAGGGCTCCACGAAGAAGCAACCTTGTCTATCCCACCATGGCCATTGCCCACGAAGGACTTGCCTCACTCGGGTAGATCTTCACGAAGTAGGCGATCTCCTTTCCCTTACAAACTCCTTGGTTCAACTCCACAATCTTGATGGAGGCTCCCAAGTGACACCTAACCAATCTCGGAGACACCACTCCCCAAAAGGTAATAGATGGTGTGTTGATGATGAACTCCTTGCTCTTGTGCTTCAAATGATAGTCTCCCCAACACTCAACTCCTCTCTCTCATAGGATTTGGATTTGGTGGAAAGATGATTTGAGTGGAAAGCAACTTGGGGAAGGCTATTGATCAAGATTTATGTGGTTGGAGTGGAATATCTTGACCTCAACACAAGTGTAGGTGGTTCTATCTCAGAAAATATATGTTGGAAGTGTAGGCATGTTCTGATGGCTCTCTCCATGAATGAAGAGTGGGTGGAGGGGTATAAATAGCCTCCACAAAAATCTAACCGTTACACACAAATCACCAAAATCGGTGGGCCGCATCATGAAACTCGGTCAGGCCGATTTAGTTTAAAATGTGAACGTTAGGATTTTTGGTGGGACTGACATGTCAACTCGGTGGGACCGATTTTGTTAGGGTTAGGGCATAACGTAATCTCGATGAGACCGATTACACAAACTCGGTGAGACCGATTTTGGTAATGGACTAACAGAGAGTTGGCCAGGTAAACTCGGTGGGACCGATTCACTCATCTCGGTTGGACCAAAACGTTACGGAAGGGAAACAAAGAGTTTGCATTGCAATCTCGGTGGGACTGATCGCTCATCTCGGTTGGACCGAAACATTACGAAGGGAAACAGAGAGATTACAATCCCATCCCGGTGAGACCGAGATCCCTATCTGTGAGACCGAAAAGACTAGGGTTTCTGGCAGTGGCTATGTCAACTGAACTCGGTGGCGCCGGATAGAAAGTTTCGGTGGGGCCGAGTTTGACTTTTGGTTTGGGACATATGTGGATGTGAGAAAGTAGTTGAGGGATTTTGGAGCATATCACTAAGCACTTTGAGCAAGAAACTCATTAAGCAACACCTCATCCCCTCTTAATAGTATTGGCTTTTCCTATGGACTCAATGTAATATTGGACCACTTAAAATGAAAAATGTAGAGTCCTGAGCTTTGAGCTTGAGCCAATTCTTTGTCCTTAGAATTTTGAGGGATCCACTTTTCTCATCCATGCCATGCCAATCATTGGGCTTTCCTAAAATGTTTATCTTGAAATAGCATTAGCTCAATGAACTATATGTTGTTAGGCATTACCAAAACCACCCAGGGATAGTTGCACTTTCAGGTGTGCGTCTATGGCATCGAGGAGGAGCTACGGGCACAGTGAGGGCAGAGGGAGAGGGGAGATGGCGCGGGGCTCACTGGCATTGCTGAGGAGGGGGCGGCGTGGCTCGAGGAGACCGAGTTCAAAGCGGGACGGTGACGGCGTGTGCTACTTCTTGAGCTTGTGTTAGTTTTTCCCTTGGAGAGGAAAGGGTGATGCTTCAAAGTAGAGATAAGTATTTCCCTCAGTTAAGAACCAAGGTATCAATCCAGTAGGAGATACATGCAAGTCTCCAATCTATGCACCTGCACAAACAATCAAACACTTGCACCCAACATGATAAAGGGGTTGTCAATCCCTTCACGGTCACTTGCAAAGGTGATATCTGATAGAGATAGATATAAAAGATTACTAAACGTAAAAACAAAGTAAAAACAAATAAATTGCAGCAAGGTATTTTTGGGTTTTTTGGTTTATAGATATGAACATATATTATGGAAATAGAGCTGAGGGCCATAGGTTTCACTAGAGGCTTCTCTCTTGAAGGATAATAATACGGTGGGTGAACAAATTACTGTCGAGCAATTGATAGAAAAGCGCAAAGTTATGACGATATCCAAGGCAATTATCATGAATATAGGCATCATGTCCGTGTCAACTAGATCGACTCCTGCCTGCATCTACTACTACTAGTCCAAACATCGACCGCTATCCAGCATGCATCTAGAGTATTAAGTTCATAAGAACGGAGTAACGCCTTAAGTAAGATGACATGATGTAGAGGGATAAACTCACACAATATGATGAAAACCCCATCTTTTTACCCTTGATGGCAACAATACAATACATGTCTCGCTACCCCTACTTTGTCACTAGGTGAGATCACCGCAAGATTGAACCCAAAACTAAGCACCTCTCCCATTGCAAGAAGAACCAATCTAGTTGGCCAAACCAAACTGATAATTCGAAGAGAAATACAAAGATATCAAGTCATGCATATAAGAATTCAGAGAAGATTCAAATAATATTCATACATAAACTGACCATAAATCCACAATTCATTGGATCTCGACAAACACACCGCAAAATAATATTATATCCAATAGATCTCCAAGAACATCTAGGAGAACATGGTATTGAGGATCAAAGAGAGAGAAGAAGCCATCTAGCTACTAGATATGGACCCATAGGTCTGTGGTAAACTACTCACGCTTCATCGGAAGGGAAATAGAGTTGATGTAGAAGCCCTCCGTGATCGATTCCCCCTCCGGCAGGATGCCGAAAAAGGCCCCATGATGGGATCTCACGAGAACAGAAGGTTACAACGGAGGGAAAGTATTCTGGTGGACGCTTTTGGTCATTTGGGAATATTTCTGAATTTATAGGCCAAGAATTAGGGTTGGAGGAGTTCCGAGGGGCCCACAAGCCAGGGGGCAGGCGCACCGTGAGGTCTTGTGGAGCCCTCGGGACTCTTCTGCCTTCCTATCCAAGTCCTATGTGTGTCTTCTAGTCCAAGAAAAACCGTTGTAAAGTTTATTCTGTTTGGACTCCGTTTGATATTCCATTTTTGTAAAACTCAAAAACAACGAAAAAACAGAAACTGGCACTGGTCTCTGTGTTAATAAGTTAGTCCCAAAAATAATATAAAATAGCATATTAATGCATATAAAACATCGAAAACAGATAATATAATAGCATGGAACAATCAAAATTTATAGATACGTTGGAGACGTATGTGCGTGTGGCGGCCCGAGGAGGAAGGCGGAGGCGCTGCGAGCGCTCCGGTGGCTCCCGGCCCATGTGCGGGCTCGTGGACGTCGAGGTGGAAGGGCATGGTCCTAGTGCGTGGGGAGATCGGAGTGCGCGGCGAGCTTGGCCATGGCGGCGGGCGCAGCGGATCTCAAGAGGGGGGAGCGGTGAAGAGAGGGAGCGAGGGAGAGGGCGAGCGTGTGGATCTGGGGAGGAAGCTAGGGTTCCAGGGGGAGAGGTGGCGGCCTTATCCTCCTCGTCGGAGTTGGCGAGGGGGTCCGCTGGCAACCGAGTGCCCGCATGGTCGGGTGAACAGGGGAAGACGATTAGGGGAGCCGGGCCGCTGGGTTGGGCCGACTGGGGGAACTAAGGCCCAGGGGGCCCTCTCTCTTTTCTTTTTCATTTTTTCTTTTTCTTTTTATTAAAACTTATGTTTTCTATTACTTTAAAAAAATAGTTTTAAAATGTAAAACTTACACCTAAAATGGTGTTATAAATTAGGCCACTGCCACAATAAGTTTGGCACTTAAATAAAATAGTTTAGAATTTTTATATTGAAAAAATTAAAATTATTGTTTAGGGTACTATTTTAATTATTATAAGGCACTTAGAAACTTTTAAAAAAATATTGGTTCACTACCATCATTAGTTATGGATTATTTGTCACACTTTGAACACTTTTGTTTTCATGTTTGTGAATTTCTCAAATTCACCTGTTAATTGAAATTGAATTCAAAGAGAATTTGAAATGAGATATGGATTAGAAGGAGATCAAGCATTGATTAGCAAAATGATTTAGCTTAATCACAGAGGTTATTGTAGCTCAAAATACAGGGGTGTTACATCTATCTTATTCACATAGGCTTGCCTCCCATGAAGCGCTCTTCAGTTAGCTCGACCGTAGTGATGATTACTTCTCTTTTTGTGAAAGAATGCCTAGACTGTAGTCTCTGGCATTTACGATGATATCGTATCCTACATATATCTTCATCTTATTTCTCATGGGGAAATGTTCATATCTCACATTTCCTTCAAAGACATTAATGGTAGCTTTTATGGTCCTTAGGAATGGCCTACCTAGTATAATAAGTGCAATGGGATCTTCAAACATATCAATGATGACAAGATCGATCATGATAGGGAAATCATTTATTTGAATGACTGCTTTGTGCTTAATCCCTAATACTTGTGTGAAGGTAGAATTGATCATGTTGAACTTAACTTCACTAGTAACAAAAAGGATCAAGATTGAGATTCATAAACAGACTTAGGGCTAGTAAAAACACTAGTACCTAGATCACATAAAGCATTAAAATTGTTCAACCTGATCTCAATTTCAAGAGATTACTCAAATACATCCTATTGTTTAGTGGGAAGCTTACCATATAACTTCTTTACTTCAACATCCATTTCACATACCTCAATTGCAACTTGATCAACAAAGCATTTGAATGGCTCGTCATTTGATACTTCGGGTAGTGGATGCTTAAGCGTCAAGATGTTTGCAACATAATATGATGGTTTAGGTGTTGGAAATAGGCCCTAGAGGCAATAATAAAATGGTTATTATTATATTTCCTTGTTCATGATAATTGTCTATTGTTCATGCTATAATTGTGTTATCCGGAAATCGTAATACATGTGTGAATACATAGACCACAACATGTCCCTAATGAGCCTCTAGTTGACTAGCTCATTGATCAATAGATGGTTAAGGTTTCCTAACCATGGACATAGGATGTCATTGATAACGTGATCACATCATTAGGATAATGATGTGATGGACAAGACCCAATCCTAAGCATAGCACAAGATCGTGTAGTTCGTCTGCTAAAGCTTTTCTAATGTCAAGTATATTTTCCTTAGACCATGGGATTGTGCAACTCCCGGATACTGTAAGGGTACTTTGGGCGTGCCAAACGTCACAACGTAACTGGGTGGCTATAAAGGTACACTACGGGTATCCCCGAAAGTATCTGTTGGGTTGGCACGAATCGAGACTGGGATTTGTCACTCTGTATGATGGAGAGGTATCTCTGGGCCCACTCGGTAAGACATCATCGTAATGAGCTCAATGTGACTAAGGGGTTGGTCACAGGATGATGTGTTATGGAACAAGTAAAGAGACTTGCCGTAACGAGATTGAACAAGGTATCGGTATACCGACGATCGAATCTCGGGCAACTGCTATACCGATAGACAAAGGGAATCGTATACGGGATTGATTGAATCCTTGACATAGTGGTTCATCTGATGAGATCATCGTGGAACATGTGGGAGACAACATGGGTATCCAGATCCCGCTGTTGGTTATTGCCCGGAGAGATGTCTCGGTCATGTCTGCATAGTTCCCGAACCCGTAGGGTCTACACACTTAAGGTTCGGAGACGCTAGAGTTGTAATGGGAATTATATGTGGTTACTGAAAGTTGTTCGGAGTCCCGGGTGAGATCCCGGACGTCACGAGGAGTTCCGGAATGGTCCGGAGGTGAAGATTTATATATGGGAAGTCCAGTTTCAGTCACCGGAAAGGTTTCGGGGTTTATCGGTATTGTACCGGGACCACCGAAGGGGTTCCGGGGGTCCACCTGCCCCGAAGGACCTAATGGGCTGTAGTTGGGTGGGAACCAGCCCCTTAGTGGGCTGGTGCGCCCCCCAAGGGCCCATGGCGCCGGGTTGGAAACCCTAGGGGGTCGCTGCCCCCCGGGGCGGGCGTCCCCCCTAGTTGGAAACCCTAAGGGGGCCGCTGCCCCCCTTTTGATGGATCTAGGGGCCCGAACCCCTCTCCCCTCCCCCTATAAATAGTGGGGGGGGAGGGCAACCGCACCCCTTCTCCTGGCGCAGCCCTCCCCCTTCCTACACCTTCTCCTCCTCCGTAGCGCTTAGCGACGCTCTGCCGGATAACCACGAGCTCCACCGCCACCACGCCGTAGTGCTGCCGGAGCTCTCCCTCAACTTCTACTTCCCCCTTGCTGGATCAAGAAGGAGGAGACGTCCCCGGGCTGTACGTGTGTTGAACACGGAGGCACCGTCATTCGGCGCGTAGATCGGAATCAACCGCGATATGAATCGCTACGAGTACGACTCCTTTATCCGCGTTCGTGTAACACTTCCGCATCGCGATCTTCAAAGATATGAAGATGCACTCCCCTCTCGTTGCTAGTAAACTCCATAGATTGATCTTGGTGATGCGTAGAATTTTTTTAATTTCTGCAACGATTCCCAACAGTGGCATCATGAGCTAGCTCTATGCGTAGTTTCTATGCACGAGTAGAACACAAGTTGTTGTGGGTGTTGATTTTGTAAATTTACTTGCCGTTACTAGTCTTATCTTGATTCGGCGGCATCGTGGGATGAAGCGGCCCGGACCGACCTTACACATACACTTATGTGAGACAGGTTCCACCGACTGACATGCACTAGTTGCATAAGGTGGCTAGCGGGTGTTTGTCTCTCCCACTTTAGTCGGATCGGATTCGATGAAAAGGGTCCTTATGAAGGGTAAATATAAATTAGCATATCACATTGTGGTTTTGGCGTAGGTAAGAAACGTTCTTGCTAGAAACCTATAGCAGCCACGTAAAATTTGCAACAACAGTTAGAGGACGTCTAACTTGTTCTTGCAGCATATGCCGTGTGATGTGATATGGCCAAAAGGATGTGATGAATTATATATGTGATGTATGAGATTGATCATGTTCTTGTAATAGGAATCACGACTTGCATGTCGATGAGCATGACAACCGGCAGGAGCCATATGAGTTATCTTAATTTATTGTATGACTTGCGTGTCAATGAAAACCGTTAGCCATAGTAGTAGAAGTAATAGTTGGTGAGACAACTTCATGAAGACACGATGATGGAGATCATGGTGTCATGCCGGTGACGATGATGATCATGGCGCCCCGAAGATGGAGATCAAAAGGAGAAAAATGACATTGGCCATATCATGTCACTATTTGATTGCATGTGATGTTTATCATGTTTTACATCATATTTGCTTAGAACGATGGTAGCTTAAATAAGATGATCCCTCGCAATAATTTCAAGAAAGTGTCCCCCCTAACTGTGCACCGTTGCGAAGGTTCATTTTTTCGAAGCACCACATGATGATCGGGTGTGATAGATTCTAACGTTCGAATACAACGGGTGTAAGCCAGATTTACACACGCAATACACTTAGGTTGACTTGACGAGCCTAGCATGTACAGACATGGCCTCGGAACACGGAAGACCGAAAGGTCGAACATGAGTCGCGTAGAAGATACGATAAACATGAAGATGTTCACCGATGATGACTAGTCCGTCTCACGTGATGATCGGACACTGCCTAGTTGACTTGGATCATGTATCACTTAGATGACTAGAGGCATGTCTATCTGAGTGGGAGTTCATTAAATAATTTGATTAGATGAACTTAATTATCATGAACATAGTCTAAAAACTTTGCAATATGTCTTGTAGATCAAATGGCCCACGCTAATGTTGCCCTCAACTTCAACGCGTTCCTAGAGAAAACCAAGCTGAAAGACGATGGTAGCAACTACACGGACTGGGTCCATAACCTGAGGATTATCCTCATAGCTGCCAAGAAAGCATATGTCCTTGAAGCACCGCTAGGTGATGCACCTGTTTTCCCAGCAACTCAAGACGTTATGAATGCCTGGTAGTCGCGTAGTGATGATTACTCTCTGGTTCAGTGCGGCATGCTTTACAGCTTAGAACCGGGGCTCCAAAAGCATTTTGAGCAGCACAGAACATATGAGATGTTCCAAGAGCTAAAAATGGTTTTCCAAGCTCATGCCCGGGTCGAGAGATATGAAGTCTCCGACAAGTTCTACAGTTGTAAGATGGAGGAGAATAGTTCTGTCAGCGAGCACATACTCAAAATGTCTGGGTTGCACAACCGCTTATCTCAGCTGGGAGTTAATCTCCCGGATGATGCGGTCGTTGACAGAATCCTTCAGTTGCTCCCACCTAGCTACAAGAGCTTTGTGATGAACTTCAATATGCAGGGGATGGAAAAGACCATTCCCGAGGTATATTCAATGCTGAAATCAGCAGAGGTGGAGATCAAAAAGGAACATCAACTATTGATGGTGAATAAAACCACTAAGTTCAAGAAAGGCAAGGGTAAGAAGAACTTCAAGAAGGATGGCAAGGGAGTTGCCGCGCCCAGTAAGCCAGTTGCCGGGAAGAAGCCAAAGCATGGACCCAAGCCTGAGACTGAGTGTTTTTATTGCAAGGGAAATGATCATTGGAAGCGGAACTGCCCCAAGTACTTAGCGGATAAGAAGGCCGAAAATACCAAAGGTATATGTGATATACATGTTATTGATGTGTACCTAACCAGCGCTCGTAGTAGCTCCTGGGCATTTGATACTAGTGCGGTTGCTCATATTTGTAACTCAAAACAGGAGTTGCGGAATAAGCGGAGACTGGCGAAGGACAAGGTGACGATGCGCGTCGGGAATGGTTCCAAGGTCGATGTGATCGCCGTCGGCACGCTACCTCTACATTTACCTACGGGATTAGTTTTAAACCTCAATAATTGTTATCTAGTACCAGCTTTGAGCATGAACATTGTATCTGGATCTTGTTTAATGCGAGATGGCAACTCATTTAAATTTGAGAATAATTGTTGTTCTATTTATATGAGAGACATGTTTTATGGTCATGCCCCGCTGTTCAATGGTTTATTCTTATTTAATCTCGAACGTGATGTTACACATATTCATAGTGTGAATTCCAAAAGATGTAAGGTTGATAATGATAGTCCCACATACTTGTGGCACTGCCTCCTTGGTCTCATTGGTGTCAAACGCATGAAGAAACTCCATGCAGATGGACTTTTGGAGTCTCTTGATTATGAATCATTTGACACGTGCGAACCATGCCTCATGGTATAAATGACCAAGACTCCATTCTCCGGAACCAATGGAGCGAGCAACCAACTTACTGGAAATCATACATACTGATGTGTGTGGTCCAATGAGCGTTGAGGCTCGCAGTGGTTATCGCTATGTTCTCACCCGCACGGATGACTTAAGTAGATATGGGTATGTCTACTTAATGAAACACAAGTCTGAGACCTTTGAAAAGTTCAAGGAATTTCAGAGTGAGGTTGAGAATCAACGTGACAGGAAAATCAAGTTCTTACGATCAAATCGTGGGGGAGAATATTTGAGTCACGAATTTGGCACACACTTAAGGAAATGTGGAATTGTTTCACAACTCATGCCGCCTGGAACACCTCAGCGTAATGGTGTGTCCGAACATCGTAATCGCACTCTATTGGATATGGTGCAATATATGATGTCTCTTATTGATCTACCGCTATCATTTTGGGGTTATGCTATAGAGACCGCCGCATTCACTTTAAATAGGGCTCTGTCGAAATCCGTTGAGACGACATCGTATGAATTGTGGTTTGGGAAGAAACCTAAGCTGTCGTTGTCGGATTTCGGCTTCCGGCAGACCCTTGAGGTTCGAACACTGGGTGCGCGCGGAGCTTTCATCTCCTACCTACCTACACCCCTCCGCCTTGCTAGGATCTGAACTAAAGAAAGAACAACACAAGAGACACAGGGTTTATACTGGTTCGGGCCACCGTTGTGGTGTAATACCCTACTCTAGTGTGTGGTGTGGTGGATTGCCTCTTGGGCTGATGATGATGAACAATACAAGGAAGAACAGCCTCGCGAGGGTCTGTTCTTGGCTGGGGCGATGAATTACTGGGAGGAGCTCAGTCACCCTTCTCTCTCTCTCTATCTGATCTAAACCCCTCTCTCAAGAGCCTCCTTCTCCAAACCTCTCAGCTCTCTGTCCGTGTCTCTTTTGCGGGTGGCTGGTCCTATTTATAGAGGCCCTGGTCCTCTTCCCAAATATCGAGCGGGAAGGGAGCCAACAATGGCGGGCTAATTTGAAGGGGGACAGCTAGTATCACCTATCCTGACAAAGGTAGTCTTCGCCTGCGCAAAGCTCTGGTGATGATGCCGTCTTGGGCTGCACGGTGACCTCCGTCTCGTAGTCACTCCTGGTCTTGGTCTCGTTGCACCGAAATGGAAACCTTTGCCTGATGCCTCGGTACTCTGCGGCTGCACTTGCCCCCTTTGCACCAGAGAGGAAAGGAGGACACTGCGCGGGCTGGCACCCGCCTGGCGCCCTCGGTCGTCATGGCTTGCGTCACGGGCACCTCGTGAGGTACCCCGCCTTGATCTCTCCGCCTCCTCGTGAGCCAGCCTGACGAGGCCGTGCCTGAGGAAGCTCCGCGTCGTCCGCCCCGCGAGGCTTGGCCCCTCGTGAGGGTCTTGGGTCCATGTTGGTGAAGATGGGCCGCGCTGGCCCCCCCCTTTGAGCCACGCGGCAGGCCGCAGGCAGGCAAGTCTGGGGACCCCCGTTCCCAGAACGCCGACAGTAGCCCCCGGGCCCAAGGTGCTCCCGGGCTTGGACGTGTAGGGAGGCGGAAGGGCAAGAGAGAAGCGCCGCGGGCCCTAATAGCCTGCGGCCGTGGGCGCCGCGTGGCGGTTGATGGGACATGGGCGTCTCCACTTCCCCATGGTGCCTCGGCAACTGCACGGATTGGACAAGTCCCTGCATGCAAAGCGGGTCATAATTACATGTGATCGTGGGGGCCGTTGGTTGGCCATCGCCAGCTATAAATATGGACCGGCGCGCGCCCTTCCAGTTCATCCCCCCTTGCTTCTCCTTTTTCTTCATGGCCCCGTCGAGGAGGTTCTCGGCCGCAGAGAAGGGGAAGGCTCGCCAGGTCGAGCCCGCCTCTCCCCCGCCCAAGCGCGGCCGAGGGCGCCCTCGCAAACATCCTGTGGCCACCACGGTGGCTCCCCGCTGCCGTGGAGGCGATCTTCAGCACAACGATGGGTGGATTGCTGTGGCCGGGGGGCACGCTCCGGCTGCGCGTCCCCCTAGGCCACGCTTTCGCGCTGCTGAAGTGCTGCCGGAGTTCGTCGTGTGGTCGGCGGAGCGGACTAGCACCCGGCTTCCACTTCCTCACTTCCTCCTTGGCGAGCTCCCGGCCGGCGCCCCGGGCGGCCTCTAGCTCCAGGCCGACGGCTGCTGCAGCCGGGCCTCATTGGTCTCACTGGAGGTCTCCATGGCCGGGAGCCTGTCTCTAGCCTGCGGTTGGCAGACGTTTGCCCGCGCACATGGCCTGAGCCATCGATGCACCATACACTTCAAGTTCGACGGCGATGCCACCCTCTACGTGAGGGTGTTTGGGGAAGACGGTCGCCGCACAGGGTGTTGCCCCGAGGGTGACGACCGCGGCTGGGAACCCAGCTCCGGCGATGATGGAGAGGGCAGCGCTCGCACGGCTGGCGGCGCTCAGGGTTCCTCAAGCTTCTCCTGTTCTTCTTCAGGCGGCGACTCTTCTAGCGGTGGCCGCGGTCAGCCCCCACGCCGTCGTATCTGCTTGGGAGGTGGTAACGTGTCCGCCCGCCATCGCGCCCTGGTGAAGCGCGAGAGGGAGTCCGCCTGAGCTCCGGAGGCAGCTCGGGCCTTCCCTGCGGGCCGGTGTGAGGCGAGCTGCACCAGATTTGTCCTTTCTTTTCCTTTTTCCTGCCTAACAAAGACAGTAGCGTGGAGCCCCGCGGGGGCGTGTTTGGGTTATTGCTGTTAATCATCGTTTTGCTTTCGTTATTGTACCTTCCGGCTACGTGCCCGCGCGTGGATAATTCCCGGCCCCGGCCGTGGGGGGCGACCGACCCAGGCGCTTTGTTTGTGTCGCGGTGCCCATGGGGCACGGACTGGAGGGGTGCTCCTGTGATGGGCCCAGGTCGTGAACCCTTTGAATGACTAGGATAGGAACACTCGCGAGGGCGCTCATCTGCCCCTCTCGCGAGGCCTTGCACAAGAGAAATCGAGGTAGGAGAGCGAAAAGTCGAAGAACCACAAGCCAAAGACGGCAACAACTTCAATAAAACTTCGAATGAGAAGGAACAAGCCAACTGCGGAAAGCAAATGAAAAGCCGCGTCCGGCACCTAATCTAGTCTTCGACGTCTTCTCACCAGCGCAGAGCTAAGTGCTGCCACTGGGCGTGGGAGGGAGCCCCAGGGCCTGAGGCCGGCGCTCCTGAGACTCCGGAGCGTGTACAACCCCAACTCATTATTACGTGAGAGTGTCACGGGCGGTGAGCTTCACAGGCGTTGGCATTCTTCACAGGCTCCGGGCCTTTTCCAAAACGCGATAGCTTCACAGGCATTCGCCTTCTTCACAGGCTCCGGGCCTTCTCCAAAACGCGATAGCTTCACAGGCATTCGCCTTCTTCACAGGCTCCGGGCCTTTTCCAAAACGCGATAGCTTCATAGGCATTCGCCTTCTTCACAGGCTCCGGGCCTTTTCCAAAACGCGATAGCTTCACAGGCATTCGCCTTCTTCACATGCTCCGGGCCTTTTCCAAAATGCAATAGCTTCATAGGCATTCGCCTTCTTCACAAGCTCTGGGCCTTTTCCAAAACGCGATAGCTTCACAGGCATTCGCCTTCTTCACAGGCTCTGGGCCTTTTTAGAGGTAGAACCTACGGAGGTGCTGGATGTTCCATGTGTTCTAGACTGGCACCCCCTCCTGAGTCTCCAAGCGCGCGGAGCCGGGCCTGGAAACATGAACAACTTTGAACGGGCCCTCCCACATGGGAGAGAGCTTGTGCAGCCCCTCCCTGGAGAGAACCCGCCTGAGCACGAGGTCTCCTACCTCGAGAGTTCTGGGGCGGATGTTGCGGCAGTGATATCGCCACAGTGCTTGTTGGTACCTCGCCGCTCGTAGCGCGGCTTCTCGGCGACGTTCCTCCCCCAGCACGAGGTCCATCCCCCGCATGGCGTCCTGCTGCGCCTCATCGAACGCCAGGACCCGCGCGGAGAGACACCTGACCTCGTGAGGGAGGATCGCTTCGGCTCCATAGATCAGGAAGAACGGGGTCTCTCCAGTCGGCTTGGTCGCAGTTGTGCGGATGGACCACAACACGGACTGAAGCTCGTCGTACCAACCTCTGCCGCAAGCCTCCAGCTTCTTCTTGAACGTCCTGGTCTTGAGGCCCCTCAGGACCTCCACGTTGGCTCGCTCGGCCTGGCCGTTGCTTCGGGGGTGCGCCACCGAAGCGTAACATATCTGCGTTCCAAGGTTAGAACAGTATGTTTTGAAGAGGTTACTGGTGAACTGCGAACCTTGTCCGTGATGATGCGATTCGGCACCCCGAACCGGCTCACGATGCCCTTGATGAACCTGACCGCGGAACCCGCGGGAATGGTGTGGACAGCCTCTACTTCAGCCCACTTGGTGAACTTGTCCACGGCGACGTAGAGGTAGCGGTAGCCCCCGGGCGCCCGAGGAAACAGGCCCAAGATGTCCAGCCCCCAGACTGCGAATGGCCATGAAAGGGGTATAGTCTGCAAGCCTCCTGCTGGCTGATGGATCTGCTTGGCGTGGAACTGGCAGGCCTCACAAGCTTTCACTAGTTCGACGGCGTCATTGAGCGCGGTGGGCCAATAAAACCCACTGCAGAACGCCTTACCGACGAGGGTCCGTGATGATGAATGATCTCCACAGTCTCCGCCATGTATATCTTCCAGCAGTTCCTTCCCTTGCTCCCTGGAGATGCAACACATGGATACATCGTTTGGCCACTTCCGGTAGAGCTCTCCATCCTTGATGCAGTATGCCGTGGCCTGGCGTGCCACTCGCTCCGCTTCCTCCTCCTTCTCCGGCAGGGCACCTTGCGTTAGGTAACTCCGGAGCTTCGTGATCCAACATCCCTCCCGAGGTTCCATCGTCAGGAGCAGGCGTGCTCCTGAGGTCGGGCCACAGGCCGGAGCCCCTGAGGCAGGTGGCTGGGGGAGCTCCTCCCGAGGCTGAGCTATGTTAGATAATGACGGCAGGGCTGAGGGCTTGAAGAGCCGCTCCTCGAAAACGCCAGGCTCCTGAGGTAACCGCCTGGACGCCCGTTTGGCGATGTCGTCGGCCTCCTGGTTGGTGCCACGGGGCACATGCTGCAACTCCAACCCCCAGAACTGCTTCTCCATCCTGCAGACCTCCGCTAGGTAGGCTTCCATGTGCTCATCCTTCGGCTCGTACACCTTATTGGAGAAATTGACAAGGAGCTGCGAGTCGCCCTTGATGGTGAGGCGTTTCACCCCCAGGGCAGCCGCGGCCTTCAAGCCCGCTATTAAACCTTCATACTCCGCTATGTTGTTGGAGACCTTTTCACCTTGCTGGAAGCAGAGCTGCATGGCGTAGTAGAGCTTGTCCTGAGTGGGCGATACAAGCACCGCCCCAGCCCCAGCGCCATGCCTGGAGAACGCCCCATCGAAGTACATGACCCAGCCTTCTGGCACCTCACTTCCCAGGGACAGGGACCGATCCTCGTCGGCCTTGAGGCCTGGCGCCTCCGTCCATTCTGCCACAAAATCCGCCAACATTGCTCCCTTGATGACTCTGGTCGTGCTGAATTCGAGCTGAAACGCTTGCAGTTCTATGTTCCACTCAGCGACCCTTCCAGCTGAATTAGGGCTCCTGAGCACTCTCTCCAGGGGGTATGACGAGACGACCTTGATGGGGTGACCCTGAAAATAGTGCCGCAGCTTGTGCGAGGCCACCAGTAGCGCGAGGAGGAGTTTCTGAGGCATGGGGTACCGTGCCCTTGCATCCCGCAACACCGTGCTGACGAAGTACACTGGGTGCTCAATGAGGTGGAGTGCGTCAGTGCTGGTGGCTCCCTTCGGAGACCATGGCGCCTCTTGAGGCAATGAGGCCTCCTGAGACTGGCCATCTGGGAGAGGGGCCTCTTCCGCCTCCGGTGCGCCTCTCTGCGGCGGCTGATCCTCCTCAGTCGCGGTGGCAGTTTCTGTGGGCCTTCCTTGTCCCGGGCTGCTGCCGCGGTTTTGATTCGGCGCTCCTCTCTGACTGCCACCAAGGCTGCGCTGGCGGAGTAGGGAGTGGTGGCGAGGTAAAGCACCAGGGGCTCTTGAGGGCGCGGAGCCACCATGACCGGTGGGCTGGTCGAGTATCTCTTGAGATCCTGGAACGCCTTGTCGACCTCTTCAGTCCACTCGAAGGGCCCCTTTTTCTTCATTAGCTTGAAGAAAGGTAGTGCTCGTTCCCCCAACTTGGAGATGAAGCGCCCTAGCGCGGTCACGCGCCTCGTGAGCTTCTGCATTTCTCTGAGGGTCTTTGGTGGGCTCATGTCTTCCACCGCCTTGAACTTCTCTGGGTTAGCCTCGATGCCTCAGTGGGACACGAGGAAACCCAAGAGCTTTTCCGAGGGGACTCCGAACACACACTTCTCTAGGTTGAGCCGTAGGTTCACTGCGTTGAGGCTAGCAAAGGTTTCCTCCAAGTCTTGTATCAAGGTCCTGGCCTCCCGAGACTTTACCACAATGTCATCGACGTAAGCCTCAACATTCTTCCCGAGCTGCGGGCCCAAGGTGATGTGCATCAGCCGCTGGAAGGTCGCCCCTGCGTTACGCAGCCCAAATGGCATGCATGTGTAGCAGTACACTCCACACGGGGTTAGGAAGGCTGTCTTCTCGACGTCTTCTACCGCCATCTTGATCTGGTGATACCCAGAGAATGCATCGAAGAAGCATAACAGGTCGCATTCCGCAGTGGAATCGACGATCTGGTCGATGCGGGGGAGCGGGAACGGATCTTGCGGGCATGCTTTGTTGAGGTTGGTGAAGTCGACACACATGCGCTCCTTCCCTCCCTTCTTTGGCACAACAACAGGGTTGGCCAACCAATCCGGGTATCCGACCTCGCGAATGACCCCAGCGGCTTCTAATTTGCGGGTCTCTTAGACGATGAAGGCCTGCTTTTCTGTGGACTGCCGCCTGGCCTTCTGCTTCACAGGGCGCACGTTGGGGCACACGTTGAGGTGATGCTCGATTACACCCCTAGGGATCCCTGCCAACTGGTCAGGCTCCCAAGCGTATACCTTCTTGTTTGCGCGTAGGAACCCGACCAGGGCCTTCTCCTGCTCGGGTTCGAGGTGGGTGCCTATGGTGAAAGTGGCGTTGGTGGACCCGTCCTCATCGACGGGTATCTGCTTGGTTTCTGCCTTGTCTTGGGTGAACAACTGTTTCTTCTTAGCGGGCGCAGCCCCCTTGGGCCCGGGGGTCTCCAAGTCGGCGGGCTGTGCTGACGCCGCCGTCTTGAAGGCGATCTTGAGCACCCGCAGTGCGTCCCCGGTGTCCCCGTGCACAGTGAGGACACTGCTGCTCCTGGGCATATTCATGAGGTTGTACGCCGGGTGCGTCGCGGCCATGAACTGGGCCAGCGCTGGGTAGCCGAGGATGGCGTTGTAGGGGAGGCCGATGGGGGCGATCTCGAAGTCGACCAGCTCCGTGCGGAAGTTTTCGTAGGTGCCGAAGGTTACTGGGAGCCGGATCTGTCCCAAGGAGCTGGACGACCCGCCCCCAACGCCTGAGAAGGGCCGGCTGGGTTGCAGCCGTTCCAGGGGTATGTAGAGGAGGTTGAAGGCCTCGACCAAGAGCACGCTAAAGCCCGCGCCGCCATCAACGAGGGTCCTAGTGACGGCCACCTGGCAGATGGTGGGGGTGCACAGCATGGGGAGCGCACCCGAGCAGGCCGAGTTGGAGGGATGGTCCTCCGAGCTGAAGGTCAGGCCGATCTCGGGCGCCGCCCTGTCCAGGGGAGCCCCCTGCCGCGTGGAAGCGGCGCTGACCCGGCGGATGAACGGCTTGATGTGGTGACTTGTAGGTGGCGCCTGCGAGCCGCCCAAGAGGGCCGCGACAATGTTGCGGGGCTCCATGGGCGCGCGGAGCGCGCGGGACGAAGAACTAGCTGGGGTGAGCGAGGGAGTTGCGGTGCGGCCGTCTTGCCGCACGGACAGATGCCGGGACGATGCTTGCTGCTCGTCCCCCGCCGGGCCGGTGGCGGCGTTGACGGCAGGTGACGGGGAACGGCGAGGACGCCCGCCGACAGGGGCCGTCTGGGCGACGCGGGAAGCGAGCGCGACCCGGCGCTTGGCGCGGGCCCGACAAGCGTCAGACATGGGCGTGATGGTCGGAGGAGAACGGGGTGGTGGAAGACGAATCCCGGCGCACCCCTACCAGCTCTCTGTCCGTGTCTCTTTTGCGGGTGGCTAGTCCTATTTATAGAGGCCCTGGTCCTCTTCCCAAATATCGAGCGGGAAGGGAGCCAACAATGGCGGGCTAATTTGAAGGGGGACAGCTAGTATCAGCTATCCTGACAAAGGTAGTCTTCGCCTGCGCAAAGCTCTGGTGGTGACGCCATCTTGGGCTCCACGGTGACCTCCGTCTCGTAGTCACTCCTGGTCTTGGTCTCGTTGCACCGAAATGGCAACCTTTGCCTGATGCCTCGGTACTCTGCGGCTGCGCTTGCCCCCTTTGCACCAGAGAGGAAAGGAGGACAATGCGCGGGCTGGCACCCGCCTGGCGCCCTCGGTCGTCATGGCTTGCGTCACAGGCACCTCGTGAGGTACCCCGCATTGATCTCTCCGCCTCCTCGTGAGCCAGCCTGATGAGGCCGTGCCTGAGGAAGCTCCGCGTCGTCCGCCCCGCGAGGCTTGGCCCCTCGCGAGGGTCTTGGGTTCGTGTTGGTGAAGATGGGCCGTGCCGGGCCCCCTCTTTGAGCCACGCCACAGGCAGGCAAGTCTGGAGACCCCCGTTCCCAGAACACCGACAGTCGTTTCTAAAAGTTTGGGTATGCGATGCTTATGTCAAGAAACTTCAACCTGAAAAGCTCGAACCCAAATCGGAAAAATGCGTCTTGATAGGATACCCTAAGGAAACTATTGGGTATACCTTCTACCTCAGATCCGAAGGCAAGATCTTTGTTGCCCAGAATGGATCCTTTCTAGAGAAAGAGTTTCTCTCGAAAGAAGTAAGTGGGAGGAAAGTAGAACTTGATGAAGTATTGCCTCTTGAAACGAAGAATAGAGCAGCTCAAGAAAATGTTTCTGTGGTGCCTGCACCGACTAGAGAGGAAGTTAATGATGATGATCATGAAACTTCAGATCAAGTTGCTACTGAACAACGTAGTTCCACAAGGACACGTTCCGCACCAGAGTGGTACGGCAACCCTGTCCTGGAAATCATGTTGTTAGACAATGGTGAACCTTCGAACTATGAAGAAGCGATGGCGGGCCCAGATTCCGACAAATGGCTTGAAGCCATGAAATCCGAGATAGGATCCATGTATGAAAATGAAGTATGGACATTGACTGACTTTCCCGATGATCGGCGAACCATAGAAAATAAATGGATCTTTAAGAAGAAGACAGACGCGGATGGTAATGTAACCATCTATAAGGCTCGGCTTGTCGCTAAGGGTTATCGATAAGTTCAAGGGGTTGACTACGATGAGACCTTCTCACCCGTAGCGAAGCTGAAGTTTGTCTGAATCATGTTAGCAATTACCGCATTCTATGATTATGAGATATGGTAAATGGACGTCAAAACAGCATTCCTTAATGGTTTCCTTAAGGAAGAATTGCATAGGATGCAGCCGGAAGGTTTTGTCGATCCTAAGAATGCTGACAAGGTATGCAGGCTCCAATGCTCGATCTATGGGCTAGTGCAAGCATCTCGGAGTTGGAACATTCGTTTTTATGAGATGATCAAAGCGTTTGGGTTTACATAGATTTATGGAGAAGTCTGTGTTTACAAGAAAGTGAGTGGGAGCTCTGTAGCATTTCTCATATTATATGTGGATGACATACTATTGATGGGAAATGATATAGAACTCTTGGAAAGCATAAAGGCCTACTTGAATAAGTGTTTTTCAATGAAGGACCTTGGAGAAGCTGCTTATATATTAGGCATCAAGATCTATAGATATAGATCGAGACACCTCATTGGTCTTTCACAAAGCACGTACCTTGACAAAATATTGAAGAAGTTCAATATGGATCAGTCCAAGAAGGGGTTCTTGCCTGTATTGCAAGGTGTGAGTTTGAGCATGGCTCAGTGCCCGACCACGGCAGAAGATAGAGAAAAGATGAGTGTCATCCCCTATGCCTCGGCCATAGGGTCTATTATGTATGCCATGCTATGTACCAGACCTGATGTAAACCTTGTCGTAAGTTTGGTAGGAAGGTACCAAAGTAATCCCGGTATGGAACACTGGACAACGGTCAAGAATATCCTGAAGTACCTGAAAAGGACTGAGGATATGTTTCTCGTTTATGGAGGTGACGAAGAGCTCGTCATAAAGGGTTACGTCGATGCTAGCTTCGACACAGATCTGGATGACCAAGTCACAAACCGGATACGTGTATATTTTGAATGGTGGGGCAGTCAGCTGGTGCAGTTGCAAGCAAAGCATCGTGGCAGGATCTACATGTGAAGCGGAGTACATGGCAGCCTCGGAGGCAGCACATGAAGCAATCTGGATGAAGGAGTTCATTATGGACCTAGGAGTTATTCCCAATGCGTCGGGCCCGATGACTCTCTTCTGTGACAACACTGGAGCTATTGCCATTGCCAAGGAGCCCAGGTTTCACAAGAAGACTAGGCATATCAAGCGTCGCTTCAACTCCATTCGTGAAAATGTTCAAGATGGAGACATAGAGATTTGTAAAGTGCATACGGACCTGAATGTAGCAGATCTGTTGACTAAACCTCTTCCACATGCAAAGCATGATCAACACCAGAACTCTATGGGTGTTCGATTCATCACAATGTAACTAGGTTATTGACTCTAGTGCAAGTGGGAGACTGTTGGAAATATGCCCTAGATGTAATAATAAAATGGTTATTATTATATTTCCTTGTTCATGATAATTGTCTATTGTTCATCCTATAATTGTGTTATCCGGAAATCGTAATACATGTGTGAATACATAGACCACAACATGTCCCTAGTGAGCCTCTAGTTGACTAGCTCGTTGATCAATAGATGGTTACAGTTTCCTAACCATGGACATAGGATGTCATTGATAACGGGATCACATCATTAGGATAATGATGTGATGGACAAGACCCAATCCTAAGCATAGCACAAGATCGTGTAGTTCATCTGCTAAAGCTTTTCTAATGTCAAGTATCTTTTCGTTAGACCATGAGATTGTGCAACTCCCGGGTACCGTAAGGGTACTTTGGGTGTGCCAAACGTCACAACGTAACTGGGTGGCTACAAAGGTACACAATGGGTATCCCCGAAAGTATCTGTTGGGCTGGCACGAATCGAGACTGGGATTTGTCACTCTGTATGATGGAGAGGTATCTCTGGGCCCACTCGGTAATACATCATCATAATGAGCTCAATGTTACTAAGTGGTTGGTCACAGGATGATGTGTTACGGAATGAGTAAAGAGACTTGCCATAACAAGATTGAACAAGGTATCGGTATACCGACGATCGAATCTCGGGCAAGTGCTATACCGGTAGACAAAGGGAATCGTATACGGGATTGATTGAATCCTTGACATAGTGGTTCATCCGATGAGATCATTGTGGAACATGTGGGAGCCAACATGGGTATCCAAATCCTACTATTGGTTATTGGCCGGAGAGATGTCTCGGTCATGTATGCATAGTTCCCGAACCCGTAGGGTCTACACACTTAAGGTTCGGTGACGCTAGAGTTGTAATGGGAATTGTATGTGGTTACCGAAAGTTGTTCGGAGTCCCGGATGAGATCGCGGACGTCACGAGGAATTCCGGAATGGTCCGGAGGTGAAGATTTATATATGGGAAGTCCAGTTACAGTCAACAGAAAGGTTTCGGGGTTTATCAGTATTGTACCGGGACCACCGAAGGAGTTCCGGGGGTCCACCGGGAGGGTCCACCTGCCCCGAAGGACCTAATGGGCTGTAGTTGGGTGGGAACCAGCCCCTTAGTGGGCTGGTGCGCCCCCCAAGGGCCCAAGGCGCCGGGTTAGAAACCCTAGGGGGCCGCTGCCCCCCGGGGGGCGGGCGCCCCCCTAGTTGGAAACCCTAAGGGGGCCGATGCCCCAGGGGCCGCCGCCCCCTCTAGATGGATCTAGGGGGCCGGCCCCCTCTCCCCTTCCCCCTATGAATAGTGGGGGGGGGGTGGGAGGGCAACCGCACCCCTTCTCCTGGCGCAGCCCTCCCCCTTCCTACACCTTCTCCTCCTCCGTAGCGCTTAGCGAAGCTCTGCCGAAGAACCACGAGCTCCACCGCCACCATGCTGTCATGCTGTCGGAGCTCTCCCTCAATTTCTCCTTCCCCCTTGCTGGATCAATAAGGAGGAGACGTCCCCGAGCTATACATGTGTTGAACGCGGAGGCGCTGTCGTTCGGCGCTTAGATCGGAATCAACCGCGATCTGAATCGCTACGAGTACGACTCCTTTATCCGCGTTCTTGTAATGCTTCCGCATCGCGATCTTCAAAGGTATGAAGATGCACTCCCCTCTCATTGCTAGTAAACTCCATAGATTGATCTTGGTGATGCGTAGAATTTTTTTAATTTCTGCAACGATTCCCAACATTAGGTATATGGCTCTTGTTAGGCTCCTCTGAAGATTCTTCACTACATCTCATCATCTTGACACTATCAACTGGATTAGGTGCCGGCTTACCAACAAACTTGGCTAGAACCACTGTTTGGCTCTCTGTAATTTTAGCGCGGTGTGCATCCTCTTGTTTAGTGGGAAGTGTTGGTGCTAAAACCAACAGATCTCGGGTAGGGGTCCCATGCTGGTGATTTGAGTAAGATGGTAACATGAGAAAGTAGGAACATGGTGTTTTACCCAGGTTCGGGCCCTCTTGAGTAGATAAACCCTACATCTTGCTCTCGTTTATATTGATTGTGAGGGGGTACAAAGTGCATTATGATCTACCTCGAGATCGTATGAATGAGTTCTAGCCTCCTAAACTTGTAATCGTCCCTCTACGGACTAAACCCCTCGGCTTATATAGGAACCGAGGGTATCTATGATTTACATGGATGGTTTGTAATCTAGGGATAAACATGCCAATCGTTTAAACACGCCTTGAAGTGTATGCTAAGTCTTCAGAGATCTTTATCTTTATGACGGTGAGGTCCATGCCATATGGGGCCCATTCATTGGTCACCAGTGAGTCCTCGGCCTGGCCCATGGATTATGGACTAACGTGGTATGCACCCCCTAGTCCAGGACACAGTCAATAGCCCCCGAACTAGTATTCAAGCTGAGGATATCGAGCATATTCTTTGGAATAGCTTCACAATCTTAAGTCTTCAGTTTCGTAGACGAGTTCCATTTTCCACATCGGCTTTTTATTCCAAGGACATGCAAGTGATTTTCAGCAAGGTAATCTCTGCAAGCACTGAACTTGTCGGCAACGAGTAGTTTGATAGCAAGGTAATTTGTAAGGAGCAAGTAACAGTAACTGTAAATAAAGTGCAGTAAGGTAGCCCAATACCTTTGTGTCAAAGGAAATGCCAAAACGGACTCTTATAATAAGCAAAGCGTTCTTGAGGGTACATGGGAATTTCATCTAGTCACTTTCATCATGTTGGTTTGATTCATGTTCGCTACTTTGATAATTTTATATGTGGGTGGACCGGTGCTTAGGTGTTGTTCTTACTTGAACAAACCTCCTACTTAACAATAAAGCAGCTCATGAACAAAGGGTAAAGCCAGTTCTAATAGATGCAAAGAACGATACACGCCACAGGGGCGGACCCACGTGGCTTGTGGATGATGCAGCCCGAGGGCGCCGCAACCTGAACAAACCAAAAAATGTCACCTAGCACCATTGCCGCAGAAGTGTTGCGGTAGTTGAAGACGCGTGCTGCAGAAGTCGCTCCTCATGAGCCCCTAGGTCCTGAACCTCGCGGGGCTCTGGGGCCTGGGGTCTCACGAGGATCCATCGCCATCTCCGTCAGGATCACCTGGTGTCTGGCCTCATGAGCCACCAGGATGCCCCGCATGTGGCGCTGGTGCATTACAGCCCTGTTCAGCAAAATGAAAGGCATGTGAACGCAGTTGTGAGGGGGCCCCTCTCACCAGCCAATGTGGGATGGCCAGAAGAGCTCCTGAGATGCAGCCCTATTGAGCCATGGGATGTTGACGCAGGCGCGCAACTCGCTGTCCTCGCCGGGGCAGGGAGCTACGTCGGGAGGTGCGGGGTGACGTTCGCCTTGCATAGCTCTTGCCGCCTGGCGCCTCATGCCCTGCGCTCTCCTCGTGGAAGCGCGCGTTGAAGCACGCCTCCACATGGTGCCCGAACGCCTCCCTCATGAAGCTGGCCAGGTCAGAGGCCCTCCAGAGGAGAGCCCCTGAGTCCAGCCTGAGAGGGGTGCCCGGTGCACCTTCCTATGCGAGAGGGGAAGGCGCCCTGTCCGTGGGTGCAGGTCCTGAGGCAGGGCCACCAGACACTCCACCCTCCTGAGGTCCTTGGCGGAGCAGCTGCTTCTTCTTCTTGGGGACAACCTAGGGAGGGTGGGCAGTGCCCTCATCATTTGGGTCCTCAACAGCCACAGCCTAGTAGGCGCGCTCGAGAGAGCACACTGTGTCCTTCGCATCACAGATGACCATGATGATGCTGCAGCTCCCTGGCATCTTGACGATGTTGTAGCCATGATGAGTCGCGGCCATGAACTTCGCCAGGGCCGGATACCCAAGGATGGCGTTGTACAGGAAGCGAATGTGAGCAATGTTGAAGTCGATAAGCTCAGTGCGGTAGTTGTCGCGCTTGCCGAAGGTGACAGGGAGGCATATCTGCCTTATCGGGGTGGTGGAGCCATCGGCCACTCCTGAGAAGGGCTTGGTATGCTGAAGCCAATCATAGGGCACCTGGAGTCGTCGAACATCTTGACGGAAAGAACATTGAGCCCCGCGCCACCATCGATAAGTGTCTTGGTGACGAGGACGTTGCTGATGGTAGGCGAGTAGAGCATCGGGAGGGTGATAACCCACAAGTATAGGGGATCGCAACAGTTTTCGATAAGTAAGAGTGTCGAAACCAATGAGGAGCTAAAGGTAGAACAAATATTCCCTCAAGTTCTATCGACCACCGATACAACTCTACGCACGCTTGACGTTCGCTTTACCTAGAACAAGTATGAAACTAGAAGTACTTTGTAGGTGTTGTTGGATAGGTTTGCAAGATAATAAAGAGTATGTAAATAAAAAGTAGGGGCTGTTTAGATAATGAAACAATAAAGTAAATATAGCGAGTGTGGAAAAGTGGTGGTAGGAGTTGCGAAATTGCCCCTAAGCAATTGACTACTTTACTAGAATGATACCAAGTATTATGTGGGAGAGGCCACTACTAGCATGCCATCCCTGACTTGAAATTCTATGCACTTATGATTCGAACTATTAGCAAGCATCCGCAACTACCAATGTTCATTAAGGTAAAACCCAACCATAGCATTAAGATATATTGGTCCCCCTTCAATCCCGTATGCATCAATTTCTATGCTAGGTTGAAGCTTCTATCACTCTTGCCCTCCAATACATAGTCCTATAAACATACAACTAACCCTATGGTGTGATCCACGCGCGCAATCATATGATGGGCACCAAATGACAGCAACATAACCACACTCAAATTAAATCAATCATAGCAATTCATCAACCACCGATAGGACAACGAAAATCTACTCAGACATCATAGGATGGCAACACATCATTGGATAATAATATGAAGCATAAAGCAACATGTTCAAGTAGAGGGTACAGAGGGTTGCGGGAGAGTGGACTGCTGTAGATAGAGGGGGGAAGGTGATGGAGATGTTGGTGAAGATGGCGGAGGTGTTGGTGTAGATCGCGGTGATGATGATGCCCCCGGTGGAACTCCGGTGCCACCGGAAGCGAGGGGGAGAGAGCCCCCCTCCTTCTTCTTCTTCCTTGACCTCCTCCCTAGATGGGAGAAGGGTTTCCCCTCTGGTCCGTGGCCTCCATGGCACGGGAGGGGCGAGAGCCCCTCCGATATTGGATCTGTCTCTCTCTGTTTTCGCGTTCTCAGATTCTTCCCTTTCACCGTTTCTTATATTCCCGGAGATCCGTAACTCCGATTGGGCTGAAATTTTGACACAATCTCTATCTGGAAATTAGCTTTCTTGCGGGGAAAGAAGGGCATCAACCGCCTTACGGGTGGCCCATGAGGGTCAGGGGCGCGCCCAGGGGGGGGGGGGGCAGGCGCGCCCCCTGCCTCGTGGCCACCTCGGGCACCATCTCGCATGGATTTTTCTTCCCAAAAATCATGTATATTCCAAAAAAAAACTTCGTCAGTTTTTATCCTGTTTGGACTCCGTTTGATATGGATATTCTGCGAAACCAAAAACATGCAACAAACAGGAACTGGCACTGGGCACTGGATCAATATGTTAGTCCCAAAAATAGTATAAAAAGTTGCCAAAAGTATATGGAAGTTGTAGAATATTGGCATGGAACAATAAAAAATTATAGATACGACGGAGACGTATCAGCATCCCCAAGCTTAATTCCTGCTCGTCCTCGTGTAGGTAAATGATAGAAAAGATAATTTTTGATGTGGAATGCTACCTAGCATAATCTTGATCATGTAATCTAATCATGGCATGAATATTAAGATACGAATGATTCAAAGCAATAGTCTATCATTTGACATAAAAACAATAATACTTCAAGCCTACTAATAAAGCAACCATGTATTTTCAAAATAACATGGCCAAAGAAAGTTATCCCTACAAAATCATATAGTCTGGCTATGCTCCATCTTCTTCACACAAAATACTCACATCCTGCACAACCCCGATGACAAGCCAAGCAATTGTTTCATACTTTTGACGTTCTCAAACCTTTTCAACTTTCATGCAATACATGAGCGTGAGCCATGGACATAGCACTATAGGTGGAATAGAATGGTGGTTGTGGAGAAGACAAAAAGGAGAAGATAGTCTCACATCAACTAGGCGTATCAAGGGGCTATGGAGATGCCCATCAATAGATATCAATGTGAGTGAGTAGGGATTGCCATGCAACGGATGCACTAGAGCTATAAGTATATGAAAGCTCTAACTGAAACTAAGTGGGTGTGCATCCAACTTGCTTTCTCATGAAGACCTAGGGCATTTGAGGAAGCCCATCGTTGGAATATACAAGCCAAGTTCTATAATGAAAATTCTCACTAGTATATGAAATAACTCAAGAGACTGTCTATATGAAGAACATGGTGCTACTCTAAAGCACAAGTGTGGTAAAAGGATAGTAACATTGCACCTTCTCTCTTTTTCTCTCATTTTTTTGTTCTCTTTTTTGTTCTCTCTTTTCTCTTTTTTTGTAGGCTTCTTTGGCCTCTCTTTTTTTGTGGGGCTTCTTTGGCCACTTTTATTTCGATAACCTCACATGGGACAATGTTCTAATAATGATGATCATCACACTTTTATTTACTTACAACTCAATATTACAACTCGATATCTAGAACAAGGATATGACTCTATATGAATGCCTCCGGCGGTGTACCGGGATGTGCAATGATCTAGCGTAGCAATGACATCAAAAAACGGACAAGCCATGAAAACATCATGCTAGCTATCTTACGATCATGCAAAGCAATATGACAATGAATGCTCAAGTCATGTATATGATGATGATGAAAGTTGCATGGCAATATATCTCGGAATGGCTATGGAAATGCCATGATAGGTAGGTATGGTGGCTGTTTTGAGGAAGGTATATGGTGGGTTTATGGTACCGGCGAAAGTTGCGCGGTACTAGAGAGGCTAGCAATGATGGAAGGGTGAGAGTGCGTATAATCCATGGACTCAACATTAGTCATAAAGAACTCACATACTTATTGCAAAAATCTATTAGTCATCGAAACAAAGTACTACGCGCATGCTCCTAGGGGGATAGATTGGTAGGAAAAGACCATCGCTCGTCCCCGACCGCCACTCATAAGCAAGATAATCAATAAATACCTCATGCTCCAACTTCGTTACATAACGGTTCACCATACGTGCATGCTACGGGAATCAAAAACCTCAACACAAGTATTTCTACAATTCACAACTACCCACTAGCATGACTCTAATATCACCATCTTTATATCGCAAAACTATTGGCAGGAATCAAACACATCATATTCAGTGATCTACAAGTTTTATGTAGGATTTTATGACTAACCATGTGAATGACCAATTCCTGTCATCTCTCTAAATAGATATAAGTGAAGCAAGACAGTTTAATTCTTTCTACAAAAGATATGCCCACGCTCTAACAAATATAAGTGAAGCAAAAGAGCATTCTACAAATGGCGGTTGTCTATGTAAAGAGAAACAGGCAATCCAAACTTCAAATGATATAAGTGAAGCACATGAAGCATTCTATAAAGTCATACTCAAAAGATATAAGTGAAGTGCATAGAGAATTCTATAAATCAACCAAGGACTATCTCATACCAGCTTGGTGCATAAAAGAAAAATGAAAACTAAATGCAAAAGATGCTCCAAGATTGCACATATCGCATGAACGAAACGAATCCGAAAACATACCGATACTTGTTGAAGAAAGAGGGGATGCCTTCCGGGGCATCCCCAAGATTAGAAACTTGAGTCTCCTTGAATATTTACTTGGGGTGCCTCGGGCATCCCCAAGATTGAGCTCTTTCCTCTCTTCCTTCTTCTCACATCGAGACCTTCTCGATCATTGAACACTTCATCCACACAAAACTTCAATAGAAAACTCGGTAAGATCTGTTAGTATAATAAAGCAAATCACTACTCTAAGTACTGTTGAAAACCAATTCATATTTTATTTTTGCATTGTTTCTACTTTAATATAACTTTTTCATGGCTTAATCCACTAATATAAATTTATAGTTTCATCAAAACAAGCAAACTATGCATCAAAAACAGAATCTGTCTAAAACAGAACAGACTGTAATAATCTGAACATTCACCATACTTATTATACTTTAAAAATTCTTCCAAAATTAGAAAAAATAAAAAATTTGTATAGGAAGATAGTTCAAAAAGAATCAGAACCATTTGACGTTCGAGCTAAAAATGTAAAATCGCGCACTACAGCCAAAGTTTCTGTCCTGCACCGTACAAACCATCAAGCAAATGTAAACATCCTAAAGGCAAATCTTGGCACATTATTTTTATTTCTAAACTTCATAAAAGCACACAACAGAAATAAACGACTCTCTAAAACTTCCGGGTTGTCTCCCTAGCAGCGCTTTCTTTAAAGCCATTAAGCTAGGCATATAGTGCTCAAGTAATGGATCCACCCGGATCCCAAGGTATATCAAAGCCAATTTTAATTAACAATGATTTGTAATTTAGTGGTGAGCACAAGGTAACATATATTATATAATGACGAAGTATAACTCTCTTCCTATGCATCGGCATGTCATAAAAGAACAATTCATGCACACAAAGTAAAGGCCAATGCATAGTATAAACAGTTTCTTGCAATTTTATCATATTGGAAACATAGAGAGGTGGAGATATAGTTCCTCTCTCATAATAATTGCAAGTAGGAGAAGCAAGCACATGCATATTATATATATCAAAATCATCATGTGTAGTATTAAAACACAACCCATCAATGTAATCCTTAATAAGGGCAAACTTCTCCGATATAGTGTAGTTGGGAGAATTCAAAAAGATAATAGGAATATCATGCCTGGGTGCAATAGCAACAATTTCATGTTTAACATAAGGAACTATAGAAAGTTTATCTCCATAAGCATAATTCATATTGGCATCTTGGCCACAAGCATAGCAAGCATCATCAAAAAGGGATATTTCAAAAGAATCAACGGGATCATAACAATCATCATAGCAATCATCCTCCGGTAAGCACGAAGGGAAATTAAACAATGTATGAGTTGAAGAGTTACTCTCATTAGAAGGTGGGCATGAGTAGCTAATCCGCTCTTCCTCCTTTTGTTCTTCGCTCTCCTCATCATCTTTTTCATCCAATGAGCTCACAGTTTCATCAATTTCTTCTTCCATAGACTCCTGCAAAATATTAGGCTCTTCTTGGACAACGGAGACTTTCTCAATAAGCGCATTAATTTCGTAATTGTATTCATAATTCTCATAACAATATTTCAGGATAGCTAAATTTTCAGGTCTATAAACAGCATCATCAAAATCTTCAAACTCTTTAAACATAGATTCAATTTCATAAGCACCCATAAAAGCAACAAGTTCTTCTATTTGTTCCACATCATAGTAATCATATATACCATTAGCATAAGAAGCTAAGGTATTATTATCATTAAATTTGCATGAAAAGGGAAGGTGTGGAGCCTTCATCCTAGAGCAACAAGTATAATCATATCTCAAGCATAGTTGCCTAGCATACCAATTCAATATATGAATTTGATCCCATAATAGTTTCCCTTTTTGTGTCAAGCGGTAATCCCTAAAGTATTCACGTTGATCCAACGTTACTCCCATTACATAATTGAATGGGGTTTTCTCAGGATTATTAAAGTAGTACATAATATTTTTCACATAACCAGCATCGAGGGTTTTAGGAGGTTCCCCATCTCCATGAGTAGCAAGTACACCTATTTTTTTGGTATTTCGTGTTCCATATCCATAACTAAAGATAGAGAACAACTAAGAACAACAAATAAAAATTACTTAGTGATAAAGCAAACAAGCACACACGAGAATATTCACCCCACGCTATTTCTCCCCGGCAACGGCGCCAAAAAAAGGTCTTGATAACCCACAAGTATAGGGGATCGCAACAGTTTTCGATAAGTAAGAGTGTCGAACCCAACGAGGAGCTAAAGGTAGAACAAATATTCCCTAAAGTTCTATCGACCACCGATACAACTCTACGCGCGCTTGACGTTCGCTTTACCTAGAACAAGTATGAAACCAGAAGTACTTTGTAGGTGTTGTTGGATAGGTTTGCAAGATAATAAAGAGTACGTAAATAAAAAGTAGGGGCTGTTTAGATAAAGAAACAATAAAGTAAATATAGCGAGTGTGGAAAAGTGGTGGTAGGAGTTGCGAAATTGCCCCTAAGCAATTGACTACTTTACTAGACCGATAGCAAGTATTATGTGGGAGAGGCCACTGCTAGCATGTCATCCCTGACTTGAAATTCTATGCACTTATGATTGGAACTATTAGAAAGCATCCGCAACTACTAATGTTCTTTAAGGTAAAACCCAACCATAGCATTAAGATATATTGGTCCCCCTTCAATCCCGTATGCGTCAATTTCTTTGCTAGGTTGAAGCTTCTGTCACTCTTGCCCTCCAATACATAGTCCTATCAACATACAACTAACCCTATGGTGTGATCCACGCGCGCAATCATGTGATGGGCACCAAAGGACAACAACATAACCACAAGCAAATTAAATCAACCATAGCAACTCATCAACCACCGATAGGACAACGAAAATCTACTCAGACATCATAGGATGGCAACACATCATTGGATAATAATATGAAGCACAAAGCACCATGTTCAAGTAGAGGGTACAGCGGGTCGCGGGAGAGTGGACCGCTGTAGATAGAGGGGGGAAGGTGATAGAGATGTTGGTGAAGATGGCGGAGGTGTTGGTGTAGATCGCGGTGACGATGATGGCCCCCGGTGGCACTCCGGTGCCACCGGAAGCGAGGGGGAGAGAGCCCCCCTCCTCCTTCTTCTTCTTCCTTGACCTCCTCCCTAGATGGGAGAAGGGTTTCCCCTCCGGTCCATGGCCTCCATGGCACGGGAGGGGCGAGAGCCCCTCCGAGATTGGATCTGTCTCTCTGTCTCTCTCTGTTTCTGCGTTCTCAGATTCTTCCCTTTCACCGTTTCTTATATTCCCGGAGATCCGTAACTCTGATTGGGCTGAAATTTTGACACGATCTCTATCCGGAAATTAGCTTTCTTGCAGGGAAAGAAGGGCATCAACCGCCTTACGGGTGGCCCACGAGGGTCAGGGGCGCGCCCCCCTGCCTCGTGGCCACCTTGGGCACCATCTCGCATGGATTTTTCTTCCCAACAATCATATATATTCCAAAAAAAATCTTCGTCCATTTTTATCCTGTTTGGACTCCGTTTGATATGGATATTCTGTGAAACCAAAAACATGCAACAAACAGGAACTGGCACTGGGCACTGGATCAATATGTTAGTCCCAAAAATAGTATAAAAAGTTGCCAAAAGAATATGAAAGTTGTAGAATATTGGCATGGAACAATCAAAAATTATAGATACGACGGAGACGTATCAGAGGGCGCTGGCAGTTGCCGCGCACTTGAGCTGGTCGGAAGAGTCAAAGGTGATGGTGTACTTGGACCACCCGAGTGGGTGCTTCGCCTTGATCTTGGGGAGGGCGGCGTTCACTTCGCGTGCGAACTGCTTGAAGATGCGATGGGAAGCTAGGGCCTGAGCACCTCCTAGGATATAAGCGATGGCACAAGGCTCTTGGAAACCCCCAGCCCCTCATCCTAGTGGTGGCCATCATTCCTTCTTGGCGGTAGCGGCAGCGGAGGAAGGCCAGCGTTGCCCTCGGGACGGTTCTCGTGAGGTTGATATCTCTAGGGGCCCTCGCGAGGCTGGCCCGGCCAGCAGTCCTCACGATGCTGATCGCACTAGTCCTGACGGGGGTCGCGGTTGTCCCACCATCGTCCGCCTCGGCCTCCTCCATGGCCGTAGCCTCGGCCGTTGTGCTCGGGGCGGCGACCAATGCGCCCATCACGGATGACCATGAGCTCCTGGCAGTCGTTGGTGTTGTGGCTGTGCATGTTGTGGAAGACGCAGAATGGGCGGTTGCCCTTGGATGACTCTGGGTGGTCGTAGCTGCGCTTCATCTCTGGCTCGGCCGTGAGCACGGCTAGCCCCTTGCGCTTCACATCCTTGGCCGTGCTCTTCTTGTCTTCTGGGTCAGCCTCTGGGGCCTCCAGGAGAGAGAGGCGACCCTCCTCAGCTCTCGCACACTTGGTTGCCATGTTGAACATCTCCGGAGCCGTGCACAGGTCCTCGTGTATGGCGAGCTCGTCCTTCATCTTGACGTCGCGGACGCCATCGGTGAATGCCGAGATGATGGCCTCATCCGACACCTTGGGGATCTTGAGGTGAACGCTGTTGAAGCACTGGATGTACTTTTGCAAGGTCTCCCCAGGCTGCTACTTGATGCGCAGCAGGTCACCCGCAGCCGGTGGGCGGTCGTGAGTGCCCTGGAAGTTGGTGATAAAGCGCTCTCGCATCTCATCCCAGGAGGGAATCGATCCCATCGGGAGGTTCAGGAGCCATGAGCACGCGCCATCCATGAGGGCCATGGGAAACCAGTTCGCCATGACCTTCTCGTCACCGTTGGCCGCCTCGATACTCAACTCGTAGAGCTGCAAGAACTCGGCAGGGTCGGGGGTGCCGTCGAAGCGTGGAGGCAGGTCTGGTTTGAACTTCCCTGGCCAGACAACACTGCGTAGTGATACGTGTCCAATGTATCTATAATTTTTTATTGTTCCATGCTATTATATTATCTATTTTGGATGTTAATGGGCTTTATTTTACACTTTTATATTATTTTTGGGACTAACCTATTAACCGGAGGCCTAGCCCAAATTGCTGTTTTTTTGGCTATTTCAGTGTTTCATAGAAAAGGAATATCAAACGGAGTCCAAACGGAATGAAACCTTCGGGAACGTGATTTTTGGAACAAACGTGATCCAGAGGACTTGGAGTGGATGTCAAGCAATAAATGAGGCGCCCACGAGGCAGGGGGTGCGCCTACCCCCCCTAGGCCCCCCCTCATGGGCACCTCGTAGCTCCACCGACCTACTTCTTCCTCCTATATATGTTCACATACCCCGCAAACATCCAGGAGCACCATGAAGCCCTATTTCCACCGCTGCAACCTTCTGTACCCAAGAGGTCCCATCTTGGGGCCTTTTCCGAAGCTCCACCGGAGGGGGCATTGATCACGGAGGGCCTCTACATCAACTCCATGGCCCCTCCGATGATGTGTGAGTAGTTTACCTCAGACCTACGGGTCCATAGCTAGTAGCTAGATGGCTTCTTCTCTCTCTTTGGATCTAATACAAAGTTCTCCTCGATTCTCTTGGAGATCTATTCGATGTAACTCTTCTTTTTGCAGTGTGTTTGTCGAGATCCGATGAATTGTGGGTTTATGATCAAGATTATCTATGAACAATATTTGAATCTTCTCTGAATTCTTTTATGTGTGATTGGTTTATCTTTGCAAGTCTCTTCGAATTATCAGTTTGGTTTGGCCTACTAGATTGATCTTTCTTGCAATGGGACAAGTGCTTAGCTTTGGGTTCAATCTTGCGGTGCTCGATCCCAGTGACAGAAAGGGAAACGACACGTATTGTATTGTTGCCATTGAGGATAAAGAGATGGGGTTTATATCATATTGCATGAGTTTATCCATCTACATCATGTCATCTTGCTTAAGGCGTTACTCTGTTCTTATGAACTTAATACTCTAGATGCATGCTAGATATTGGTCGATGTGTGGAGTAATAGTAGTATATGCAGGAAGGAGTCGGTCTACTTGTCACGGACATGATACCTATATACATGATCATGCCTAGATATTCTCATAATTATTCACTTTTCTATCAATTGCTCGACAGTAATTTGTTCACCCACCGTAATACTTATGCTATCTTGAGAGAATCCACTAGTGAAACATATGGCCCCCAGGTCTATTTTCCATCATACAAGTTTCCAATCTATTTTATTTTGCAATCTTTACTTTCAATCTATATCATAAAAATACCAAAAATACTTATCTTATTGTTATCATCTCTATCAGATCTCACTCTTGCAAGTGGTCGTGAAGGGATTGACAACCCCTTTATCGCGTTGGTTGTGAGGTTCTTATTTGTTTGTGTAGGTACGAGGTGACTCGCGCGTGGTCTCCTACTAGATTGATACCTTGGTTCTCAAAAACTGAGGGAAATACTTACGCTGCTTTACTGCACCACCCTTTCCTCTTCAAGGGAAAACCAACGCAGTGCTCAAGAGGTAGCAAGAAGGATTTCTGGCGCCGTTGCCGGGGAGATCTACGCCAAGTCAAGACCTACCAAGTACCCATCACAAACTCTTATCCCTCACATTACATTATTTTCCATTTGCCTCTCATTTTCCTCTCCCCCACTTCACCCTTGCCGTTTTATTCGTCCTCTTTTCCGTTCGGCTTCTTCCCGTATGTATCTTTGTTTGTGTTTCCATGTGCCTTCTATTTGCTCGCATCTTTGCTTGCTAAAAATCTATTGATATGGATCCACTTAAAGTATTCTACTTGGATCATCTTCGATCTTTATGCGCTCGTGCTGAAACCCCAACTAGCCTAGTTGATTGGAAACCTTTAGATGAGCATGCTCATTTTGTGCGTCACCGTTTGTCTGAAAAAGGGAGACTCTTATGGGATCAAATAAACAGATTGCTATGTTATGCATTGAATCTTTGTGAAATCTGTGATCTTACTTGTTGCTCTAAGAACCCTAAAAAACACCTCCCCTACCTATGTGAGTTTAATGATAATGAAATCTTATCTTCTTATGCAAAGAGTGTTTATAGTTACTACGATATCGAACAAATTGAAGAATTTGTTGCTTTTAAGGGTGCTTATGAAGTTTCTTCTTTGATTGAAAAGTATGATATTACTCTCTACAAATCTGAAAATTTTGACATACTTAAATGTTGCTATGAAAACTATGCTCATAATGTCTATGTCAAAGAATTTACTGAAAGAATGACTGTTGCTTCGGAAGAAAATAATGATATGCATGAATCTATAGATAATTATGATTCCGATGATTTGATTGAAATATCCCTTGATGAACATGATGCTTGCTATTCTTGTGGCCATGATGCCAATATTTATGAAAATGAATTTGCCATAGTTCCTTATGTTAAACATGAGATCGTTGCTATTGCACCCATACTTGATAGTTCCTTCTATGAAAAGCATGATTGCAATGATGTTATTATAAATTATCTTAATGTAAATTGTGTTAATGATATGCAAAACCTCAAGCTTGGGGATGCTAGTTTTGCTATGACTACTATTTGTTGCAATGATCGTGATTGGGGTGATTCTTCTTTTGATCTTGAAATTTTTTTAAGCCCCATGATGAATATGAGATTGATAATAGTGTTTGCAATATTATTGAAAGTGGGTTTGGAAGAGTGTCAAATTTAGATACCACATATTTGGAGCATGTTCAATCTTATGATAAAAGTGGGTTTGGAGAGGTCATGACTTTAGTTAATTTTGATCCCACTATTTTGGAAGAGTGTCAACTTTGCATACATGTGGATCGTGTTAAGAATATGTTTTGTGATAGCTATATTTTTGAATTTGCTTATTATCCTACATGTAATTATTATGTTAGAGGAAAATATGGTTGTAGAAATTTTCACGTTACTAAATTACCTTTCGTCATGTTGAGATTGCTATTGTTTCTTTCTGCTTCCTTTCATATGCTAGTTTTTGCTTGCCTTGATAATTTGTTTGCCTATAAGATGCCAATGCATAGGAAGTATGTTAGACTTAGATGTGTTTGTCACGTGTTTTATGATGCTCCCTTTGTGATTCAATTCTTGTCTTTCATGTGAGCATCATTGAAATCTTTATGCCTAGCTAGGGCGTCAAACGATAGCGCTTGTTGGGAGGCAACCAATTTTATTTTTATTCCTTGCTTTTTGCTCCTGTTTAGTAATAAATAATTTATCTAGCCTATGTTTTGGTTGTGTTTTTTGTGTTTAATTAGTGTTTGTGCCAAGTATAACCGTTGGGAAGACTTGGGGAAAGTCTTTTTGATCTTGCTGTAAAAAACAGAAACTTTAGCACTCACGAGAATTGCTTCCATTTTTACTGAAGAGTGCTATTTAGTTAATTCTTTTCGAAGATGATTAATAGATAAATTCCTCACGTCCAGCAATTTATTTTAGAGTTTTTGGGGTTACATAAGTATTCAAAACCTACAGATTACTACAGACTGTTCTGTTTTTGACAGATTCTGTTTTTCGTGTGGTGTTTGCTTATTTTGATGAATCTATGGATAGTAATAGAGTTTATAAACCATAGGGAAGTTGGAATACAGTAGGTTTAACACCAATATAAATCAAGAATGAGTTCATTACAATACCTTGAAGTGGTGGTTTGTTTTCTTTTACTAACGGAGCTCACAAAGATTTTCTTTTAAGTTTTGTGTTGTGAAGTTTTCAAGTTTTGGGTAAGGATTTGATGGATTATGGAACGAGTAGCAAGAGCCTAAGCTTGGGGATTCCCAAGGAACCCCAAGGTAAAATCTAAGGACACCAAAAAGCCTAAGCTTGGGGATGCCCTGGAAGGCATCCCCTCTTTCGTCTTCGTCTATCGGTAACTTTACTTGGAGCTATATTTTTATTTGCCACATGATATGTGTTTTGCTTGGAGCGTCTTGTATAATTTGAATCTTGCTTTCTAGTTTACCACAATCATCCTTTCTGTACACACCTTTTGGGAGAGACACACATGAATTGGAATTATTGTTGGTTCATGCTCGTATTCATGAAGATGAGGAGTCAAAGATGGCAAGATTTTTGCACGGTCTCGACACTGAAATTTCTGATTTTGTGGAGATGTTTCCCTATAACACTCTACAAGTTATTTTGGAGCAAGCAAAGCGCACGGAGAGGAAGGTGCGGCGGAGTGTTCATAGACGGATATCTCATAACCGCACCACCACACCATGGCAAAGGTTGCAGCCAAGTGCCTCTCATGTTGGTTCTCAGTTTCAACATACTTCACACCCTACTGCCATCCGGCGAAAAGCGGCTTCATCGGCATCATCACGAGCCCCTAGGAATGTGGACAAGCGTGCTCCTTCTGCTGCTGGAAGTACCTCTAACCCCAAGGCTGTACCATCATCTCGAAGCCGAGATATTGAGTGTTGGAAGTGCAAAGTGCATGGTCACATTTCTTCTGAATGTCGAAACCAGAGAGTTCTCTTTGTGAATGAACAAGACGAATGGGAATTTGAGAGTGAGCATGAAGATAATGGAGCATCGGGTGATCATGAGGACGAAGAGGGCGGGAAGAGTGGTTGTGATATTCAGGCTGACATGGGAGATTACATTGTTTCTCGTTGTGTGCTTAGTGTTAATGCAGCTAGAGAAGAGAAAGGGCCGCGACATAATATTTTTCGCACCCGTGGCACCATCAAGGACAAGGTTTGCAGAATTATTATTGACAATGGCAGTTTCAACAACATTGCAAGTTCAGATTTGGTAGAGAAGTTGGGACTGAAACAAAGAAGGCACCCAAGTCCATATAAGATGCAATGGCTCAATGATTGTGGTACACTTTGAGTAAGCAACATTGTCACCGTTCAATTTTCCATTGGGAAGTACCGGGATCACGTGGAATGTGATGTGGTGCCAATGCAAGCATGCCAATTGCTGTTGGGAAGACCTTGGTTGTATGATCATGATGTGCAAATCAGCGGCCGTACTAATCGTCTATCATTCCAATACGAGGGAGAGCGCATATCTTTGCTCCCTTTGACACCCGAAGAAATATTGATGGATGATCTGAAAAAGAAAGAGAGAGTGAGCGAGAAACACTGGAGTGACATCCACCAACATAGTGAGCGAGAGAATCCAAAGCCAAATAAAACCCCATAGCTTAAATTGACCAAGACATGGGAAAACAGGGATTAGTTATGATGGCTAGGAAAAGGGACATGAGAGAGTTGAGAGAACCCAATTCCGTGTTCTTTGTACTTTTGTACAAGGACAATATTATTTCTACTAATGAGTTAACCTCCACCACTCCTAGTGTTGTTGTTGAAATTTTGTAGGGGTATAAAGATGTGTTCCCCGAGGAAATACCACCAGGGCTGCCACCACAAAGAGGCATTGAACACCAAATGGATTTGGTTCCAGGAGCCCCATTGCCGAACCGACCACCATACCGCACAAATCTGGAGGAAACCAAGGAGATTCAGTGACAAGTTGAAGGCCTACTAAACAAAGGTTATGTAAGGGAAAGTCTCTCTCCTTGTGCTGTACCCATTCTTTTAGTGCCAAAAAAAGATGGATCTTCCCGAATGTGTTGTGATTGTAGGCCTATTAACAACATCACCATGAGGTATAGGCACCCCATACCTAGGCTTGATGATATGCTTGATGAACTTAGTGGTGCCACCATCTTTTCTAAAATTGACTTGCGAAGTGGCTACCATCAAATTAGAATGAGAGAGGGTGATGACTGGAAAACTGCTTTCAAAACAAAATCTGGTTTGTATGAGTGGTTAGTTATGCCATTTGGATTGACAAATACACCTAGTACTTTCATGAGATTAATGAATCATGTGCTTAGAATGTTCATTGGCAAGTTTGTGGTTGTTTACTTTGATGACATCCTGATTTATAGCAAAACTTTGAATGAACATGTTGAACACATTCGGTGTATGCTTGCTGTCCTAAGAGAGGAGAAATTATATGCTAACAAGGAAAAGTGCACATTTTGCATACAAAAAATTGTGTTTCTTGGCTTTGTTGTTTCAGGTCAAGGTGTGAAGGTAGATGAGGAGAAGGTCAATGCCATCCGTGAGTGGATGCCTCCACAAAATGTAAGCCAAGTACGAAGCTTTCTAGGCCTTACTGGTTTCTACCGTCGGTTTGCGAAGGACTTCAGCACCATTGCTGCCCCAATGAATGAGCTAACCAAGAAAGATGTTCCCTTCAAGTGGGCAAATGCACAAGAGAAGGCCTTCCAAGAGCTGAAAGAAAAAATGACATCTGCACCATTGCTTGCACTACCCAACTTTGGTAAGACTTTTGAAATTGAATGTGATGCAAGTGGTGTTGGTATTGGAGGCATACTAATGCAAGAAGGCATGCCTATTGCATATTTTAGTGAGAAGCTAAGTGGTCCAACTCTAAATTATTCAGTTTATGACAAAGAATTATATGCACTTGTGAGATCTTTGGAAACATGGCAACATTATTTGTGGCCTAAAGAATTTGTGATACATTCCGACCATGAATCTTTAAAGCACCTTAGGGGTCAACAAAAACTGAACCATAGACATGCAAAATGGAGTGAATTCGTAGAATCTTTTCCCTATATTGTCAAGTACAAGAAAGGAAAAGATAATGTTGTTGCTGATGCTTTGTCTAGACGTCATATTTTACTCTCACAACTTGATACTAAAATTCTTGGGCTGCAAAGCATCAAAAAATTGTATGCCAATGACCCATATTTTGCTGAACCACACTCAAATAGTAGTGAGGGGAAAGGTTGGGAAAAGTTTCACTTGCATGATGGATTCTTGTTTCGGGCTAACAAATTGTGCATCCCAGATTGCTCTGTTCATTTGTTGCTTTTGCAGGAGGCTCATGCTGGTGGTCTCATGGGACATTTTGGAGCAAAGAAAACTGAGAGTGTGCTGATTGACCATTTCTTTTGGCCAAGGATGAGGCGTGATGTTGAGCGCTACATACTACGTTGTGAGATTTGCCGCAAAGCTAAGTCACATTTAAACCCTCATGGACTTTATATGCCCTTATCCATTCCTAGTACACCTTGGGAAGATATTTCTATGGATTTTGTTCTAGGATTACCACGCACTAAGAGGGGAGTGATTCAGTTTTGTGGTGGTTGATAGGTTTAGCAAGATGGCTCATTTTATCCCATGTCATAAGAGCGATGATGCTTCACACATTGCTGATTTGGTTTTCAAGGAAATCGTGCGGCTACATGGAGTACCATGCACTATTGTTTCAGATCGTGACACCAAGCTTCTGAGCTATTTTTGGAAAATGTTGTGGGCAAAGCTAGGGACAAAGCTTCTCTTTTCCACTACATGCCACCCACAAACGGATGGACAAACTGAAGTTGTCAACCGCACGCTATCCATGATGCTGAGAGCAGTTTTAAAGGAAAATTTGAAGATGTGGGAAGAATGTCTCCCCCACATGGAGTTTGCATACAACAGGGCAGTACATTCGACCACTAAATTTTGTCCTTTTGAAATTGTTTATGGTTTCAAACCTGCTGCTCCCGTAGATCTTTTTCCTTTACCATTGCAGGAGCGAACCAATCTTGATGCAAGTAAGTGTGCTGACTTCATGAAGAAAATTCATGAGAAGACCAAGGAAAATATTGAGAAGATGACTGAACAATATGCAAAACGAGCAAACAAGGGAAGAAAGAAGGTGTTGTTTGAAGAAGGTGATGTTGTGTGGGTACACCTATGGAAGGATCGTTTCCCAGATCAACGCAAATGCAAGTTGCATCCACGTGGAGATGGTCCATTCAAAGTTCTTCCGAAGATCAATGACAATGCCTACAAGATTGACCTTCCGATGGATTATGGTGTTAGTCCTACTTTCACTGTGTCCAACCTCTCTCAATACTTTGGTCCATCAGAGCCGAGGACGACTCCTCCTCAAGAGGGGGAGGATGATGAGGATACCACAACCATCGACAAGTCTCCAACAATTATAGGTCCAATCACAAGAAGTCGCGCCAAACAAATAAGTGACCAGGTGAACACTAACTTAAGTTTACCTTGTAACCTTGATGACACAACTATGCTTTCATCTCGATTGTTGTTGGTTGAACTTAGGTATTACATGGAAGCAATCCAAAAACCTATGAGCTCTTGAAGCAACCGCTTTGGAGGAACACGTTTGGAGAAAACAAGTTGCAAGTGAAGCTCATGCTGTCAGTTTTTACCTCTGATGTTTTGGTGTGGCACACCCATGTGCTGGAGAGACGGGGCCATAGGGGTACATCAACAGAAGCTACATCAAATTATCTTTCCAATGCAAAAAACCTCACATCATTTGGAGTTGTGAGTCAAAAGTTCTAGTCATTCTCGTGGAAGGTGTCCAGACTGTCAAGACTTCACGAATTTCCGAGGAGCTCTGCAACAACTCCCAAAGTTGACTGCTTATTCACCCAAGAAAGCCATGCAAACCTGCTTACTTTTGAAACCATTTTCACACCTAGCTAAGGGCGGTTGTCCCTGCTATAAAACCCCATCCCCCCCATCATCTAGAGAACCTTTTGTTAAACCATTCAGTTACAAGCTTATGCAGCAAGACTGCTAGAGAGATCCGAGAGATCTTGCTACCTTTGCTCTTGTGAGTTCATTCGGATTCGCGAGAAGGAGCCTCTGGTTCCCCCTAGTTCGTGCTCTACGGTTCCGGCCGTTTTGTGTGGATTAGTCCCGGTTTGTGGTTCTGCGATTGTTCGAACAGTGGGTTGGAGTTCTTGTAGCTTCGGTCAGCCATCCCCAACGTACGGGTTGCATCCAACCTTGGCAGGTATAAAGCTATTTATCCCGGCTGCTTGCAGCTAGTTATCCCTCTCGATTCAATCCTACGACGTGAAGATCGGGCCATCCTCGGGTGTGAACTCGTTCATCGGGTTCCCACCTATCATCTGGCATCAGAGGTTTCGTTGACATGGTAGGATCTGTTATCCAACTTTATCTTGCTATCATCCCTTTAGATCGAGTGTTTTTCATGCTATATTTTCTTTCCTAGAAGTCCAAAGCCCCACCAAAAATAAATCCACGCCTTGTTAGTGCTGAGATCTTGTTGTTGCATACCTTGCATGTTCTTCATCTTTTAGATCTGCACCAAGTTCATCTTCATAATTGCTTTCAGATTTGGTTATTGTGCTTTGGAAAAAGAGAAAAAAAAGTGGCAAAAAAATCAAAGATAGAAAAAAAGAGTGGGAAAAAAGTCAAGAGAAAAAAAGAAAGTCTTGTGTAAGATCCAAAAGTTTCAGCTTGTTAGAAAAATTTTCAGAAGCTTGTGTGTTGTGTTTTTCAATCTTGGTGCAAAGGTGCAGCAGATCCATCCACATATTTTTCTTGGTTTGCATCAACTTGATTTCAGCACAAGCCCCTTTTTGTTTACCCCACCGAGCTCCACCAAAAACTGAAGCTAGTTCTTTGATCCCTGTCTTTCAATCGCTTTAACACATCCGGGAGAAGCACAATCTGATGTGAACTCATAAGAACTTTGGTGAGTAAGAGGTGAGGTTGTGTGATTCCACAAAATTATCATATTCCACTTTTGGCCTTACTAACATGGCAAGATCTAGATCGAGTGTTCATGGAGAAAACCATGGGGAAGAAGATGCCTCGGTCACACGTGTTGATTTTCAGGAATTACAGAACATGGTTCGAGACCTTGCAAGGATGTTTCACAAGCAACCTCCAGAAGGTGGCGATAGGGTTCGACACCGACAACACCCTATTGACCCACTTGAGGAAGTTGGGGATGAAAATTCTGTGCATGCTGCTGTGGATGGTGACTTGGAGGATGATAACAACGGCCATGGTGGACATGTGGCTGCTGCTCGTGGGCGTGGTGTTGCTGCTCATGGAGGGCAGTGAGGAGGACAACTTCGAGGGCGAGGGGATGATCCTTGTGGGCACTACTATGACCCTGATGAGCGTGTTGCTCGTGGTCATGGAGATCATTTTGATGGTCATGCTGGTGTCCCATACCGTTGTGCTGCTGAAGATGGGCGTCGTGCAGAACGTCGTGATCGAGATGGTCGAGATGACATAGCAAGAATCAAGTTGCATATCCCCATGTTCACAGGAAAGGAAGACCCCGATGCATATTTTGATTGGGAAGAGCAGTGTGATCAGATTTTTCGTATCCATAAGCTTGTAGATCCGAAGAGAGTAAACCTTGCTTGTGTTTAGTTTTCTGGTTATGCACTCACTTGGTGGAATCAACTACAAGAAAATCAACTGCTGCTAGGCCGTGATCACATTGACACTTGGGAAGAGATGAAACATGCCATGAGGCGAAGATTTGTTCCTTCACAATATCAAAGAGATCTCCGATACAGATTGCAGCGTCTCAGCCAAGGTACGCGCATGGTGGATGAGTACTATAGAGAGATGGAATTGTTGTTGGTTCGTGCTCGTATTCATGAAGATGACGAGTCAAAGATGGCAAGATTTTTGCATGGTCTCGACAATGAAATTTCTGATTTTGTGGAGATGATTCCCTATAACACTCTACAAGATATT
Source organism: Triticum urartu (assembly GCF_056163025.1). Lineage (NCBI taxonomy): Eukaryota > Viridiplantae > Streptophyta > Magnoliopsida > Poales > Poaceae > Triticum > Triticum urartu. Next base: position 492,445,739 of record NC_141878.1, read on the forward strand.
TTGGAGCAAGAAAAGTGCACGGAGAGGAAGGTGCAGGGGTGTGGTCATGGACAGATGTCTCATAACCGCACCACCACACCATGGCAAAGGTTGCAGCCAAGTGCCTCTCATGGTAGTTCTCAGTTTCAGCATACTTCACACCCTACTGCCACCCAACGAACAACGGCTTCATCGGCATCATCACCAGCCCCTACGAATGTGGACAAGCGTGCTTCTTCTGCTGCTGGAAGTACCTCTAACCCCACGGCTGTACCATCATCTCGAAGCTGAGATATTGAGTGTTGGAAGTGCAAAGAGCATGGTCACATTTCTTCTAAATGTCGAAACAAGAGAGTTCTCTTTGTGAATGAACAAGGTGAATGGGAATCTGAGAGTGAACATGAAGATAATGGAGCATCAGGTGATCATGAGGATGAAGAGGGTGAGAAGAGTGGTTGTGATATTCCGGAAGACATGGGAGATTGCTTTGTTTCTCGTCGTGTGCTTAGTGTTAATGCAGCTAGAGAAGAGAAAGGGCAGCGGCATAATATTTTTCACACCCGTGGCACCATCAAGGACAAGGTTTGCAGAATTATTATTGACAATGGCAGTTGCAACAACATTGCAATTTCAGATTTGGTAGAGAAGTTGGGACTGAAACAAAGAAGGCACCCAAGTCCATATAAGATGCAATGGCTCAATGATTGTGGTACAATTCGAGTAAGCAACATTGTCACCGTTCTATTTTCCATTGGGAAGTACCGGGATCAAGTGGAATGTGACGTGGTGCCAATGAAAGCATGCCAATTGCTGTTGGGAAGACCTTGGTTGTATGATCATGATGTGCAAATGAGCGGCCATACTAATCGTCTCTCATTCCAATACGAGGGAGAGCGTATATCTTTGCTCCCTTTGACACCCGAAGAAATATTGATGGATGACCTAAAAAAGAAAGGGAGAGTGAGAGAGAAACACTTGAGTGACATCCACCAACATAGTGAGCGAGAGAATCCAAAGCCAAATAAAACCCCAAAGCCTAAATTGACCAAGACATGGAAAAAACAGGGATTAGTTATGATGGCTAGGAAAAGGGACATGAGGGAGTTGAGAGAACCCAATTCCGTGTTCTTTGTACTTTTGTACAAGGACAATTTTCTTTCTACTAATGAATTAACCTCCACCACTCCTAGTGTTGTTGTTGAAATTTTGCAGGGGTATGAAGATGTGTTCCCCGAGGAGATACCACCAGGGCTGCCACCACAAAGAGGCATTGAACACCAAATTGATTTGGTTCCAGGAGCCCCATTGCCGAACCGACCACCATACCGCACAAATCTGGAGGAAACCAAGGAGATTCAGCGACATGTTGAAGGCCTACTAAACAAAGGTTATGTAAGGGAAAGTCTCTCTGTTTGTGCTGTACCCGTTCTTTTAGTGCCAAAAAAGATGGATCTTCCTGAGTGTGTTGTGATTGTAGGCCTATTAACAACATCACCGTGAGGTATATGCACCCCATACCTAGGCTTGATGATATGCTTGATGAACTTAGTGGCGCCACCATCTTTTCTAAAATTGACTTGCGAAGTGGCTACCATCAAATTAGAATGAGAGAGGGTGATGAATGGAAAACTGCTTTCAAAACAAAATCTGGTTTGTATGAGTGGTTAGTTATGCCATTTGGATTGACAAATGCACCTAGTACTTTCATGAGATTAATGAATCATGTGCTTAGAATGTTCATTGGCAAGTTTGTGGTTGTTTACTTTGATGACATCCTGATTTATAGCAAAACTTTGGATGAACATGTTGAACACATTCGGTGTGTGCTTGCTGTCCTAAGAGAGGAGAAATTATATGCCAACAAGGAAAAGTACACATTTTGCATAGAAAAAGTTGTGTTTCTTGGCTTTGTTGTTTCAGGTCAGGGTGTGGAGGTAGATGAGGAGAAGGTCAAGGCCATCCGTGAGTGGATGCCTCCATAAAATGTAAGCCAAGTACGAAGCTTTCTTGGGCTTGCTGGTTTCTACCTTCGGTTTGTGAAGGACTTCAACACCATTGCTGCCCCAATGAATGAGCTAACCAAGAAAGATGTTCCCTTCAAGTGGGCAAATGCACAAGAGAAGGCCTTCCAAGAGCTGAAATAAAAATTGACATCTGCACCATTGCTTGCACTACCCAACTATGGTAAGACTTTTGAAACTGAATGTGATGCAAGTGGTGTTGGTATTGGAGGCATACTAATGCAAGAAGGCAGGCCTATTGCATATTTTAGTGAGAAGCTAAGTGGTCCAACTCTAAATTATTCAGTTTATGACAAAGAATTATATGCACTTGTGAGATCTTTGGAAACATGGCAACATTATTTATGGCCTAAAGAATTTGTGATACATTCCGACCATGAATCTTTAAAGCACCTTAGGGGTCAACAAAAACTGAACCATGGACATGCAAAATGGAGTGAATTCGTAGAATCTTTTACCTATATTGTCAGGTAGAAGAAAGGAAAAGATAATGTTGTTGCCGATGCTTTGTCTAGACGCCATATTTTACTCTCACAACTTGATACTAAAATTCTTGGGCTGCAAAGCATCAAAGAATTGTATGCCAATGACCCATATTTTGCTGAACCACACTCAAAGAGTAGTGAGGGGAAAGGTTGGGAAAAGTTTCACTTGCATGATGGATTCTTGTTTCGAGCTAACAAATTGTGCATCCTAGATTGCTCTGTTCGTTCGTTGCTTTTGCAGGAGGCTCATGCTGGTGGTCTCATGGGACATTTTGGAGCAAAGAAAACTGAGAGTGTGCTGATTGACCATTTCTTTTGGCCAAGGATGAGGCGTGATGTTGAGCACTACATACTACGTTGTGAGATTTGCCGCAAAGCTAAGTCACATTTAAACCCTCATGGACTTTATACGCCCTTATCCATTCCTAGTACACCTTGGGAAGATATTTCTATGGATTTTGTTCTTGGATTACCATGCACTAAGAGGGGGAGTGATTTAATTTTTGTGGTGGTTGATAGGTTTAGCAAGATGGCTCATTTTATCCCATGTCATAAGAGCGATGATGCTTCACACATTGCTGATTTGGTTTTCAAGGAAATCGTGCGGCTACATGGAGTACCATGCACTATTGTTTCAGATCGTGACACCAAGCTTCTGAGCTATTTTTGGAAAATGTTGTGGGCAAAGCTAGGGACAAAGCTTCTCTTTTCCACTACATGCCACCCACAAACGGATGGACAAACTGAAGTTGTCAACCGCACGCTATCCATGATGCTGAGAGCAGTTTTAAAGGAAAATTTGAAGATGTGGGAAGAATGTCTCCCCCACATGGAGTTTGCATACAACAGGGCAGTACATTCGACCACTAAATTTTGTCCTTTTGAAATTGTTTATGGTTTCAAACCTGCTGCTCCCGTAGATCTTTTGCCTTTACCATTGCAGGAGCGAACCAATCTTGATGCAAGTAAGCGTGCTGACTTCGTGAAGAAAATTCATGAGAAGACCAAGGAAAATATTGAGAAGATGACTGAACAATATGCAAAACGAGCAAACAAGGGAAGGAAGAAGGTGTTGTTTGAAGTAGGTGATCTTGTGTGGGTGTACCTGCGGAAGGATCGTTTCCCAGATCAACGCAAATGCAAGTTGCAGCCACGTGGAGATGGTCCATTATAAGTTCTTGCGAAGATCAATGACAATGCCTACAAGATTGACCTTCCGATGGATTATGGTGTTAGTCCAACTTTCAATGTGTCTGAGGGAGTCCTGGATTAGGGGGTCTCCGAACAGCCGGACTATATCCTTTGGCCGGACTGTTTGACTATGAAGATACAAGATTGAAGACTTCGTCCCATGTCCGGATGGGACTCTACTTGGCCTGGAAGGCAAGCTAGGCAATACGGATATGGATATCTCCTCCTTTGTAACCGACCTTGTGTAACCCTAACCCTCTACGGCGTCTATATAAACCGAAGGGTTTTAGTCCGTAGGACAACATACAATCATACCATAGGCTAGCTTCTAGGGTTTAGCCTCTCTGATCTCGTGGTAGATCTACTCTTGTACTACCCATATCATCAATATTAATCAAGCAGGACATAGGGTTTTACCTCCATCAAGAGGGCCCAAACCTGGGTAAAACATTGTGTCCCCTGCCTCCTGTTACCATCTGGCCTAGACGCAAAGTTCGGGACCCCCTACCCGAGATCCGCCGGTTTTGACACCGACATTGGTGCTTTCATTGAGAGTTCCTCTGTGTCGTCACCTTTAGGCCCAATGGCTCCTCCGATCATCAAACAACGATGCGGTCCAGGGTGAGACCTTTCTCCCTGAATAGATCTTCGTGTTCGGCGGCTTTGCACCGCGGGCTAATTCGCTTGGCCATCTGGAGCAGATTGAAAGCTACGCCCCTGGCCATCAGGTCAGATTTAGAAGGTTGAACTACACGGCCGACATCCGCGGAGACTTGATCTTCAACGGATTCGACCCACAGCCGGGCGCGCTGCACTGTCACGATGGGTATGATCTAGCTCCGCCGCCGAACACCACCCCAGAGGCCGCACCCGCATCAGCTCCGACCCTTAGCTCGGAGCCAACTGCGCCAATCGAGGACGGGTGTCTGGACACCGCCTTAGGGGCTGCAGTCTCAACGGCGTTCGAGCCGAACACCAGCCTAATCCTCTGCGAAGCCCATGACTCCAAGGTGCCGGACTGTTTTCCGGACTCCGAACCACCCGCGCCCCTGCTAATCAAATCCGATTGGGCGCCGATCATGGAATTCACCGCCGCGGATATCTTTTAGCACTCGCCCTTCGGCGACATTCTGAATTCACTAAAGTCTCTCTCTTTGTCAGGAGAGCCCTGGGCGGAGTATGGCCAACAAGATTGGGATGCGGACGACGAAGAAATTCGATGCCCACCCACCACCCACTTCGTAGCCATTGTCGATGATTTAACCGACATGCTCGACTTCGACTCCGAAGACATCGACGGTATGGACGGCGATGTAGGAGACGAACATGAACCAGCGCCTATAGGGCACTGGAAAGCCACCTTGTCATATGACATATACATGGTGGATACACCCAAAGAAGGCAATGGCGACGAGATAACAGAGGATGACCCCTCCAAGAAGCAACCCAAGCGCCGATGTCAGCAGCGCCGCTCTAAGTCCCGCCAAAGCAAAAGTGGTGAAACCGGCACAGGAGATAATAACACTCCGGATAGTGCCGAAGACAACAACAATCCCCTCCAGCAAGATTTAGAGCAAGAGGATGGAGGAGCCAGCCCTCCTGAGAGAGCGGCAGACGGAGAGGAGGAGGATGACAATTACATGCCCCCTCCGAAGACGAGGTAAGCCTCGGCGACGATGAATTCGCCGTACCAGAGGATCCCGTCGAACAGGAGCGCTTCAAGCGCCGGCTTATGGCCACGGCAAATAGCCTGAAGAAAAAGCAGCAGCAGCTTCAAGCTGATCAAGATCTGCTAGCTGACAGATGGACTGAAGTCCTCGCGGCCGAGGAATATAAACTCGAACGCCCCTCCAAGAATTACCCAAAGTGCAGGTTACTACCCTGACTAGAGGAAGAAGCGTATGATATGGCTGATCGGCCACCTCGTGGCCGTGATAGAGAGGCATTCCAGCCAAAAACTTAGCCTCCACCCCGACGCCATTCAAATAAAAAGGCATGGGGAGATACGCCAGACCTGCGAGACATATTGGAGGACAAAGCAAAGCATGCAAGTTCAATCTACGGATCACGAGGGTGCACAACTCTGAGAGACGATAAACGTCACACCGGATACAGTAAAAGCAAATCCGACCGGGCCGAACACAGCGGGCAAGAACCATTCAAGCTGCGTCGCGATATAGCCCAATACAGAGGCGCCGCACACCCCTTATGCTTCACAAACGTAGTAATGGATCATCAATTCCCAGAAGGTTTCAAACCTGTAAATATTGAATCATACGACGACACAACAGATCCCGCAGTATGGATCGAGGATTTCCTCCTCCACATCCACATGGCCCGCGGTGATGACTTACACGCCATCAAATACCTCCCACTAAAGCTCAAAGCACCAGCGCGGCATTGGCTTAACAGCTTGCCAGCGGACTCCATTAGCTGTTGGGAAGATCTGGAAGCCGCATTCCTGGACAACTTTCAGGGCACTTATGTGCGACCACCAGACGCTGATGACTTAAGCCACATAATTCAGCAGCCAGAAGAGTCGGCCAGGTAATTCTAGACTCGGTTCCTTACAAAGAAAAATCAAATCGTCGACTGTCTGGATGCAGAGGCCTTAGCGGCTTTCAGACACAACATCCGAGACGAGTGGCTAGCCCGGCACCTTGGTTAGGAAAAGCCGAAATCTATGGCAGCTCTCACGACGCTCATGACCCGCTTTTGTGCGGGAGAAGATAGCTGGCTGGCTCGCAGTAATAACATATCAAAGAACCATGGTACCTCCGATACCAAGGACGACAATAGCAGGTCACGTCGCAACAAACATAAGCGCCGCATTAACAGTGAAAATACCGAGGATACGGAAGTCAATGCCGGATTCAAAGGCTCTAAACCTGGTCAGTGGAAAAAGCCATTCAGACAAAGTATGCCGGGTCCGTCCAGCTTGGACCGTATACTCGATCGCTTGTGTCAAATACAGGGCACCCCAGACAAGCCAGCCAATCACACCAACAGGGATTGTTGGGTGTTCAAGCAGGCCGGCAAGTTAATTGCCGAAAACAAGGACAAGGGGCCGCATAGCGATGACGAGGAGGAGCCCCAGCAGCCGCACACCGGAGGACAGAAGAGGTTCCCCCCGCAAGTGTGGATGGTGAACATGATATACGCAACCCACATCCCCAAGAGGGAGCGGAAGCGTGCGCTCAGGGACGTATATGCGTTGGAGCTAGTCGCCCCAAAGCTCAACCCTTGGTCTTCCTGTCCGATCACCTTCGATCGTAGGGACCACCCCACTAGTATCCGTCATGGCGGATTCGCTGCACTGGTCCTAGACCCAATCATTGATGGATTTCACCTCACTCGAGTCCTTATGGATGGCGGCAGCAGCCTGAACCTGCTTTATCAGGACACAGTGCGCAAAATGGGTATAGACCCCTCAAGGATCAAACCCACAAAAACGACCTTTAAAGGCGTCATTCCAGGTGTAGAGGCCCATTGCACAGGCTCAATTACATTGGAAGTGGTCTTCGGATCCCCGGATAACTTCCGAAGCGAAGAGTTAATCTTCGATGTAGTCTCGTTCCGCAGTGGTTATCACGCGCTGCTCGGGTGAAGCATATTTGCTAGATTCAGTGCGGTACCACATTATGCATACCTCAAGCTCAAGATGCCAGGACCTCGTGGAGTTGTTACAGTCAATGGAAACACAGAGCGCTCTCTCCGAACAGAGGAGCACACCGCGGCCCTCGCAGCAGAAGCACAAAGCAGCCTCTCAAGACAATCGACCAGTTCGGCGCTTCAAAGCCCGGACACCTTCAAGCGCGCTCGGAGCAATCGGCAAATAGACCGCCTGGCACGATCTGAGCTCACGTAGCAATACGGCGGCCACCCCAATCCCAGCCCAATGACGAAACTCGTGCCACGCATACATAATTATGCATTAAAAATACCATGGGCACAGGTGGGGAGGGGGGCACAACTGCGGCACGCCCCAAGACGCGGCTTAAACCGCACTAGGGGCTTCCCGTTTGGCTATCTTTTTTTTTCAAGACCTTAATCTCTGGAAACACTGTCCGACAGCACTATCGCCGAACACATGATGCAGCAACCAAGGAGGCAGACAGCTACGTCATACCACGGAATTCCCAGGTGGATTACAGTAACGAGCGAAATATTCGATTTATTATCATTCCTCAGCTTTCCCTTGGAAGGGACATAGTCCTACTCTTTACTTATCACACTATCTGTATCACTCTACTTTAACGCAATTTTTTGAATAAACAATGCATGACATCACGACTATTATTGCATTCTTGTTATATATATGTGTGTGTTCATTAATGACGCCTTGCAACCGTACACTTTGGTATGGCCAATACACCAGGGGCTTACGTACCTGAAAGTGCAACTATCCCTAGGTGGTTTTGGTAATTCATAACAACATATAGCTCATTGAGCTAATGCTATTCCAAGATGATTATTTCAGGAAAGCTCAATGATTGGCATGGCATGGATGTGAAAGTGGAACCCTCAAAATGCTAAGGACAAAGGATTGGCTCAAGCTCAAAAGCTCAAGACTCTTCATTTTATATTTTAGTGATCCAAGATCACATTGAGTCTTTAGGAAAAGCCAATACTATTAAGGAGGGATGAGGTGTTGCTTAATGAGCCTCTTGCTTCATGTGCTTAGTGATATGCTCCAAAACCCTCAACTACTTTCCCATATCCACATATGACCTAAACCCTAAGCCAAACTCGGTCCTACCGATTCTTCCTATCCGGCGCCACCGAGTTTCACTTGTCATTAGCCACTGCCAAACCCTAGCAATTAGGTTCTACCGATAAGGATCTCGGTCTCACCGAGATGGGGTTTCAAACTCTCTGTTTCCCTTTCGTAACTTTTCGGTCTTACCGAAAGAGCGAATCGGTCCCACCGAGATTGCAATGTAAACTCAGTGTTTCCCCTTTGTAACTTTTCGGTCTCATCGAGTTCCACTCGGTCTCACCGAAAGAGCAAATCGGTCCCACCGAGTTTGCCTGACCAACTCTTTGGTTAGCTAATTCCCAAATTCGGTCTCACCGAGTTTGTGTAGTCGGTCTCACCGAGATTACGTTATGCCCAAACCCTAACCATATCGGTCCTACCGAGTTGCATGTCAGTCCCACCGAAGATCACTAACGGTCACTAGGTTTACATTTTCGGTCCGACCGAGCTTATTGATTCGGTCCCACCGAGATTGGAAAACTGTGTAACGGTTGGATTTTGTGTGGAGGCTATATATACCCCTCCACCTCCTTCTCATTCGATGAGAGAGCCATCAGAACACAGACACACCATTCCAACTCATATGTTCTGAGAGAGAACCACCTACTCATGTGTTGAGACCAAGACATTCCATTCCTACCATATGAATCTTGATCTCTAGCCTTCCCAAGTTGCTTTCCACTCAAACCTTCTTTCCACCAAATCCAAATCCTATGAGAGAGAGTTGAGTGTTGGGGAGACTATCATTTGAAGCACAAGAGCAAGGAGTTCATTACCTACACACCATTTGTTACTTCTTGGAGAGTGGTGTCTCCTAGATTGGCTAGGTGTCACTTGGGAGCCTCCGACAAGATTGTGGAGTTGAACCAAGGAGTTTGTAAGGGCAAGGAGATCGCCTACTTCGTGAAGATCTACCGCTAGTGAGGCAAGTCCTGTGTGGGCGATGGCCATGGTGGGATAGACAAGGTTGCTTCTTCGTGGACCCTTTGTGGGTGGTTGCTTCTTCGTGGACCCTTCGTGGGTGGAGCCATGTGTGGACTCGCGCAACCGTTACCCTTGGGTGGAGCCCTGCGTGGACTCGCGCAACCGTTACCCTTCGTGGGTTGAAGTCTCCATCAACGTGGATGTAGGAAAGCACCACCTATCCGAACCACGGGAAAAACATCCGTGTCTCCAATTGAGTTTGAATTCTCCAAACCCTTCCTTTTACATTCTTGCAAGTTGCATGCTTTACTTTCCGCTGCCTATATACTCTTTGCATGCTTGCTTAAATTATGTGATGATTGCTTGACTTGTCCTAAAATAGCTAAAATCTGCCAAGAACTAAAATTGGGAAAAGGTTAAGTTTTTATTTGGTCAAGTAGTCTAATCACCCCCTTCTAGACATACTTTCGATCCTACAGTACCCCACAATACGGTGTGAAAAGTCCGAACACTTTCACAAGTGCGGCACCCCGAACTTATAGCACTATATGCATCAGCTCCGAATCATGTCTTTGGTCAAATGTTGGGTTTGCCCGGCTCCTATGTTTTGGTACCTTACGTTCCTCTCTATCGACTAAGGTAGCGCTAGGAGAACTACTACGATTGTGCCCCGGTTCTGCTAGGTTCAGCACCTCAGTAGAGAAAGCTAAAACTGACTGTCATGATAAGGCGAGAGACTGGTCGCTGTTCGGCTAGGTTTTCAAGTCCCTAAAGACTTATGCCGCTTAGAGCGAGGGGCCGGCACTGTCCGTCTTAAAGGCATGTATCGCGCCCCTAATTCGGCCTTCCGAATACCAGGGGCTTCGCTGAAATTTAAAATTATAGAATTCTATGGCTAAGTGAGAGTGATAAAGCATTATTAGTCCGGTTGCCTTGTTCGCTGTGCTGAGCACCTCCCTCGAAGGACCCAAACATGGGAACAAGAGTGCTCAGGTTTATCCCGAACACCCCAACACTCGTGGCATGGGGGCAGAAGCCGAGGACTAGCCATCTCTCGGATTGGATAAACAGCCAAACAGAAGGTAATATTTTAAATTCAAACAAGCGTTGCATAGCGCATATGAAACAAGTTTTCATAAATACAGGATAAAACGAGCGAGTCTCACTCAAATATTACATCTTTTGAACACTCGTCCGCTATGAGACGGGCACCCGGCAGAACACCCTTGTAGTACATCTCGGGGTGGTGGTGCTCCTTGCCCTCCGGTGGCCCCTCCTTGATCAGCTTCATGGCATCTAGCTTGACCCACTGCAATTTCACACGGGCGAAAGCCCGGCGTGCACCCTCAATGCAGACAGATCGCTTGACGACCTCCAGCCGCGGGCAGGCATCCACAAGTTGCCTCACCAGGCCGAAGAAGCTGTTCAGAAGGGCGTCGCCAGGCCACAACCGGACTATAAAGCCCTTCATGGCCTGATCGGCCGCCTTATGTAGCTCGACCACCTGCTTCAGCTGGTCGCTCATTGGCACCGGGTGTTCGGCCTCAGCATACTGAGACCAGAACAGCTTCTCCGTTGAGCTTCCATCCTCGGCCTGGTAAAATTGTGCAGCATCAGACACGCTGTGGGGCAAATCTGCGAATGCTCCTGGAGAGCTCCGGATTCGGGTAAGTAATCGGTAATTTACTTTTACATGCTTACTTTGCATATAGAAAGCCTTACCCGCCGCTATCTTCTTCATTACATCGATCTCCTGGAGGGCCCTTTGGGCTTCAGCCTTGGCACTTTTTGCGCTCTCGAGGGCCGCGGCAAGCTCAGACTCCCGCGTCTTTGAGTCAAGCTCCAACGCCTCGTGCTTCGCCACGAGAGCCTGGAGCTCTTGCTGCACCTCGCCCACCCGAGCCTCGTGCTTCTCTCACTCGGTGCGCTCCTTGGCTGCGTTATCTTCGGCCTTGGTTAGCGCTTGCTTCAGGGTCGCCACCTCGGTCGTGGCCCCTGGCGAATATACGATGATCCTGTCATTTTGCAATCGCTTCTTCTTTTATATACATATCTATAGACAGGGTATTACTTACCCTTGTTCTCCTCGAGCTGCCTCTTGACAAGGCCGAGCTCTTTCCTGGACCCCTCGAGGTCCTGCTTCAGTACAGCGACCTCCGCAGTCAGTGCGGCGGACGCCAGCAGTGAGGCCTGCATACGCATATTAACATACTTATATTAGACTCCTGCGATATTATTTGATCCTCTGTTCGGCTTTTCTTTGTGAACACCGAACAAAGCATCAGGGGCTACTGTCTATGTGGTAATATTTCTACTACATTTTAAAACACTTACCTCAAAGCCTGTTAGAAGGCTGGCACAGGCTTTAGTCAATCCGCTCTTGGCAGACTGAACCTTCTGGATCACTGCACTCATGATAGTGCGGTGCTCCTCGTCGATGGAAGCGCTGCGAAGCGCTTCCAGCAGATTGTCCGGCGCCTCTGGATGGACAGAGGTCACCGGCACAGGCGTCTTGCCCCTCTTAGAAGGAGGCCTCCTGCCCGAGCCCAAAACCACTGGAGGTTCCGGCGCGGTGTTCGGCTGAGGGCCGAACTTAGAGCTCTCAGGGGCCCGTCCCCTCGGCTCCCGGAGTCCGGAAGGTCGCCTTGAGGCACCTCCGGGACTGTCTCCCCTCGATCCGGTGCCTCTTGATATAGCACCTCGGCGTCGTCGACAGGATGAGGGGAGGTGGCGGTCGGGACTGGATCGCTATCCATGTCCGACGAGCCCAGGGAGCCGTCCGATGATACATCGATACTGGCTCGTGGCGGCCTGCATAATTATGTTCGGCGTTAGGGAAAGCAGTGCGACAAAGGAATGCTATGAGTTACTCTGGTATCCGAATACTTGCGATCTCCCCAGGGGCTTGGCACTGGTCAACCACTCGTCTTCGCCTTCGTCGGTAGCGGTGGAACTGTCCGGAAGGAGAGTCCTTCCATTCTTGGACCCTTCGGCCCCCCAGTTGGGGCGGCCTTCCTTTTCTTATCTCCCCCAGCTGGAGGGGGAGCATCTTCTTCCTCTTCCTCGTCTTCGGGGGAGGAGTGCACCGCAAAGTCATCGGACGGTGAGTCCGACGACGCCTGGCGTTGGGAACTCTTTCGGGTTCCCTTGGCCTTCTTGGTCTTCTCCGGCACCGTATAAGGAGCCGGAGTCAGCATCTTCGCCAGAAGAGCGTCTGCTAGGCCTTCGGGCAAAGGAGCCGGACAATCGATCTGTCCGGCCGTCTCCTGCCAGTCCTGTCAAAGGTACGGGAGTTTAGATCCCGCATGGAGTCAATCTATAAAAAATAAGTATCCTGTGAAAGGTAAAGCAGCTTACCGCACTGGCTTGGCGCTTCGCGCTGAATCCGCGATCCTCAGTAATGGGAGGGGGATCTCAGCGCTTTTGAACAGCACCCTTCAGGCATCTTTGTGAGTTGTGTCAAAGAGCCTGTTCAGAGTTCGGTGCTGCGCCGGGTCGAACTCCCACAAGTTGAACTCCCGTTGTTGGCACGGGAGGATCCGGCGGTGGAGCATGACCTAGACCACATTGACGAGTTTGAGCTTCTTGTTCACCATGTTTTGAATACATGTTTGGAGTCTGGTCAGCTCTTCCGAACTACCCCAGGACATGCCCTTCTCTTTCCAGGAGGTGAGCCGCGTGGGGATGCCAGATCGGAACTCGGGGGCCGCTGCCCATGCAGGGTCGCGCGGCTCGGTGATGTAGAACCACCCCGATTGCCACCCCTTTATGGTTTCTACAAAGGAGCCCTCGAGCCATGTTACGTTGGGCATCTTGCCCACCATGGAGCCTCCGCACTCTGTCTGGCGGCCGTCCACAACCTTCAGCTTGACATTGAAGGTCTTCAACCATAAGCCGAAGTGGGGCTTGATGCGGAGGAAGGCCTCGCACACAACGATAAACGCCGAGATGTTGAGGATGAAGTTCGGGGCCAGATCGTGGAAATCTAGGCCGTAATAGAACATGATCCCCGGATGAATGGGTGGAGAGGGAATCCTAGTCCATGGAGGAAATGGGTGAGGAACACTACCCTCTCATGGGGCCTGGGGGTGGGGATGAGCTGCCCCTCATCTGGGAGCCGGTGCGCGATGTCGTCGGGCAGGTATCCGGCTCTCCTCAGCTTCTTGATGTCTCCATCCGTGACGGAGGAGACCATCCACCTGCCTCCCGCTTCGGACATGGTTGGAGAAGGTTGAGGTGGGAAGTGCAGACTTGGGCGCTAGAGCTCGAGTGTGCAAAAACGGATGAGCAAAGGAGGAAGAAGGCATGGATAGAAAGGTGAATCCTTATCCCTTTATATGGGTGGACGAAACTAAGCGTCCCCACTTGCCTGGTAAAACTCGGTCATCCCCCAAGCGCCGTAATCGATGGCATGGTTGGGTTACCCACGCCCGTATTGATGAGAATCCCGTAATAAGGGGACACAATCTCTGCTTTGACAAGACGTGTCGAAAAATTGCCTCGCGTTATGTGCGGGGCTAGTTAAAGGAAACTGTTCGAATAATCACCGGGCCATGACATAACGTCATACTGTCAAAACAAGTCAGCAAATTAGATTTGCGAAAATATTATTCTCTCTACGGAAGTATGTGGAACTTATGTTGCAGGGTTGAACACTATCCTCGTATTCAAATTCTTCTGTGATCCATTCGGAGGAGGAACCCGCCTTGCAATGCCGAAGACAATACTGCGCGCCGGACTCATTGTCATTGAAGCCTGGTTCAGGGGCTACTGAGGGAGTCCTGGATTAGGGGGTCTCCGGACAGCCGGACTATATACTTTGGCCGGACTGTTGGACTATCAAGATACAAGATTGAAGACTTCGTCCCGTGTCCCGATGGTACTCTACTTGGCGTGGAAGGCAAGCTAGGCAATACAGATATGGATATCTCCTCCTTTGTAACCGACCTTGTGTAACCCTAACCCTCTCCGGTGTCTATATAAACCGGAGGGTTTTAGTCCGTAGGACAACATACAATCATACCATAGGCTAGCTTCTAGGGTTTAGCATCTCTGATCTCATGGTAGATCTACTCTTGTACTACCCATATCATCAATATTAATCAAGTAGGACGTAGGGTTTTACCTCCATCAAGAGGTCCTGAACCTGGGTAAAACATTGTGTCCTCTGCCTCCTGTTACCATCCGGCCTAGACGCACAGTTCGGGACCCCCTACCCGAGATTCGCCGGTTTTGACACCGACAGTGTCCGACCTCTCTCCATACTTTGGACCATTAGAGTCGAGGACAACTCCTCCTCAAGAGGGGGAGGATGATGAGGAAACCCCAACCATCGACAAGTCGCCAACAATTATAGATCCAATCACAAGAAGTCGCGCCAAACAAATAAGTGACCAGGTGAACGCTAACTTAAGTTTACCTTGTAACCTTGATGGCACAACTATGTTTTCATCTCCATTGTTGTTGGTTCAACTTAGGTATAACATGGAAGAAACCCAAAAACCTATGAGCTCTTGAAGCAACCGCTTTGAAGGAACAAGTTTGGAGAAAACAAGTTGCAAGTGAAGCTCATGCTGTCAGTTTTTACCTTTGATGTTTTGGTGTGTCACACCCATGTGCTAGAGATACGGGGCCATAGGGGTATATCAACAGAAGCTACATCAAATTATCTTTCCAATGCAAAAAACCTCACATCATTTGGAGTTGTGAGTCAAAAGTTCTAGTCATTCTCGTGGAAGGTGACCAGGCTGTCAAGACTTCACGAATTTCCGAGGAGCTCTGCAACACCTACCAAAGTTGACTGCTTATTCACCCAAGAAAGCCATGCAAACCTGCTTGCTTTTGAAACCATTTTCACACCTAGCTAAGGGGGGTTGTCCCTGCTATAAATCCCCATCTCCCCCATCCTCTAGAGAAACTTTTGTCAAACCATTCAGCTACAAGCTTATGCAGCAAGACTGCTAGAGAGATCCGAGAGATCTTGCTACCTTTGCTCTTGTGTGTTAATTCGGATTCGCGAGAAGGAGCCTCTGGTTCCCCCCTAGTTCGTGCTCTACGGTTCCGGCCGTTTTGTGTGGATTAGTCCCGGTTTGTGGTTCTGCGATTGTTCGAACAGCGGGTTGGAGTTCTTGTAGCTTCGGTCAGCCATCCCCAATGTACGGGTTGTATCCAACCTTGGAAGGTATAAAGCTAGTTATCCCGGCTGCTTGCAGCTAGTTATCCCTCTCGATTCGATCCTACGACGTGAATATCGGGCCATCCGCGGGTGTGAACTCGTTCATCGGGTTCCCACCTATCATCTGGCACTAGAGCTTTTGTTGACACAGTAGGATCTGTTATCCAACTTTATCTTGCTATCATCCCTTTAGATCGAGTGTTTTTCATGCTATATTTTCTGTCCTAGAAGTCCAAAGCCCCACCAAAAATAAATCCAAGCCTTGTTAGTGCTGAGATCTTATTGTTGCATACCTTGCATGTTCTTCATCTTTTAGATCTGCACCAAGTTCATCTTCATAATTGCTTTCAGATTTGGTTGTTGTGCTTTGGAAAAAGAGAAAAAAAGAGTGGCAAAAAAATCAAAGATAGAAAAAAAAAGAGTGGAAAAAAAAGTCAAGAGAGAAAAAGAAAGTCTTGTGTAAGATCCAAAAGTTTCAGCTTGATAGAAAATTTTTCAGAAGGCTGTGTGTTGTGTTTTTCAATCTTGGTGCGAAGGTGCAACAGATCCATCCACATATTTTTCTTGGTTTGCATCAACTTGATTTCAGCACAAGCCCCTTTTTGTTTACCCCACTGAGCTCCACCAAAAACCGAAGCTAGTTCTTTGATCCCTGTCTTTCAATCGCTTTAACACATCTGGGAGAAGCACAATCTGATGTGAACTCATAAGAACTTCGGTGAGTAAGAGGTGAGGTTGTGTGATTCCACAAAATTATCATACTCCACTTTTGGCCTTACTAACATGGCAGGATCTAGATCGAGTGTTCATGGAGAAAACCATGGGGAAGAAGATGCCCTGATCACACGTGCTGATTTTCAGGAATTATAGAACATGGTTCGAGACCTTGCAAGGATGTTTCACGAGTGACCTCCAGTAGGTGCCGATAGGGTTCGACAGCGACAACACCCTATTAACCCACTTGAGGAAGTTGGGGATGAAAATTCCGTGCATGCTGCTGTGGATGGTGACTTGGAGGATGATAACAACAGCCATGGTGGACATGTGGCTGCTGCTCGTGGGCGTGGTGTTGCTGCTCATGGAGGGCAGCGAGGAGGACAACTTCGAGGGCGAGGGCACGGTCTTCGTGGGCACTACTATGACCCTCATGAGCGTGTTGCTCGTGGTCATGGAGATGATTTTGATGGTTATGCTGGTGTCCCATACCGTCGTGCTCCTGAAGATGGGTGTCGTACAGAACATCGTGATCGAGATGACATAGCAAGAATCAAGTTGCATATCCCCAAGTTCACAGGAAAGGAAGACCCCAATGGATATTTTGATTGGGAAGAGCAGTGTGATCAGATTTTTCATATCCATAACCTTGCAGATCCGAAGAGAGTAAACCTTGCTTGTGTTGAGTTTTCTGGTTATCCTCTCACTTGGTGGAATCAAATACAAGAAAATCAACTATTGCTAGGCCGTGATCACATTGACACTTGGGAAGAGATGAAACAAGCCATGAGGGGAAGGTTTGTTCCTTCACAATATGAAAGAGATCTCCGAAACAGATTGCAGCGTCTCAGCCAAGGTACGCGCACGGTGGATGAGTACTATAAAGAGATGGAATTGTTGTTGGTTCGTCTCGTATTCATGAAGATGAGGAGTCAAAGATGGCAAGATTTTTGCATGGTCTCGACAATGAAATTTCTGATTTTGTGGATATGTTTCCCTATAACACTCTACAAGATATTTTGGAGCAAGCAAAGCGCATGGAGAGGAAGGTGCAGCGGAGTGGTCATGGACATATATCTCATAACCGCACCACAACACCATGGCAAAGGTTGTAGCAAAGTGCCTCTCATGGTGGTTCTGAGTTTCAGCATACTTCACACCCTACTGCCACCCAGCGAACTGCGACTTCATTGGCATTATCACCAGCCCCTAGGAATGTGGACAAGCGTGCTCCTTCTTCTGCTGGAAGTACCTCAAACCCCATGCCTATACCATCATCTCAAAGGCGAGATATTGAGTGTTGGAAGTGCAAAGGGCATGGTCACATTTCTTCTGAATGTTGAAACAAGAGAGTTCTCTTTGTGAATGAACAAGGTGAATGGGAATCTGAGAGTGAGCATGAAGATAATGGAGCATCGGGTGATCATGAGGATGAAGAGGGCGAGAAGAGTGGTTGTGATATTCCGGACAACATGGGAGATTGCTTTGTTTCTCGTCGTGTGCTCAGTGTTAATACAGCTAGAGAAGAGAAATGGTAGCGACAAAATATTTTTCACACCCGTGGCACCATCAAGGACAAGATTTGCAGAATTATTGTTGACAATGGCAGTTGCAACAACATTGCAAGTTCAGATTTGGTAGAGAAGTTGGGACTGAAACAAAAAAGGCACCCAAGTCCATATAAGATGCAATGGCTCAATGATTGTGGTACACTTCGAGTAAGCAACATTGTCACCGTTCAATTTTCCATTGGGAAGTACCGGGATCAAGTGGAATGTGACGTGGTGCCAATGCAAGCATGCCAATTGCTGTTGGGAAGAGCTTGGTTGTATGATCATGATGTGCAAATCAGCGGCCGTACTAATCGTCTCTCATTCCAATACGAGGGAGAGCGCATATCTTTGCTCGCTTTGACACCCGAAGAAATATTGATGGATGATCTGAAAAAGAAAGAGAGAGTGAGCGAGAAACACTTTAGTGACATCCACTAACATAGTGAGCGAGAGAATCCAAAGCCAAATAAAACCCCACAGCTTAAATTGACCAAGACATGGGAAAAACAGGGATTAGCTATGATGGCTAGGAAAAGGGACATGAGAGAGTTGAGACAACTCAATTCCGTGTTCTTTGTACTTTTGTACAAGGACAATTTTCTTTCTACTAATGAATTAACCTCCACCACTCCTAGTGTTGTTGTTGAAATTTTGCAGGGGTATGAAGATGTGTTCCCCGAGGATATACCACCAGGGCTGCCACCACAAAGAGGCATTGAACACCAAATTGATTTGGTTCCAGGAGCCCCATTGCCGAACCGACCACCATACCGCACAAATCCGGAGGAAACCAAGGAGATTCAGCGACAAGTTGAAGGCCTAATAAACACAGGTTATGTAACGGAAAGTCTCTCTCCTTGTGCTGTACCCGTTCTTTTAGTGCCAAAAAAAGATGGATCTTCCCGAATGTGTTGTGATTGTAGGCCTATTGACAACATCACCGGGAGGTATAGGCACCCCATACTTAGGCTTGATGATATGCTTGATGAACTTAGTGGCGCCACCATCTTTTCTAAAATTGACTTACGAAGTGGCTACCATCAAATTAGAATGAGAGAGGGTGATGAATGGAAAACTGCTTTCAAAACAAAATCTGGTTTGTATGAGTGGTTAGTTATGCTATTTGGATTGACAAATGCACCTAGTACTTTCATGAGATTAATGAATCATGTGCTTAGAATGTTCATTGGCAAGTTTGTGGTTGTTTACTTTGATGACATCCTGATTTATAGCAAAACTTTGGATGAACATGTTGAACACATTCGGTGTGTGCTTGCTGTCCTAAGAGAGGAGAAATTATATGCCAACAAGGAAAAGTGCACATTTTGCATAGAAAAAGTTGTGTTTCTTGGCTTTGTTGTTTCAGGTCAAGGTGTGGAGGTAGATGAGGAGAACTTCAAGGCCATCCGTGAGTGGATGCCTCCACAAAATGTAAGCCAAGTACGAAGCTTTCTTGGCCTTGCTAATTTCTACCGTCGGTTTGTGAAGGACTTCAACACCATTGCTGCCCCAATGAATGAGCTAACCAAGAAGGATGTTCCCTTCAAGTGGGAAAATGCACAAGAGAAGGCCTTCCAAGAGCTGAAACAAAAATTGACATCTGCACCATTGCTTGCACTACCAAAATTTGGTAAGACTTTTGAAATTGAATGTGATGCAAGTGGTCTTGGTATTGGAGGCATACTAATGCAAGAAGGCAGGCCTATTGCATATTTTAGTGAGAAGATAAGTGGTCCAACTCTAAATTATTCAGTTTATGACAAAGAATTATATGCACTTGTGAGATCTTTGGAAACATGGCAACATTATTTGTGGCCTAAAGAATTTGTGATACATTCCGACCATGAATCTTTAAAGCACCTTAGGGGTCAACAAAAACTGAACCGTAGACAAGCAAAATGGAGTGAACTCGTAGAATCTTTTTCTATATTGTCAGGTACAAGAAAGGAAAAGATAATGTTGTTGCTGATGTTTTGTCTAGACGCCATATTTTACTCTCACAACTTGATACTAAAATTCTTGGGCTGCAAAGCATCAAAGAATTGTATGCCAATGACCCATATTTTGCTGAACCACACTCAAATAGTAGTGAGGGGAAAGGTTGGGAAAAGTTTCACTTGCATGATGGATTCTTGTTTCGAGCTAACAAATTGTGCATCCCAGATTGCTCTGTTCGTTTGTTGCTTTTGCAGGAGGCTCATGCTGGTGGTCTCATGGGACATTTTAGAGCAAAGAAAACTGAGAGTGTGCTGATTGACCATTTCTTTTGGCCAAGGATGAGGCGTGATGTTGAGCGCTACATACTACATTATGAGATTTGCCGCAAAGCTAAGTCACGTTTAAACCCTCATGGACTTTATATGCCCTTATCCATTCCTAGTACACCTTGGGAAGATATTTCTATGGATTTTGTTCTTGGATTACCACGCACTAAGAGGGGGAGTGATTCAGTGTTTGTGGTGGTTGATAGGTTTAGCAAGATGGCTCATTTTATCCCGTGTCATAAGAGCGATGATGCTTCACACATTGCTGATTTTTTTTCCAGGGAAAATCGTGCGGCTACATGGAGTACCACGCACTATTGTTTCAGATCGTGACACCAAGTTTCTAAGCTATTTTTGGAAAACGTTGTGGGCAAAGCTAGGGACAAAGCTTCTCTTTTCCACTACATGCCACCCACAAACGGATGGACAAACTGAAGTTGTCAACCGCACGCTATCCATGATGCTGAGAGTAGTTTTAAAGGAAAATTTGAAGATGTCGGAAGAATGTCTCCCCCACGTGGAGTTTGCATACAACGGGGCAGTACATTCAACCACTAAATTTTGTCCTTTAGAAATTGTTTATGGTTTCAAACCTGCTACTCCCATAGATCTTTTGCCTTTACCATTGCAGGAGCGAACCAATCTTGGTGCAAGTAAGCGTGCTGACTTCGTGAAGAAAATTCATGAGAAGACCAAGGAAAATATTGAGAAGATGACTGAACAATATGCAAAACGAGCAGACAAGGGAAGAAAGAAGGTGTTGTTTGAAGAAGGTGATCTTGTGTGGGTACACCTACGGAAGGATCATTTCCCAGATCAACGCAAATGCAAGTTGCAGCCACATGGAGATGGTCCATTCAAAGTTCTTGGGAAGATCAATGACAATGCCTACAAGATTGACCTTTCAATGGATTATGGTGTTAATCCAACTTTGAATGTGTCCGACCTCTCTCCATACTTTGGACCATAAGAGTCGAGGACGACTCCTCCTCAAGAGGGGGAGGATGATGAGTACACCACAACCATCGACAAGTCTCCAACAATTATAGGTCCAATCACAAGAAGTCGCGCCAAACAAATAAGTGACCAGGTGAACGCTAACTTAAGTTTAACTTGTAACCTTGATGAATCAACTATGCTTTCATCTCCATTGTTGTTGGTTCAACTTAGGTATAACATGGAAGCAATCCAACAACCTATGAGCTAATGAAGCAACCACTTTGGAGGAACAAGTTTGGAGAAAACAAGTTGCAAGTGAAGCAGATGCTCTCAGTATTTACCTCTGATGTTTTGGTGTGGCACACCCATGTGATGGAGAGACGGGGCCATAGGGGTACATCAACAGAAGCTACATCAAATTATCTTTCCAATGCAAAAAACCTCACATCATTTCGAGTTGTGAGTCAAAAGTTCTAGTCATTCTCGTGGAAGGTGTCCAGGCTGTCAAGACTTCGCGAATTTCCGAGGAGCTCTACAACAACTCCCAAAGTTGACTGCTTATTCACCCAAGAAAGCCATGCAAACATGCTTACTTTTGAAACCATTTTCACACCTAGCTAAGGGGGGTTGTCCCTGCTATAAAACCCCATCTCCCCCATCCTCTAGAGAACCTTTTGCCAAACCATTCAGCTACATGCTTATGCAGCAAGACTGCTAGAGAGATCCGAGAGATCTTGCTACCTTTGCTCTTGTGAGTTCATTCGGATTCGCGAGAAGGAGCCTCTGGTTCGCCCTAGTTCATGCTCTATGGTTCTGGACGTTTTGTGTGGATTAGTCCCGGTTTGTGGTTCTGGGATTGTTCGGACAGCGGGTTGGAGTTCTTGTAGCTTCGGTCAGCCATCCCCAACGTGTGGGTTAAATCCAACCTTTGCTCTTGTGAGTTCATTCGGATTCGCGAGAAGGAGCCTCTGGTTCCCCCTAGTTCATGCTCTATGGTTCTGAACGTTTTGTGTGGATTAATCCCGGTTTGTGGTTCTGGGATTGTTCAGACAGCGGGTTGGAGTTCTTGTAGCTTCGGTCAGCCATCCCCAACGTGTGGGTTAAATCCAACCTTGGCAGGTATAAAGCTAGTTATCCCGGCTGCTTGCAGCTAGTTATCCCTCCCGATTCGATCCTACCACGTGAAGATCGGGCCATCCTCGGGCGTGAACTCGTTCATCGGGTTCCCACCTATCATCTGGCATCAGAGCTTTCGTTGACATGGTAGGATCTGTTATCCAACTTTATCTTGCTATCATCCCTTTAGATCGAGTGTTTTTCATGCTATATTTTCTATCCTAGAAGTCCAAAGCCCCACCAAAAATAAATCCAAGCCTTGTTAGTGCTGAGATCTTGTTGTTGCATACCTTGCATGTTCTTCATCTTTTAGTTCTGCACCAAGTTCATCTTCTTAATTGCTTTCAGATTTGGTTGTTGTGCTTTGGAAAAAGAGAAAAAAAGAGTGGCAAAAAATCAAAGAGAGAAAAAAGAGTGGAAAAAAAGTCAAGAGAGAAAAAGAAAGTCTTGTGTAAGATCCAAAAGTTCCAGCTTGATAGAAAAAATTTCAGAAGCTTGTGTGTTGTGTTTTTCAATCTTGGTGCAAAGGTGCAGCAGATCCATCCACATATTTTTCTTGGTTTGCATCAACTTGATTTCAGCACAAGCCCCTTTTTGTTTACCCCACCGAGCTCCACCAAAAACCGAAGCTAGTTCTTTGATCCCTGTCTTTCAATCGCTTTAACACATCCGAGAGAAGCACAATCTGATGTGAACTCATAAGAACTTTGGTGAGTAATAGGTGAGGTTGTGAGATTCCACAAAATTATCATATTCCACTTCTGGCCTTACTAACATGGCAGGATCTAGATCGAGTGTTCATGGAGAAAACCATGGGGAAGAAGATGCCCCGGTCACACGTGCTGATTTTCAGGAATTACAAAACATGGTTCGAGACCTTGGAAGGATGTTTCACGAGCGACCTCCAGCAGGTGGCGATAGGGTTCAACACCGACAACACCCTATTGACCCAGTTGAGGAAGTTGGGGATGAAAATTCTGTGCATGCTGCTGTGGATGGTGACTTGGAGGATGAAAACAACAGCCATGGTGGACATGTGGCTGCTGCTCGTGGGCGTGGTGTTGCTGCTCATGGAGGGTAGTGAGGAGGACAACTTCGAGGGAGAGGGCATGGTCCTCGCGGGCACTACTATGACCCTCACGAGCGTGTTTCTCGTGGTCATGGAGATCATTTTGATGGTTATGATGGTGTCCTATACCGTCGTGCTGCTGAAGATGGGCGTTGTGCGGAACGTCGTGATCGAGATGGTCGAGATGACATCGCAAGAATCAAGTTGCATATCCCCAAGTTCACAGGAAAGGAAGACCCCAATGCATATTTTGATTGGGAAGAGCAGTGTGATCAGATTTTTCGTATCCATAACCTTGCAGATCCGAAGAGAGTAAGCCTTGCTTGTGTTGAGTTTTCTGGTTACGCAGGTGGAATCAACTACAAGAAAATCAACTACTGCTAGGCCATGATCACATTGACACTTGGGAAGAGATGAAACAAGCCTTGAGGCGAAGGTTTGTTCCTTCACAATATCAAAGAGATCTCTGAAACAGATTGCAGCATCTCAGCCAAGGTATGCGCACGGTGGATGAGTACTATAAAGAGATGGAATTTTTGTTGGTTCGTGCTCGTATTCATGAAGATGAGGAGTCAAAGATGGCAAGATTTTTGCATGGTCTCGACAATGAAATTTCTGATTTTGTGGAGATGTTTCCCTATAACACTCTACAAGATATTTTGGAGCAAGCAAAGCGCACGGAGAGGAAGGTGCAGTGGAGTGGTCATGGACAGATATCTCATAACCGCACCACCACACCATGGCAAAGGTTGCAGCCAAGTGCCTCTCATGGTGGTTCTCAGTTTCAGCATACTTGACACCCTACTGCCAGCCGGCGAACAATGGCTTCATCGGCATCATCACCAGCCCCTAGGAATGTGGACAAGCGTGCTCCTTCTGCTACTGGAAGTACCTCTAACCCCACGGCTGTACCATCATCTCGAAGCCGAGATATTGAGTGTTGGAAGTGCAAAGGGCATGGTCACATTTCTTCTGAATGTCGAAACAAGAGAGTTCTCTTTGTGAATGAACAAGGTGAATGGGAAGCTGAGAGTGAGCATGAAGATAATGGAGCATCGGGTGATCATGAGGATGAAGAGGGCGAGAAGAGTGGTTGTGATATTCAGGCCGACATGGGAGATTGCTTTGTTTCTCATCGTGTGCTTAGTGTTAATGCAGCTAGAGAAGAGAAAGGACATCGACATAATATTTTTCACACCCGTGGCACCATCAAGGACAAGGTTTGCAGAATTATTGTTGACAATGGCAGTTGCAACAAAATTGCAAGTTCAGATTTGGTAGAGAAGTTGGGACTGAAACAAAGAAGGCACCCAAGTCCATATAAGATGCAATGGCTCAATGATTGTGGTACAATTCGAGTAAGCAACATTGTCACCGTTCAATTTTCCATTGGGAAGTACCGGGATCAAGTGGAATGTGACGTGGTGCCAATGCAAGCATGCCAATTGCTGTTGGGAAGAGCTTGGTTGTATGATCATGATGTGCAAATCAGCGGCCGTACTAATCGTCTCTCATTCCAATACGAGGGAGAGCGCATATCTTTGCTCGCTTTGACACCCGAAGAAATATTGATGGATGATCTGAAAAAGAAAGAGAGAGTGAGCGAGAAACACTTTAGTGACATCCACTAACATAGTGAGCGAGAGAATCCAAAGCCAAATAAAACCCCACAGCTTAAATTGACCAGGACATGGGAAAAACAGGGATTAGCTATGATGGCTAGGAAAAGGGACATGAGAGAGTTGAGACAACTCAATTCCGTGTTCTTTGTACTTTTGTACAAGGACAATTTTCTTTCTACTAATGAATTAACCTCCACCACTCCTAGTGTTGTTGTTGAAATTTTGCAGGGGTATGAAGATGTGTTCCCCGAGGATATACCACCAGGGCTGCCACCACAAAGAGGCATTGAACACCAAATTGATTTGGTTCCAGGAGCCCCATTGCCGAACCGACCACCATACCGCACAAATCCGGAGGAAACCAAGGAGATTCAGCGACAAGTTGAAGGCCTAATAAACACAGGTTATGTAACGGAAAGTCTCTCTCCTTGTGCTGTACCCGTTCTTTTAGTGCCAAAAAAAGATGGATCTTCCCGAATGTGTTGTGATTGTAGGCCTATTGACAACATCACCGGGAGGTATAGGCACCCCATACTTAGGCTTGATGATATGCTTGATGAACTTAGTGGCGCCACCATCTTTTCTAAAATTGACTTACGAAGTGGCTACCATCAAATTAGAATGAGAGAGGGTGATGAATGGAAAACTGCTTTCAAAACAAAATCTGGTTTGTATGAGTGGTTAGTTATGCTATTTGGATTGACAAATGCACCTAGTACTTTCATGAGATTAATGAATCATGTGCTTAGAATGTTCATTGGCAAGTTTGTGGTTGTTTACTTTGATGACATCCTGATTTATAGCAAAACTTTGGATGAACATGTTGAACACATTCGGTGTGTGCTTGCTGTCCTAAGAGAGGAGAAATTATATGCCAACAAGGAAAAGTGCACATTTTGCATAGAAAAAGTTGTGTTTCTTGGCTTTGTTGTTTCAGGTCAAGGTGTGGAGGTAGATGAGGAGAACTTCAAGGCCATCCGTGAGTGGATGCCTCCACAAAATGTAAGCCAAGTACGAAGCTTTCTTGGCCTTGCTAATTTCTACCGTCGGTTTGTGAAGGACTTCAACACCATTGCTGCCCCAATGAATGAGCTAACCAAGAAGGATGTTCCCTTCAAGTGGGAAAATGCACAAGAGAAGGCCTTCCAAGAGCTGAAACAAAAATTGACATCTGCACCATTGCTTGCACTACCAAAATTTGGTAAGACTTTTGAAATTGAATGTGATGCAAGTGGTCTTGGTATTGGAGGCATACTAATGCAAGAAGGCAGGCCTATTGCATATTTTAGTGAGAAGATAAGTGGTCCAACTCTAAATTATTCAGTTTATGACAAAGAATTATATGCACTTGTGAGATCTTTGGAAACATGGCAACATTATTTGTGGCCTAAAGAATTTGTGATACATTCCGACCATGAATCTTTAAAGCACCTTAGGGGTCAACAAAAACTGAACCGTAGACAAGCAAAATGGAGTGAACTCGTAGAATCTTTTTCTATATTGTCAGGTACAAGAAAGGAAAAGATAATGTTGTTGCTGATGTTTTGTCTAGACGCCATATTTTACTCTCACAACTTGATACTAAAATTCTTGGGCTGCAAAGCATCAAAGAATTGTATGCCAATGACCCATATTTTGCTGAACCACACTCAAATAGTAGTGAGGGGAAAGGTTGGGAAAAGTTTCACTTGCATGATGGATTCTTGTTTCGAGCTAACAAATTGTGCATCCCAGATTGCTCTGTTCGTTTGTTGCTTTTGCAGGAGGCTCATGCTGGTGGTCTCATGGGACATTTTAGAGCAAAGAAAACTGAGAGTGTGCTGATTGACCATTTCTTTTGGCCAAGGATGAGGCGTGATGTTGAGCGCTACATACTACATTATGAGATTTGCCGCAAAGCTAAGTCACGTTTAAACCCTCATGGACTTTATATGCCCTTATCCATTCCTAGTACACCTTGGGAAGATATTTCTATGGATTTTGTTCTTGGATTACCACGCACTAAGAGGGGGAGTGATTCAGTGTTTGTGGTGGTTGATAGGTTTAGCAAGATGGCTCATTTTATCCCGTGTCATAAGAGCGATGATGCTTCACACATTGCTGATTTTTTTTCCAGGGAAAATCGTGCGGCTACATGGAGTACCACGCACTATTGTTTCAGATCGTGACACCAAGTTTCTAAGCTATTTTTGGAAAACGTTGTGGGCAAAGCTAGGGACAAAGCTTCTCTTTTCCACTACATGCCACCCACAAACGGATGGACAAACTGAAGTTGTCAACCGCACGCTATCCATGATGCTGAGAGTAGTTTTAAAGGAAAATTTGAAGATGTCGGAAGAATGTCTCCCCCACGTGGAGTTTGCATACAACGGGGCAGTACATTCGACCACTAAATTTTGTCCTTTAGAAATTGTTTATGGTTTCAAACCTGCTACTCCCATAGATCTTTTGCCTTTACCATTGCAGGAGCGAACCAATCTTGATGCAAGTAAGCGTGCTGACTTCGTGAAGAAAATTCATGAGAAGACCAAGGAAAATATTGAGAAGATGACTGAACAATATGCAAAACGAGCAGACAAGGGAAGAAAGAAGGTGTTGTTTGAAGAAGGTGATCTTGTGTGGGTACACCTACGGAAGGATCATTTCCCAGATCAACGCAAATGCAAGTTGCAGCCACATGGAGATGGTCCATTCAAAGTTCTTGGGAAGATCAATGACAATGCCTACAAGATTGACCTTTCAATGGATTATGGTGTTAATCCAACTTTGAATGTGTCCGACCTCTCTCCATACTTTGGACTATAAGAGTCGAGGACGACTCCTCCTCAAGAGGGGGAGGATGATGAGTACACCACAACCATCGACAAGTCTCCAACAATTATAGGTCCAATCACAAGAAGTCGCGCCAAACAAATAAGTGACCAGGTGAACGCTAACTTAAGTTTAACTTGTAACCTTGATGAATCAACTATGCTTTCATCTCCATTGTTGTTGGTTCAACTTAGGTATAACATGGAAGCAATCCAACAACCTATGAGCTAATGAAGCAACCACTTTGGAGGAACAAGTTTGGAGAAAACAAGTTGCAAGTGAAGCAGATGCTCTCAGTATTTACCTCTGATGTTTTGGTGTGGCACACCAATGTGATGGAGAGACGGGGCCATAGGGGTACATCAACAGAAGCTACATCAAATTATCTTTCCAATGCAAAAAACCTCACATCATTTAGAGTTGTGAGTCAAAAGTTCTAGTCATTCTCGTGGAAGGTGTCCAGGCTGTCAAGACTTCGCGAATTTACGAGGAACTCTACAACAACTCCCAAAGTTGAGTGCTTATTCACCCAAGAAAGCCATGCAAACATGCTTACTTTTGAAACCATTTTCACACCTAGCTAAGGGGGGTTGTCCCTGCTATAAAACCCCATCTCCCCCATCCTCTAGAGAACCTTTTGCCAAACCATTCAGCTACATGCTTATGCAGCAAGACTGCTAGAGAGATCCGAGAGATCTTGCTACCTTTGCTCTTGTGAGTTCATTCGGATTCGCGAGAAGGAGCCTCTGGTTCCCCCTAGTTCATGCTCTATGGTTCTGGACGTTTTGTGTGGATTAGTCCCGGTTTGTGGTTCTGGGATTGTTCGGACAGCGGGTTGGAGTTCTTGTAGCTTCGGTCAGCCATCCCCAACGTGTGGGTTAAATCCAACCTTTGCTCTTGTGAGTTCATTCGGATTCGCGAGAAGGAGCCTCTGGTTCCCCCTAGTTCATGCTCTATGGTTCTGAACGTTTTGTGTGGATTAATCCCGGTTTGTGGTTCTGGGATTGTTCAGACAGCGGGTTGGAGTTCTTGTAGCTTCGGTCAGCCATCCCCAACGTGTGGGTTAAATCCAACCTTGGCAGGTATAAAGCTAGTTATCCCGGCTGCTTGCAGCTAGTTATCCCTCCCGATTCGATCCTACCACGTGAAGATCGGGCCATCCTCGGGCGTGAACTCGTTCATCGGGTTCCCACCTATCATCTGGCATCAGAGCTTTCGTTGACATGGTAGGATCTGTTATCCAACTTTATCTTGCTATCATCCCTTTAGATCGAGTGTTTTTCATGCTATATTTTCTATCCTAGAAGTCCAAAGCCCCACCAAAAATAAATCCAAGCCTTGTTAGTGCTGAGATCTTGTTGTTGCATACCTTGCATGTTCTTCATCTTTTAGTTCTGCACCAAGTTCATCTTCTTAATTGCTTTCAGATTTGGTTGTTGTGCTTTGGAAAAAGAGAAAAAAAAGAGTGGCAAAAAATCAAAGAGAGAAAAAAGAGTGGAAAAAAAGTCAAGAGAGAAAAAGAAAGTCTTGTGTAAGATCCAAAAGTTCCAGCTTGATAGAAAAAATTTCAGAAGCTTGTGTGTTGTGTTTTTCAATCTTGGTGCAAAGGTGCAGCAGATCCATCCACATATTTTTCTTGGTTTGCATCAACTTGATTTCAGCACAAGCCCCTTTTTGTTTACCCCACCGAGCTCCACCAAAAACCGAAGCTAGTTCTTTGATCCCTGTCTTTCAATCGCTTTAACACATCCGAGAGAAGCACAATCTGATGTGAACTCATAAGAACTTTGGTGAGTAATAGGTGAGGTTGTGAGATTCCACAAAATTATCATATTCCACTTCTGGCCTTACTAACATGGCAGGATCTAGATCGAGTGTTCATGGAGAAAACCATGGGGAAGAAGATGCCCCGGTCACACGTGCTGATTTTCAGGAATTACAAAACATGGTTCGAGACCTTGGAAGGATGTTTCACGAGCGACCTCCAGCAGGTGGCGATAGGGTTCGACACCGACAACACCCTATTGACCCAGTTGAGGAAGTTGGGGATGAAAATTCTGTGCATGCTGCTGTGGATGGTGACTTGGAGGATGAAAACAACAGCCATGGTGGACATGTGGCTGCTGCTCGTGGGCGTGGTGTTGCTGCTCATGGAGGGTAGTGAGGAGGACAACTTCGAGGGAGAGGGCATGGTCCTCGCGGGCACTACTATGACCCTCACGAGCGTGTTTCTCGTGGTCATGGAGATCATTTTGATGGTTATGATGGTGTCCTATACCGTCGTGCTGCTGAAGATGGGCGTTGTGCGGAACGTCGTGATCGAGATGGTCGAGATGACATCGCAAGAATCAAGTTGCATATCCCCAAGTTCACAGGAAAGGAAGACCCCAATGCATATTTTGATTGGGAAGAGCAGTGTGATCAGATTTTTCGTATCCATAACCTTGCAGATCCGAAGAGAGTAAGCCTTGCTTGTGTTGAGTTTTCTGGTTACGCAGGTGGAATCAACTACAAGAAAATCAACTGCTGCTAGGCCATGATCACATTGACACTTGGGAAGAGATGAAACAAGCCTTGAGGCGAAGGTTTGTTCCTTCACAATATCAAAGAGATCTCTGAAACAGATTGCAGCATCTCAGCCAAGGTATGCGCACGGTGGATGAGTACTATAAAGAGATGGAATTGTTGTTGGTTCGTGCTCGTATTCATGAAGATGAGGAGTCAAAGATGGCAAGATTTTTGCATGGTCTCGACAATGAAATTTCTGATTTTGTGGAGATGTTTCCCTATAACACTCTACAAGATATTTTGGAGCAAGCAAAGCGCACGGAGAGGAAGGTGCAGTGGAGTGGTCATGGACAGATATCTCATAACCGCACCACCACACCATGGCAAAGGTTGCAGCCAAGTGCCTCTCATGGTGGTTCTCAGTTTCAGCATACTTGACACCCTACTGCCAGCCGGCGAACAACGGCTTCATCGGCATCATCACCAGCCCCTAGGAATGTGGACAAGCGTGCTCCTTCTGCTACTGGAAGTACCTCTAACCCCACGGCTGTACCATCATCTCGAAGCCGAGATATTGAGTGTTGGAAGTGCAAAGGGCATGGTCACATTTCTTCTGAATGTCGAAACAAGAGAGTTCTCTTTGTGAATGAACAAGGTGAATGGGAAGCTGAGAGTGAGCATGAAGATAATGGAGCATCGGGTGATCATGAGGATGAAGAGGGCGAGAAGAGTGGTTGTGATATTCAGGCCGACATGGGAGATTGCTTTGTTTCTCATCGTGTGCTTAGTGTTAATGCAGCTAGAGAAGAGAAAGGACATCGACATAATATTTTTCACACCCGTGGCACCATCAAGGACAAGGTTTGCAGAATTATTGTTGACAATGGCAGTTGCAACAAAATTGCAAGTTCAGATTTGGTAGAGAAGTTGGGACTGAAACAAAGAAGGCACCCAAGTCCATATAAGATGCAATGGCTCAATGATTGTGGTACAATTCGAGTAAGCAACATTGTCACCGTTCAATTTTCCATTGGGAAGTACCGGGATCAAGTGGAGTGTGACGTGGTGCCAATGCAAGCATGCCAATTGCTGTTGGGAAGACCATGGTTGTATGATCATGACATGCAAATCAGCGGCCGTACTAATCGTCTCTCATTCCAATACGAGGGAGAGCGCATATCTTTGCTCCCTTTGACACCCGAAGAAATATTGATGGATGATCTAAAAAAGAAAGAGAGAGTGAGCGAGAAACACTTGAGTGACATCCACCAACATAGTGAGAGAGATAATCCAAAGCGAAATAAAACCCCACAGCTTAAATTGACCAGGACATGGGAAAAACAGGGATTAGTTATGATTGCTAGGAAAAGGGACATGAGAGAGTTGAGAGAACCCAATTCCGTGTTCTTTATACTTTTGTACAAGGACAATTTTCTTTCTACTAATGAATTAACCTCCACCACTCCTAGTGTTGTTGTTGAAATTTTACAGGGGTATGAAGATGTTTTCCCCGAGGAGATACCACCAGGGCTGCCAGCATAAAGAGGCATTGAACACCAAATTGATTTGGTTCCAGGAGCCCCATTGCCGAACCGACCATCATACCGCATAAATCCGGAGGAAACCAAGGAGTTTTAGCGACAAGTTGAAGGCCTACTAAAAAAAGGTTATGTAAGGGAAAGTCTCTCTCCTTGTGCTGCACCCATTCTTTTAGTGCCAAAAAAGATGGATCTTCCCAAATGTGTTGTGATTGTAGGCCTATTAACAACATCACCGTGAGGTATAGGCACCCCATACCTAGGCTTGATGATATGCTTGATGAACTTAGTGGCGCCACCATCTTTTCTAAAATTGACTTGCAAAGTGGCTACCATCAAATTAGAATGAGAGATGGTGATGAATGGAAAACTGCTTTCAAAACAAAATCTGGTTTGTATGAGTGGTTAGTTATGCCATTTGGATTAACAAATACACCTAGTACTTTCATGAGATTAATGAATCATGTGGTTAGAATGTTCATTGGCAAGTTTGTGGTTGTTTACTTTGATGACATCCTGATTTATAGAAAAACTTTGGATGAACATGTTGAACACATTCGGTGTGTGCTTGCTATCCTAATAGAGGAGAAATTATATGCTAACAAGGAAAAGTGCACATTTTGCATAGAAAAAGTTGTGTTTCTTGCTTTGTTGTTTCAGGTCAAGGTCTGGAGGTAGATGAGGAGAAGGTCAAGGCCATCCGTGAGTGGATGCCTCCACAAAATGTAAGCCAAGTACGAAGCTTTCTTGGCCTTGCTGGTTTCTACCGTCGGTTTGTGAAGGACTTCAACACCATTGCTGTCCCAATGAATGAGCTAACCAAGAAAGATGTTCCCTTCAACTGGGAAAATGCACAAGAGAAGGCCTTCCAAGAGCTGAAAGAAAAATTGACATCTGCACCATTGCTTGCACTACCCAACTTTGGTAAGACTTTTGAAGTTGAATGTGATGCAAGTGGTGTTGGTATTGGAGGCATACTAATGCAAGAAGGCAGGCCTATTGCATATTTTAGTGAGAAGCTAAGTGGTCCAACTCTAAATTATTCAGTTTATGACAAAGAATTATATGCACTTGTGAGATCTTTGGAAACATGGCAACATTATTTGTGGCCTAAAGAATTTGTGATACATTCCGACCATGAATCTTTAAAGCACCTTAGGGGTCAACAAAAACTGAACCGTAGACATGCAAAATGGAGTGAATTCGTAGAATCTTTTCACTATATTGTCAGGTACAAGAAAGTAAAAGATAATGTTGTTGCTGATGCTTTGTCTAGACGCCATATTTTACTCTCACAACTTGATACTAAAATTCTTGGGCTGCAAAGCATCAAAGAATTGTATGCCAATGACCCATATTTTGCTGAACTACACTCAAAGAGTAGTGAGGGGAAATGTTGGGAAAAGTTTCACTTGCATGATGGATTCTTGTTTCGAGCTAACAAATTGTGCATCCCAGATTGCTCTGTTTGTTTGTTGCTTTTGCAGGAGGCTCATGCTGGTGGTCTCATGGGACATTTTGGAGCAAAGAAAATTGAGAGTGTGCTGATTGATCATTTCTTTTGGCCAAGGATGAGGCGTGATGTTGAGCGCTACATACTACGTTGTGAGATTTGCCGCAAAGCTAATTCACGTTTAAACCCTCATGGACTTTATACGCCCTTATCCATTCCTAGTACTAAGAGGGGGAGTGATTCAGTTTTTGTGGTGGTTGATAGGTTTAGCAAGATGGCTCATTTTATCCCGTGTCACAAGAGCAATGATGCTTCACACATTGCTGATTTGTTTTTCAGGGAAATCGTGCCGCTACATGGAGTACCATACACTATTGTTTCAGATCGTGACACCAAGCTTCTGAGCTATTTTTGGAAAATGTTGTGGGCAAAGCTAGGGACAAAGCTTCTCTTTTCCACTACATGCCACCCACAAACGGATGGAAAAACTGAATTTGTCAACCGCATGCTATCCATTATGCTGAGAGCAGTTTTAAAGTAAAATTTGAAGATGTGGAAAGAATGTATCCCCCACGTGGAGTTTGCATACAACAGGGCAGTGCATTCGACCACCAAATTTTGTCCTTTAGAAATTGTTTATGGCTTCAAACCTGCTGCTCCCGTAGATCTTTTGCCTTTACCATTGCAAGAGCGAACCAATCTTGATGCAAGTAAGCATGCTCACTTCGTGAAGAAAATTCATGAGAAGACCAAGGAAAATATTGAGAAGATGACTGAACAATATGCAAAACGAGCAAACAAGGGATGAAAGAAGGTGTTGTTTGAAGAAGGTGATCTTGTGTGGGTACACCTGTGGAAGGATCGTTTCCCAGATCAACGCAAATGCAAGTTGCAGCCACATGGAGATGGTCCATTCAAAGTTCTTGCGAAGATCAATGACAATGCCTACAAGATTGACCTTCCGATGGATTATGGTGTTAGTCCAACTTTCAATGTGTCTGACCTCTCTCCATACTTTGGACCATCAGAGTCGAGGACGACTCCTCCTCAAGATGGGGAGGATGATGAGGACACCACAACCATCGACAAGTCTCCAACAATTATAGGTCCAATCACAAGAAGTCGCGCCAAACAAATAAGTGACCAGGTGAACGCTAACTTAAGTTTACCTTGTAACCTTGATGACACAACTATGCTTTCATCTCCATTGTTGTTGGTTGAACTTAGGTATAACATGGAAGCAATCCAACAACCTATGAGCTCTTGAAGCAACCGCTTTGGAGGAACAAGTTTGGAGAAAACAAGTTGCAAGTGAAGTTGATGCTGTTAGTTTTTACCTCTGATGTTTTGGTGTGGCACACCCATGTGATGGAGAGACGGGGCCATAGGGGTACATCAACAGAAGCTACATCAAATTATCTTTTCATTGCAAAAAACCTTACATCATTTGGAGTTGTGAGTCAAAAGTTCTAGTCATTCTCTGCCGGGGTTTCTGATCCACGGACACCTATGGGACCGGCGGACCGGGTCCCTTTCGGTTCGGCAGGGGCGGAGGTTGCGCAAAGAGCAGATCGAGGCGAAGCACGCAGGCGATTTACCCAGGTTCGGGCCGCACGGATGCGTAAAACCCTACTCCTGCTTTGTGGTTTGGTATTGATTTCTAGCTCGGGAGCGCGGGGTGCTACAGTACACCCCAGCGACCAGCAAGACCGAGCGTGGGTGTTGGGATGGCCCCCCCTCTCTCCATTGCACACGGGCCTCCTTTTATATGCTTAAGGGGTTACCGACATAGAGCAACGGGGGTCAAGGGTAAAAATGGAAAGGTGCCGTAGTAGGCACAGCTAGGTGCTGTAGTAGGCACAGCTACCCGCTACAGTGTTATCGAACCTAACCCTGACGGCAGGGGACAAGGGCATTAAATGCCCGTCTGTGTCGCCTAAACAGTACCGATGAGGGACCGCTAGGGACGCCACCGTTTGCCACGATGGTTATCTTGTCAGCGCCCGCTTGCCACCACGCACCCCTAGCTGCACGGCCTCCCGCCACGTGGGCTCGGGGGAGCGACATGTGGGCGGGCGTGCTGGAGCGCGGGCTCGGAGAGGCAGTTCGCCGCGGCAAGCGCCTTGCCGCGGTCGTTGTCTTGTCGCGTCCGGGAGCTTGTCGCTCACCGGGCCTTACCGGGACGCGCGGCGCGTCGCGGCAAGTTTTCTTGGTATGCCTTGGTTGGCCTTCCCGGTAAGATCCTCTTGCCGGGGCCTTGGGATGCTTTCGATAGCCTTCCCGGCAAGCTCCTCTTGCCGGGGTCTTGGTTTGGGTACTTTGTTCTTGAACGGCCTTCAAAGTGGCCGCGGAGGACCCTGGCGGTTACCCGGCAAGCCTTGCCGCGGGGATGCTGCGACTGCCCGTGCACAAGTTCGGGGTACTAGGGTACCCCTACTTTAGTACACCGACAGGAGCCCCCGGGCCTGGGCCAGACACGGTGCCGAGCGCTGTTGGGCCAGGCCCAAAACATTGCACGGGCACGCGCGGCCTAGGTCACGCCGTACATCTCTCCGCTTCCACCGCGCACGCCCAGAACGGCACGCGTCAAACGCGGCGTCGTGGGTGACGTGGGCGGCGTGCGCGGGGCTAAGCCCCGCGAGCATGCGTCAGGCCATGATGAAGGGGACGGTTCACGCCCTCCCTCTTAAACGGAGGTAGGCGTGGTGCATTTACTGGACGGAGCCGGTGCACGGTTTCCGAGGCGCCCACTCCCCGCGATCGCGGGGTGGGGCGAGGCCGCCTCATTCGTCGCCTCGGTTCTGCATCCTCGCCACGCGGCTCCCATGCGCTTGGGGTCGTGGACGGTGGAAGTGGGAATCTGGGCCGCCGCGAGCGGAGGCTGCGGGTTGGCCCCGACTCCCTGCTCTCCTCGTACCTTGATTCGCCGAGCGGGGCGGCCGAGCCCCCACCTCGCTCCTTTATAAAGAGCGGGAGAGGGGCGCAGAAGCCCGCACTTTCCCATCTCCTCTTTTCTTCAGCTTCTGCCCTCCTTTCTCTCTTTCGCCATGGAGAAAGGGAACCCTGGCCCGTCGTCGGTGGCGGCAAGGGTCGCCGCCAGACAGCGCACCCCTCTCTCTCTCGCGCCCGTGGTGGCAGAGCCAGCCATAAGGGGAAGAGGGAGGGGGCGAGGTCGAGGACGAGGTCGAGGCGCTCGGGGAAGAGGCGAACGGGGCGGCGCGCCAGCTTCACCTCCACGGCGGTCCATATAGGGGACAACCCTTGCGAGTTCTTTGTCAGGCTGCGCCGGGCGCCTCGTCGTCGCCTCCGGCTTCCAGCCCCGTTCGCGAGCGCGATGGAGTTGGACCCGCCCGAGACACTGAGACTGCACATGAGGGGCTGTGGGATCAGCGGCACGCGAGTCCGCGTTGTATTCCCAGCCCCTAATGTGATGTATCTTGACTGAGGGTGGAAGACGTTCGCCCGTATCCACAGCTTGATGGAGGGATTTACCCTCCATTTTAAGTTGATGGAGGGCGATCCCCTCTCCGTCAAGGCCATCGGGTGCTTCGGCACCCGGGCGAAGTGCTGCGTGGACAGCTCCTCCGATAGCGAAGGGTCCCCCTCGAGCGAGAGTGACGAGGAGGGGAGCGACAATGACGATGAGGGTAGCGGGCGGCGGGATGGCGGGTCCGACTAGGTGTCGGGCGCCGCTCCGCGCGGCACCAGTGACCCCATCATCCGTGTCGCCGGCTCCTTGAACTCCCCGGGGGCGTCTCCTTGGGCGGCTGGCGTAGGGAGGCTGCAGAAGGGGAAGAGGGCTGGCGGCAAGGCCGTCAGGTCGGAGTACGAGGGTGTGGTGCCCTCGACAGCGTGCTGACGTCCTGCCGCCCCGTCTTCGAGCCCCGCTTCCGGCGTCGCCATCACCGTCAAGCCCTCGGTCGGCCCCCCGGGATGTTCTCTTGGTGTCTTCTGGCACCTGTAGTTCGCCTAGGCGCCCCTTTTCCCCTTTTCGCCTCCTTGACCTACCTCCTGAAGAGAGGGACAGGAAAGGGATTACGGGCACCTTATCTTTTTAATTTGTAAGCCCTCGGGCCTTAGCTGTATCTAAAACTTGTAATCCTCTCTTTCATGTTTTTCACCCTCTATGGACTGTACCTGAGTGGGATGTTTTTTAATGAAAAGGGGATGCTTGCCGGGTTATTTGTCTCGCGGGTCGAACCCACGCCAAGGAGCAAATCCTTAGTATCCCTCGGACAGACATTTCATCTCCCGGCAACAGGCCCTGCCGCCTTCCCACGTCGCTCGACCTTTCTCACGCCTTTGACGGAGGCGGGAACGAGGTGGGTGCGGCCTCCTCGTTTCATCCCTTTGCTGTCGCGACTACGACCCAACTTGGCCCCGGGAACGCGCTCTAGGGTGTAGAGTTGAGGGAGCACGGCAGTTTCCGGGAAGAAGCGCGGTTTCGCATTCCCCAGTCCATAAGAGGGTGCATGATGAGGGATGAAAGACTTATCTGATATTGCAGCCCTCGGCAACTCTGGCTTGCCGTGGGTGTATCTTGGTACCCGCGGCCCCCAGCAACACTGGCTTGCCGGGACTCAGGTGCCGGCACGCCCTTCTTCTCCTTTTCATCCTCAAGCGGTCTGGCCAGGATATGCGAGCCCTGTGAACGAAAGAAGAGCAAAGGGACAGACACTCGACCTCTAAGTTAGGGGTTAGCCGCTGTTAGGCACTATCAACCCTAACCAAGGACGAGACTCGACCTAGGATGCATGCTATAACCCCGGGGTGGCAGCGCTTCATTCTCTGGTGCTCAGGGTCTGCGCCTGGCTCTGTACAAAGGATTACATGCAACAGCGGCAAGACTTGTACAGAAAGGTGGTTGCCGGGCAGGGCCCGGCAACCGCGCCTTACGGGTAAAACTTACGAAGATGCTTGATGTTCCAGGAGTTGCTCACTGGGATGCCATCTTCGGTCTTCAAGGCGGACAGCGCCAGGCCTAGTGACTCGTTTCACCCGATAAGGGCCTTCCCACTTCGGCGTCAACTTGTTGGAATTCTTGGCCGACTGAACGCGCCGAAGAACAAGGTCGCCTTCCTCGAGACTCCTGGCATTAACTTTGCGGCTATGGTAGCGGCGCAAAGCTTGCTGGTAGCGAGCAGCTCGCACAGCAGCCTGAAGACGATCTTCCTCAAGGTGCAGCGCATCATCTTGCCGCAGCCGCTCTTGCTCAAGCTCATCGTAAGCGAGCACTCGAGGTGACCCGTATACGAGTTCCGTGGGGATAACTGCCTCTGCTCCATAGACTAGAGCAAAGGGTGTCTGTCCAGTGGCTCGATTTGGCATCGTTCTGATCGACCAAAGAACCACCGGTAGCTCCTCGATCCAGTTTCTTCCGCACTTGTGCAGCCTGTCGAAAGTTCTGGTCTTGAGCCCGTGCAGCACTTCAGCATTTGCCCGCTCCGCTTGACCGTTGCTTCTTGGGTGAGCAACAGAAGCGAAGCAGACCTTGGCGCCAAGATCTTGGACGTACTGCATGAAGGCGCGGCTTGTGAATTGTGTACCGTTGTCGGTGACTATCCTGTTAGGGATCCTGAAGCGGCAAACAATCGACCTGAAGAACTTGACGGCTGACTGTGCGGTCACCTTCCTCACTGGTTCCACTTCCGGCCACTTTGTGAACTTGTCGATTGCGACGTACAAGTACTCAAAGCCCCCGACAGCTCGGGGGAAGGGGCCGAGGATGTCGAGCCCCCAGACCGAAAATGGCCAGGATAAAGGGATCGTCTGGAGAGCTTGAGCTGGCTGGTGTATCTGCTTGGAATGGAACTGGCACGCTTCACACTTGGTTACTTGTGCAGTTGGATCCTGGAGGGCTGTTGGCCAGAAGAAACCTTGCCGGAAGGCTTTGCCGACAAGTGCTCTTGCGCCGATGTGGTGACCACATATGCCTCCGTGTATCTCTGCCAACAGCTTTTGTCCGTCTTCCCGGTGAATGGACCTCAATTTCACACCGTTGAGTCTTCTTCTGTACAGTGTCTTGTCGATGAACTGGTACATACTTGACTGCCGGGCTAATCTTTCGGCTTCTTCTTGCTCTTCGGGAAGTTCTCCTGTCTGAAGGAAACGGACAATCTGCTGTGCCCATGCTGGAGCTTGTGGCTCGACAACAAGGACTAAAGGCAACTCTGCTGCTGCGGGAACATCCGCTTCTACGGCGAGAAGCTGTGTCTCCGCCGGAGCTTGACGTTCCCGGACAAGCTTGCCGGGGCGAAACTTGTCGGGAGCTTCTGCTTCAACGGAACAAACCCTGGGGCTTGCCGGAGCATCTTGCTCCTTAGCGCTCTTGGTGTTGTCCTCAGCTGCTGTGGGAACATCCGCTTCTACGGCGAGGAGCTGTGTCTCTGCCGGAGCGTGACGTTCCGCGACAAGCCTGCCGGGAGCTTCTGCTTCAATGGAACAAGCCCTGGGGCTTTCCGGAGCAGACTGCTCCTCAGCGCCTTCGACGTTGATCTTAGGGACCTTCTTGGCGGCGGCTTCTGGAAGCCCTGCCGGCAAACAGTCGCCAGAAATCAACTTCCTCTTCTTGCTTTGTCCAGTTGATGGTGTCACGGACGGTTGAGTCAGCTTGAGCACAAAGGTCCCTGGTTCCACAGGTAGCTTAAGTGCGGCGCACTTTGACAGGCCATCAGCAATGGCGTTCTGAGCTCTCGGAACGTGCTCCATTTGTAGGCCGTCAAAGCGCTCTTCTAGCTTTCTCACTTTGTCAACATAAGCTTCCATCAACGGACTTTGATAATTCTTGTTTACTTGGCGGACGACAAGCTGTGAGTCACCCCTGACAATGAGCTTCTTGATCCCAAGGTCTGCCGCGATCCGGAGACCGGCAAGCAAGCCTTCATACTCTGAAGTATTATTTGTTGCTTGCTCCTTGGGAAAGTGCATCTGGACTACGTACTTGAGGTGCTCCCCGGCGGGTGCGACAAGCAGCACACCAGCGCCGGCGCCTTGCAGCGAAAAGGCACCATCAAAGTACATCAGCCACTCTTTGCTTGCTTCTTTGTCAGGGACGCTCGTTTCTGGAATTTCTTCATCTGGTGTTGGCGTCCACTCTGCTATGAACTCTGCCAATGCTCTGCTCTGGATAGTTGAAGTGCTTTCAAACCTGAGACGAAAGCTTGACAGTTCCAGTGCCCACTCAACAATCCTGCCTGTCGCTTCTGGATTCTGCAGTATCCTCTTCATCGGAAAGCGAGTGACAACTGTGATCTATGTGCTTGGAAGTAATGGCGCAGCTTTCTCGAGGCCATGAGAAGGCCGAAAAGCAATTTATGCACACCAGAGTACCTTGACCTAGCCCCCTGCAGGAGGGAACTGACAAAGTAGACTGGGCGCTGCACCATTTTCTTCTGTGCCTCCTCGTGCCTCTGCGCAGATCCATCTTTGTCGGGACCAGAGCTTGCCGGGGAAGCCCCCTGCTTGTCGCTGGATGCGCTGGCCGTGGTTGCTGGCTCATCATCTGCCTCCCACTCTGCTACTAACGCAGCACTAACCACTTGATTGGTTGCCTCTATGTATAGCAGCAACTTCTCTTGTGGCTTAGGTGCGACAAGTATTGGAGGGGAGGACAGGTATCTCTTCAGGTCTTGCAGCGCAGCCTCCGCTTCCGGGGTCCATTTCATTGGACCTGCCTTTTTCAATAATTTGAAAAATGGCAAGGCGCGCTCAGCAGACCGAGAGATGAACCTGCTGAGAGCAGCCACGCAACCGGCGAGTTTCTGTACATCCTTGACACGCTTTGGTGCTTCAATCTGCTCAATGGCCTTAATCTTGTCGGGATTGGCTTCAATTCCCCGCTGAGACACGAAGAACCCGAGAAGCTTGTCGGAGGGGACTCCAAACACACACTTCTCTGGGTTGAGCTTGAGGCTGACCTTGCGCAGATTTGCAAAGGTCTCGTCTAAGTCTTGAATCAGGGTTGCTCTGTCCTTGCTCTTGACCACTATATCATCCATGTAGGCTTCCACATTTCTGTATATTTGTGGCTCAAGAGCAACATGGACTACTCTTGGGAATGTACGTGCCACATGGAGTAATAAATGCGGTCTTCTCCTCATCCTCTTCTGCCATGAGGATCTGATGATATCCTGAGTATGCATCAAGAAATGAAAGCAAATCACATCCGGCTGTGGAGTCAACAATCTGGTCGATGCGCGGTAAAGGAAACGGGTCTTTGGGACAAGCTTTGTTAACATCGGTAAAATCGATACAAAGCCTCCATTTCCCGTTTGCCTTGCACACGACTACAGGATTGGCCAACCACGTGGGATGGAGCACTCCTCTGACGAGGCCTGCTGCTTCCAGTTTCTTGATCTCTTCTGCAATGAATTCTTGGCGCTCCATTGCCTGCTTCCTGACTTTCTGCTTGACGGGCCGCGCATGGGGACAAACGGCAAGGTGGTGCTCAATCACTTTCCTGGGAACACCGGGGATGTCAGACGGCTGCCATGCAAACACGTCGACATTCGCCCGCAGGAAAGTAACGAGCGCGCTTTCCTATTTAGGGTCAAGCGTGGCACTGATGGTGAAGGTACCACCGGCGCCGTCCACCTTGGCGGATACCCTCTTCGTCTATGGCGGAGCTGCCATCGTCTTCTTGCACTTGCCGGTGGAGCTCGATGGTGCGTCCTCGACGGCAGCGCAGCACTCCGAAGAGGCGCGCTTGCTGGAGTGGGCATCAGAACTCTTGCCGGGCTTGGTCTTTCTGGAGCTCGATGGTGCGTCCTCAACGGCAGCGCAGCACTCCGAAGAGGTGCGCTTGCCGGAGTAGGCACCAGAACTCTTGCCGGACTTGGTCT
Organism: Triticum urartu; assembly: GCF_056163025.1. Classification (NCBI taxonomy): domain Eukaryota; kingdom Viridiplantae; phylum Streptophyta; class Magnoliopsida; order Poales; family Poaceae; genus Triticum; species Triticum urartu. The sequence continues at coordinate 492,487,700 of NC_141878.1, forward strand.
TCTTGGTCCCGGGAGCTTCAGCGGCAAGTGGATCGCGATCTGCCGTGGCTGCTGCTTCCCGGTAGATCTTGTCGGCACAGATAAGAGCATCCTTCTGGTCGCCAGGGACAGAAATGACGCTTATCGGGCCTGGCATCTTCAGCACGTTATACGCGTAGTGAGAGGCCGCCATGAACTTGGCGAGTGCTGGACGGCCAAGTATCCCATTGTAAGGCAATGGAATATCGGCAACGTCGAATGTGACCCTCTCAGTCCTGAAGTTCAGCTCGCTGCCAAATGTTACTGGCAACGTGAATTTCCCCTTCGGCTTGCTCCTTCCCGGGTTGATTCCTTGGAATGTGCCGGTCTCTTCGAGCTCGCTGTCAGGGATCTGGATTTTCCGGAGTACAGCGGAGGAGATCAGGTTTAAGCCGGCCCCGCCGTCAACTAGCATCTTGGTGACTTTGAGGTTGCGGATAGTTGGTGAAACCAACATCGGCAGACACCCGACCGCAGTTGTGCGATCAGGGTGGTCCTCAATGTCAAAGATGATAGGCGTGCTGGACCACTTCAGAAGCTTGCGCGATTCGATGGGTGGTTCTGCTGCGTTGACTTCCCGCACCCACTGTTTGAGTTGGCGGTGGGAAGTATGCAAAGAAGCACCACCGTCAACGCACAAGACCTCTATGGCTTTCTGGAACTCCTGCTCACTTGTCTCAACATCATCCATGTCTTCGTCCTCGGTGTCGTCTTCATTGTTGTCGCGGCCGCGGGGAGGTCTGTCTCCTTGCCGCTGCTTGGCCTTGCCGCGGCGCTCTTCCCGTCCGGCGCGCTTCTTGCCGGATTCTCCAGCACCTCTTTGGGCCCTCTCCTTGTCGCGCCGCTCGTACTCAGCCTTCTGCTGCTGGACAAGCTGCTCGACCTTCTTGCAGCTTTGGAGGTCGTGGCCCTTGGTGCGATGAATTTTGCAATATTGCTTGTCGGAGCCGTCCCGCTTGTCGGCGACCGCCACAGCCTAACAGCTGGTGCACGCGGCAACTTCCTTCCCGGAGCCACCAACTGTAGCCTTCTTGGCGCCACCTTCATCGCCGGACTACTCAACGACCAGCACCTCTTTGCCTTTCTTCTTCCTGTTGCTGTTGGGGAACATTGCAGAAAACAAAATTTTCCTACTCGTTTCACCAAGATCATCTAGGAGTTCATCTAGCAACGAGTCATTGGATGCATCTACATACCTTTGTAGATCGCGCACGGAAGCGTTCAAAAGAACGGTGATGATGTAGTCGAACACGACGTGATCCAAATCACCGATGACCAAGCGCCAAACGGAGGGCACCTCCGCGTTCAACACACATACGGGACGGGAGACGTCTCCTCCTTCTTGATCCAGCAAGGGGGAAGGAGAGGTTGACGAAGATCCAGCAGCACGACGGCATGGTGGTGGATGCAGGGTGTCACAGTAGCAGGGCTTCGCCTATACTACGAGGAAGAGAGACGTAACGGGAGAGAGGGAGGCGCCAGGGGCTAGTGTATGAAGTCCCTCCTCTCCCCCACTATATATAGGAGGGCCAAGGGGGGGTGGTGCGCAGCCTAGGAGATCTGATCTCCTAGGTGCGGCGGCCAGGGGGAGGATTCCCTCCCCCCCAAGGCACCTAGAGGTGCCTTCCACCACTTGGACTCCTCCCCCATGGAAACCCTAGGCGCATGGGCCTAGTGGGGCTGGTGCCCTTGGCCCATGTAGGCCAAGGCGCACCCCCTACAGCCCATGTGGCCCCCCGGGACAGGTGGCCCCACCCGGTGGGCCCCCGGGACCCCTCCGGTGGTCCCGGTACAATACCGATAACCCCGAAACTTGTCCCGATGGCCGAAACAACATTTCCTATATATAATTCTTTACCTCCGGACCATTCCGGAACTTCTCGTGACGTCCGGGATCTCATCCGGGACTCCGAACAACATTCGGGTTTCTGCATATACATATCTTCATAATCCTAGCGTCACCGAACCTTAAGTGTGTAGACCCTACGGGTTCGGGAGACAAGCAGACATGACCGAGACGACTCTCCGGTCAATAACCAACAGCGGGATCTGGATACCCATGTTGGCTCCCACATGCTCCACGATGATCTCATCGGATGAACCACGATGTCGAGGATTCAATCAACCCCGTATGCAATTCCCTTTGTCAATCGATATGTTACTTGCCCGAGATTCGATCGTCGGTATCCCAACACCTCGTTCAATCTCGTTACCGGCAAGTCACTTTACTCATACCATAATGCATGATCCCATGACTAGACACTTGGTCACTTTGAGCTCATTGTGATGATGCATTACCGAGTGGGCCCAGTGATACCTCTCCGTCATACGGAGTGACAAATCCCAGTCTTGATCCATGTCAACCCAACAGACACTTTCGGAGATACCCGTAGTCTACCTTTATAGTCACCCAGTTATGTTGTGACGTTTGGTATACCCAAAGCACTCCTACGGTATCCGGGAGTTACATGATCTCATGGTCTAAGGAAAAGATACTTGACATTGGAAAACTCTAGCAAACGAACTACGATCTTGTGCTATGTTTAGGATTGGGTCTAGTCCATCACATCATTCTCCTAATGATGTGATCTCGTTATCAATGACATCCAATGTCCGTAGTCAGGAAACCATGACTATCTGTTGATCAACGAGCTAGTCAACTAGAGGCTTACTAGGGACATGTTGGTGTCTGTTATTCACACCTGCATTACGATTTCCGGATAACACAATTATAGCATGAATAAAGACAATTATCATGAACAAAGAAATATAATAATAAAGATTTTATTATTGCCTCTAGGGAATATTTCCAACACTCTCCCACTTGCACTAGAGTCAATAATCTAGTTACATTGTGATGAATCGAACACCCATGGAATTCTGGTGTTGATCATGTTTTGCCCTAGGGAGAGGTTTAGTCAACGGATCTGCTACATTCAGGTCCGTATGTACTTTACAAATCTCTATGTCTCCATCTTGAACATTTTCACGAATGGAGTTGAAGCGACGCTTGATGTGCCTTGTCTTCTTGTGAAACCTGGGCTCCTTGGCAAGTGCAATAGCTCCAGTGTTGTCACAAAAGAGTTTGATTGGCCCCGACGCATTGGGTATGACTCCTAGGTCGGTGATGAACTCCTTCACCCATATTGCTTCATGTGCTGCCTTCGAGGCTGCCATGTACTCCGCTTCACATGTAGATCCCGCCACGACGCTTTGCTTGCAACTGCACCAGCTTACTGCCCCACCATTCAAAATATACACGTATCCGGTTTGTGACTTAGAGTCATCCAGATCTGTGTCGAAGCTAGCGTCGACGTAACCCTTTAGGACGAGCTCTTCGTCACCTCCATAAACGAGAAACATTTCCTTAGTCCTTTTCAGGTACTTCAGGATATTCTTGACCGCTGTCCAGTGTTCCTTGCCGGGATTACTTTGGTACCTTCCTACCAAACTTACGGCAAGGTTTACATCAGGTCTGGTACACAGCATGGCATACATAATAGAACCTATGGCTGATGCATAGGGGATGACGCTCATCTCTTCTATATCTTCTGCCGTGGTCGGACATTGAGCTGAGCTCAATTTCGTACCTTGTAACACAGGCAAGAACCCCTTCTTAGACTGATCCATATTGAACTTCTTTAATATCTTATCAAGGTATGTGCTTTGTGAAAGACCTATGAGGCGTCTTGATCTATCTCTATAGATCTTGATGCCTAATATATAAGCAGCTTCTCCAAGGTCATTCATTGAAAAACTCTTATTCAAGTAGGCCTTGATGCTGTCCAAGAGTTCTATATCATTTCCCATCAAAAGTATGTCATCTACATATAATATGAGAAATGCTACAGAGCTCCCACTCACTTTCTTGTAAACACAGGCTTCTCCATAAGTCTGTGTAAACCCAAACGCTTTGATCATCTCATCAAAGCGAATGTTCCAACTCCGAGATGCTTGCACCAGCCCATAAATCGAGCGTTGGAGCTTGCACACCTTGTCAGCATTCTTAGGATCGACAAAACCTTCCGGCTGCATCATATACAATTCTTCCTTAAGGAAACCATTAAGGAATGCCGTTTTGACGTCCATTTGCCAAATTTCATAATCATAAAATGCGGCAATTGCTAACATGATTCGGACGGACTTCAGCTTCGCTACCGGTGAGAAAGTCTCATTGTAGTCAACCCCTTGAACTTGTCGATAACCCTTAGCGACAAGCCGAGCTTTATAGATGGTCACATTACCATCCGCGTCTGTCTTCTTCTTAAAGATCCATTTATTCTCTATGGCTCGCCGTTCAACGGGCAAGTCAGTCAAAGTCCATACTTCATTTTCATACATGGATCCTATCTCGGATTTCATGGCTTCTAGCCATTTGTCGGAATCCGGGCCCGCCATCGCTTCTTCATAGTTCGAAGGTTCACCATTGTCTAACAACATGATTTCCAAGACAGGGTTGCCGTACCACTCTGGTGCGGAACGTGTCCTTGTGGACCTTCGAATTTCAGCAGGAGCTTGATCAGAAGTATCTTGATCATTATCATTAACTTCCTCTCTAGTCGGTGCAGGCACCTCAAGAACATTTTCTTGAGTTGCTCCATTTACCGATTCAAGAGGTAATACTTCATCAAGCTCTACTTTCCTCCCACTTACTTCTTTCGAGAGAAACTCTTTCTCTAGAAAGGACCCATTCTTGGCAACAAAGACCTTGCCTTCGGATCTGAGGTAGAAGGTGTACCCAATAGTTTCTTTTGGGTATCCTATGAAGACGCATTTTTCTGACTTGGGTTCGAGCTTCTCAGGTTGAAGTTTCTTCACATAAGCATCGCATCCCCAAACTTTTAGAAACGACAGCTTAGGTTTCTTCCCAAACCATAATTCATACGGTGTCGTCTCAACGGATTTCGACGGAGCCCTATTTAAAGTGAATGCGGCAGTCTCTAAAGCATAGCCCCAAAAAGATAGCGGTAAATCGGTAAGAGACATCATAGATCGCACCATATCTAATAGAGTGCGATTACGACGTTCGGACACACCGTTACGCTGAGGTGTTCCAGGCGGCGTGAGTTGTGAAACTATTCCACATTTTCTTAAGTGTGTGCCAAATTCGTGAGTCAAGTATTCTCCTCCATGATCTGATCGTAGAAACTTGATTTTCCTGTCACGTTGATTCTCAACCTCACTCTGAAATTCCTTGAACTTTTCAAAGGTTTCAGACTTGTGTTTCATTAAGTAGATATACCCATATCTACTCAAATCATCAGTGAGGGTGAGAACATAACGATAGCCACCGCGAGCCTCAACACTCATTGGACCGCACACATCAGTATGTATGATTTCCAATAAGTCGGTTGCTCACTCCATTGTTCCTGAGAACGGAGTCTTGGTCATCTTACCCATGAGGCATGGTTTGCACGTGTCAAATGATTCATAATCAAGAGACTCTAAAAGTCCATCTGCATGGAGCTTCTTCATGCGTTTGACACCTGTGTGACCAAGGCGGCAGTGCCACAAGTATGTGGGACTATCATTATCAACCTTACATCTTTTGGTACTCACATTATGAACATGTGTAGTAATACGCCCGAGATTCATTAAGAATAAACCATTCACCATAGGAGCATGACCATAAAACATATCTCTCATATAAATGGAACAACCATTATTCTCAGATTTAAATGAGTAGCCATCTCGAATTAAACGAGATCCCGATACAATGTTCATGCTCAAAGCTGGCACTAAATAACAGTTATTGAGGTTTAAAACTAATCCCGTAGGTAAATGTAGAGGCAGCGTGCCGACGCCGATCACATCAACCTTGGAACCATTCCCGACGCGCATCGTCACCTCGTCCTTTGCCAGTCTCCGTTTATTCCGCAGCTCCTGCTGTGAGTTACAAATCTGAGCAACGGCACCGGTATCAAATACCCAGGAGTCACTACGAGTATTGGTAAGGTACACATCAATTACATGTATATCAAATATACCTTTTGTTTTGCCGGCCTTCTTGTCTGCTAAGTATTTGGGGCAGTTCCATTTCCAGTGACCCTTCCCTTTGCAATAAAAGCACTCCGTCTCAGGCTTGGGTCCATTCTTTGGCTTCTTCCCGGCAGCTTGCTTGCCGGGCGCGGCAACCTCCTTGCCGTCCTTCTTGAAGTTCTTTTTACCCTTGCCTTTCTTAAACTTAGTGGTTTTATTGACCATCAACACTTGATGTTCCTTCTTGACTTCTACCTCCGCTGATTTCAGCATTGAGAACAACTCAGGAATGGTCTTTTGCATCCCCTGCATGTTGAAGTTCATCACAAAGCTCTTGTAGCTTGGTGGAAGCGACTGGAGGATTCTGTCAATGACCGCATCATCCGGGAGATTAACTCCTAGCTGAGACAAGCGGTTATGTAACCCAGACATAGTGAGTATGTGCTCACTGACAGATCTGTTTTCCTCCATCTTACAGCTGAAGAACTTATCGGAGACTTCATATCTCTCGATCCGGGCATGAGCTTGAAAAACCATTTTTAGCTCTTCGAACATCTCATATGCTCCATGTCTCTCAAAACGCTTTTGGAGCCCCGGCTCTAAGCTGTAAAGCATGCCGCACTGAACGAGGGAGTAGTCGTCAACACGTGTCTGCCAAGCGTTCATAACGTCCTTGTTCTGTGGGATGGGTGGATCACCTAGCGGTGCTTGTAGGACATAATCTTTCTTGGCAGCTATGAGGATGATCCTCAGGTTCTGGACCCAGTCCGTATAGTTGCTGCCATCGTCTTTCAGCTTGGTTTTCTCTAGGAACGCGTTGAAGTTGAGGGCTACGTGGGCCATTTGATCTACAAGACATATTGTAAAATATTTTAGACTAAGTTCATGATAATTAGGTTCATCTAATCAAATTATTAATGAACTCCCACTTAGATTAGACATCCCTCTAGTCATCTAAGTATTACATGATCCGAGTTAACTAGGCCGTGTCCGATCATCACGTGAGACGGACTAGTCAACGTCGGTGAACATCTTCATGTTGATCGTATCTTCTATATGACTCATGCTCGACCTTTTGGTCTTCTGTGTTTCGAGGCCATGTTTGTACATGCTAGGCTCGTCAAGTTAACCCTAAGTGTTTTGCATGTGTTCCAAGGCCATGTCTGTACATGCTAGGCTCGTCAACACCCGTTGTATGTGAACGTAAGGATCCATCACACCCGATCATCACGGCGTGCTTAGAAACGACGAACTTTATGAATGGTGCACAGTTAGGGGAGAACACTTCTTGAAATTGTTATGAGGGATCATCTTATTTACTACCGTCATTCTAAGTAAACAAGACGCAAAACATGATAAACATCACATGTAATCAAATAATTAACGTGACATGATATGGCCAATATCACATATCTCCTTTGATCTCCATCTTGGGGCTCCATGATCATCTTGTCATCGGCTTGACACCATGATCTCCATCATCATGATCTCCATCATCGTGTCTCCATGAAGTTGCTCACCAACTATTACTTCTACTACTATGGCTAACGCGTTTAGCAATAAAGTAAAGTAATTTACATGGCGTTTCTTGATGACACGCAGGTCATATAAAAGAATAAAGACAACTCCTATGGCTCCTGCCGGTTGTCATACTCATCGACATGCAAGTCGTGATTCCTATTACAATAGCATGAACATCTCATACATCACATATAGATCATTCATCATTCATCACAACTTTGGCCATATCATATCACAAACCACTTGCTGCAAAAACAAGTTAGACGTCCTCTAATTGTTGTTGCAAGTTTTACGTGGCTGAATTAGGGTTCTAGCAAGAACGTCTTCTTACCTACGTTAAAGCCACAACGTGATTTCTCAACTTCTATTTACCCTTCATAAGGACCCTGTTCATCGATTCCGCTCCAACTAAAGTGGGATAGACAGACACCCGCCAGCCACCTTATGCAACTAGTGCATGTTAGTCGGTGGAACCGGTCTCACGTAAGCGTACGTGTAAGGTTGGTCCGGGCCGCTTCATCCCACAATACCGCTGAAGCAAGAAAAGACTAGTAACGGCAAGAAAGTTGACAAATCTACGCCCACAACTAATTGTGTTCTACTCGCGCAAGAAGAACTACGCATAGACCTAGCTCATGATGCCACTGTTGGGGAACGTTGCAGAAAACAAAATTTTCCTACTCGTTTCACCAAGATCATCTAGGAGTTCATCTAGCAACGAGTCATTGGATGCATCTACATACCTTTGTAGATCGCGCACGGAAGCGTTCAAAAGAACGGTGATGATGTAGTCGAACACGACGTGATCCAAATCACCGATGACCAAGCGCCGAACGGAGGGCACCTCCGCGTTCAACACACGTACGGGACGGGAGACGTCTCCTCCTTCTTGATCCAGCAAGGGGGAAGGAGAGGTTGACGAAGATCCAGCAGCACGACGGCGTGGTGGTGGATGCAGGGTGTCACAGTAGCAGGGCTTCGCCTATACTACGAGGAAGAGAGACGTAACGGGAGAGAGGGAGGCGCCAGGGGCTGGTGTATGAAGTCCCTCCGCTCCCCCACTATATATAGGAGGGCCAAGGGGGGTGGTGCGCAGCCTAGGAGATCTGATCTCCTAGGTGCGGCGGCCAGGGGGAGGATTCCCTCCCCCCCAAGGCACCTAGAGGTGCCTTCCACCACTTGGACTCCTCCCCATGGAAACCCTAGGCGCATGGGCCTAGTGGGGCTGGTGCCCTTGGCCCATGTAGGCCAAGGCGCACCCCCTACAGCCCATGTGGCCCCCCGGGATAGGTGGCCCCAACCGGTGGGCCCCCGGGACCCCTCCGGTGGTCCCGGTACAATACCGATAACCCCGAAACTTGTCCCGATGGCCGAAACAGCATTTCCTATATATAATTCTTTACCTCCGGACCATTTCGGAACTTCTCGTGACATCCGGGATCTCATCCGGGACTCCGAACAACATTCGGGTTTCTGCATATACATATCTTCATAACCCTAGCGTCACCGAACCTTAAGTGTGTAGACCCTACGGGTTCGGGAGACAAGCAGACATGACCGAGACGACTCTCCGGTCAATAACCAACAGAGGGATCTGGATACCCCTGTTGTCTCCCACATGCTCCACGATGATCTCATCGGATGAACCACGATGTCGAGGATTCAATCAACCCCGTATGCAATTCCCTTTGTCAATCGATATGTTACTTTCCCGAGATTCGATCGTCGGTATCCCAACACCTCGTTCAATCTCGTTACCGGCAAGTCACTTTACTCGTACCGTAATGCATGATCCCGTGACTAGACACTTGGTCACTTTGAGCTCATTGTGATGATGCATTACCGAGTGGGCCCAGTGATACCTCTCCATCATACGAAGTGACAAATCCCAGTCTTGATCCATGTCAACCCAACAGACACTTTCGGAGATACCCGTAGTCTACCTTTATAGTCACCCAGTTACGTTGTGACGTTTGGTATACCCAAAGCACTCCTACGGTATCCGGGAGTTACACGATCTCATGGTCTAAGGAAAAGATACTTGACATTGGAAAACTCTAGCAAACGAACTATACGATCTTGTGCTATGTTTAGGATTGGGTCTTGTCCATCACATCATTCTCCTAATGATGTGATCTCGTTATCAATGACATCCAATGTCCATAGTCAGGAAACCATGACTATCTGTTGATCAACGAGCTAGTCAACTAGAGGCTTACTAGGGACATGTTGGTGTCTGTTATTCACACATGCATTACGATTTACGGATAACATAATTATAGCATGAATAAAGACAATTATCATGAACAAAGAAATATAATAATAAAGCTTTTATTATTGCCTCTAGGGCATATTTCCAACAGTTGCGCCACCGGCTTTTCTTTGCCAGGGCAGCATCCTCACTGTCAGATCCTTCTGCTGCAGTGCTTTCTCCGGGGAATTTCCTCCCTTCCTCAGCGCGTGCACACTTGTCGGCCAGGGCATATAGCTCGCTGACGTCCCGAATCTTGCACATCGCCATCTCCTCCCGCATCCTGCGGTTACGCACGTTCTAATGGAACGCGCTGATTACCGCGGCAGGGTGGATATTTGGGATGTTGTGGTGTACACGGCTGAACCTCTAGATATACTGGCGCAGGGGCTCTCCTTCCTTCTGGACGAGCAGGTGAAGATCACTCTCTTGGCCAAGAGGTTTGTGGCCGCCCGTGAAGGCGCCAACAAACTGATGGCACAGGTCCGCCCAGGAGGATACGGAGTTGTCCGGCAAATGCATGAGCCAGGACCTGACGTTGGGTTTAAGCACCAGCGGGAAGTAGTTGGCAAGGATCTTGTCGTCCCGTCCCCCAGTAGCCTGCACCGCGATGGTATAGATGCTGAGGAACTCCGACGGATGCAACTTGCCGTCGTACTTCTCTGGTACATCTGGCTTGAAATTCTTCGTACTGGGCCACTGGACTTGCCGCAGCTCACGAGTGAACGCAGGGCAACCTACCGCGTACGGCAAGTCGCCTGGTTCCCCTGGCGCATGCATGTCAACAGAGGGCCCAGCGCGCTGGTCAGATTGACGTTGCGCTTCTCTCCGGCGCTCGATGCGAGTACGAGCATCTTCTTGTTGTCGTTCTTGAAGAACTTGGCGCTGATCGCGACGAGCTCGCGGATCTGACGACGCGGTAGAGTCGCTGTCGAGGCGGATCCGGCGAGTCGGCGATCTTGGCCTTCGGGGTGGAGAGTGCACAGTGGTTGCACCCCCAGCAGTCTTGTCGTCTCTGGCTCGCGCCTGGCTGGCTCGCGGCGGCCGAGACGTGCTCGGCTGCCGCGGAGTGTCACCGTTGGCGAAGCCGATGAGACTCTGGATAGTGGCCCTCCAGTCGTCGGTCTTGTCCGGCGCTGGAGGGTAGTCGAGGAGCAGCTGAACTCGCGCCAAAGCTTCGGCTGCGGTGGCGGGCGGCGGTAGCGAATGGTGCGAGGAGCGGGATATGCTCGGACTTCTAACCACGTTAGAAGGAGCAGTATCCCGTCCAGGCGACCGTGTCTCGCTCGCGCCAGTAGGTTGACGTGCATGGTGGTCCTGAGCGCTCCGAGGTCCACCAGCCCGGTCCGGATCTAGCGAACGCATGGTACCGTGAGTACCATGGCGTTGCCGGTCCCGCGCCTCCTGAGATGGGCGTGGTGCATGCACGGACGCCGAGGTCTTGGAGTGCGCCCGGTCATTGCGGGAGCCGGCAACGCCGCCGATGGGCAGCGCAGCCTTGTCCTTGGACCTGGCAGCACCGCGAGCTCCCTCGTCGACGCCCGCCCTTCCGCCGGCGTCTGCCCCACCGACCGTTTGCTCCGGCGCTGGTTGGCTCGGCGCGGACGGAGCAACTGCCTCCGAAACTTTCTTCTTCGGCGGCATGTTGATGAAGGTGATGAAGTTGATGTAGATCTAGCACGCGAGAACGCCGGATCTGATTCACACAACTTCGACGCCCCCTACCTGGCGCGCCAAAGATGCCGGGGTTTCTGATCCACGGACACCTATGGGACCGGCGGACCGGGTCCCTTTCGGTTCGGCAGGGGCGGAGGTTGCGCAAAGAGCAGATCAAGGCGAAGCACGCGGGCGATTTACCCAGGTTCGGGCCGCACGGATGCGTAAAACCCTACTCCTGCTTTGTGGTTTGGTATTGATTTCTAGCTCGGGAGCGCGGGGTGCTACAGTACACCCCAGCGGCCAGCAAGACCGAGCGTGGGTGTTGGGATGCCCCCCCTCTCTCCGTTGCACACAGGCCTCCTTTTATATGCTTAAGGGGTTACTGACATAGAGCAACGGGGGTCAAGGGTAAAAATGGAAAGGTGCCGTAGTAGGCACAGCTAGGTGCTGTAGTAGGCACAGCTACCCGCTACAGTGTTATCGAACCTAACCCTGACGGCAGGGGACAAGGGCATTAAATGCCCGTCTGTGTCGCCTAAACAGTACCGACGAGGGACCGCTAGGGACGCCACCGTTTGCCACGATGGTTATCTTGTCAGCGCCCGCTTGCCACCACGCACCCCTAGCTGCACGGCCTCCCGCCCCGTGGGCTCGGGGGAGCGACACGTGGGCGGGCGTGCTGGAGCACGGGCTCGGAGAGGCGGTTCGCCGCGGCAAGCGCCTTGCCGCGGTCGTTGTCTTGTCGCGTCCGGGAGCTTGTCACTCACCGGGCCTTACCGGGACGCGCGGCGCGTCGCGGCAAGTTTTCTTGGTATGCCTTGGTTGGCCTTCCCGGTAATTTCCTCTTTCCGGGGCCTTGGGATGCTTTCGATAGCCTTCCCAGCAAGCTCCTCTTGCCGGGGTCTTGGTTTGGGTACTTTGTTCTTGAACGGCCTTCAAAGTGGCCGCGGAGGACCCTGGCGGTTACCCGGCAAGCCTTGCCGCGGGGATGCTGCGACTGCCCGTGCACATGTTCGGGGTACTAGGGTACCCCTACTTTAGTACACCGACATTCTCGTGGAAGGTGTCCAGGCTGTCAAGACTTCGCCAATTTCCGAGGAGCTCTGCAACAACTCCCAAAGTTGACTGCTTATTCACCCAAGAAAGCCATGCAAACCTGCTTACTTTTGAAACCATTTTCACACCTAGCTAAGGGTGGTTATCCCTGCTATAAAACCCCATCTCCTCATCCTCTAGAGAACCTTTTGTCAACCATTCAGCTACAAGCTTATGCAGCAAGACTGCTAGAGAGATCCGAGAGATCTTGCTACCTTTGCTCTTATGAGTTCATTCGGATTCGCAAGAAGAGCCTCTGGTTCCCCCTAGTTTGTGCTCTACGGTTCCGGCCATTTTGTGTGGATTAGTCCCGGTTTGTGGTTCAACGATTGTTCGGACAGCGGGTTGGAGTTCTTGTAGCTTCGGTCAGCCATCCCCAACGTACGGGTTGCATCCAACCTTGGCAGGTATAAAGCTTGTTATCCTGGCTACTTGCAGCTAGTTATCCCTCCCGATTCGATCCTACGACGTGAAGATCGGGCCATCCTCGGGCGTGAACTCGTTCATCGGGTTCCCACCTATCAATCGAGTTGTAATTCATGAGTTGTAAGAAAATAAAAGTGTGATGATCATCATTAGAGCATTGTCCCATGTGAGGAAAGGATGATGGAGACTATGAATCCCCCACAAGTCGGGATGAGACTCCGAACAAAAAAGAAAGAAAGAAAGGAGGCCAAAAGAAGAAGAAAAAAGAAGGCCCAATTAAAAAAAGAAATAATAATAATAAAAAAATGAGAGAAAAAGAGAAAAGGGACAATGTTAATATCCTTTTTCCACACTTGTGCTTCAAAGTAGCACCATGATCTTCATGATAGAGAGTCTCTTATTTTGTCACTTTCATATACTAGTGGGAATTTTTCATTATAGAACTTGGCTTGTATATTCCAATGATGGGCTTCCTCAAATGCCCTAGGTCTTCGTGATCAAGTGAGTTGGATGCACACCCACTTAGTTTCTTTGATGAGCTTTCATACATTTATAGCTCTAGTGCATCCGTTTCATGGCAATCCCTACTCCTTGCATTGACATCAATCGGTGGGCACCTCCATAGCCCATTGATTATCCGCGTCAATGTGAGACTTTCTCCCTTTTGTCTTCTCACACAACCTCAATCATCATATTCTATTCCACCCATAGTGCTATGTCCATGGCTCGTGCTCATATATTGCGTAAAAGTTGATAGAGTTTGAAAAAGCTAAGTATGAAACAATTGCTTGGCTTGTCATCGGGGTTGTGCATGATGAGAGCATTTTGTGTGACGAAAATGAAGCATGGCCAAATTATATGACTTAGTAGGGATAAGTTTTCTTTGGATATGGTATTTTGATAAGACATAATTGCTTGATTAGCATACTTGGAGTATTACTATTTTTATGTCAACAATAAACTTCTATCTTGAATCTCTCGGATCTGAACCGTCATGCCACAATAGAGAAAAATACATTGAAGAATATTCTAGAAAGCATTCCACATCAAAAATTCTGTTTTTATCATTTACCTACTCGAGGATGAGCAAGAATTAAGCTTGGGGATGCTGATATGTCTCCAACGTATCTATAATTTTTGATTGTTCCATGCTATTATATTATCTGTTTTGGATGTTAATGGGCTTTATTTTACACTTTTATGTTATTTTTGGGACTAACCTATTAACCGGAGGCCCAGCCCAAATTACTGTTTTTTGCCTATTTCAGTGTTCCATAGAAAAGGAATATCAAACGGAGTCCAAATGGAATGAAACATTCGGGAACGTGATTTTTGGAACAAACCTGATCCAGAGGACTTGGAGTGGACGTTAAGCAATCAATGAGGCGGCCATGAGGCGCGCCTACCCCCTGGGCGCGCCCTCCCCCCTCGTGGGCCCCTCTTAGCTCCACCGACCTACTTCTTCCTCCTATATATGTTCACATACCCCGCAAACATCCAGAAGCACCACGAAACCCTATTTCCACCACCGCAACCTTTTGTACCCAAGAGATCCCATCTTGGGGCCTTTTCCGGAGCTCCGCCGGAGGGGGCATTGATCACGGAGGGCCTCTACATCAACTCCATGGCCCCTCCGATGATGTGTGAGTAGTTTACCTCAGACCTACGGGTCCATAGCTATTAGCTAGATGGCTTCTTCTCTCTCTCTTTTGATCTCAATACAAAGTTCTCCTCAATTCTCTTGGAGATCTATTCGATGTAACTCTTCTTTTTGCGGTGTGTTTGTCGAGATCCGATGAATTGTGGGTTTATGATCAAGATTATCTATGAACAATATTTAAATCTTCTCTGAATTCTTTTACGTATGATTGATTTATCTTTGCAAGTCTCTCCGAATTATCAGTTTGGTTTGGCCTACTAGATTGATCTTTCTTGCAATGGGAGAAGTGCTTAGCTTTGGGTTCAGTCTTGTGGTGCTCGATCCCAGTGATAGAGAGGGAAACGACACGTATTGTATTGTTGCCATCAAGGATAAAGAGATGGGGTTTATATCATATTGCATGAGTTTATCCCTCTACATCGTGTCATCTTGCTTAAGGCGTTACTCTGTTCTTATGAACTTAATACTTTAGATGCATGCTGGATAGCGGTCGATGTGTGGAGTAATAGTAGTAGATGCAGGCAGGAGTCGGTCTATTTGTCACGGACGTGATGCCGATATACATGATCATGCCTAGATATTCTCATAATTATTCGCTTTTCTATCAATTGCTCGACAGTAATTTGTTCACCCACCGTAATACTTATGCTATCTTGAGAGAAGCCACTAGTGAAACCTATGGCCCCCGGGTCTATTTTCCATCATACAAGTTTCCAATCTATTTTATTTTGCAATCTTTACTTTCAATCTACATCATAAAAATACCAAAAATACTTATCTTATTATTATCATCTCTATCAAATCTCACTCTTGCAAGTGTCCGTGAAGGGATTGACAGCCCCTTCATCGCGTTGGTTGCGAGGTTCTTATTTGTTTGTGTAGGTATGAGGTGACTCACACGTGGTCTCCTACTGGATTGATACCTTGGTACTCAAAAACTGAGGTAAATACTTACGCTGCTTCACTGCACCACCCTTTCCTCTTCAAGGTTAAACCAATGCAGTGCTCAAGAGGTAGCACGTAGCTCCGGAGTGAACGCACGACATCCCGCCGTGGTCACGGGAGCCTGCCGTAGAGGTGCAGCCTGATCTTGGCGCTCGCGCACCACCACCGCGGGCGGCGCGCGGTCTTGACGCGGTGGTGCTGGGAGCGCATGCGCCCCTCCTTGCGGCCGCTGCACTACTTGGTAGCTTTCCTTGTCGCGCGCCGGTGCCCTGCGCGGTGGGTCGCGCCGTGGAGCCTCGTGCCTTGGCTTGGGGATGACCTCTTGCTTGGGAGGTGGAGGAGGCGCACCGTGGGCCACGTCACCCGCGAGAGGCACTGGGGGAGGCAGCGAGCGGGACGGTGTAGGGGCATCTTTGGCAGCGCTGATGAGCTCGGTGATGCGGTCAAGCCAGTCCTCGTAGAGGTCGTCGATCGGGCGATAGCGCAGGAGCTCGCGCACCATGAGCAACGCAGCCCGCGCGTTCACCGACCCTCGGTTGCTGTGAGACGATGAAGCGGCCACCGGAGTCAGTGACGGAGTGGTGGTACGCCCATCACGCTGCATAGAAGGCTGCATTGATGAAGCCTGCTGCTCATGGGCCGCAGGGCCGGTGGCGGCGTTGGCCGCAGGTTACGGGGAACGGTGGGGAGCGCCATCGCCCGCAGGCGCCGTCTGGGCGACGCGTGCGGCTAGGGCGGCATGCTACCTCTTTAGCATGCGTTGGTTTTCCCTTGAATAGGAAAGGGTGATGCAGCAAAGTAGCGTAAGTATTTCCCTTAGTTTTTGAGAACCAAGGTATCAATCTTGTAGGAGACTACACGAAATCGCCTAGTACCTGCACAAACAAACAAGAACCTCAACCAACACGATAAAGGGGTTGTCAATCCCTTCACGGTCACTTAAGAGAGTGAGATCTGATAGAGATAATAAGATAAATATTTTTGGTATTTTTGTGATATAGATTGGAAAATAAAGATTGCAAAATAAACGGTGACAGAAATGGCTAGTTGAAGGGAAACTAATATGATGTAAAGTAGACCCGGGGGCCATAGGTTTTACTAGTGGCTTCTCTCAAGATAGCAAGTATTACGGTGGGTGAACAAATTACTGCCGAGCAATTGATAGAAAAGCGCATAGTTATGATGATATCTAAGGCAATGATCATGAATATAGGCATCATGTCCGTGACAAGTAGACCAAAATGACTCTGCATCTACTACTATTACTCCACACATCAACCGCTATCCATCATGCATCTAGAGTATTAAGTTCATAAGAACGGAGTAATGCTTTAGGCAAGATGACATGATGTAGAGGGATAAACTCAAGCAATATGATATAAATCCCATCTTTTATCCTTGATGGCAACAATACAATACGTGCCTTGCTGCCCCTGCTGTCATTGGGAAAGGACACCGCAAGATTGAACCCAAAGCTAAGCACTTCTCCCATTGCAAGAAAGATCAATCTAGTAGGCCAAACTAAATCGATAATTCGAAGAGACTTGCAAAGATAGCAAATCATGCATATAAGAATTCAGAGAAGAATCAAATAATATTCATAGATAATCAAGTCATAAACCCACAATTCATCGGATCTCGGCAAACACACCGCAAAAAGAGTTACATCAAATAGATCTCCAAGAATATATGTAGGTGGAAAAGGTGTTTCGTTGCTCTCCCCGAAGGTTTTAGGGTCTAATAGTATATATAGGCGAAAGAAGTAGGTCGGTGGAGCTACAAGGGGCCCACGAGGGTGGGGGCGCACCCTCCTACCTCGTGTCTCCCTCGCTGCTTCCTTGACGTCCACTCCAAGTCTCCTGGATCATGTTTGTTCCAAAAAAGATCCTCACGAAGGTTTCATTCCGTTTGGATTCCGTTTGATATTCCTTTTCTGTGAAACACTGAAATAGGGGAAAAAACAACAATTTGCACTGGGCTTTCGGTTAATAGGTTAGTCCCAAAAATAATATGAAAAGGTATATTAAAGCCCATTAAACATCCAAAACAGATAATATAATAGCATGGAACAATCAAAAATTATAGATATGTTGGAGATGTATCAAGCATCCCCAAGCTTAATTCCTGCTCGTCCTCGAGTAGGTAAATGATAAAAACAGAATTTTTGATGTGGAATGCTCCCTAACATAATTTTCAATGTAATTCTCTTTATTGTGGCATGAATATTCAGATCTGAAAGATTCAAGATAAAAGCTTACTATTGACATAAAAATAGTAATACTTCAAGCGTACTAATAAAGCAATTATGTCTTCTCAAAATAACATGGCCAAAGAAAGCTATCCCTACAAAATCATATAGTCTGGCTATGCTCTATCTTCATCACACAAAATATTTAAATCATGCACAACCCCGATGACAAGCCAAGCAATTGTTTCATAATTTTGATGTTATCAAACTTTTTCAATCTTCACGCAATACATGAGCGTGAGCCATGGATACAACACTATAGGTGGAATAGAATGGTGGTTGTGGAGAAGACAAAATGTAGAAGATAGTCTCACATCAACTAGGTGTATCAATGGGCCATGGAGATGCCCATCAATATATATTAATGTGAGTGAGTAGGGATTGCCATGCAACAGATGCACTAGAGCTATAAGTGTATGAAATCTCAACAAAAGAAACTAAGTGGGTGTGCATCCAACTTGCTTGCTCATGAAGACCTAGGGCATTTTGAGGAAGCCCATCATTGGAATATACAAGCCAAGTTCTATAATGAAAAATCCCCACTAGTATATGAAAGTGACAACATAAGAAACTCTCTATCATGAAGATCATGGTGCTACTTTGAAGCATAAGTGTGGAAAAAGGATAGTAGCATTGCCCCTTCTCTCTTTTTCTCTCATTTTTTGGGCCTTTTCTTTTTTATGGCCTCTTTTTTTCGTCCGGAGTCTCATCCCGACTAGTCTCCATCATCCTTTCCTCACTAGGACAATGCTCTAATAATGATGATCATCACACTTTTATTTACTTACAACTCGATACTTAGAACAAAATATGACTCTACGTGAATGCCTCCGGCGGTGTACCGGGATGTGCAATGAATCAAGAGTGACATGTATGGAAAATTATGAATGGTGACTTTGCCACAAATACGATGTCAACTACATGATCATGCAAAGCAATATGACAATGATGGAGCGTGTCATAACAAACGAAATGGTGAAAAGTTGCATGGCAATATATCTCGGAATGGCTATGGAAATGCCATAATAGGTAGGTATGGTGACTGTTTTGAGGAAGGTAAATGGTGGGTTTATGGTACCGGCGAAAGTTGCACGGTACTAGAGAGGCTAGCAATGGTGGAAGGGTGAGAGTGCGTATAATCCATGGACTCAACATTAGTCATAAAGAACTCACATACTTATTGCAAAAATCTATTAGTTATAGAAATGAAGTATTACGCGCATGCTCCTAGGGGGATAGATTGGTATGAAAAGACCATCGCTCGTCCCCGACCGCCACTCACAAGGAAGACAATCAAAAAATAAATCATGCTCCGACTTCATCACATAACGGTTCACCATACGTGCATGCTATGGGAATCACAAACTTTAACACAAGTATCTCTCAAATTCACAACTACTCAACTAGCATGACTATAATATCACCATCTTCATATCTCAAAACAGTCATAGAGAATCAAACTTCTCATAGTATTCAATGCACTTTTTATGAAAGTTTTTTTATCATACCCATCTTGAATGCCTATCATATTAGGACTAATTTCATAACCAAAGCAAATTACCATGATGTTCTAAAAGAATCTCAAAATAATATAAGTGAAGGATGAGAGATCAATAATTTCTACAAAATAAAACCACCACTGTGCTCTAAAAAGAAAATATAAGTGAAGCACTAGAGCAAAATTATCTAGCTCAAAGGATATAAGTGAAGGACATAGAGTATTCTAATAAATTCCAATTCATGTGTGTCTCTACCAAAAGGTGTGTACACCAAGGATGATTCTGGTAAACTAAAAAGCAAAGACTCAAATCATACAAGACGCTCCAAGCAAAACACATATCATGTGGCGAATAAAAATATAGCCTCAAGTAAAGTTACCGATAGACGAAGACGAAAGAGGGGATGCCTTCCGGGGCATCCCGAAGCTTAGGCTTTTGGTTGTCCTTGGATTTTATGTTGCGGTGCCTTGGGCATCCCCAAGCTTAGGCTCTTGCCACTCCTTGTTCCAAAATCCATCAAATCTTTACCCAAAAACTTGAAAACTTCACAACACAAAACTCAATAGAAAATCTCATGAGCTCCGTTAGTATAAGAAAACAAATCACCACTTAAGGTACTGTAATGAACTCATTCTTTATTTATATTGGTGTTAAACCTACTGTATTCCAATTTCTCTATGGTTCATACCCCCCGATACTAGCCATAGATTCATCAAAATAAGCAGACAACACACGAAAAACAGAATATGTCAAAAACAGAACAATCTGTAGGTTTCAAATACTTCTGTAACTCAAAAAATCCTACCAAATTAGTAAGTCCTAAATAATTTGTATATTGACCTACTGCAGTTCTAATTGGTATTTTATCGCTCTCTAGTTAAAAATGCAAATTATTCTCGTGAGCGCATACTTTCTGATTTTAGCAAGATCAAACAACAATCATCCAAGAAGATCCTAAAGGCTTTACTTGGCACAAACACTAATTAAAACATAAAAAACACAATCATAACAGAGGATAGATGGTTTATTTATTACTAAATAGGAATAAAAATTAAATTGGGTTGCCTCCCAACAAGCGCTATCGTTTAACGCCCCTAGCTAGGCATAAAAGAAAGAATAAATCTAGGAATTACCATCTTTGGTGTTCGGAAAGAAAAGAGAAAATTTCTTATATATAGAATTTATCCTTCTATTTTGAGAAAGGACATGGCCATTAATGGTGGAAGAAATATTAAGCACGCTACAAAAATTTGCATCCAAGCTAGCCTTTATCTCTTTGATAATTTCATTTTGATAAAAGCACAAAAGAGAGGTGGATTCAACCTTCTCACTCATGGGGTGGCCAAATATAGTTTTCATATTTTCATAGGTATGTATCGTTTAACGCCCCTAGCCAGGCATAAAAGCAACCTTCTCAAAAATAGAATCCAAAACTTGCTTGAACGAAGAGGGTAAGCCAACATAAAAGCTTTTTAGGTATATGTCAATTTGATATTGGGGCACATACCTAGCTCGGATCCTTATAACCTATCCCAAGCGTCTTTCAAAGACTCATCAAGCAAATAATGAAAGATTATGGGATCATCTTCATCGAAATTATCCAAACTCTCATTGATAACCCCGGTAGGTCTTTCCATATCATCATTATTTATGAGCTTAGAAAGGATAGAGGGTCTATCCAAAGTGCTAGAACTCGGGAGAAAAGCCTTACCCCTTTTTGATTCGGCCATGGCGAAAGAAAGGCAAACAGGAAAAGGGAGAATAAAATGGCAAAGGTGATGTGGGGGAGAGGAAAACGAGAGGCAAATGGCAAATACTGTAATGCGAGGGATAAGAGTTTGTGATGGGTAGTTGGTATGTCTTGACTTGTGCATACATCTCCCCGGCAATGGCGCCAGAAATCCTTCTTGCTACCTCTTGAGCATGTGTTGGTTTTCCCTTGAAGAGGAAAGAGTGATGCAGCAAAGTAGCGTAAGTATTTACCTCAGTTTTTGAGAACCAAGGTATCAATCCAGTAGGAGACTACACGCAAGTCGCCTAGTACCTGCACAAACAAAGAAGAACCTCGCAACCAACGCGATAAAGGGGTTGTCAATCCCTTCACGGTCACTTACGAGAGTGTGATCTGATAGAGATAATAAGATAAATATTTTTGGTATTTTTGTGATATAGATTGGAAAATAAAGATTGCAAAATAAACGGCGACAAAAATGGCTAGTTGATAGGAAACTAATATGATGTAAACTAGACCCAGGGCCATAGGTTCCAATAGTGGCTTCTCTCAAGATAGCAAGTATTACGGTGGGTGAACAAATTACTGTCGGGCAATTGGTAGAAAAGCGCATAGTTATGATGATATCTAAGGCAATGATCATGAATATAGGCATCACGTCCGTGACAAGTAGACCGAAACGATTCTGCATCTACTACTATTACTCCACACATCGACCGCTATCCAACATGCATCTAGAGTATTAAGTTCATAAGAATAGAGTAACGCTTTAGGCAAGATGACATGATGTAGAGGGATAAACTCAAGCAATAAGATATAAACCCCATTTTTTTATCCTCGGTGGAAACAATACAATACGTGCCTTGCTGCCCCTGCAGTCACTGGGAAAGGACACCGCAAGATTGAACCCAAAGCTAAGCACTTCTCCCATTGCAAGAAAGATCAATCTAGTAGGACAAACTAAACCGATAATTCGAAGATACTTGCAAAGATATCAAATCATGCATATAAGAATTCAGAGAAGAAATATTCATAGATAATCAAGTCATAAACCCACAATTCATCAGATCTCGGCAAACACACCGCAAAAAGAGTTACATCGAATAGATCTCCAAAAATATCGGGGAGAACTTTGTATCGAGATCCAAAGAGAGAGAAGAAGCCATCTAGCTAATAACTATGGACCCAAAGGTCTGTGGTAAACTACTAACACATCATCGGAGAGGCTATGGTGTTGATGTAGAAGCCCTCCGTGATCGAATCCCCCTCTGGCGGAAAAGGCCCCAAGATGGGATCTCACGGGTACAGAAGGTTGCGGCAGTGGAAAAGGTGTTTCGTTGCTCTCCCTGAAGGTTTTAGGGTATAAGAGTATATATAGGCGAAAGAAATAGGTCGGTGGAGCTATGAGGGGCCCACGAGGATGGGGGGGGCGCCCTCCTGCCTCGTGGCTCCCTCGCTGCTTCCTTGATGTCCACTCCAAGTCTCTTGGATCACGTTTGTTCCAAAAAAGATCCTCGCAAAGGTTTCATTCCGTTTGGATTCCGTTTGATATTCCTTTTCTGCGAAACGCTGAAATAGGCAAAAAACTGCATTTTGCACTGGGCTTTCGGTTAATAGGTTAGTCTAAAAAATAATATAAAAAGGTATATTAAAGCCCATTAAACATCCAAAACAGATAATATAATAGCATGGAACAATCAAAAATTATAGATACATTGGAGATGTATCACGCATCCCCAAGCTTAATTCCTGCTCGTCCTCGAGTAGGTAAATGTTAAAAACAGAATTTTTGATGTGGAATGCTCCCTAACATAATTTTCAGTGTAATTCTCTTTATTGTGGCATGAATATTCAGACGGTTGGTCCCATGCAAGAGATGGGGATGAATTTCGAACACCATAGCACCGTGGCTCTCCGGCAAGCGTCGACGTACTTGCTTTTGTAATTCTCGTAAATCCAAAACTCGTCCAAAATTCATGAAACTTGGTATGCTATCATGGAGCGGCATCAACATGTCGTGGTAAATTTTTTGTCCCATTTGGGGCAGGTTTGGGTATAATCTTCTCATAAGCCAGAGCTTCTCACAACAAGTGTGATGGTTTCGGTAGGCAAAGTCGGCGTTCTGGGAAAGGGGTCCCAAACTTGCCTGCCTGCGGCCCGCAGCGTGGCTCGTCCAGCAGGCTCGTACGACCCACCTTCGCCAGCAAACACCCAAGACCCTCACGAGGGGCCAAGCCTCGCGAGGTGGATGACACAAGACTTCCTCAGGGGCGGCCTCACCAGGCTGGCTCGCGAGGGGCGGAGAGATCAAGGCAAGGCAAACCTCGCGAGGTTCCCATGACGCAAGCCATGACGATCGGGACCAGGCGGGCGCCAGCGCGCACATTGTCCTTGTTCCCTCTTTGGTGCTAAAGGGGCAAGCACAGGCGAGGAGTCCCGAGGCGTCAGGCAAAGGTTTCCATATCAGTGCAACAAGACCAAGACCAGCAGGATGGAAGGACGAAGGTCATCGTGGAGCCAAGACAGCGTCACCACCAGAGCCTTTGGCAGGCGAAGACTACTTTTGTCAGGATAACTTGTACTAGTTGTCTCCCTTTGAGTTTGGCCATTGTGGGATCCCTTCCCGCTCAATATTTGGGAAGAGGACTAGGGCCTCAATAAATAGGACTAGCCACCACCATAGATGGGGAGATCGATCGGATCTTGGATCAGAGCCATTCCATCCCTAGCCTCACACAAGTTCACCAAGCACAAGAACACCTCTCCTCAGGAGGCTGTTCTTCCCTTGTAACTGTCCATCCATAGCCCAAGAGGCAATCCACCACACCACACTAGAGTAGGGTACTACACCACAACGGTGGCCCGAACCAGTATAAATCTTGTGTCTCGTGTTCTTTGGGTTCGTCAAGCTAGGCCGTGAGATCGTTGAGTGTGCGAGCTAGAGAGGGGGGAGATCTTCGTGCACACCCTAGTGTTCGAACTCAAGGGTTTTGCCGGAACCCGAAATCCGACATTTGGCACGCCAGGTAGGGGTGCGCCGAAGCCTTCTTCTTCATCGACCCACGCTTCGTCACTCCACCAAGCTCATGGCCGACGCTCACCGGGATGGCACGGAGCGCCGGGCCGCTCTCGCCGCCCGTGTCGCTCAGACGGCCCCAGTAGGCGGGCCTCCCTGTCGTTCTCTGCCACCCGCCGCCAACGCTGTCACCAGTCCGGCGACAAACGAGCATCAAGCATCTTCACTACATCCCTCTACGCGCCGTGACGGCCACACCGCCACCCCGTTGCTGACTCCGGCCGGCTCGTCGTCTCATGCTCGCCGCGCACCCACGGATGCGCAGGCCGCGCTACTCATGGCGCGCGAGCTCCTGCGCTACCGTCCAGTCGACGACCTCTACGAGGACTAGCAGGACCGCATCGCTGAGTGTCGAGGGTTGGGTGCGACATATGCCAAAGGATGGCTTATCATGGTGGGGGCGAGTAGAACATCGCCGGTGCCTGGAAACGTGATGAGGCGGAGACATGCACGCCGGCGAATCTTACCCAGCTTCAGGGCTCTCTGGGGAGATAATACCCCTACTGCTGCTCTACGGGGTCTCCGCATGATCACTATGGCAAAGTGTTTAGACGGTTGCTCCTTGAGCTGTTTCCTAGAGGTAGGAGAAGGCAAGGCTAGCTCTCTTCTTCCTATATGATCTGGTCTAGTGCTAATGGATTCCAACCCTTTGCATGGGTGCCCTGGGGGTTTATATTGGCCTACCCCCCAGGGGTACAATGGTAATCCGGCTGGACGCGGGCCCAGCCATCAGTGCCTCCGGCCTCTGTCTTCTCCGCCGGCTGTTGGGGCCCGCCGACTGGTGGGCCCCGCCAACTGGCTCGGTACGGAGCCGACAGGCCGCGTCCGCTGCGGGCGGGTCTTTCCGGCTGCTGATTACTGTAGCCGTGCTTCTAATGACGCCGGCTTGGTCATGGAGTCGTGGCAACAGCCCCGCCGCCTAGCAGGCGATCACTATTGCCACTCTCCGTCACATCTGGTTAATGGCGCGTGGGCCCCGGGGGAGGGCCTAGCCGACTCTCGGGGGCTGACTCCCAACGGGTCCGACTAGTGGCGCACTTGCCGTCTTCTGGGGTCCCGCTGGCTAGTGGGACCCGCCGCCCCAGGGTCATATAGACAAGCCGTCGTGGGTGCAGGATTTGGTCCACTGGTGCTTATGTCAGGGCCGGCATGGCAACAGTGCCACGCCGCACAGAGATCTCCACGGGTACGGCGTACTGTGGCCATGCCTGCCCTTGGAAAGGGGTGGGAGCAGGCTTCACTGTAGCCACTCCCCTATCCTGTCCCTCTTGATGAGAACATGGGGTTTGTTGGAGTCGCGGTCCGACTCCCCAAGGCCGGATTCTCGGCAAGTCGTCAGTCAGGAGTCGGCTTATCCTGAGGTCGTTCCTGGGACTCGTCCACGAGTGGCTTGTCGGTTGCCTTGCCGCCGACTTCTCAAAAGGCGGCTCTTTGTCCTGGGGTCTTGAGGGGCGCGGCCTGCCCCGATGTTTTGAAAGGTTCTGGGGCTCGGGTTAGCCTACCGGTGGCCCGTTACTCCGACAGTAGTCCCCGAAGCTGATGAGGCATCGCGAACGATCGGCCGAGGAGCCTCAGCAGTTTCTCTTTCCGGGTGCGTGAGACATGGATCTTGCTTGACTTCTGCGGGGCCGACTAGAAGGAGTCGGACCCACCCAACTCTGACTTGCACAATATTTCGAACATCGCAGCGGGATCCAAGTAGCGTGCTGGCTAAGCTTCCAGGCCGCCACCCGTTTCGGGCCTGTCACGTGGCAACACGCGGCCGGGCCAGTCTGCCAGTCTGCGCGCGTGACGGGACATGCCCGTAGGTGGGGCCCACCATTACCGCGCCTCGGCGCTCGAGCGGATCTGCTGTGGCCCGAGCGGACGGTTGGGATTCTCGTGAAGTTACTGCGCGCAGTAAATTTTGTCGTGGAAATGTGGGGGTCGTGGGCGCAGTAAATCCCACGACCGCCCCCTTGGCTTCGCAGCCCATGAGGCTATAAGTAGAGGGAGGAGGGGGGGGGGGGGCGCGGCAGAGCACGCGCGCCCCTCCTCCACACTACTCCTTGCTCTTCTTCTTCTTCTTCTTCTTCTTCTTCTTCTTCTTCGCACCGCCGCGCGCCCAAGCTTTGCTGAACGCCGCGGCGATCCGCTCATGATGAGTTCTTCTTCTGCCGCCGCGCCTCCCTTGGTGCATTCCGGCACCTGGGATGGCTCAGAAGTTCATGACGACCACATCGAGTTCCTCTGCAAGACTCGTCGGCTCCCCGGCGAAGATTACGTGTGGGTACGCCTTACGTCGAGGGGGGAGATCTCTCTAGCACCGGAGGAGGGCGAGCGGGTTATCTTCCGCTCGCACTGCCTGCGTGGATTGGGGCTGCTGGCGAGCAGCTTCTTCCGCTCCTTTCTGGAGTTCTACGGCCTCCAGCCGCACCACCTCACGCCCAACACAGTGGTGCTGTTGTCTGCCTTCGTGGCCCTGTGTGAAGGCTTCCTCGGAGTCCTCCCCACCCTCGAGCTCTGGGGGGAGTTCTTCTACTCCAAACTCGGCACCCAGGCTGCAGGAGTGCCGGCTCAGTGCGGCGCGTTCATCGCCGTGCGGAGGTCGGGGGCCGACAACCCCTTCCCCACCATCAAGCTGATAAAGTCGGTGAAGATGTGGCAGCGATCGTACTTCTACGTGAAGAGCGTCTTCGCGAAGGGCGATTGGGTCAACCTGCCGGCTTTCGAAGCCGGCCCGCCGGCTGGGAGACTGCCCAACTGGTCGTACCGAGCAAAGTCGCTGACGCTTGCGGGAGCCGGCACCGTCGCGCGACTACGAGTGCTGACGCAGTCGGAGGGCTTGACTGGTCTGGACCTGCTGGCCGCCTTCGTGGCGCGCCGAGTTCTCCCGCTCCAAGGTCGCCCCCACATGATATGCCAAATGAGCGGGCACCGTGACCCGAGTCGGATGTGCACCAAGGACATGCCTCATGAGGAGGTGGCCTACATGGTGAACTACCTCTCGGACAACAAGCTCCTGGAGGACTGGCGGTTCGGCAAGGAGCCGTACTCCCGCGCCAACCCCCCACCCTTAGTGATTTGCTTTTTCTTTCTTTCTTTGAATTGTCTTCTTTCTTGCCGAGTTTGTTTTGTGCGACCTGACCAATCGGCTTTGGTCAGAATCCCCTCCTCCATCCACCAGCCGGCACCACGGGGCCGGCCCGCGAGTTCCTTGCCGACCGGGCGGAGAGTGACGTCGACGACCCTGATCTGGGGGCGGCGGCTTTGGAAGACGACACCGAGGGAGGAGGCGGCCCGCGGCTCGGGTCCAGTCCAGAGGACTGGCCTGATGATGATGAGGAGGTCGCCCCCCGCCACCGGCCAGGAGCCAGCCATCCCAGCACAGGCTCTTCTGCCGCGTCGGGTGCTCCAGACGGCGGGAAGAAGCGCAGGGCCGTGCCGACCTTGTTCGGCAGTCGGCCGAAGAAGTCCAAGAGTTCGGCTCCGGCGACCAAGCGGGACGAAGCGGCCGCGAAGGCCATCCGCTTCCGCAAGGAAGTAAAGAAGCCGCCACTGGTCTCCACGTGAGTATTCCGTCCTAGCGCTTTATTCTTTCTTTGTGGCTTTGTCTGAGTCTTTTACTTGCTTCCCTCGCTTTAGGGCTCCCCTCACTCTTGAGAGGGTTGTCGCCGCCTCCGTCATGGGGTCAGCGGAGGCGTCCGCCACCACTCGGCGGATTGACCCCACCGCCGACCTCCGGGAGGCGACGGAGTGGAATGCGCAGGAGAAGCGCAATGAGGAAGAGGCCGTCCGCCTGGAGAAGGTGGAGGCCGAGAAGGCGGAGGCCTCCGCCAAGAAGAAGCTGGCAGAGGCCGAAGCCGCCGTCGCGACAAAGCGGCAAGATGAGGAGGCCGCGCACCGCCAATCGGCGGTGTTCGTCACCCCGCTGAACTCTGCGCCGCCGCCTCCGGAGTTCACGGGGCAGTCTGGGGAAGCCAGCGGCGAGAACCCCATCATGGAGAGGGAAGGCGGCGACTCCTCCATGCCGGACGTGATCGTTCCACCGCCACCTCCGCCGCCATCTGGGGGCGCGCAAGGCAATCAGCCGGCGGACCCGCCGGTGCCGCCGAATGAAGATGAGGCTATGGCAAGGCTACTCCTTCAAGTCGGCGCGCCAACGCGCCGCCGTCTTGAGAAGGCGACTTCAACGCCACGCCCCCTGGAGGCCGGCACCGCCAGCTCAGCGATCCCAGATGCCGAAGTGACGAGCGCCGCGCCCATAGGGTGGGTGCGAGGAGGCAGCACGAGGCCGCTAAACCAGGCGCTTCTGGACGTCCAAACGAAGCAGCGAGCTAAGGGCGACGCCATCCAGAACTACACCAAGGCGTACCTGGCGTCGCGGGCAGCCTTCCGAGTATGCTTTCTCGTTGGTCCTTGTTTTCTTGTTCCTCTCTGTGGGGGCGCGCCAGCGCACCCACTGGGTGTAGTCCCCGAGTTTCGGGCCGGCTGCTGAGCAGGCGGCCCGGAACTTCCAATTGGTGAGTTCCGGGTACAAACTTTTGTTTGAAATACTTATCGTAGAACTACCACAACCTTCGTGTCACTGCCTTCAACCGCAACATTGAAGAGCTGGCCAAGCGGACCGCCGACTTGTCAAAGAGCCGGAGTGAGTCCTTTTTCTTCTTTGCGGGGGCGCGCTGGCGCACCCACGGGCTGTAGTCCCCGAGATTCGGGTCGACTGCAGAGCAGTCGGGCCGGATCTCCCCGGCGACCTTCTTTATTGATGACTTAACGCCTTCTTTCTTCCTTCTCTTCAAAAGCCAACGCTGCTCTTCAAAAGCCAACTCCGCGTTGCGTGCCAAGGGGGAGGAGTGCAGCAAGCTTGCCACAGAGCGTGATCTGCTGGCCACAAAATTGGCAGAGCAGAGGGAGCTTCTTACGAAGACGCAGAAGGAGGCGGAAGAGGTGGAAGCCGCCCTCCTGGCCGAGTTCGCGAGCGAGCGCTCCTCCTAGACTGACAAAGAGGCAATGCTGGCCTCCGGCTTCCATGAGATTGAAGACATTGTTGATGGTGAGTTTATTTACTTTCTTTCTTCGAGCTGCCGATTATAAGTCGTGCCGACTCCTGATTGTTGATGGTGTAGGTTGCCGCTTGACGTTGTACTTGCCGAGCTAAGGTCTCATCAGTTGGCAGCTCTTTGCTCACCAGAAATTTGAGGATGGGCTGGGCCCATGAGGGTGCTGCTATTTCTTCGACTGCCAGAACTGCGACTTGGACGAGGGCGGCTGGGCTGGGAGGCAGCGGGTTGGAGTCAACAACCGCTTGCTGGGTTAATGAAGTCCCCGGGATGACTGGCGCGGCTCTTGGGCCGAGTTCTGGAGTCTTCGAGCCTGCCGCCGCAGTCCCCGGGCCGGGTTCTGCAGTCCCTGGGCCGGCCTCGACTGTGGCGGCTTTGGAGCCATCTGCCGAAATCCCCGTACCGTCTGTCGGGGCTCTGGAGTCGGATCCGACTTCTTCGGGAGGAGCCAGCACGAAGATGGAGTCTGATTCTGGTGAAGGCTTGACAGACGGCTTGAGGAGGCGTTGAAGGGTGACGCCGGATGGTATTGCTTGGCGGGTAGAGCCGATTCGTGCCAAGGCGTCTGCTTGGTCGTTGTCGTTTCTTGGAACATGGAGGAACTCGCACCCCTCGAAATACCCACTGAGTTGCTGCACGAGGAAACGGTAACTCGCCATGTTTGCATCTTTGGCGTCCCAGTCGCCAGACGACTGCTGGACCACTAAGTTCGAGTCGCCATAACACAGGATCCGGCGAATGCCGAGTTCTTTGGCAAGCCGGAGCCCGTGAATGAGCGCCTCATACTCGGCGACGTTGTTGTCGGCGGCAAAATGGATTTGCAGTGCGTATTTGAGCTTGTCGCCTTTAGGAGAAGTGAGGACAACGCCGGCTCCCAAGCCGGTGCGCATCTTGGAGCCGTCGAAATGCATCCGCCAATGGGTGGAGTCGGGCGCTGGAGGTAGGTACTGGGTCTCGGCCCAGTCGACGAGAAAGTCGGCCAGTGCTTGTGACTTGATGGCGGTGCGGGGATGGTAGTGGATGGTGTAGGGAGCCAGCTCTATGGCCCACTTGGCCACTCGGCCAGAAGCATCTCGGCTTCCGATGATCTCGGCAAGTGGGGCCGTGCAGACCATAGTGATTGGATGCTCTTGAAAGTAAGGCTTCAATTTCTTGGCGGTAAAGTGCACGCCATAGCACATCTTCTGGTAGTGGGGGTAGTTCTGCTTGGAGGCCAACAGTACTTCGCTCAAGTAATATACCGGTCTCTCGACAAGTAGTGCCTTGCCTTCCTCCTTGCGTTCCACTACAATGACCGCGCTAACTACCCGGCTGGTGGCGGCGATGTACAGGAGCATAGGTTCCTTAGGAGTCGGAGCCGCCAGAACGGGTGGAGTAGTCAGCATCTTCTTCAACTGGAGAAAAGCTTCGTTCGCCTTGTGGTTCCACTCGAAAAAAGTGGTCTTCTTCATGAGTTGGTATAAGGGGAGAGCATTCTCACCCAGCCGACTGATGAATCGGCTGATGGACGCCAAGCAGCCGGTGAACTTTTGCACGTCCAGCAGTCGGCTGGGTTCCTCCATCCTCTCAATGGCCTTGATCTTTACAGGGTTGCATTCTATGCCGCGTTTAGAGACCAGGAAGCCAAGGAGTTGGCTGGCTGGTACTCCGAAGACGCACTTCTCGGGGTTGAGCTTGATCTGGAATCGGCGCAGGTTCTCAAAGGTCTCCTTGAGGTCTTCCAGCAGTGTTCCACGCTTTTCCGTCTTCACCACCACATCGTCCATGTAGACATGAGCGTTTCTCCCGAGTTGCTTGAGGAGGCACTTCTGCATGCAACGCTGAAAGGTGGCGCCGACATTCCTCAAGCCGAACGTCATGGTGAGGTAGCAGAAGGCTCCAAACGGCGTGACGAAGGCGGTCTTCAGTCTGTCAGCCGGGTTCAGCTTGATCTGGTGATATCCTGAATATGCATCCAAAAAGCTCAACAGTTCGCATCCGGCGGTGGATTCTATCACCTGATCAATTCTTGGTAGAGCAAACGGGTCCTTGGGGCAGGCCTTGTTGAGGCTCGTGTAGTCAATACACATTCGCCACTGCTTGTTCTTCTTCAGTACCAGGACCGGATTGGCTAGCCACTCTGGAAAGAATACTTCCATAATGAAGCCGGCTGCTAGGAGTCGGGCTATCTCTTCTCCGACAACTCTTCTCTTCTCTTCTGATAGGCGGCGCAGGGGCTGCATGACCGGCTTTGCATCAGATCGGACATGTAACTTGTGCTCGGCGAATTCTGTCGGTACACCTGGCATGTCTTTGGGGGACCATGCGAAGATGTCCCGATTCTTACGGAGGAAATCGACGAGCTCGCCTTCCTATTTGCTGTCGAGGTTTGCGCCTACGACAGTGTACCTCTCTGGGTGCTCCGGATCCAAGGGTATCTTCTTTGTCTCCTTGGCCGGCTTGAACGAACCCTCAGCCTCCGACTCCTTTGGGTTGGGCGACACCTCTGGCTGCTTGCCGGCCATCGCCACAACCCGGTCAAGGAGCCGCTTCTTGGCTGCGATCACCAGGGACTTGGCTAGCCGACTACTCTCAGCCGCACAGGCAGACGACTTTCAGTAGTCGCCAGCTACGGTCAGAATTCCCCTGGAAATGGGCATCTTCATTTTGAGGTAGGCGTAGTGGGGGACCGCCATGAACTTGGCCAGGGTGGGTCGGCTAAGTAGTGCATGGTATGGGCTCTCGAGGTCCACCACCTCAAACCAAAGTGACTCTCGGCGGAAGTGATCTTTGTCTCCAAAGAGGACGTCCATCAGGATCTTGCCGATTGGTGAGAAGGAAAGCCCAGGAACAATGCCGTGGAACACAGTCCGGCTGTTCTGAAGCTGTCTTTGCTTGATTCCTAATTTCTCCATGGTGTCCTTGTACAGGATGTTGATGCTGCTGCCTCCGTCTATCAGAACTCGCGAAAAATGAGCGGCTCGTCTATCCGTGGCAAAGGTGGCATCCAAGATCAAGGCATAAGAGCCTGGACTCGGCATCACCTCTGGGTGATCAGCCCTGCTCTAGCTGATAGGCTTCTCAGACCAGTGCATGAACTCTGGCGTCTCTGATGCTACTGCATTCACCTCTTGTCGCTGCAGCCGCGTGCTGCGTCGATCATCAGCCATGCTGGTAAATACCATGTAGGCTCCGTGCTCTTCGGGGTATTCGTCTTGTATTGCGCCGACTGGCCTGACAGCCGGCTGCTGGGGCGGAGGCGGAGGCGGCTGCCCAGCAGGCGGGGGAGGTAGGAGGCCATCTCCTTTGGCGATCCTAGTGAGCCAGTGGCACTTCCAGGTGGTGTGATTCGACGGCTTCGTGCCGCTATGGAACTTGCAAGGACCATCCAGGGTCTACTCGTATGAGAAGGCCGGCAACCAGTTGGGCTTGCCACCTTTCTGTCTCTTGGGTGGAGGCTGCCCATCCGGCTGCTGGGCTTCAACTGTCGCGACCTACCAGCTATAGGAAGCCGGCTGCGGGGCCTTGCGCTTGTGGTCGCTCTGCTGTTCCCGCCGACTGGCGTCTCCCGCTGAAGTTCTTGGAGCCTGAGGGGCCACTTTGCCAGTTGCGCTAACTTGAATCTCTGCCTTCATGGAGGAGTCGGCCGTGGCGTACTTGTCTACTATGATTAGCAGCTCGTCGAGGGTTTCTGGCTCGTCGTAGAGGAGCTTGTGCTTGAGGAGGGTGCCTTCTCTGCACCTGGCGGTGAAGTACTCGATAGCCTGCACCTCGTGCACGCCCTCACGGGAGATCCAAAGCTCGGCCCAACGCGTGAGGTAGTCACGAGTCGACTCATTGGGACCTTGCATGCACAAGGAAAGCTGACGAGGCTTGGGAAGACGCTTGTACGTGCTGGTGAAGTTGTAGATGAATGCTTCGGTGAAGTCGACCCAACTTTTGATGCTGCGAGGCTTCAGGCTGTTCAGCCATGTCCGGGCCGTGCCCTAGAGCATGAGCGAAACGTATTTTACGGCGACACGCTTGTTGCCGTTCGCTATGCTGACAGCCATGGAGTAGTCGACCAGCCAGTCCTCCGGCTTCACGGAGCCGGTGTACTTGGGCGTGTCTCTTGGGAGCGTGAACCCTTTGGGAAAGGGCTCGTCTCGAATGCGGTTCCCGAAACAAGGCAGACCCAACTCGTCTTCTTCTTCCAGCGCTAGGGATTGGTGAAGTCGGTCGATCCGGTGGCGGGCGTCATTTTCCCTAACTCCCTCTCGGCGGCCAAGGCGGTCGCCGAGTGTCGGATGATCAACAGGCGGCAGGGAGACTCGCCTTTCCTTGCGAGGAGGAGGAGGCGGATAGTCATCCCATCGTTCTACTGCTCTCGGGCGGCCATCTTGGTCGCGCTCTATGGTAATGTGAGTCCGACTGTGGCTGACAGTCGGATCCTTGTCTCTTCTTCCTCGGGCGCCGCCAGTAAGCGTCCGAGACGTCGTGCCTTGATCTCGGCGAAGGTCATCATTTTGCCGCTGCGGCGCCTCCGTGCGGCAGCCGGCCTCGTTCTGCGCGGCAGCCGCGTCGAGGAGCCGCTGGACTCGCTCCGTCATCAGGCGGCGCTCTTCGCCCTCGAAATTGTCCAGCTCGTCCACCGCCGCCTGGGCGGCTCGAATGTTCTCCGCAGGCATAGCGTACACAGGGCGACTTGCCCCGAACAGGTTAGCGATGGCTACGCCATGCTGCTGGACCGCGCCAAGGCGGTTGGGCCCAGCTGGGGCTGGCGAGCCACCAACAGTGCGATCTATCTCTCGCTGGTAGGCTTCTCACAAGCGTCTCATGCTAGCCAGCTTCTTCACGCCTTCGACGAGCTGAAGGCGGCGCGCCTCCAACGTCTCCGCGTCAGCGTCTTCCGGAATGGGCATAGTCAGGTCTTGTAGTACCGCGCCAAGTGGGTCATGCGTTCCTCCGCTGGGAGGCTCGTCATGACTGATGACGAGCACCTCGGTGACGGTGCTTCCATCGCTCTCCGCGCGAGGGAGAGGTTCGTCGTAGACCACCACATTAGTGGGGAATGCGTCGAGCGACGCGGTGTCGGAGTCGACCAGCATCGGGTCGGTGGAACCTACAGACTCCAAGTCCACGGCAGGCTCGCCGGCGACGTGGAGTTGGTCGAGGAGGCCCGCGAGGAGGCTCTCGGAGCCGCCCGTGCCTGCGTTGGATGCAGGTTCGTCGGAGAGGCGAACTTCGCCGACAAGTTCGGTGAGGCAGCTGGCTGCGCAGGCGATCTCAACGCCATGCAGCGCGTCAGCGCATGCTTCGTCTGGCGTGCCTGGCTAGCTGCGCTCGCCAGGGAGGAAAAGGGTTCCCGTCCAGAGCAGGTCTCCGGACGACGGTGCACCATGCCCCATGGTGGGCGCCAAATGTCGGGGGTTGGGTGCGACATATGCCAAAGGATGGCTTATCATGGTGGGGGAGAGTAGAACGTCGCCGATGCCTGGAAACGGGATGAGGCGAAGACATGCACGCAGGCGAATCTTACCCAGCTTTAGGGCTCTCCGGGGAGATAATACCCCTACTGCTGCTCTACGGGGTCTCCGCATGATCACTATGGCAAAGTGTTTAGACGGTTGCTCCTTGAGCTGTTTCCTAGAGGTAGGAGAAGGCAAGGCTAGCTCTCTCCTTCGTATATGATCTGGTCTAGTGCTAATGGATTCCAAACCTTTGCATGGGTGCCCTGGGGGGTTTATAATGGCCTACCCCCAGGGGTACAATGGTAATCCGGCTAGACGCGGGCCCAGCCGTCAGTGCCTCCGGCCTCTGTCTTCTCCGCCGGCTGCTGGGGCCCGCCGACTGGCTCGGTACGGAGCTGACAGGCCGCGTCCGCCGTGGGCGGGTCTTGCCGGCTGCTGATTACTGTAGCCGTGCTTCTAATGACGCGGGCTTGGTCATGGAGTCGTGGCAACAGCCCCGCCGCCTGGCGGGCGATCACTATTGCCACTCTCCGTCACATCTGGTTAATGGCGCGTGGGCCCCGGGGGAGGGCCTAGCCGACTCTCGAGGGCCGACTCCCACCGGGTCCGACTGGTGGCGCACTTGCCGTCTTCTGGGGTCCCACTGGTTGGTGGGACCCGCCGCCCCAGGGTCGTACGGACAAGCCGTCGTGGGCGCAGGATTTGGTCCACTAGTGCTGATGTCAGGGCCGGCATGGCAACAGTGCCACGCCGCATGGAGATCTCCACGGGTACGGCGTACTGTGGCCATGCCTGCCCCTGGAAAGGGGTGGGAGCAGGCTTCACTGTAGCCACTCCCCTGTCCTGTCCCTCTTGATGAGGACATGGGGTTTGTGGGTGTCGCGGTCCGACTCCCCAAGGCCGGCTTCTCGGGAAGTCGTCAGTCAGGAGTCGGCTTATCCTGAAGTCGTTCCTGGGACTCGGCCGCGAGTGGCTAGTCGGTTGCCTTGCCGCCGACTTCTCAAAAGGCGGCTCTTTGTCCTGGGGTCTTGAGGGGCGCAGCCTGCCCCGATGTTTTGAAAGGTTCTAGGGCTCGGGTTAGCCTACCAGTGGCCCATTACTCCGACACTGAGCTCGTTAGCGCCGCGGGAGGCTCTCCTGCACCGTCCCTCTCGCTGCCTCACCCGCCCCCAGCTGCGGGTGATGTGGCTCACGGAGCGCCTCCGCCTCCTCCGCAACAAGATGGCACCCTTGCGCCGAGGCATGCGGCTCAGGGAGCACCTCAACCTCCCCCGCGTCAAGACGGCGTCCTTGCTCCAAGATGCACGGCCCAGCGGCACATCCCACCACGCCATGTGCCCGCGCACGAAGAAAGAAGCTGCCAAGAGATTCCCCGTCCACTAGAAACGCTCCACTGCTCCCAGCTTTGCTGCACAAGGATTGCTTGTTGCGACAGGGCCATGCTCTGCGTGCCGTGGCGGCACAGGGGCACCACGACCAAGCTCTGCCTCCACGACGGGCCACGGTGGCCACGGCGGGCTACCGCGCCTTCACTCCTGAGTTGCGCAGCGTCGTCTGGTCGGGCAAGTTCAAGCCAGATCTACCTCCTCGCTACGATGACACCCCCGACCCTGCGGAGTTTCTGCAGCTCTACGAGCTAAGCATCGAAGCAGCCAACGACGACGAAAAGGTCATGGTGAACTGGTTTCCCATGGCTCTCAAGGACGGCGCCCGCTCATGGCTCCTGAACCTGCCCCAGGCTCGATCTCCTCCTGGGACGAGATGCGCGACCGCTTCATCGCCAACTACCAGGGCACTCGCGACCACCGCCCGGTCGCGGTTGACCTACGCTGCATCAAGCGACAACCAGGAGTAACCCTGCAGAAATACATCCAATGCTTCAACAATGCGCGAATCAAGATGCCCAAGGTAACGGACAAGGCCATCATCTCAGCGTTCTCTGACGGCGTCCATGACATCAAGATGAAGGAGGAGCTCGCCATCCATGAAGAGTTGTGCACGACCTTGAAGTTATTCAACATCGCGACCAAGTGTGCAAGAGCTGAGGAGGGGCGTCTCTCCCTCCTCGAGCTCCCTACTGCGGATCCAGAGGAGAAGAAGGCCAAGGACAAAGATGTGATGCACAAAGGAGTGGCCGTGCTCGCGGCGGAACCAGACACCAAGCGCGGCCGAGATCTTCCCGAGTCGTCCAAGGGCAGCCGCATGTTCTGCGCCTCCCACAATGTGTGCACACACAACACTAATGACTGTCAAGAGCTCAGTGTCGGATTTTGGGTTCCGGCAGACCCTTGAGGTTCGAACACTGGGGTGCGCGTGAAGATTTCGCTTCCTACCTACCTGCACCCCTCCGCCTCGCTAAGATCTAAACTATGGAAAGAACAACACAAGGGACACGAGGTTTATACTGGTTCGGGCCACCGTTGTGGTGTAATACCCTACTCCAGTGTGTGGTGTGGTGGATTGCCTCTTGGGCTGATGATGATGAACAATACAAGGAAGAACAGCCTCGCGAGGGTCTGTTCTTGGCTGGGGGGGATGAACTGCTGGGTGGAGTTCAGTCACCCTTCTCTCTCTCTCTCTCTGATCAAACCCCTCTCTAAAGAACCTCCTCTCTAGAACCCCCCTTGCTCCGTGGGTGGCTGGTCCTATTTATAGAGGGCCTGGTCCTCTTCCCAAATATCGAGCGGGAAGGGAGCCAACAATGGCGGGCTAATTTGAAGGGGGACAGCTAGTACTAGCTACCCTGACAAAAGTAGTCTTCGCCTGCGCAAAGCTCTGGTGGTGACGCCGTCTTGGGCTCCACGATGACCTCCGTCCTGCAGTCCTTCTGGTCTTGGTCTTGTTGCACCGAAATGGCAACCTTTGCCTGATGCCTCGGTACTCCGCGGCTGCGCTTGCCCCCTTTGCGCCAAAGAGGAAACGAGGACACTGCGCGGGCTGGCACCCACCTGGCGCCCTTGGTCGTCATGGCTTGCGTCATGGGCACCTCGTGAGGTACCCCGCCTTGGTCTCTCCGCCTCCTCATGAGCCAGCCTGATGAGGCCATGCCTGAGGAAGCTCCGCGTCGTCCGCCCTGCGAGGCTTGGCCCCTCGCGAGGGTCTTGGGTTTGTGTTGGTGAAGATGGGCCGCGCTGGGCCCCCCTTTGAGCCACGCCGCAGGCCGCAGGCAGGCAAGTCTGGGGACCCCCGTTCCCAGAACGCCGACACTCAGGGCCATTCGAGATGGACGCTTCGGTCGACGCCCCGAGCGCAGCAACCGGGGCTACGACCGAGGAGGTGGACGTGGTGGAGGACGTTGGGACGACCGTGGGCCCCGCCAGGAGTGGCTCGACCAACCTCGCGAGGATTGTTGGCAGGACCAACCTCGTGAGGGTGCCTGGAGGGACCAGCCTCGTGAGGACCGTCCTCAGGGCAACCCTGGTCTCCCTCCACTGCCACCACCAAGAAGGAACGACGACCATCAACAGGACGAGGGGGCTGGGGGCTTCCAAGAGCCGCGAGCTATCGCCTGCATCTTGGGCGGAGCTCAAGCCCCAGCCTCTCAACAAGTCTTCAAGCAATTTACTCGTGAGGTGAACGCAGTCCTCCCTAGGCTCGAGGCCACACGCCCGCTCAGATGGTACAAGTACACCATCACCTTTAGCTCGGCAGACCAACTCAAGTGCGCGGCAACGGCCGACGTTCTCCCGATGCTCTGTTCACCCGTCATCAGCAATGTCCAAGTCACCAAGACCCTCATCGACGGTGGCGCAGGGCTCAATATCCTGTTTTTCGAGACTTTCGATAGCCTTCAAGTGCCATACAATCAGCTCTAGCCTACCAAACCTTTCCCAGCAGTGACTGATGGCTCTACCACCCTCATAGGGGCAGGTTCGCCTCCCTGTCACCTTCGGTTAGCCTGGCAACTACCACACCAAGCTCATGGACTTCGACGTCACCCACATCCGTCTGCCGTATAATGCCATCCTCGGGTACCCAGCGCTGGCCAAATTCATGGCAGTCGCCCACCATGGCTACAACGTCCTCAAGATGCCCAGAAGCGGAGGAATCATCACCATCCCCTGCGAAGAAAGAGACACAGTGTGCTCCCTCGAGCGTGCCTTCCAAGCTGCATCACTTGAAGACCCCGACAGCAATGCAACGTAGTATGCTCCTGAGGCCAACCCTAAGAAGAAGAAGCAGCTGCTCCACGCAGGGCCTCAAGGGAGCGGCACCTCCGGCGGCACCACTTCAGGATCTACGCCCACGCCTGGGGAGCCTCTCTCCCTCGCATAGGGAGGCGCGTCCGGCGCCGTCCTCGGGCAGGGCTCGGGGGCTCTCTTCTAGAGGGCCTCAGACCTGGACAGCATCCCGAGGGAGGCGCTCGGGCACCACGTGGAGGCGTGCTTCACGGCACGTTTCCCTCAGGAGGGCGC
Organism: Triticum urartu; assembly: GCF_056163025.1. Classification (NCBI taxonomy): domain Eukaryota; kingdom Viridiplantae; phylum Streptophyta; class Magnoliopsida; order Poales; family Poaceae; genus Triticum; species Triticum urartu. The sequence continues at coordinate 492,526,695 of NC_141878.1, forward strand.
CAGGCGAAGAGCGCCTGGTGCTCAAGAGTTCATCGACAAGGCATCTCGGGAGCTTCAGGAAGCAAGAGCAATACGCGACGACTGCCGCCCACCTAGCGTTGCTCCCCACCAAGCGAGGGTGGTGAGCTGCGCGTCTGCATCGACATCTTAGGGCTCAACCAGGCTGCATCTCAGGAGTGCTTCTGGCCTTCGCATGTTGGACGCTGCGAGGGTCCACCTCATAGCTACGTTCGCATGCTGTTCGGCCTGCCGAGCGTGGCTGCTGCCTTCCAGCGTAACCCGCAGAGCGTCATGGTGGGTCAGGAGGACAGGCATCACGTAGTCTTGGCAGAGATAGAGACGGTCCTCAGGGGGGCCGCCCGAGCCTCCAGAGCCTCCCGAGGCTCGGGGCACTGGCGGCTCGTGAGGGGCGACTTCTTCGCTACGCGTCTTCAGCTACCCCAACACCCCTTCGGCAACCAAACCAGGTGACATCTTTCCAAGTTCATTTAGTTGGGAGCGCCCCCTAGGCTGCATCATTCCCAGCCCGCGTGGGTCCGTCCCTGCGGCATGTATCTGCTTGCATCTTCAGTTCGCTCTGTTGGGAGCGCCCCTAGGGCAGCATCATCCCCAGGCCGATCGGGTCTGACCCAGTGGCACGTATTGTTCCTGCATTTACCTGGGCCAGTTTGCTTCTCATGCATAGTCTATCCATGGTTATCGCCTTCTTGATTATCACCTAACTAGGGAGCCGCACGCTGATTGCCTTTCTTCAGGATCCTTCACATTAGAAGGCTAGGCACAGCGTCTGTGCTCGGGCCCATCCCTGCAGCGTTGATAAATCCAACGGTTGAGCTCTGTCTGGCGGGCCAGCCCCATTCACATCACCTCCTGGGGTCGTTGGTGCTTGGCCTTCTCGTACGATAGCCTCGGGAAATCCACTCGGCGCAGATTGTCTAACCATCTCGTAGGAACACCACAGCCATCAAGAATCAAGACCAGGCGCAACCCGCCTTGAGGTAGGGCCTCGTGAGTCCCGCGCTGGTTCACGAGTGCCCAGATACACCTCCTCCAGCCCTGCCGTGCAAGCCACGTGTCAGGGCGGGGCTGTATACGCCTCGGGGGCTCTCCGTAGTAGGGAGTCCCCTCCCACGTACCAGTGGAAGCACCATGCTCCGCACTGGCAGTCGACACTGCCGAGGAGCGGCTATGCCCGTGCAAGTGTGGAAGCGCCATAGTCCATCCTAGTGATAAACAACTGAGGGCGGCCTCATGGCCATACCAACCTCAGGGAGCCTCCGGGCTCAGTGTCTGGCCTCATTGCAACACCTCCCCTCGGGAGAGTCGCGCGAGGGGGCTGGGCACGGGGGATGTGCTTGGGTCACGATCAATCGTACGCCACCCCACCAGGTCCCTCGGACCTGGTCGTCGCGCGCCCTCCCAAGCGGAGCTAAGGTACGAAGGTCGTTTGAACGTCAAGGGGGACTCCCAAGCAACGCGACTCAGGAGCTTAACTGACCGCGTAGCCCCTCACTCCTTGGTCCATCCTGGTGATCCGGTTGGCCCAATGGCGGCTGAGGTATGTGCGGGGTCGGGCCCTGCCGACGTAGAACACTAGACCTATCCTTGCATCTCCTTTCCACAAGCGTTTGCGTGTCAAGGGGGACTCCTAAGCATCGCGACTCAGGAGCCTAAAGGACCACGTAGCCCCTCACTCCTTGGTCCGTCCTGGTGATCCGGTCGGGCCAATGGCGGCTGAGGTATGCATGGGGTCGGGCTCTGCCGACGTAGAACGTAAAGCAAATGGGAAGGAAATCGCAAAATCACAAAGCACATATTACAAGACATATTGTTCTCTGAGTATCAAACACAAGTTTAAATGCCTCCACGAGGCACGGTACATGCTGCAGGAGTTTAAACAGGAAAGGAGCCGCAAGCAAGTCATCCCTAGACACCGCTGGCGCCCGCAAAAGGCGCCCCCTCTTGGGCGGCGTCGCCTTCACCTATACCGTAGGTCGAAGGCATGGGGGCGAAGGCGCGGAACTTCTGCATCAGGGCCTCCACCTGACCCTTCACGGCTGCGGCGGCAGCTGCGTAGCGCTCGTCGTCCACAGGCTCCAGCAGCTCGTAAGGCGGGCGGCAGGATCGCGAAGATGGAGGTGGCTGAAGACGCGCGTCAGCGCGGCTGCAGAAAGGACGTGAGCCTCTTCCTCTGACATGGGGCCGATGCCGCTCACGACTTCCTCAAGCGCCTCGACCAAGTAGGGAAGCAACTGGGCGGGGCCATCCTCATCGGTGGCCAGCGGCTTCTCCAAGCCGTTCTCATAAACTGTCTTCAGAGCCTCACAAGACCTCTTCTCGAGGAGTGCGAAGGCCGCGCGGTCCTCGGCCAGAACCTTCGTCTTGGCGTCAAGTTCGGCTTTCTCCGCCTGCACCTTTCGCTCCAGCTCCTCCAGCCAGCCGCGCTTAGCGGCCTGCGCCTGCGGCAACTGCTCCAGCTCGGCGTTGCGACCCTTGATGGCGTCCTCCCAGGCTTTCATCCTCTCTTCCTCCGCCTTACGGCCACGAGCATCTTCTGCATGCTCTTCATGCAGGATCTTCAGCTCGGCCTCCAACGCCCGGCGGTGACCTTGGGCAGCCTCGATGTCCTTCAGCGCCGCCTCGCCAGCAACTGCTGCCTGGGCTGCGGCTTGCTTCTCCCCCTCGGAGGTCGCCGCGGCCTGGCTCAGCACCGCCCGAACGGACACGTCAGAATGAAGCCAGCCAGAGACCAGCTCCAGGCGCCCAACCACCAGGAGGGGTTCGACTCCCTGAAGATCTTCTCGCAGCCGGGCCATCTCGGAAAGGGCCCGCTCCAGAACACCAGGAGAAGTAGAGGAACCTGGGGTCAGCAACACGGCAGGAGGAGGAGGAAGAGGCATCGTCGTCACCATGGCCTAGGAGGCAGGAGGCTCCTGAGCCTCTGGGACCCCAGCACCTGAGCCGGACGTTGGCACCTCTGGGACCAGCGGGGCCTCAGGGATGACTTCTCCCGAGGATGCTCCACCTAGCCTCGCTAGAATGATCGGGCTGGAGAAGCACGAGCACCATCTCCACCTTCACTCGTGGAGAGGGGTGCGGTGATATGTCTCCAACGTATCAATAATTTTTGATTGTTCCATGCTATTATATTATCTGTTTTGGATGTTATTGGGCTTATTTATATACTTTTATATTATTTTTGGGACTAACCTACTAACCCAAGGCACAGTGCAAATTCCTGTTTTTTTGCCTATTTTAGTGTTTCACAGAAAAGGAATATCAAACGGAATAAAACCTTCGGGAGAGTTATTTTTGGAACAAACATGATCCAGGGGACTTGGAGTGGACGTCAAGCAACCAACAAGGAGGCCACGAGGCAGGGGGCGCGCCTACACCCCGGGCGCGCCCTCCCCCCTCGTGGCTCCACCGACCTACTTCTTCCTCCTATATATATCCATATACCCCGAAAACATCCAGGAGCACCACAAAACCCTATTTCCACCGCCACAACCTTCTGTACCCAAGATATCCCATCTTGGGGTCTTTTCCGGAGCTCCGTCGAAGGGGGAATCGATCACGGAGGGACTCTACATCAACTCCATGGCCCCTCCGATGATGTGTGAGTAGTTTACCTCAGACCTTCCGGTCCATAGTTATTATCTAGATGGCTTCTTCTCTCTCTTTGGATCTCAATACAATGTTTTCCTCGATCTTCTTGGATTTCTATTTGATGTAACTCTTTTTGCGGTGTGTATGTCGAGATCCGATGAATTGTGGGTTTATGATCAAGTTTATCTATGAACAATATTTGATTCTTCTCTGAAATCTTTTATGTATGATTGGTTATCTTTGCAAGTCTCTTCGAATTATCAGTTTGGTTTGGCCTACTAGATTGATCGTTCTTGCAATGGGATAAGTGCTTAGCTTTGGGTTCAATATCTTGTGGTGTCCTTTCCAAGTGACAACAGGGGCAGCAAGGCACGTATTGTATTGTTTCCATCAAGGATAAAAAGATGGGGTTTATATAATATTGCTTGATTTTATCCCTCTACATCATGTCATCTTGCCTAATGCATTACTCTGTTCTTATGAACTTAATACTCTAGATGCATGCTGGATAGCGGTCGATGTGTGGAGTAATAGTAGTAGATGCAGAATCGTTTCGGTCTACTTGTTGCGGACATGGTGCCTATATACATGATCATGCCTAGATATTCTCATAATTATGCACTTTTATATCAATTGCTTGACAGTAATTTGTTCACCCACCGTAATACTTATGTTATCTTGAGAGAAGCCACTAGTGAAACCTATGGCCCCCGGGTCTATTCTCCTTTATATTAATCTTCCGTCAACAAGCTATTTCTATTACCGTTTATTTTCCAATCTTTACTTTCAATCTATATCATAAAAATGCCAAAAATATTTATCTTATTATTATTATCTCTATCAGATCTCACTCTCGTAAGTGACCGTGAAGGGATTGACAACCCCTTTATCACGTTGGTTGCGAGGTTCTTATTTGTTTGTGTAGGTACGAGGGACTTGCGTGTAGTCTCCTACTGGATTCATACCTTGGTTCTCAAAAACTGAGGGAAATACTTACGCTACTTTGCTGCATCACCCTTTCTGTCGGTGTCAAAACCGACGGATCTCGGGTAGGGGGTCCCGAACTGTGCGTCTAGGATCAATGGTAACAGGAGGCGGGGGACATGATGTTTACCCAGGTTCAGGCCCTCTTGATGGAGGTAATACCCTACGTCCTGCTTGATTGATCTTGATGATATGAGTATTACAAGAGTTGATCTACCACGAGATCGTAGAGGCTAAACCGTAGAAGCTAGCCTATGCTATGATTATTGTATATATCTCTATCGACTAGCCTGGCCTCGGTTTATATAATGCACCAGAGGCCTAGGATAACAAGAGTCCTAGCCGAATATGCCGGTGGGGAGGAGTCCTTGTCTTGATCACCAAGTCTTTGTGGAATCTTCCATGTATGTGGCAGCTGTCCTCGGCCCAATCTAACAGATCGGGAGATGACGTGGTGAGTACCCCCTAGTCCAGGACACCGTCAGTAGCCCCCTGAACCGGTCTTCAAGTTAGGGACGTTCCTCGATTCTTCTGAACTGTTCTTCATCTTTGGTTGTCGGTCTTGAAAACTGGTTCAACAAATCTTCTCATCTTCGATCTTGGGGATCGCTGAAATGCATTCGACGAGTTTACAAATCGGGTATCCGAGGAGCCCCTTTAAGTTTCCGGCCTTTATCAATGCCTTGTTATTTTTATGCCACACCTCGGGTTTGAAGTTGTTCCCAGGAGGCAGTGTCCTCTTGCGTCCGAGATCTAATGTCGGACTGCATTCGAGGTATCTTTTGCAGCCGAGCACCAATGCCGGACTGCTTCCGAGCTCTAACGCCGAAATGTATCCAAGCTCCAACGCCGGACTATATCCAAGATGTCATAGATCATCTTGGTCCAAAAAAGTTGAAGGAGTTTAGCCGAGCTTAATGCCGGAAATGCCCTCTATGGAGCTAGCCGCTAGCGCCCGAGCTTTATGTCGGACAGCTTCCAAGGTGGTGCACCACCCCAACCGCGGGCTAATTTTTGTGAATATTTTTAACTGGTGCAGTTTATTCTCTGCCGATGTCTATCCAGTTGCCCTCAAGGTGTGTATCAGTCTAAAACCCGAGATGCACCTGAAGGCAAGCATAAAACCGTTGTTCCCAGTAGCCCCTGAGACTCAGGTCGATGCGCGAAATCGGCGTGAGGATTAACTCCTAGCTCGGCAGCATACATAGGAATAAAAAACGCAATGTAATATATTAGAGATAATAGTGATCGGTGAACGGGCCCCTGAGAGAGGGTCGTGAGAAGTCACCGTGGTATATTAGCTTGATGCCAGATAGGTCCAGATGGTACTTATTGTTGTCCGAAGACGCGCTTTCCCATAGTTCAATCAAGCCGAACACTGAGCCCTTTGAATTTTGGGCATTGAATAGGCAATGCAGTAGCCCCCGAGACACTGGTCGGGTGGCAACACCAGATCAGGGGATCGATGTGCCCCCTTGATATTTGTAAATAATGAGCGCAAAGCCCAATAGCCCCCGAGCCTTAATATGGGCACGGGTGGTCGAATTAAGGATCGACATCCAGAGTAAAATCACAGATTATGTGTAATGATTCTATGTATCCAAGTACTTTACATCATTATTTTGACTCCATTGCGACCGCTTATCAGTTGAAAGTGGCCCATCGTCGGCCTTTACCCCTTGGTAGATACTACGCAGGGTGTTTCCGCAATAACAAAACAACCCTTAGCCGACGTCTCGGTGCCCGAAGGCGGTTGTGTTAGCAGAAACGAGGCAATCAGATATGCGGGGTTTATAAATTTTGCTTAGTCACAGGAGCTTTAAACTAGGGAAGCTAGCTATGAGCCCCCGGTTAGTGTTCGGCGACATCCGAGGTCAAGCCGTAAACACTTCAGCCAATGCTATGAACGGCCTGTCATTTAACATAGTCATCGGATCGCTGACCAATTTACGCCTATTGTGACAGTCAGTTTTCGGCTTTCTCCACTGAGGTGCTTAACCATGCGAGCTGGAAGCACAATCGCAGTGGTTCTCCCCTTGCACACCTAGCCGAACAAAGCGGAACGTAGGAGGAAAGCACAGGAGCCGGGCAACCCAACTATTGAATGAAGACACAATTCGAAAGCGATGCATATATAGTAGTGCCCGAGAATGTTTTTGCCGAATCTCTAAAGGTGTCCGGCGTTGCACTGCGAGACTTATGCTGGAAACACACAAATAGTTAAAAAGTAACATAGGCTTGGAAAACCAAAAAACGTCAGTGAAAAACTGACGTCCGAACAAGATCAAGTGTTCGGTGCCAATCTGAAAATTGGACTTTAGAAAAAAAGTGCTTCTGTCGTGTTTTAACATGAAACATCCTATCTAAAGACTTCAAGCGGGTCAGCCTACGGCTTCAACCTCCTATCCCGAAGGTGGAGTACTTCTCTTTAGGCGAGTTTAGCAAACTAAACTCTAGCGGCTTTGAGAGGAAAATTAGGCTCCCCGGCTAGTGACCACACACTCGTGTCGAAAAAAGGAGTGATAAATAATAAGAATAAAAACTTTGCAATGACTAAGAAGAAGAACACTTACTATAAAACGGCTCATATAAATTTAAGAGCCCCCAAGTTACTTGGGTAAAAGAATTTTATGTATAATGATTGTATGTACCAAAGTACTTATATCATATCTGTCTTCACCCGAACTTTATACGCGTCTTAACCGACTGTTGGCTTCTCCCTCTTCGGTCAAGGGCCGAAGAGTGTTATGTACTCCACCTGTCGAGAATATCGACGGTGTTTCCGATAACCAGCCAATCAGGCCATAAGGCTGTAACAGACAAAGCGCACTCAGGGAACTTATGCTATATTGCCGACGAAGTGTAAGAAGCATCTTCGAAGAAAATAGTACCCCCACCGATACCTTTCTTCGGTGCTCATTGTTACTATGAGACTTGTGCAATAGATTTTTTGTACTCATGAGTTTCGTTGTGTGTCGGCCATAATTGAGAAAAATAAGAGCGCTACCTTTCGGCTTCACCCAGTCTGAGGTCCGGCTCGGATGACCCGATCGTGACAATCGCAGAGGTGCTCCCTTTACTCCCTAGCCGAACAATCGGGAATGTAGGGGTAAACACAGGAGCGAGGCAACCCAGCTTGCAAATCGCTTAAGTGAATATGGTGCATATTGTGGCGTAATACACGAACAAGGAACGAAGTCGTACAAGTATAATCATATGCAAGAGGAAAAGCTTCATAAAGGAAGCCCCCAAGTAAACGGGGTATTTGAATTTGTGTGTCACAAACAAATTTTTGACAAGGAGATTTTTTACAAGCAACTTTTTTCCAAAAAAGTATAATGCTTGGTTGAACCGAACACAAGTTAAAAATTTAAAACTTTGAGCATGAATGCAACTTAGCTGGTTAATGTGTTTGGTATTGATGACACGGTCCGAGCTTGATGCGGGACAAGGTTCCATCCCCCAAGCCGGTCCCAAGGTGGCGGAGCAAAGAGCTCGGCACTCCGAAGTGGTGACATAGCACGGTCAATGCAGGCCGGCAGAGTGATGCCAAAGTCCCCGGCATGGGGTAATGAAGTGTTGACGAAGCCCCCTGTCTAGCCGAGGTGGCGTGGTATGTCAGTACGCCGAGTTGACGATACTGCCCAACCCGGATCATTTTCCTATACACAAAAAATGGTGCAAACAAGAGATAATAGTAAAAAACAATCATTGCATAATAAATAATTTATGCAAAGTGAGCCATAAAAGAAATATGGCCTGGCGCCGAAGTCAATGTCGATGCCGGGCGTTAGCGTGAAGCGGTAAAGGCGTGGCAAAGCCTGAATTCATAGGTCGGTCCGAGTTCCTGATGCGGCGTTCGCTGGACTATATACGGAAACTGACTGAACCACCATGCGACCGTCGTTAATGCGGCCACCATTTGATAGACCTGCGTACATATGATGGACAAACCAGAGTAATAATTCCTTGGGAAAAATGAACCCAAACAAGCAAAAAAGTACTAGGATTAATAGCACCTGGTTTATTTGTTGTAGCAATCCGAAGAAAGGTGATTCCCAAAATTGGGACTCGATCCGCACACCCATTGCTTGATGGGAGATAAAGCGACGGCATGGCGATGCTGGCAAAGGTTGGCTTGCCGAGGCAAACCCCTCCGTCCAGCTAACGTGACGGAGCTGGTCGGCTAGTGACGCCGAAGTCTCCGGAGTAGGTTGATGAAGAGATGGCGAGGCCCCCGGTCCAGCCGAGATGTCGAAGCCTCGATGTCAGCCAATGAGTCGAAGTAGGTCGGCATGATAGACACCAGCTTGAAGGAGCAACAGTGCGGCCCTACCATTGCAGGTCGTGACGTGGTGAATGCCGGCTTGATGAAGTGATAGTGCGGCGATGCCGGCATGCCCGCTCCATGTAATCCATGGGGCGGCGATGTTGGTGATGATTTATCCTTCGCGATGCTGAACTCCTATTCGGCTCACCGAGATGATGATCCGAAGAAGTTGAGCTCGGCTCAACAAAGTGACGACGTGTCTAGCGTAGGTCGGCAGCCGTGGAGCAATATTGCCGGACTGGTTTGACACCAGCATGATGGTGAAGATCATGTTCAAAAGATTTTAAAGTTAGTGGGATGTGTTTGGGAACAAAACACAGTACCCCATACAAAACTTCCTTCAAAAAGGATGTCCGAAATCCCGTTAACAAAAAAACGAACTCGGGTTGGACTCGTTTTCGCGCAGGAAACAGATCCGAAAAGGGATGCACTAATCGGAAGGTTCCCGAAGTTTGGACGGTCGGATCGAGATGAAATTTTGAGGGGTGCTAGATATAGGAATTCCGCAGCCGATCAACGGTTGGATCTTCCAAAGGACGTCCGAGCTAGAAGATGGACACCATGCCCTAAACTCGTTCAGATTCCCGTCCAGATTTGATAGGGCTCCGGTATATCGCGGATTGCTAGAGATTCCTCCATCGGAACTCGACGAATTTTTACAGGGTTGTTGTAGACTCAATTCCGCACAATTCCACCGAAGCAATTGTTAAAACGACACTTGAGGAGGCGGTGGCGGCGGATACGAGTTCACTATCCAGAAAAACAGCACGGTCGCCCGAGGGCAATGTTGACGTTGAGCCCCCGGGCTCCCTGGATGATTTCTCCATGATCTTGTTAGAGATCGGAGTTGATGTTGATGAAGGCCCTCATCTGAACATGACGATCGGAGGTAGGGCACAGTCCTCGGTCCAGCCAAGGTGACCGGTCGAGCCGGTGACGAAGAAGCCGGCGTCGCAGTTGACCTGCGGGCGAGCCATTGATCGTTTTGCCGATCACACAACGGAACTCTCAATGAAAGTACCAATGTCGGTGTCAAAACCGGCGGATCTCGGGTAGGGGGTCCCGAACTGTGCGTCTAGGATCATTGGTAACAGGAGGCGGGGGACACGATGTTTACGCAGGTTCGGGCCCTCTCGATGGAGGTAATACCCTACGTCCTGCTTGATTGATCTTGATGATATGAGTATTACCAGAGTTGATCTACCACGAGATCGTAGAGGCTAAACAATAGAAGCTAGCCTATGGTGTGATTGTTGTATATATCTCTATCGACTAGCCTGGCCTCGGTTTATATAATGCACCAGAGGCCTAGGATAACAAGAGTCCTAGCCAAATACGCTGGTGGGGAGGAGTCCTTGTCTTGATCACCAAGTCTTTGTGGAATCTTCCATGTATGCGGCAGCTGTCCGAACTGGCCCATGAGTATACGGTCATGGGGGTCCTCGGCCCAATCTAACAGATCGGGAGATGACATGGTGAGTACCCCCTAGTCCAGGACACCGTCACTTTCCTCTTCAAGGGAAAACCAACGCAGTGCTCAAGACGTAGCAAGAAGGATTTCTGGCGCCGTTGCCGGGGAGATCTATGCACAAGTCAAGACAGACCAAGTACCCATCACAAACTCTTATCCCTCGCATTACATTATTTGCCATTTGCCTCTCGTTTTCCTCTCCCCCACTTCACCCTTGCCATTTTATTCGCCCTCTTTTTTCGTTCCCCTTCTCTTTTCCAGTTCATCTCTTTTCGCTTGCTTGTGTGTTGGATTGTTTGTCATGATGGCTCAAGATATTACTAAATTGTGTGATTTTTCCAACACCAACAATAATGATTTTATTAGCACTCCGATTGCTCCTCTTACTGATGCTGAATCTTGTGAAATTAATGCCGCTTTGCTAAATCTTGTCATGAAAGATCCGTTTTCCGACCTTCCTAGTGAAGATGCCGCTACCCATCTAAACAACTTTGTTGATTTGTGTGATATGCAAAAGAAGAAAGATGTGGACAATGATATTGTTAAATTGAAGCTATTTCCGTTTTCTCTTAGAGATCATGCTAAAACTTGGTTTTCGTCTTTGCCTGAAAATAGTATCGATTCATGGAATAAGTGCAAAGATGCTTTTATCTCTAAGTGCTTTCCTCTCGCTAAGATCATCTCTCTTAGAAATGATATTATGAATTTTAAGCAACTTGATCGTGAACATGTTGCACAAACTTGGGAGAGGATGAAATGAATGATATGTAATTGCCCCACACATGGTTTGAATCTTTGGATGATTATACAAATTTTTTATGCCAGATTAAATTTTGCTTATAGAAATCTTTTAGATTCAGCCGCGGGAGACACTTTTATGGAAATAACCTTAGGAGAAGCTACTAAACTCTTAGATAATATTATGGTTAATTATTCTCAATGGCACACTGAAAGATCTACTAGTAAAAAAGTGCATGCTATAGAAGAAATCAATGTTTTGAGTGGAAAAATGGATGAACTTATGAAATAGTTTCCTAATAAGAGTGTTTCTTCTGATCCTAATGATATGCCTTTATCTACTTTGATTGAGAATAATAATTAATCTATGGATGTGAATTTTGTTGGTAGAAACAATTTTGGTAATAACGTGTATAGAGGTAATTTTAATCCTAGGCCGTTTCCTAGTAATTCCTCTAATAATTATGGTAATTCCTACAACAATTTTTATGGAAATTATAATAATATGCCCTTTGATATTTAATCTAATATTAAAGAATTTATTAGTTCGCAAAAGAGTTTCAATGCTTTCATTGAAGAAAAATTATCTAAGATTGATGAGTTGGCTAGGAACGTGGATAGGATTTCTCTTGATGTTGATTCTTTGAAACTTAGATCTATTCCACCTAAGCATGATATCAATGAGTCTCTCAAAGCTATGAGAATTTCCATTGATGAGTGCAAAGAAAGAACGCTAGGATGCGTGCTAAAAAAGATTGCTTTGTGAAAGCGTGTTCTTCTAGTTTTGATGATAATAAGGATGAAGATCTAAAAGTGATTGATGTGTCCCCTATTAAATCTTTGTTTTGCAATATGAATCTTGATAATTATGGGAGTGGAGATGAGTCAACTTTAGTTAAAAGGTGTCCCAATGATTCAGAGTTTTTAGATCTTGATGCAAAAATTGGTAAAAGTGGGATTGATGAGGTCAAAACTTTAAATAGCAATGAACCCACTATTTTGCTTTTAAAGGAATTTAATTATGATAATTGTTCTTTAATAGATTGTATTTCCTTGTTGCAATCCATGCTAAATTCTCCGCATGCTTATAATCAAAATAAAGCTTTTACTAAACATATCATTGATGCTTTAATGCAATCTTATGAAGAAAAGCTTGAATTGGAAGTTTCTATCCCTAGAAAACTTTATGATGAGTGGGAACCCACTATTAAAATTAAAATTAAAGATCATCAATGTTATGCTTGATGTGATTTGGGTGCTAGCGTTTCCATGATTCCAAAAAACTTTGTGTGATATGTTATGTTTTCGTGAATTTGATGATTGTTCTTTAAATTTGCACCTTGCGGATTCCACTATTAAGAAACCTATGGGAAGGATTAATGATGTTCTTATTTTGCAAATAGGAATTATGTGCCCGTAGATTTCATTTTTCTTGATATTGATTGCAATTCTACATGTCCTATTATTCTTGGTAGGCCTTTTCTTAGAACGATTGGTGCAATTATTGATATGAAGGAAGGGAATATTAGATTCCAAATTTCATTAAGGAAAGGCATGGAACACTTTCCTAGAAATAAAATTAAATTACCTTATGAATCTATTATGAGAGCCACTTATGGATTGCATACCAAAGATGATAATACCTAGATCTATTTTTGCTTTTATGCCTAGCTAGGGGCGTTAAACATGGCGCTTGTTGGGAGGCAACCCAATTTTATTTTTGTTCCTTGATTTTTGGTTCTGTTTAGTAATAAATAATTCATCTAGCCTCTGTTTAGATGTGTTTTTTGCTTTTAATTAGTGTTTGTGCCAAGTAGAACCTTTGGGAAGACTAGGGGAAAGTCTTTGCGATCTTGCTGAAAAAAACAGAAACTTTAGCGCTCACGAGATTTGCTGCCATTTTTTACTGGAGAGTGCGATTAAGTTGATTCTTTTTTTATATGATTAAAAGATAAATTACTCACCTCCAGGAAATTATTTTAGAATTTTTTGGGTTACAGAAGTATTCGAAACCTACATATTACTACAGACTGTTCTGTTTTTGACAGATTCTGTTTTTCGTGTGTTGTTTGCTTATTTTGATGAATCTATGGCTAGTATCAGAGGTTATGAACCATAGAGAAGTTGGAATACAGTAGTTTTAACACAAATATAAATAAAGAACGAGTTCATTACAGTACCTTATGATGGTGGTTTGTTTTCTTTTACTAACGGAGCTCATGAGATTTTCTGTTTAAGTTTTGTGTTGTGAAGTTTTCAAGTTTTGGGTAAAGATTTGATGGATTATGGAAAAAGGTGTGGAAAGAGCCTAAGATTGGGGATTCCCATGGCACCCCAAGGTAAAATTCAAGGACAACCAAAAGCCTAAGCTTGGGGATGCCCCGGAAGGCATCTCCTCTTTCATCTTCTTCTATCGGTAACTTTACTTGATGCTATATTTTTATTCACCACATGATATGTGTTTTGCTTGGAGCATCTTGTATGATTTGAGTCTATTATTTTTAGTTTACCGCAATCATTCTTGATGTACACACCTTTTGGGAGATACACACATGAATTGAAATTTATTAGAATACTCTATGTGCTTCACTTATATCTTTTGAGCTAGATAATTTTGCTCTAGTGCTTCACTTATATCTTTTAGAGCACGGTGGTGGTTTTATTTTATAGAAATTATTGATCTATCATTATTCTTTGGTTATTATTTTGAGAGTCCTTTAGAAAAGCATGGTAATTTTCTTTGGTTATGAAAATAGACCTAATATGATAGGCATCCAAGATGGGTATAATAAAAACTATCATAGAAAGTGCATTGAATACTATGAGAAGTTTGATACTTGATAATTGTTTTGAGATATAAAGGTGGTGATATTAGACTTGTGCTAGTTGAGTAGTTGTGAATCTGAGAAATACTTGTGTTGAAGTTTGCAAGTCCTGTAGCATGCACGTATGGTAACCTTTGTGTAACAAATTTGAAACATGAGGTGTTCTTAGATTGTCTTCCTTATGAGTGGCGGTCGGGGATGAGCAATGGTCTTTTCCTACCAATTTATCCCCTAGGAGCATGCACGTAGTGCTTGGTTTTTGATGACTTGTAGATTTTGGTAATAAGTATGTGAGTTCTTTATGACTAATGTTGAGTCCATGGATTATACGCACTCTCACCCTTCCATCATTGCTAGCCTCTTCGGTACCGTGCATTGCCCTTTCTCACCTTGAGAGTTGGTGTAAACTTTGCCAGTGCATCCAAACCCCGTGATATGATATGCTCTATCACACATAAACCTCCTTATATCTTCCTCAAAACATCCACCATACCTACCTATTATGGCATTTCCATATCCATTCTAAGATATATTGCCATGCAACTTTCCACCATTTCATTTATGACACACTTCATCATTGTCGTATTGCTTTGCATGATCATGTAGTTGACATCGTATTTGTGGCAAAACCACCATGCATAATTTATCATACATGTCACTCTTGATTCATTGCCCTTCCCGGTACACCACCGGAGGCATTCATATAGAGTCATATTTTGTTCTAGTATCGAGTTGTAATCATTGAGTTGTAAATAGATAGAAGTGTGATGATAATCGTTAATAGAGCATTGTCCAAAATAAAAAGGGAGAAAGGCCAAAAAAAAAGAAAGGCCCCGAAAAAATAAAATAAATAAATAAAAAGGGACAATGCTACTATCCTTTTCCACACTTGTGCTTCAAAGTAGCACCATGATCCTTATGATAGAGAGCCTCTTGTTTTGTCACTTTCATATACTAGTGGGAATTTTTCATTATAGAACTTGGCTTGTATATTCCAACAATGGGCTTCCTCAAATGCCCTAGGTCTTTGTGAGAAAGCAAGTTGGATGCACACCCACTTAGTTTCTTTTGTTGAGGTTTCATACATTTATAGCTCTAGTGCATCCCTTGCATGGCAATCCCTACTCCTTGCATTGACATCAATTGATGGGCATCTCCCTAGACCATTGATTAGCCTCATCGATGTGAGACTTTCTCCTTTTTCGTCTTCTCCACATAACCCCCTATCATTATTCTATTCCACCCATAATGTTATATCCATGGCTCACGCTCATGTATTGCGTGAAAGTTGAAAAAAGTTTGAGATTACTAAAGTATGAAACAATTGCTTGGCTTGTCATCGGGGTTGTGCAAGATGAGAGCATTATTGTGTGACGAAAATGGAGCATGACCAAACTATATGATTTTGTAGGGATGAACTTTCTTTTGCCATGTTGTTTTGAGAAGACATGATTGCTTAGTTACTATGCTTGAAGTATTATTGTTTTTATGCCAACATTAAACTTTTGTCTTGAATCTCTCGGATCTGAAAATGCATTCCACAATAAAGAAAATTACATTGAGAATTATGCTAGGTAGCATTCCACATCAAAAATTCTATTTTTATCATTTATTTACCTACTCAAGGACGAGCAAGAATTAAGCTTGGGGATGCTTGATACGTCTCCAACGTATCTATAATTTTTGATTGTTCCATGCTATAATATTATATGTTTTGGATGTTATTGGGCTTATTTCTACACTTTTATATTATTTTTGGGACAAACCTACTAACCCAAGGCCCAGTGCAAATTGCTGTTTTTTGCCTATTTCAGTGTTCCGCAGAAAAGGAATATCAAACGGAATCCAAACGGAATAAAACCTTTGAGAGAGTTATTTTTGGAACAAATGTGATCCAGGGGACTTGGAGTGGATGTCAAGCAAACAACATGGAGGCTGTCGGTGTCAAAACCGGCGGATCTCGGGTAGGGTGTCCCGAACTGTGCGTCCAAGGTTGATGGTAACATGAGGCATGGGATACGATGTTTACCCAGGTTCGGGCCCTCTCTATGGAGGTAATACCCTACTTCCTGCTCGATTGATCTTGATGAATATGAGTATTAAAAGAGTTGATCTACCACGGGATCGAGATGGCTAAACACTAAAAGACTAGCCTGTATGACTACGGTAATGATTGTCGTCCCTCCGGACTAAGTCCTCTGGTTTATATAGACACCGGGAGGATCTAGGGTTACATAAGGTCGGTTACAAAGAAAGGAATCTACTTATTTGATCGCCAAGCTTGCCTTCCACGCCAAGGAGAGTCCCTTCTGGACAAGGGTGCAGTCTTCGGTCTTCGTATCTTCACAGCCCATCAGTCTGGCCCATGGCTAACCGGCCGGACACCCGAGGACCCCTTAGTCCAGGACTCGCTCAGCAGCCCCTGAACGTAGCTTCAATGACAAGGTATCCGACGCGTAGATCTGTCTTTGGCATTGCAAGGTGGGTTCCTCCTTCCGAACTCTAAAATGGTCTTCGGACGTAATGGTCATGTCCGGACCTGCAACACACACACCACACACAACCGCGGAGAATAGATATAATAATCCACGAGTCCAATCTGCTGACAATTTTTTGCAACATGACATCACGTCCGTCTGGTCACAATTTTGAACCATTTTTCGTCTGCCGCTCCATGTTTCGAGACGCGGTTGCCATTGGCACGTCTTGTCGAAGCAGAGATGGTGTCCCCTTATTGCAGGATTCTCATCAATACGGGTGTGGGTAACCCAACCGTGCCATTTACACAGCCCTTGGGAATAGGCGAGATTTAGGGCGAGTGGATAAGCGTTCGATATGCACTGCCTTTATAAGGGGATAAGGATTCCCCCTTCTTCTCCCACGCCTTCTCTCTTCCTCTGCCCTTCCACTCTTGAGCTCCAGCGCCAAGTTCTCATCTTCTTCCCACTCAAGCAAGCACTCAACCATGTCCGGATCTGGAGGTCAAGGCAAGT
Organism: Triticum urartu; assembly: GCF_056163025.1. Lineage (NCBI taxonomy): Eukaryota > Viridiplantae > Streptophyta > Magnoliopsida > Poales > Poaceae > Triticum > Triticum urartu. The sequence continues at coordinate 492,543,645 of NC_141878.1, forward strand.
GGATGGCCTCCTTCATCAAGGAGAAGGACATTACTGAGCTTCAGGCGGCCGGGTACCTGGCAAAGGAAATCGCCCATCGTCTTCCATCCCAGGGGCAAGTCGTCCCCTCACCGAAGCCCAACGAGAGGGTGATATTCATCCCTCATTTCCTCCGTGGGCTAGGGTTTCCACTCCACCCTTTCGTCCGCGGGATGATGTACTATTACGGGATATACTTCCATGATCTATCCCCGAACTCTTTCCTCAACATCTCGGTGTTCATCGTCGTGTGTGAGGCCTTCCTCCGCATCCAACCCCACTTCGGGCTGTGGCTCAAGGTCTTCAACATGAAGCCGAAGGTGGTGGATGGCCAGCATGCGGAGTGCGGAGGCGCCATGGTGAGCAAGGTGACCAATGTCTCCTGGCCAAAAGGCACTTTCGTGGAGACTGTAAAGGAATGGCAGAAACAATGGTTCTACATCACAGAACCCCGCGGCGCCACCTGGGCCGCAGCTGCCGAATTAAACTCTGGCGCTCCCATGCGACTCACCTCCTGGGTCAAGAAGAGCCCGAACTAGTGTTCGCCATATGAGCTGATAGCGCTGCAGATGCGCGTTCAAAGCATGGTGGACAAAGATGTCAAACTTGTCGATGTAATCCAGGTGATGCTAGTTTGCAGGATTGTCCCGTGCCAAAGCCGAAGCCTCCCTCTATGGGAGTTCAATCCGAAGAAGCACCATACCCTGAAGAGGCTCTTCGAAACCACTCACGAAGACGCCTGGAACTTGCTCTTCAAGGGCAATGAGACACTGCCGGCCATAGATTCGGACCGCGGGCACGACATTTACCACCTCGCCAACGAGGTATGTTATTTTTAACGCATCCCCTTCTTGCTTGTTTCAAGGATGATATTTAAGCTTTTATTATCATTGCTTCTTTAGGACTGGATGGAGAGGGCGAAGCAGATCCAATGTCCGGCTCCGCTGCCTGAAGAACCAGTCATCCCGCGCTTAGCGAAGATGCTGGTGCCGGTGCCCTATTAGGCACCGGCGAAGAAGGCCAAGGGGGTCCGCAGTGGCCCCCGTCGCAAGGGCGCTTCGGACGCGATGTCGGAAGACAAGACCCGCTCCTCCGCCATCGAAGAAGACGACGATGAGGAGGAGGAGGAAAGCGACTCTTCCCCTGACGGGGGGAGGAAGAAGAGGGCGGCCTCCACAAATCTGGAGGCGAAGGCGCCCAAGAAGGGGAAAGGCCCTCTCGTGGGCAGCTCCGCATGGGACATCGACAACAGTCTGGAGCGACGCCCCCAGTACAAGCCCCTAGACGCATCATGAGTACTACGAACTCGTACACGTCCATTTATCTGGCCTTTCCACTTTATGATATTTATGTGGTTTAATCATGTTATTGCAGTTCGGCCCACGACAGCTCCTAGCGATCCTTATCAAGAGACTTGTTGGACTCGAAGGAGATGGCCAGCGAGACATCGACGACTGCTTACTCTCCCAATGCCAAGGGAGATGATGAGGTGCTGTCCCGACCTTCCCAGGCCAGGGAGAGGTTTGAGAGACCATCAAGACGGCGCTGGAGGGAGACACCTTGGTCGCCGGACACATGGGGGAATAGGCCCCCATGGGGACTGACGATGGGGGTGGTGCTCAATTTGGCCCCCCTCGGAGCATGGATCCGGAGACCCATACGGCCCCAGAGTCCGACAAGCAACCTCCTTCAAGATAAGGAGGCGCGCCCGTCCCGCCGGCAACCTCTGTCCAACCAGAGGCGCCGGCTAATCTATTGGAAGCGCTACGAGGCGCTTCCATTGTGGAAGAACACCGTATCCTTATGGGTACGGTGATTGAGAAGGTTCGGTCCGTTAAGAGCGGACTGACCGAAGCCTGCAGTGGCCTGCTGAAAGGTTTTGAGGTAAGCAACATTTAACTGAGAAAATCGCAATGTAGACAGTAGCCCCTAAGACATTGTCCTGTGTTTGAAAAGAGAAGCCGGGCAGAGGATCAATTAAATTTCACAGGAAGCTAACCAAACTGTGTCTTATTTGAATAAGCAGGCGTTGCTGCTGGCCGCGACCTCTCACACTGCCGAAGTCTCCGGACTAAAGCATAAACTAGAGCAGGCCGAAGAAGAGCTCGGCCAAGCGAGGAAGCAGACCAACTAGGTATCTAGTGACTCGCTATATATTCGGGAAGAATAAATGATGTATACTGACCGTAATGTCATGATATGTGTAGGAGCGACGATTGAGGTCGTGGCCCTTAAAAAGGCCATGGCCGAAGCCGAGGGAAAAGCTGTCAAGGAGCAGGCTGCTCGTAAAAAGCTTAAGGCCAGGCTGAACGACGTCCAGCAGGAGCTCCAAGATGCTGTCAAGAAGTATGAGGCCTTGGAGGGAGATGTTTCGGCTTGAGAGGCCGAACTCTCAAAGGCTCGCCAAAGCGCGGAAGCGGCCCGGGTTGAAGCCTAGGGTGCCCTCCATGAGATCCAGGAGGTCAAGGAGATCGCAGCCGGTAAGGCATTTAGTATGCAAAGCAAGCACATGAAGAAGAAATATTTCCTACTAACCCGTATTCGGAGTTCTCCAGGGGCATTTGCGGATCTGCCGCGCAGCGTGTTCGATGCTGCGGAGTTCTTCTAAGCCGAAGAAGGGAGCTCGACGGAGAAGCTGTTCTGGTTGCAATACCTTGCGCCAGAACATCCGGTGCCCTTCACCGATAAGCTAAAACAACTGGTCGAGCTGCATAGGGTGGTCGAACTGGCCATGAAGGATTTAGTAATCCGGCTGTGGCCTGCCGAAGCCATACCCAGCATCTACTTCGGACTCGTGAAGCGGCTGGTAGGTGCCTGCCCTCGGCTGGACATCGTCAAGAAGTCGGCTTGCATCAAGGGTGCGCGCATGGCCTTTGCCCGCGTCAAGGTGTGGTGGGCGAAGATGGATGCCGTCAAGCTTGTGACTGAGGGGCCACCTGAAGGCAAGGAGCACCGCACGCCAGAGCGGTATTTTGAAGACATCCTGGAGGGGTCCTGCATTGTGGCGACGCGATGTGCGCAGGACATTATCTTTGAATGAATGTATTCAAGTTCCTTCTACCTTGTATGATAGAACAAAGTGGGTTTGTAATATAATGCTTGTTATGTTTTAAATTTTACCTCATGTGCGGCCGTGGTGTATGAAATCTGAGGGTTGGACAGTCGTCGGCTTCTGCCCTCACGTAGGTAGTACGAAGGTGTTCTGGATGGAATCTAAACAATCTTGATCCAATTATATGGTCCTTGAAGGAGTTGTTTAGCGCAACGAACCAGGAAATCAGACTACGCGGCTTGAACACCCTCACTTAGCCATAGGAGTTTGCCAATAAAAATATGGGCGCAACCCTAGTATCCGAACCAGAGTGCTATAAGCGTCTGATCGGGAAGTACCGATCCTTCGCGTAATGCAGAAGAAATCTCCAACGATTTGCAACCTCCGAACAACTGACCAGCTCTCGCCGCATCATGACAGTCAGTTTTCGGCTTTCTCTATTGAGGTGCTCCTTTGGATAAACGAAGGCACAATCGTAGTAGTTTTCCCTTTACTACCTTATCCAATATAGAGGAACGTAAGGTAGCAAGCACAGGAGCCAGGCAACCCAACTATTAACCAAAGACATGATTCGGAGCCAGTGCATATAGTGCTAAATTCGGGGTGCCGAACTATAGTATAAAAAGTGTTCGGACTTTTGTTGCCGTAGTGTGGGTGCTATGAAGCCCCTGGCAAACATCAAACGTACCAAAGTGTATGGGTGCTACCTGATAGGGTTACCCACATGGAACAAGAAGATAAAAAAGAAAGAAAACAGAAAGGGTGCAAAAGGTGATAAGTTGGGGCCTTAAAGCTCCAGCCGCGAAATGTTTTCATTGTAATTTGATTAATACGTCGAGGCGTATTGATACAAGTAGTGCGATAAGCAACAGGCTATTTAACATGCCAAAAACCAAGGGAGAGCTGCATGTGGGTCCTGAAAAACAGGTAGAGTGATTGTTAAGGAAACCACCTTGAAAATCCCCCGTATGTCTGCATTTCTCGCCGTCTTGGTGTGTTTATCCTTCAAGAGGGCTGGTGATCAGGCCATCAGATGGGGCCTGCGGGATTGAAACCTGAAAAGGAAACGAATAAAAGTGAAAGTGTGTGTGTATCCGGTGTTGGTTGAGCCGTACTGTGGATCACAAACTAGCTATGCCTCCGTCGATGCCCATGGAATTTTGAGTGCGTAGTTATGTACGCGTGGTGCGTATGCCACTACTTGACTAGGACTGGGACGGAGGCCAAATTGCTAGTCTAGCTCCTGATGAGCCTGAGCTGTCCTGCTGCAGGGTAGTTCGGACCCTCTTGACGGTGTCCGTGTGCTCGGCAGCCGAATTAAGGTTCTGCTTCAGAAGGCCGCTCTGTACTTCTACTGCTAAGGCAGCTGTGTGCTCTTCTGTACGGAGGGAGCGTTCCGTATTTCCATTGACTGTTATGATGCCACGTGGACCGAGCATCTTGAGCTTGAGATAAGCATAGTGTGGCACTGCGTTGAATCGAGCGAATGCGGTCCGTCCGAGCAGTGCGTGATAGCTGCTGCGAAAGGGGTCTATGTCGAAGATTAACTGCTCGCTTCAGAAATTGTCTAGAGATCAGAAGACAACCTTGAGCGTGATTGAGCTCGCACAGCGGGCCTCTAAACCTGGTATGACTCCTTTGAACGTAGTCTTTGTGGGTTTGATCCGTGATGGATGAATGCCCATTTTGCGCACTGTATCCTGAGAGAGCAAGTTGAGGCTGCTGCCACCGTCCATCAGGACTCGCGTGAGGTGGAACCCATCAATTATTGGGTCTAGGACTAGTGTGGCTAAACCGCCATGATGGATACTAGCGTGATGATCCCGGTGATCAAAAGTGATCGGGCATGACGACCATGGATTAAATTTTGGCGCGACTGGCTCTATCGCATAGACGTCCCTAAGTGCGCGCTTGCGCTCCCTCTTGGGGACGTGGGTAGAGTATATCATGTTCACCGTTTTGACTTGAGGGGGAAACTTCTTCTGTCCCCCTGTGTTCGGCAGTCGGGCCTCCTCCTCGTCGTCTTTGCTTTGCGATCCCTTATCCTTGTTTTTAGCATTTAACTTGCTGGTCTGTTTAAAAACCCAACAATCTCTGTTGGTATGATTGGGTGGTTTGTCTGGGGTGCCATGAATCTGGCACGGACAATCGAGTATGCGGTCTAGGCTGGATGGTCCCTGATTGTTTCTTTTGTATGGTTTCTTCCGCTGGCTGGACTTGGAGCCGCTGAATCCAGCGTTGACTGTAGTGTCGTCGGTATTATCACCATTGCTTCGGCGTTTGCCTCTTACGTTGGAGCTTGCCATTACAGTTTTTGACCTCGGAGGGGCCTGCCTCGCTGGCTGTGTTTTTTGCTACGAGCGAGCCAACTATCCTCACCCGCGCAAAAGCAGGTCATGAGTGCCGTAAGAGCTGCCATAGATTTTGGCTTTTCTTGGCCGAGGTGGCGGGCGAACCATTCATCGCGGATGCTATGTTTAAAGGCCGCTAGGGCTTCGGCATCTGGATAGTCGACGATCTAGGTTCTTTTTGGTTAGGAACCTAGTCCAGAATTTTCTGGCTGACTCTCCAGGTTGTTGAACTATGTGGCTTAAGTCATCGGCGTCTGCTGGCCGGACATATGTACCTTGGAAGTTGTCGAGGAAGGCTTCTTCCAAGTCCTCCTAGCTGCCGATAGAATTTTCAGGCAGGCTGTTTAACCAGTGCCGAGCTGGTCCTTTAAGCTTTAGTAGGAGGTATTTGATAGCATGGAGGTCGTCTCTGCGGGCCATGTGGATGTGGAGGATAAAGTCCTCGATCCATATCGCGGGATCAGTTGTCCTGTTGTATGATTCAATATTTAGGGGTTTGAACCCTTCAGGGAATTCGTGATCCATTACTTCATCAGTGAAGCAAAGAGGGTGTGCGACGCCTCTATATCTGGCCGCATCGCGACGTAGCTCCGATGGAGTCCGTCCGCGGTTGTCGACTCGGGCGTGACTAGGTTTGTCACGTCCAAATAGGTAGCCATGATCACGTGTTGAGGAACGTCCTCGCGATCCGTAAATCGATCGGGTATATCCTGCTCTGCTATCCAGGGTCTGCCGGAGGTCGTTGTCGGTGTCAAAACCGGCAGATCTCGGTAGGGGGTCCCGAACTGTGCGTCAGAGGTCGATGGTAACAGGAGACAGGGGACACGATGTTTACCCAGGTTCGGGCCCTCTCTATGGAGGTAATACTGTACATCCTGCTTGATTGATATTGATGAATACGAATATTACAAGAGTTGATATACCTCGAGATCGTAATGGCTAAACCCTAGAGGTCTAGCTTGTATGGCTATGGTAATTAATCTTCCCCTCCTTCGGACTAAGTCCTCCGGTTTATATAGACACAGGGAGGATCTAGGGTTACACAAGGTCGGTTACAAAGAAAAGGAATCTATATATTTGATCGACAAGATTGCCTTCCACGCCAAGGAGAGTCCCATCCGGACATGGGTGCAGTCTTTGGTCTCCATATCTTCATAGCCCATCAGTCTGGCCCATGGCTAACAGGCCGGACGTCCGAGGACCCCTTAGTCCAGGACTCCCTCAGTAGCCCCTGAACCTGGCTTCAATGACGAGGAGTCCACCACGTAGATTTTTCTTCGGCATTGCAAGGCGGGTTCCCTTATTTCCGAACTCCAAGATAATATCCAGACGGGATGATTGTATTCGTACCTGTTACACACACCACACACAACCGCAGAGAGAATATAATACTCCACGAGTCCAATCCGCTGACAACTTGTTACAATGTGACATCACGTCCGCCCGGTCATAATTTCAGACCGTTTTGTGTTGGCCATTCCATGTTTCGAGACGCGGTTGCCATCGACACGTCTTCTCAAAGCAGAGATCGTGTCCCCTTATTAAGGGATTCTCATCAATACCCGACATGGGTAACCCAACCATGCCGTTTACACAGCCCTTGGGAATAGGCGAGTAGGGAGGCATTTGATATTTGCGGCCTTTATAAGGGGATAAGGATTTGTCCTCACTCACCCCTGCCTTCTCCTTCCTCTGCCCATCCATTCTTGAGCTCTAGCGCCCAAGCTCTAGCTTCCCCCGCCGGAGAAAACACTCCAACCATGTCCGGATCCAGAGCTGGTGGCAAGTGGATGGCTTCCTCTGTTAAGAAGAAAGACATCAAGGAGCTTCGAGAGGCCGGATACCTGGTCAAGGAGATCATTCACTGTCTCCCGGCTAAGGGAGAGATCGACCCTACCCCAGAGCCCCATGAGAGGGTTGTGTTTCTCACACATTTCGTACACGAGCTGGTATTCCCTCTCCACCCATTTGTCCGCGTACTGATGTTTTACTACGGGTTGGACTTCCATGATCTAGCCCCCAACTTTATCCTCAACATCTCGACATTTATAGTCGTTTGCGAGGCCTTTCTCCGTATCCGGCCTCACTTCGGCCTATGGCTGAAGAATTTCAATGTAAAGCCGAAGGTGGTGAGAGGCCAACAAGCAGAGTGCGGAGGCGCCATGGTGGGCAAGATGCCCAACATTACATGGCCTGAAGGCTCCTTTGTGGAGACAGTGAAGGGGTGGCAGTCGGGGTGGTTCTACATCACCGAGCCGCGCGACACCAACTGGGCGGCGGCCCCCGAATTTCGATCTGGAGCTCCGCTGCGGCTCACCTCCTGGCAAGAGAAGGGCCTAACCTGGGGTTCTTCCAGCGAGCTGACTGGGCTCCAGACGTGCGTTCAGAACATGATAACCAAGAGGATCAAACTCGTCAACGTGATCCAGGTTATGCTCATTCACCGGATCCTTCCGTGCTAATGCCGAACTTGCTATTTGCGGGAGTTCGATCCGGCCAAGCACCAGATGTTACTAGAGCTCTTCAGCACGACGCACGAAGATATCTACAAAGTGCTCTTCAAGGCCGACGAGACACCACCGCCCACGACCGAGGATCGTGGGCTCAGCTTAAAACGCCAGGCCAATTTGGCCGGTTCTTTCATGTCTTGAAGGTATAGCCCTTACTGACATATTTTGAGAAGGAGTCTAAGCCTTCCTATCAATTTTTAGGCCTGGATCGACATAGCGGGGCTGTCGGATTTCGGGTTCTGGCAGACCCTTGAGGTTCGAACACTGGGGTGCGCGCGGAGATCTCTCCCCTACCGATCTACGTCCGATCCTCTTGTGCGAACTAAGATGAAAATGATGAACTACACAAGAGACACGAGGTTTATACTGGTTCAGGCCACCGTTGTGGTGTAATACCCTTTTCCGGTGTGTGGTGTGGTGGATTGCCTCAGGGGATGTTGATGGATAGTACAAGGGAAGAACAGCCTCGCGAGAGGCGTTCTTGAGCTGGTGCGATGAACTTCTAGGGTGAGTTCTGTCGCCTCTCTCTCTCTCTCTGCTGGGGTTCTACCCGATTTCTAGATGTCTGTCTGCCCGTCTCCCTCTTTTTCTTCTGGGTCTCCCCTGGGTGTCTCCTGGGTGTCTCCTTCCTTTGTGGAGGCTAGCTCTATTTATAGAGGCCCTGGGCCTCTCCCCGAATAATTGAGCGGGAAGGGCGCCAACAATTGGCCAATTTGAAAGGGAACATCTAGTACAAGTTATCCTGACCAAAGGTGGTCTTCGGCTGCCAAAAGCACTGGTGATGACGCCGTCTTGGGCTCCACGGTGACCTCCATCCTGCCGGTCTGCTAGTCTTGGTCTCGTTGCACCGGAATGGCAACCTATGCCTGATGCCTTGGCCTGTGCTTGCCCCCTTTGCACCAAAGGGGAAACAAGGACCCTGTGTAGGCCGGCGCCCGCCTGGCGCCCGCCTGGTCTCGATCGTCATGGCTTGCGTCACGAGATCCTCGTGAGGTACCCTTGCATTGATCTCTCCGCCTCCTCGCGAGCCTGCCTAATGAGGCCGCTCTCTTGAGGAAGCTTCCTGTCATCCGCCCCGCGAGGCTTGGCCCCTCGCGAGGGTCTTGAGCTTGAGCTGACGAAGATGGGCCGCGCTGGGGCCCCACTTGAGCCACGCCGCAAGCCGCAGGCAGGCAAGTCTGGGGACCCCCATTCTTAGAACACCGACAGTAGCCCCTGGGCCCAAGGCGCGCGCGGGCTTGGCTTAGCAGAGAAGCGAAGGGGCAAGCGCGAAGCGCCGCAGGCCCTAATAGCCTGCGGCCTTGGGCGCCGCGTGGTAGTTGATTGGACGTGGGCGTCTGCGCTTCCCCATGACGCCTCGGCAACTGCATGACTTGACAAGTTCCTGCATGTAGAGAAACCGGTCATGATTACCTGCGATCGTGGTGCTCGGCGGTTGGCCTCCTTCGGCTATAAGTGGGTCCACCCGCCGCCCCGCCCTGGTGAAGCGTGAGGAGGCGTCCGCCTGACCCCCAGGAGTGGCTCGAGCTTTTGTTGTAGGTTGTTGTTGGACAGGTCGTGTCCATTTTGTTTCCTTCCTTTCCTGCGCAAGAAGGTAGTACAGGGCCCCGTGGGGGCGTGTTAGAACTGTTGTTGTCAAGTGTCGCGTTGCTGTTGCCATCTCTGCGCTATGTTTCTGTGCTGCGTGTCCATGTGCGGGAGTCATTTGAGCTTGGTGGATCTTGACGCGACACTTGCCTCCAGAGGCTGAGGCCTCGCCATGTGCTTCATGCCCTACAAGTATTAGTTAGAGGGGTAACCTTTGGTCCCGGCAGCGGGGGCGATCAGCCTAGGTCCTGCGTTTGTGTCGCGATGCCCATGAGGCATGGACTGGGAGGGGTGCTCCCGCAGAGGACTCAGACAGGAAAGCTCTAGACGATCAGGGAGGAAGACGCTCACGAGGGCGCCCGCGAACATCCCTCGCGAGACTTGTGCGAGAGAAAACGAGGCGAGCGAGCGAGAAAGACCAAGAGTCACAAGCCAGGAACGCTGACAACTCCAATAAGACTTCAAACGGGAATAAACACGCCAACTGCAGAAAGAAAATGAAAAAGCCGCGTCCGTTACCTATTCTAGTCTTCGACATCTTCTCACCAGCGCGGAGCTAAGTGCTGCCACTGGGCGTGGGTGGGAGCCCCCGAGGCCCAAGGGCGGCACTCCGGAGACTCCGGGGCGTGTATAGCCCCACTCATTATTACGTGAGAGTGTCACGGGCGGCGAGCTTCATAGGCATTGGCCTTCTTCACAAGCACCGGGCCTTTCTCGAAACGCGGCAGCTTCACAGGCACCGAGCCTTTTCCAAAACGCAGCTTCACAGGCATTCGCCTTCTTCACAGGCACCGGGCCTTTTCCAAAATGCGGCTTCACAGGCATTCGCCTTCTTCACAGGCCCCGGGCCTTTTCCAAAATGCAGCTTCACAGGTATTCGCCTTCTTCACAGGCACCGGGCCTTTCCTTGGCGCTAGGCCTCGCTCAGGGGTAGAACCTCCAGAGATGTTGAATGTTCCATGCGTTCTGGATGGGTACTCCCCTCGGAGTCTCCAAGCGCGCGGAGCCAGGCCTGGAAGCATGAACAACCTTGAACGGGCCCTCCCACATGGGAGAGAGCTTGTGCATCCCCTCCCTGGAGAGAACCCGTCTAAGCACGAGATCCCCTACCTCAAGGGTCCTGGGGCGGATGTTGCGGCAGTGGTATCATCGTAGCGCCCGTTGGTACCTTGCCGCTTGCAGTCCGGCTTCCCGATGGCGTTCCTCCCCCAGCACGAGATCCGTCCCCCGCATGGCGTCCTGCTGAGCCTCGTCGAATGCCAGGACCCACGCGGAGCAACACTTGACCTCGTGAGGGAGAACATCCTCTGCTCCATTGACGAGGAAGAATGGGGTCTCGCCAGTCGGCTTGGTCGCTGTCGTGTGGATTGACCACAACACGGACTAGAGCTCGTCGTACCAGCCCCTGCCACAGGCTTCCAGCTTCTTCTTGAAGGTCCTGGCTTTGAGGCCCCTCAGGACCTCCGCGTTGGCCCGCTCGGCCTAGCCATTGCTCCGGGGGTGTGCTACCGAAGCGTAGCATATCTGCGTTCCAAGGTTAGCACAACACGTTTTGAAGAGATTACTGGTGAATTGCGAACCGTTGTCGGTGATGATGGGGTTGGGCACCCCAAATCGGCTCACCAGGCGCTTGATGAATTTGACCGCTGAGCCTGCCGGGATTGTGCGGATGGCTTCCACCTCAGCCCACTTGGTGAATTTGTCCACGGGGATATAGAGGTAGCGATAGCCCCATGGCACCCGAGGAAACGGGCCCATAATGTTGAGCCCCCAAACTGCGAACGGCCATGGGAGGGGTATAGTCTGTAGACCCCCCGCAGGCTGATGGATCTGCTTAGCATGAAACTGGCAGGCCTCGCAAGCCTTCACAAGCTCAACAGTGTCGTTGAGTGCTGTGGGCCAATAGAATCCACTACGGAACGCCTTGCGAACGAGGGTCCGTGACGACGAGTGGTGCCCGCAGTCTCCGCCGTGTATGTCCGACAGTAGCTCCTTCCCTTGCTCTCAGGAGATGCAACGTAAGGACACGTCATTCGGTCGCTTCCTGTGGAGCTCTCCATCCCTGATGCAATAAGCCGTGGCCTGCCGCGCCACACGCTCCGCCTCCTCCTCATTCCCTGGCAGAGTCCCTTGAATCAGGAAGTTCTTGAGCTCCAGGATCCAACACCCTTCCTGAGGCTCTAACGCTAGGAGCAGGCGTGCCCCCGAGGCTGGGCCACAGATCGGGGCTCCTGAGGTAGGCGACTGAGGGAGCTCCTCCCTTAGTTGTGCCGAGCTAGACAGCGACGACACTACCGAGGGTTTGAAGAGCCGCTCCTCAAAGACGCCAGGCTCCTGAGGCAGCCGCCTAGATGCCCTCTTGGCAATGTCGTCAGCCTCCTGATTGGTGCCGCGAGGCATATGCTGCAACTCCAGTCCCCAGAGCTGTTTCTCCATCTTGCGGACCTTAGCGAGGTAGGCCTCCATGTGCTCGTCCTTTGGCTCGTATATCTTGTTGGAGAAGTTGACGAGAAGCTGCGAATCGCCCTTGATGATGAGGCGCTTCACCCCTAAGGCAGCTGCGGCCTTCAAGCCTGCTATTAGGCCTTCGTACTCTGCTATGTTGTTGGAGACCTTTTCTCCGTGCTGGAAGCAAAGTTGCACGGCGTAGTAGAGTTTGTCCTGGGTAGGGGATACGAGCACTGCGCCAGCTCCCGCACCGTGTCGGGAGAACGCCCCATCAAAGTACATGACCCAGCCATCTGGTGCTTCACTTCCCGGGGAAAGTGATAGGTCTTCGCCTGCCTCGAGACTCGGCGCTTCTGCCCATTCTGCCATGAAATCTGCTAGTGCGGCTCCCTTGATGACTTTGGTCGTACTAAATTCTAGCTGAAATGCTTGTAGCTCGATGTTCCATTCAGCAACCCTTCCAGCCGAGTTGGGGCTCCTGAGTACCCTCTCCAAGGGGTATGCCGAGACGACCTTGATGGGGTGGCCTTGGAAGTAGTGCCGCAGCTTGCGTGAGGCCACCAATAGCGCGATGAGGAGCTTTTGAGGCATGGGGTACCGCGCCCTCGCGTCCCGTAGCACTATGCTGACGAAATACACGGGGTACTCGACGAGGTTGAGGGTGCTGGCACTGCTTGCATCCTCCGGAGGTCGAGGCGTCTCTTGAGACGACGGAGCTCGCAGTGCTTGGTCGCCTGAGGGGGCCTCTCCTGCTCCGGGCGCGTTCTCCTGCCGCGGTTGTTCCTTTCCGGCTGCGGTTGCCGCCTTCACGAGGCCCTCCTGGCTCTGTTTCGCTTCAGTTCGGACGGTTGATGCGGCCTTGGCACATCGCTCCTCCCTGACCGCTACCAGGGCTGCGCTAGCGGAGTAGGGGGTGGCCGCAAGGTAGAGCACCAGGGGCTCCCGAGGACGCGGAGCTACCATCACTGGTGGACTGGTAAGGTACCTCTTGAGGTCTTGGAATGCCTTGTCGGCCTCTTCAGTCCACTCGAAGGGCCCCTTTTTCTTCATCAGCTTGAAGAAGGGCAACGCTTGTTCCCCCAGCTTGGAGATGAAACGCCCCAGCGCAGTTACACGCCCGGTGAGCTTCTGCATTTCTCTGAGGGTCCTTGGTGGGCTCATGTCTTCGACTGCCTTGACCTTCTCCGGGTTGGCTTCGATGCCCCTGTGGGATACGAGGAAACCCAGGAGCTTGCCTGAGGGGACTCCAAACACGCACTTCTCCGGGTTGAGCCGTAGGTCCACTTCGTTGAGGCTCGCGAAGGTTTCTTCCAGGTCCTGTATCAGGGTCCTTGCCTCACGAGACTTCACCACAATGTCATCGACGTAAGCTTCTGCGTTCCTCCTGAGCTGCCGGCCTAAGGCGATGTGCATCAGCCGCTGAAAGGTCGCGCCTGCGTTACGCAACCCAAATGTCATGCACGTATAGCAGTACACTCCACACGGGGTCAGGAAGGCCATCTTCTCTACGTCTTCTACCGCCATCTTGGTCTGGTGATAGCCCGAGAAGGCATCTAGGAAGCACAATAGGTCACACTCTGCGGTGGAGTCGACTATCTGGTCAATGCGGGGGAGTGGAAATGGATCCTGCGGGCAGGCCTTGTTGAGGTTGGTGAAGTCGACGCACATGCGCTCCTTTCCTCCCTTTTTCGGCACAACGACCGGATTAGCCAACCAATCAGGGTAGCGAACCTCGTGGATAACTCCTGCCGCCTCTAGCTTCCGAGTCCCTTGAACGATGAAAGCTTGTTTCTCAGTAGACTGCCGCCTTGCCTTCTGCTTCACGGGGCGCACATTGGGGCACACGTTGAGGTGATGCTCAATCACTTCCCTTGGGACCCCTGCTAACTGATCAGGTTCCCACGCAAACACCTTCTTGTTCACACGCAGGAAACCGATCAGGGCTTTCTCTTGCTCGGGCTCGAGGTTGGCCCCTATGGTGAAGGTGGCGCTAATGGACCCGTCCTCGTCGACTGGTACCTGCTTGGTTTCTGCCTTGTCTTGGGTGAACAAGTGATTCTTTTTAGCCGGCGCAGCCCCCTTGGGCTCGAGGGCGTCGGTGCCAGTGGGCTGCACCACTGCGGCCGCCCTGAAAACAAGCTGGAGCACCTGCAGCACATCCCTTGTGTCTCCTGACACGGTGAGGACGCCGCTGCTCCCAGGCATCTTCATGAGGTTGTACGCCGGGTGAGTTGCTGCCATGAACTGAGCCAGGGCCAGATAGCCGAGGATGGCATTGTAGGGGAGGCCGATGGGGGCGATTGCGAAGTCAATCAGCTCCGTGCGGAAATTGTCGCAGGTGCCAAAGGTCACTGGGAGGCGGATCTGCCCCAAGGAGGCGGTGGAACCGGCTCCGACGCCCGAGAAAGGCCTGCTGGGTCGGAGCCGCTCCAGCGGCACGTGGAGGAGGCTGAAGGCCTCCATCGAGAGCACGTTGAGGCCGGCACCACCATCGATGAGGGTCCTGGTGACGGCCATTTGGCAGATGGTGGGGGTGCACAGCATCGGGAGTGCGCCCGAACCAATGGGGTTGAAGGGGTGCTCCTCCGAGTCGAAGGTTAGATCGGCCTCGGGTGCCAACCAGCCTGGGGGGGCCTCTCGGCGCTTGGAGGTGGTGCTGATCCGGCGGGTGAACGACTTGACGTGATGGCTCGAGGGTGGTGCATGGGAGCCACCCAGGAGAGCTGCGACGACGGGCGGCGCTGGTGCGGCGAAACGGGTGAGGAAGAGGTCGCGTAGCTCCTCCCAGGAGGTGACAGAGGCCGTAGGCAGGTGGAGGAGCCACGCATGCTAGATGCCAGTGAGGGCCATGGGTAACCACTTGGCCATCACCCGATCGTCGCCCCCGGCTCCGAGGACGGCCTCCTCGTACGCCAGCAGGAAAATCATCGGGTCCGTCGCGCCGTCGTAGCGCGGCGGCATCTCGGGCCTGAACTTGCGCGGCCACTGCACCTGTCGCAAGGCGGGGACCAAGGCCCGGAGCCCCCTGGCCCCAGTGTCGTCATCCGTTGCTGGAGCGGGCGGCGCGTTGTCCGCCATGAGGGCGGGATGCGATGTCAAGGGAGAGCGGGTCGTCAGGAGGGAGGACTCCGGCACACCCCTACCTGGCGCGCCAAATGTCGGATTTCGGGTTCCGGTAGACCCTTGAGGTTCGAACACTGGGGTGCGCGCGGAGATCTCTCCCCTACCGATCTACGTCCGATCCTCTCGTGCGAACTAAGATGAAAATGATGAACAACACAAAAGACACGAGGTTTATACTGGTTCGGGCCACCGTTGTGGTGTAATACCCTACTCCAGTGTGTGGTGTGGTGGATTGCTTTAGGGGCTGATGATGGATAGTACAAGGGAAGAACAGCCTCGCGAGAGGTGTTCTTGAGCTGGTGCGATGAACTTCTAGGGTGAGTTCCGTCGCCTCTCTCTCTCTCTCTCTCTGTGTGTGTTGGGGTTCTACCCGATTTCTAGATGTCTGTCTGCCCGTCTCCCTCTTTTTCTTCTAGGTCTCCCCTGGGTGTCTCCTGGGTGTCTCCTTACTTTGTGGAGGCTAGCTCTATTTATAGAGGCCCTGGGCCTCTCCCCGAATAATTGAGCGGGAAGGGTGCTAACAATTGGCCATTTTGAAGGGGAACATCTAGTACAAGTTATCCTAACCAAAGGTTGTCTTCGGCTGCCAAAAGCACTGGTGATGACACCGTCTTGGGCTCCACGGTGACCTCCGTCCTACCGCTCTGCTGGTCTTGGTCTCGTTGCAACGGAATGGCAACCTTTGCCTGATGCCTTGGCCTGTGCTTGCCCCCTTTGCACCAAAGGGGAAACAAGGACCCTGTGCAGGCCGGCGCCCGCCTGGCGCCCGCCTGGTCTCGATCGTCATGGCTTGTGTCACGGGATCCTCGCAAGGTACCCTTGCATTGATCTCTCCACCTCCTCGCGAGCCTGCATGATGAGGCCGCTCTCTTGAGGAAGCTTCCTGTCGTCCGCCCGGCGAGGCTTGGCCCCTCGTGAGGGTCTTGAGCTTAAGCTGATGAAGATGGGCCGCGCTGGGCCCCCACTTGAGCCACGCCGCAAGCCACAGGCAGGCAAGTCTGGGGACCCCCGTTCCCAGAACGCCGACAGGGGCGGATTAATTGTCCAGCTCCACTACCCGAAGATGAGGAAACTCAACTCCTAACAAAGATTCTATTTCCGGCGCCTTATGATGTGCTGGAGAAGAAGGCCAAGAAGACAGCCAAAGGGACCAGGAGTGGCCTTCACCGAAAGGGTGCTTCGGACATGTCGTCCGAAGGCGAGACTGACTCTTCGGCTGCCGAAGACGACGGCGAGGAGGAGGAAGAAGGCGGAATGAAGAGAAGAGAGGCCTCCACGAATCTAGAGGCGAAGGCGCCCAAGAGGGGAAGGGCTCCCTTGCGGGTAACTCCACATAGAATGTTGAAAGCAGTCCGGAGTGAATGCCCTGGACCAAGCCTCGGGCTGCCTCGTAAGTACCAAAACCCTATGTGCCTCCCAATACCTGGCCTTTCCAGTTTATAATATTAATATGTTTAAACTATGCCATTACAGTCTGGCCCGCGACGGCTCCCCGCGATCCTCGATAGAGGGTTCGGTAGACTCAAAGGAGATGGCTAGCTTGTCTCCGCCGTCCGCTCACTCTGCCTCACCCAAGGGTGAAGACGAGGTGGTGTCCCAAAGGACCTTCCCAGACAAGGGGGAGATTCCAGAAATCGTTAAGGTGGCGCCCCAGGATGACTCGTCGGCTGCCGGACACATGGGGGAAAAAGCCCCCATGGGGACTGGCAATGGGGGCCATGTTCCCTTTGGCCCTCAGCCGGATACCATTCCGGATACCTACACGACCCCGGAGTCCAGCGAACGGCCTTCCTCGAAAGGAGGAGGTGTGCCTGTTCCGCGGGTGACCTCTGTCCAACCAGAGGCACCGGATAACCTGCTGGAAGCGCCACGAGGCGCCTCCATTGTGGATGAGCACTGTGTCCTTATGGGTACGGTGATCGAAAAGGTTCAACAGCCAAAAGCGGACTGACCGAAGCCTGCGCTAGACTTTTAACATGCTTTGAGGTAACAATTGTAGAAAAAACTATCACAATGTGGACAGTAGCCCCTGATGCTCTGTTCGGATGGTAACAGGAGGCGGGGGACACAATGTTTACCCAGGTTCGGGCCCTCTCGATGGAGGTAATACCCTACTTCCTGCTTGATTGATCTTGATGATATGAGTATTACAAGAGTTGATCTACCACGAGATCAGAGAGGCTAAACCCTAGAAGCTAGCTTATGGTATGATTGTTGTTGTCCTACAGACTAAAACCCTCCGGTTAATATAGACACCGGAGGGGCTAGGGTTACACAGAGTCATTTACAAGGGAGGAGATCTACATATCCGAATCGCCAATCTTGCTTTCCACGTAAAGGAGAGTCCCATCCGGACACGGGACGAAGTCTTCAATCTTGTATCTTCATAGTCCAACAGTCCGGCCATAGTATATAGTCCGGCTATCCGAGGATCCCCTAATCCGGGACTCCCTCAGTAGCCCCTGAACCATGCTTCAATGACGACAAGTCCGGCGCACAGATTGTCTTCAGCATTGCAAGGCGGGTTCCTCCTCCGAATACTCCATAGAAGATTTTGAACACAAGGATAGTGTCCGGCTCTGCAAAACAAATTCCACATACCACCATAGAGAGTATAATATTTCCACAAATCTAATCTGCTGACAACTTTTCATAACGTGACATCACGCCATGGCCCGGTCATTATTTAAACCATTTTTCTCAACCAGCTACTGCACATATTGCAAGGCAGTCTTCTTGGCACGTCTTGTCGAAGCAAAGATCGTGTCCCCTTATCACGGGATTCTCATCATTACGGGTGTGGGTAACCCAACCGCGCCATTAATCATGGCGCTTGGGGAATAAGCGAATTTACTAGGTAGGTGGGGAGGCGCATACTTTCTTCCGCCCTTATAAAGGGATAAGGGTTCCACCTTTTTACCCACGCCTTCTTCTCTCCTGCCCATCCATTCTCCCGTACTCGAGCTCCAGCGCCCAAGTTCGCATTCTCTCCGCAAAACCACTCCGAACATGTCCGGAGCGGGAGGCAAGTGGATGGCCTCCTCCGTTATGGAGGAGAACATCACGAAGCTCCGGTAAGCCGGATACCTGGCCGCAGATATCGCGCACCGGCTCCCAGGAACGGGGCAGATCGTTCCTACCCCCGAGCCCACGAAAGGGTTGTATTCCTTACCCATTTCGTCCGCGGGCTGGGATTTCCCCTCCACCCATTTGTTCGCGGGCTCATGTTCTACTACGGGCTGGACTTCCATGATCTGGCCCCCAATTTCATCCTCAACATCTCAGCGTTTATCGTCGTGTGCGAGGCCTTCCTCCGCATCAAGCCCCACTTCGGCCTGTGGCTGAAGACCTTCAATGTTAAACCGAAGGTGGTGGTCGGCCAGCAAGCGGAGTGCAGAGGCGCCATGGTGACAACATGCCCAACGTCACCTGGCTCGAAGGTTCCTATGTGGAGACCGTAAAGGGGTGACAATCGGGGTGGTTCTACATCACTGAGCCGTGTGACACCAACTGGGCGGTGGCCCCCGAATTCCGATCCGGCATCCCCATGCTCACCTCCTGGAAAGAGAAGGGCTTATCTTGGGGTTCATCGGTGGAGCTGACCGGACTCCAGAACTGTGTTAAAAACATGAGAAGTAAGAAAATCAAGCTTGTCAATGTGGTCCAGGTCATGCTCTTTCGCCGGATCCTCCCGTGTCAAATACGGGCATTCAATATGTGGGAGTTCGACTCGGCAAGGCACCAGACGCTGCGAGAGCTCTTCGACACGACACACCAGGACATTGGGAGGGTGCTGTTCAAGTCTGGCGAGGTACCTCCTTCTCTTACCGAGGACCGCGGACTCAGCGCAAAGCGCCCTACTAATCCGGTAAGCTCCTTATATCTCATAAGGCGTTTCTTTCCCTAGTATAATTATGTGAGGGATCTCAACGTCCACATTATTTGACAGGAATGGGTTGCGACAGCGTAGCGGATCGATTGTTCGGCCCCACTGCCCGAAGATCCAGCAAGTACTCTCCTGACGGAGATGTTGGTCCCGGCATCCTATGAGGCACCGGAGAAGAAGGCTAAGAAGAAGTCCGCGGGGACCAGGAAAGGTCTCCGGCACAAGGTTGTATCGGAATCGTCACCCGATAACACCGAGACGCCCTCCTCCCACGAAGATGAGGAGGAGGAAGAGGAAAATTCTCCCCATCCAGCCGGGGGAGATAAGAAAAGGAAGAGCGCCCCATCCGGGGAGGCCGAAGTGTCCAAGAAGGGAAGAACCCTCCTTCCGGACCGCTCCACCACGGCCGCGTGCAACGACGAGGAGTGGTTGCCCAGGGACAAGCCCCTAGCGAAGTCGTAAGTATCCGGATACCATAACAGTTCTGGTATATTTCGTGTTATTGTTTATTGTCATGTCGAACATGATCATGCAGCCCACCCAAGGACCGTCTTGACGTATCCTCTTCGGATGGGTATCTGGGCCAGTCGGAGATGAACAGTGATTCGCTTCCTGTTGGCGTTCTGGGAACGGGGGTCCCTAGACTTGCCTGCCTGCGGCCTGCGGCGTGGCTCAAAGGGGGGCCCAACACGGCCCATCTTCACCAACACAAACTCAAGACCCTCGCGAGGGGCCAAGCCTCGCAGGGCGGACGACATGGAGCTTCCTCAGGCATGGCCTCGTCGGGCTGGCTCACAAGGAGGCAGAGAGATCAAGGCGGGGTACCTCGCGAGGTGTCCGTGACGCAAGCCATGACGACTCAGGGTGCCAGGCGGGTGCCAGCCCGCGCAGCGTCCTCCTTTCCTCTTTGGTGCAAAGGGGGCAAGCGCAGCCGCGGAGTACCGAGGCAACAGGCAAAAGGTTGCCATTTCGGTGCAACGAGACCAAGACCAGGAAGACTACGAGACGGAGGTCACCATGGAGCCCAAGACGGCGTCATCACCAGAGCTTTGCGCAGGCGAAGACTACTTTTGTCAGGATAGCTGATACTTGCTGTCCCCTTTCAAATTAGCCCGCCATTGTTGGCTCCCTTCCTGCTCAATATTTGGGAAGAGGACCAGGGCCTCTATAAATAGGACCAGCCACCCACAGAGCAAAAGGGTTTTTTTTGGGTGGTAGGAAGAAAGAGGCTCATTAGAGAGGCTAGAAGGAGAGAGAAAGAGAGAGAGAAAGGTGGCTGAACTCCTCCCATCAGTTCATCGCCCCAGCCAAGAACAGACCCTCGCGAGGCTGTTCTTCCTTGTATTGTTCATCATCATCAGCCCAAGAGGCAATCCACACACCACACACTGGAGTAGGGTATTACACCACAATGGTGGCCCGAACCAGTATAAACCCCGTGTCCCTTGTGTTGTTCTTTTCATAGCTTTGATCCTAGCGTGGATGAGGGGTGCAGGTAGATAGGAGGCGAAATCTCCGCGCGCACCCCAGTGTTCGAACCTCAAGGGTCTGCCGGAACCCGAAATCCGACATTTGGCGCGCCAGGTAGGGGTGCGCCGGAATTCGTCTTCCACCGCCCCGCTCTCCTACGAAATCACGCTCATGTCTGACGCACGTCGGGCCCGCGCGGAGCGCCGGGCCGCCCTTGCTTCCCGCGTCGCCCAGACAGCCCCTGTCAGCGGGCGTCCTCGCCGTTCCCCGTCACCTGCCGTCAACGCCGCCACCGGCCCGGCGGGGGACGAGCATCAAGCATCGTCTCAGCATCCATCCGTGCGCCAAGACTCCGCGCGCCCATGGAGGCTTGGGCTGCACTCATCGCGGCGAACGAGCTCCTGCGCTACCATCCCGTCGACGACGTCTACGAAGAATGGCTCGGCCGTGTCGCCGAGCTCGTCCGCAATGCAGGGGGTTCTTCCGTGCCGTCCGTTCCGCTGCACCGCACCCCGCCCCGCGCGGGCGACGAGGCTCCGGCGGCGCCCCGGCCACCTCCTCCCCAAGAAGACGCCATGGCTCCAAGGCGCGTGGCCCCTGGGCGGAACCCGCTCCGTCAGGTGCCAGCGCGGCAAGAGCAGAGCTGCCAAGAAGTCCCTCGCCTGCCAGAAGCTGCCCGAGCGCTCCCTGCTCCAACATGTCGCGACCGTCCTCCTGCTCCGGCGCGTGGGGACATGCAAGACCAGGCTCTCCATCACCCAAGGCCTCCCGTGGCCACAGCAGGCTGCCGCTCCTACACCACCGAGCTGCGCAGCGTCACGTGGCTAGGCAAGTTCAAGCCGGACCTGCCTCCTCGCCACGACGGCACGGCCGACCCTGCGGAGTTCCTCCAGCTCTACGAGCTGGGCATCGAAGCTGCCAACGGAGACGAGAAGGTCATGGCGAACTGGTTTCCCATGGCGCTCAAGGACGGGGCCCGCACCTGGCTCCTGAACCTGGCTCCAGGCACAATCTCCTCCTGGGAAGAGATGCGCACCCGCTTCATCGCCAACTTCCAGGGTACTCGCGACCGGCCACCCGCCATGAGCGACATGCGCCGCATCAAGCAACAACCCGGGGAGACCCTGCAGAAGTACATCCAGCGCTTCAACAACGCACGCCTCAAGATTCCCAAGGTGACTGAAGAGGCCATCATCTCAGCCTTCTCCGACGGCGTGTGCGACGTCAAGATGAAGGAGGAGCTGGCGATGCATGAAGACCTGTGCACTTCTTTGGAGCTGTTCAACTTGGCGAACAAGTGCGCCAGGGCTGAGGAAGGGCGTCTCTCCCTCCTTGAGCTGCCTGCCATAGACCCAGAAGAGAAGAAGCTCAAGGCCAAGGAAGTGAAGCACAAGGGGGCTGCCGTGCTCGCGGCAGAACCAGACACCAAGCGGGGCAGAGATCAGCCCGAACCTCCCAAGGGCAGCCGGTACTGCGTGTACCACGACCTCCACACCCACAACACCAGCGAATGCCAAGAACTCCGAGCCGTGCGTGAAGGAAGGATCGGCCGTCGCCCTGACCGTGGTGACCAGGGATACGGCCGAGGAGGAGGAAGGAACGCAGGGCGCTGGGAAGACCGTGGCCCGCGCCAGGGGTAGCGCGACCAACCTCGTGAGGATCGCTGGAAAGACCCACCTCGCGAGGGAGGCTGGAGGGATCAGCCTCGCGAGGATCGCCCGCAAGGCAATGCAGGCCTCCCACCGCTGCCGCTGCAGCCAAGGAGAAACGAGGACCGCCACCAGGACGAGGAGGCTGGGGGCTTCCAGGAGCCGCGCGCGATCGCCTGCATCCTGGGCGGAGCTCAGGCCCCAGCCTCTCAGCGCATCTTCAAGCAGTTCGCCCCGCGAAGTGAATGCAGCCCTCCCCAGGCTCGAAGCCACGCGCCCTCTCAGGTGGTCGGCGTGCGCCATCACCTTCAGCTCAGCAGATCAACTCAAGTGTGCGGCTACAACCGGAGTCCTCCCGATGCTTTGTTCCCCAATCATCAGCACCGTGGTGGTTACCAAGACCCTCATCGATGGCGGGGCAGGGCTCAATGTCCTGTCCATGGAGACGTTCAACAACCTCCAAGTGCCCTACAGCCAGCTTCAGCCAACCAAGCCCTTCTCCGGTATCACCGACGGCTCCTCGGTCCCGATCGGGCAGGTCCACCTCCCCGTCACCTTCGGGGCACGCGACAACTACCGCACCGAGCTCATCGACTTCGATGTCGCACACATCTGCCTGCCATACAACGCCATCCTCGGGTACCTGACGCTGGCCAAGTTCATGGCTGTGACTCACCACGGCTACAACGTCCTCAAGATGCCAGGAAGCGGCGGAGTCATCACGGTGCCCTGTGAAGAGAAGGACGCAGTGTGTTCCCTGGAGCAAGCCTTTCAGGCCGCATCACTGGAAGACCCGGATCGCGGAAGCAGGAGGCTTCCCGAGGCCACCCCCAAGAAGAAGAATACATCGTCCGGCCTGGCCCCTCAGGAGGTAGGCCCCTCTGGGCCCGTTCCTGCCCAGGGGGAACCTCCTTCCATCGCATAGGAAAGCGCCCCCGGTGCGCTCCTCAGGCAGGTCTCGGGGGCTCTCCCCTGGAGGGCCACCGACCTAGCAAGGGTCACGAGGGAGGCGCTGGGGCACCAGATGGAGGCGTGTTTCGAAGCACGTTTCCCTCAAGAAGGAGCAAGGCAAGGAGATCCAGACCCACAGGAGTTCGTCAGCAAGGCCAATCAGGAGATACAGGAGTCCAAAGTCATGAGAGGCGCCCGCCGCCTACCAGCAGTGGTTCCCCATCCAGGCGAGGATGGCGGGCTGCGCGTCTGCGTCGACGTACCAGGGCTCAACCAAGTCGCCTCCCTGGAGCGCCTCTGGCCCTCGTGAGTGGGGGGCTGCGGAGGTCCACCCCACAGCTAGGTTCGCATGCCTTACGGCTTGCCGAGCGCGGCTGACGCGTACCAGCGCCTCATGAGGGGCATCACGGAGGCACAAGAGGCCAGGTGCTCCGCAGCCCTGGCGGAGATGAAGATGGCCCAAGAGGAACCGCCAGCGCCTCCGGAGCCTCCCGAGGCCCCTGGGCCTGGGGGCTCATGAGGATCGGCTTCCGCAGCCCACCGAGCCGGCTACACCACCACCCCTTCATCTTCAGCGTCATCAGGTGACATCTTTCAAGTTTCACTTCCGGCTGGGAGCGCCCCCAGGGCTGCGTTATTCCCAGGCCGCGTGGGTCCGTCCCTGCGGCGTGTATCCCTTTTATTTAGCGTCGTTAGCTTACCTTGTTGGGGGCGCCCCTCGGACTGCATGATCCCCAAGTCGCTCGGGCCTGACCCAGTGATCTCCGCATCTATTTGAACGAATCCACTCCTTCATGGCTAACATGCTTTACCTAGTTGCCTGCTCAGCTGACGCCAACTAACGGAACTGCTCCCAAATGGCACGATGCTTGCGCATGGGTCCGTCCTTGCAACACCGACAAACCTGGATGGCTGAGCTCTGGCCGCGGCAGCCCCGCATAGCGTCACCTCGTCAAGCCTTCAGTGCCTCACTACCCTACAGAAGCAACCAACAGCTGACCATCAATTGTTATGGCAACTCCTTGCTCTTTCTATGATGGACCTGCAGGACCTCCTGAAGGAGCTGCGTCAGGCGAGGCTCTTGCTGTGTCTCCTTCGCTCTCGTCTGCGCGCACCGCTTGCACGTTAAAGGGGGGGGGTGCCTGAGCATCACGACTCAGGGCTCCTACTGGCTCTCCAGCCCTCACCCTCTGGCCTTGACCATGGCATCGCGACCTGGCATACCAGCGACGGCTGAGACTCGCTCGAGGGCCGGGAACCGAGGACGTAGGGCAGAAAGGGGAGCAAAGGCGAGAGGGGAGAGACACACGAGGACCTCGTCGAGCAACCTCGCGCCTGCCGATGCACGGACCCGGCCACACACCAGAGAGCGGCCCCTGATCCTCGAGATAATTTATCGCCCGGAAGCGCCAGCTACCGTGGCACCATCCCTTCACCTAATGCTATCCCATATTAGCGACGTCGCTCCCCTTTCTCACCGAACGACGGCTGCTTGGGCGCCAAAGGGGACCTCCTGAGCATCGCGACTCAGGGGCTCTTACCGAACTCCGGGTCGCTCACCTCCTGGCCTTGACCACGGCATCGCGACCTGGCATACCAGCGATGGCTGAAGCCGCCTTGGGACTGGGACCTGTCGGCGCAGAGCACCAAGCCCTCGTGAGGTTCGAAAGGGAGGACCGAGCTAAGACGGGATGAGCAACTCGCGTAAATCTACGGCAAGGGTTATATTAACAAAACAGGATCACAGGTACCTTACAAGCCCCCACGGGGCGCGCTTTTGGTTCCTCGAAGGGAACAGATCCTAAAGAGACGCAAACTACGCGCATCGCTACAAAAGACGCCATCATCAACAGTGGGTCGCCAAGTACCGACGCCAACCCCATCCAGATCAGAGTCGGCGGCGGCCTGACGAGCCTGCCCTGCTCCGGGAGCAGCGCCGGCTCGGGGGCTCGTAGCTGTCGTCGCTCGTCTCTGGAGTTGCGAAGGGCTCGCCGGAGTTGCTGGAGCCTCCGACGTCTCCACCGCCTGAGGAGCTGCCAAGGGAGCGATTGGCAAGCTCGGTCCTCGTCACAGCAGGGCCCTGGCCGCCTTCACCGGGGCAGCACTCCACCCGGCGCCCGTCCGCGTCGAAGACCTTGAGGAGCATCACTGAAGCACCATCGTAGTCCAAGTGGATCACGAAGACGCCCCTTGTCCTGCAAACCTGGGCAATCTCTCTCCAGCCCCGGGTCATGTAGACCTCGCCCGGGGCGACGACCGCGACCTCTGCCTCGGTCGCGAGGGTGCTGCAGCCGGCGTGCTACAGCCAGAGCTCCAGGGGCTCCCCCTGCGGAATGACGGAGGCGAAGAAGGGAGGAAGATGGATCCAAGACTGAAGAGGAATGGCGACGTGGAGCACGAACTCTTGGGAGGAGCCCTCGGTGTGGACCCCAGGGGGGACGACCCACACCTTCGTGACCCGTCGGCGCCGGCGGCGGCGCCTCCCGCGGCGGTCAGCATCAGCTCCTTCGGGGCCCTCGACGTGGGCGTACAATGGAAGCGGGAACCCCGGCGGCGCCCGCTCGCCCCAAGGCCTCGACAGCACCTGAAGGGCCCCCTCGTCCGGGCCATGGTGGACATGTCGTTTCTTCGGCAGAAGTGGGCCTGGTCCCTCTCGAGGAGCCTTTCCCTTCTCTGCCATCGAGAACCAGCGGATCGGAGCCATCGCAACAAGATGGAGCAAGGATCGGGAAGAAGGAGAAGCAAGGAGGGATGGACTGGAAGGGCGCATGACGTTCCGTACTTATAGCCGGCGGAGGCCAACCACCGACCTCCACGATCGCAGGTAATCATGACCAGTTTTGCATGTAGGGACTTGTCCAATCCGTGCAGTTGCCGAGGCGCCGTGGGGAACTGGAGGCGCCCATGTCCAGTCAACCGCCTTGCGGCGCCCAAGGCCACAGGCTGTTAGGGCCCGCAGCGCTTCGCTCTTGCCCTTCCGCCTCCCTGCACGGCCATGTCCGGGCACGCCTTGGGCCCGGGGGCTATTGTCGGCGTTCTGGGAACGGGGGTCCCCAGACTTGCCTGCCTGCGGTGTGGCTCAAAGGGGGCCCAACACGGCCCATCTTCACCAACACAAACTCAAGACCCTTGCAAGGGGCCAAGCCTCGCGGGGCGGACGACACGGAGCTTCCTCAGGCACGGCCTCGTCGGGCTGGCTCACGAGGAGGCGGAGAGATCAAGGCAGGGTACCTCGCGAGGTGTCCGAGACACAAGCCATGACGACTTAGGGCGCCAGGCGGGTGCCAGCCCGCGCAGCGTCCTCCTTTCCTCTTTGGTGCAAAGGGGGCAAGCGCAGCCGCGGAGTACCGAGGCATCAGGCAAAGGTTGCCATTTCGGTGCAACGAGACCAAGACCAGGAGGACTACGAGACGGAGGTCACCATGGAGCCCAAGACGGCGTCATCACCAGAGCTTTGCGCAGGCGAAGACTACTTTTGTCAGGATAGCTGATACTTGCTGTCCCCTTTCAAATTAGCCTGCCATTGTTGGCTCCCTTCCCGCTCAATATTTGCGAAGAGGAATAGGGCCTCTATAAATAGGACCAGCCACCCATAGAGCAAAAGGGTTTTTTTTGGGTGGTAGGAAGAAAGAGGCTCATTAGAGAGGCTAGAAGCAGAGAGAAAGAGAGAGAGAAAGGTGGCTGAACTCCTCCCATCAGTTCATCACCCCAGCCAAGAACAGACCCTCACGAGGCTGTTCTTCCTTGTATTGTTCGTCATCATCAGCCCAAGAGGCAATCCACACACCACACACTGGAGTAGGGTATTACACCACAACGGTGGCCCGAACCAGTATAAACCCCGTGTCCCTTGTGTTGTTCTTTTCATAGCTTTGATCCTAGCGTGGCTGAGGGGTACAGGTAGATAGGAGGCGAAATCTCCGCGCGCACCCCAGTGTTCGAACCTCAAGGGTCTGCCGGAACCCGAAATCTGACACTTCCGACCGCCTCCTCCCCCCATCCTACGGACGACGCCGAGGTGTTGTCCCAAAGGGCACCAAAGCAAGAGAAGGTAGTTCTGGGGGAGCCCCAAGGCGACCTCCCAGACGCTGGGCGCACGGGAGGCAAGGCTCCCATTGGCCGTAATGACGGGGGCAGCATGTCCGGCCCCCGGCCGAATACTGTGCTGGAACCTCTAGTGGTTCCGGACTCTGTCAGGCGACCCCTCACTAAGGGGGGAGAGCCATCTGTGCTGATGGCCTGTGTCCATCCAGAGGCACCGGAAAACTTGCTGGACGCGCTTCGTGCCGCTTCCATTGACGAAGAGCACCGCACTATCATGAGTGCGGTGGTAGAGAAGGTTCAGTCCGCTAAAAGCGAACGGACTGAAGCCTGTGCCAGCCTCCTAACAGGCTTGGAGGTAAGTAATTAATTTATAAGAAATGTTATTGCATAGACAGTACCCCCTGATGCTCTGTTTGGCGTTCGCAAAGAAAGGCCGAATAGAGGATAAAATAATAATCACAGGAGCCTAATCAGAATATGTCTTATTTGAACAACCAGGCTTCGCTGCTGGCTGCTGCCACTCGCACTGCAGAGGTCTCCACACTGAAGCGGGACCTTGAGCGGTCCGAAAAAGAGCTCAGCCTTACCAAGAGGCAGCTCGAAGAGAACAAAGGTAAGTAATACCCGTCCGTGTATTGATAAGGAGTAAAAAGGAATGTGGTTGTTAAGTCACAGGATCATCATGAATTTTTCTAGGGGCCATGACCGAAGTGGCGGCCCTGAAGGAGGCGCTGTCCGGGGCTGAAGACAAAGCGGCCAAGGAGCGCACCGAGCGTGAGAAGCAAGAGGCTCGAGTCGGCAAGGTGCAGCAAGAGCTCCAGGATTTCGTCAAAAAATACGAGTCCTTGGAGCATGTCTCTAAGACGCAAGGGTCTGAGCTTGCGAAGGCCCTTTAGAACGCGAAAAATGCCAAGGCCGATGCCCACAAGGCCCTTCGGGAGCCTCAGGCGGTCCAGAAGATAGCGGCGGGTAAGGAATTCATTATGCAAAGCAAGCATGTGAAGGAAACTTTCCTTTTACTTACCCGAGTTCGGAGCTCTCCAGGAGTGCTCGCAGATCTTCCCCACAGTGTGTTCGATACCGCAGAATTTTACCGGGCCGAGGAAGGGAGCTCGACGGAGAAGTTGTTCTGGTCTCAGTATACTGGGACCGAACATCCGATGCCCCTGAGCGACTAGTTGAAGCAACTGGTCGAGCTTCACAAAGCGGCCGAACATGCCATGAAGGGCCTCATAGTCCGGATGTGGCCCGACGAGCCCCTGCCTGGCAGCTACTTCGGCCTGGTGAGGCGGCTTGTGAATGCCCGCCCACGGCTTCAAATCATAAAGCGGTCCGTCTGCATTGAGGGTGCGCGCAGGGCTTTTGCCCGAGCGAAAGTGCACTGGGCGAAGATGGACGGCGGGAAGCTGGTGAAGGAGGGGCCGCCGGAGGGCAAGGAACATCGCCGCCCCAAAAAGTATTATGACAGCGTCCTGAATGGTGCCTGCCTTGTGGCGGAGGAATGTTCTAAGGATGTAATATTTGAATGAATGTACTCATGTGATCCTGTAATATGAAAACGATTTCATGTGCGCTATATAATGCTTGTTGATTTAAAATATTACCTTCTGTGCGGCCGTTTATAAAATTTGAGAGTTGCCTAGCCGTCGGCTTCTGCCCCCATGATACGTCTCCAACGTATCTATAATTTTTGATTGCTCCATGCTATATTATCTACTGTTTTGGACATTATTGGGCTTTATTATCCACTTTTATATTATTTTTGGAACTAACCTATTAACCGGAGGCCCAGCCCAGAATTGCTGTTTTTTTGCTTGTTTTAGGGTTTCGAACAAAAGGAATATCAAACGGAGTCCAAACGGAACGAAACCTTCAGGAACGTGATTTTCTCATCGAATACAACTCAGGAGACTTGGACCCTACGTCAAGCCACGTAACAGGAGGCCACGAGGTAGGGGGCGCGCCTACCCCCCAGGCGCACCCTCCACCCTCGTGGGCCCCCTGTTGCTCCACCGACGTACTTCTTCCTCCTATATATACCCACGTACCCCAAACGCTCAGAGATGGAGCCAAAACCGTAATTCCACTGCCGTAACTTTATGTATCCACGAGATCCCATCTTGGGGCCTGTTCCGGAGCTCCGTTGGAGGGGGCATCGATCACGGAGGGCTTCTACATCAACACCATAGCCCTTCCGATCAAGTATGAGTAGTTTACTTCAGACCTACGGGTCCATAGTTAGTAGCTAGATGGCTTCTTCTCTCTTTTTGGATCTCAATACAATGTTCTCCCCCTCTCTTGTGGAGATCTATTCGATGTAATCTTCTTTTTGCAGTGTGTTTGTTGAGACCAATGAATTGTGGGTTTATGATCAAGTCTATCTATGAATAATATTTGAATCTTCTCTGAATTATTTTATGTATGATTGGTTATATTTGCAAGTCTCTTCGAATTATCAGTTTGGTTTGGCCTACTAGATTGATCTTTCTTGCAATGGGAGAAGTGCTTAGCTCTGGGTTCAATCTTGTGGTGTCCTTTCCCGGTGACAGTAAGGGCAGCAAGGCACGTATTGTATTGTTGCCATCGAGGATAACAAGATGGGTTTTCTTCATATTGCATGAGTCTATCCATCTATATCATATCATCTTGCTTAAGGCATTACTTTGTTTTTAACTTAATACTCTAGATGCATGCTGGATAGCGGTCGATGAGTGGAGTAATAGTAGTAGATGCAGGCAGGAGTCGGTCTACTTGTCTCGGACGTGATGCCTATATACATGATCATACCTAGATATTCTCATAACTATGCTCAATTCTGTCAATTGCTCAACAGCAATTTGTTCACCCACCGTAGAATACTTATGCTCTCGAGAGAAGCCACTAGTGAAACCTATGGCCCCCGGGTCTATTCTCGTCATATCAATCACCATCACTTAATCTTGCTTTGCTTTTTTACTTTGCCTTTACTTTTTACTTTGCATCTCTATACCAAAAATACCAAAAATATTATATCTATCAGATCTCACTCTCGTAAGTGACCGTGAAGGGATTGACAACCCCTAATTGTGTTGCTTGCGAGTAGCTATCGTTTTGTGAAGGTACGCGGGACTTGAGCGTGGCCTCCTACTGGATTTATACCTTGGTTCTCAAAAACTGAGGGAAATACTTACGCTACTCTGCTGCATCATCCCTTCCTCTTTGGGGAAAACCAACGCAAGCTCAAGAGGTAGCAGGGGCGTCGCCCCCTTTGCCCTAGTCCAATTCAGACCCATGGGGGGCGCGCGCCTCCTTCCCTTTGGCCTACCTCCTCTATTCCCATATGGCCTAATAAGGCCCAATACTTCTCCCGGCGAATTCCCGTAACTCTCCGGTACTCCGAAAAATACCTGAATCACTCGGAACCTTTCCGATGTCCGAATATAGCCTTCCAATATATAGATCTTTACCTCTCGACCATTTCGAGACTCCTCGTCATATCCCCGATATGACCCGGGACTCCGAACGAACTTCGGTCATCAAATCACATAACTCATAATATAAATCATCATCAAACGTTAAGCGTGCGGACCCCACGGGTTCGAGAACTATGTAGACATGACCGAGGCACATATACGATCAATAACCAATAGCGGAACCTGGATGCTCATATTGGCTCCTACATATTCTACGAAGATCTTTATCGGTCAAACCGCATAACAACATACGTTGTTCCCTTTGTCATCGATATGTTACTTGCCCGAGATTCGATCGTCGGTATCTCAATACCTAGTTCAATATCGTTACCGGCAAGTCTTTTTACTCGTTCCGTAATGCAACATCCCGCAACTAAGTCATTAGTCGCATTGCTTGCCAGGCTTATAGTGATGTGCATTACCGAGAGGGCCCAAAGATACCTCTCCGACAATCGGAGTGACAAATCCTAATCTCGATCTATGCCAACTCAATAAACACCATTGGAGACACCTATAGAGCATCTTTATAATCACCCAGTTATGTTGTGACGTTTGATAGCACACAAGGTGTTCCTCCGGTATTTGGGAGTTGCATAATCAGAGAATGATGTGATTGACTTGACCCATCCTTTAGCTTAGCACGATGATCGTTTAGTTTGTTGCTATTGCTTTCTCCATAACTATACATGTTCCTATGACTATGAGATCATGCAACTGCCGAATACCGGAGGAACACTTTGTGTGCTACCAAACGTCACAACATAACTGGGTGATTATAAAGGTGCTCTACAGGTGTCTCCGATGGTGTTTGTTGAGTTGGCATGGATCAAGATTGGGATTTGTCACTCCGATTGTCGGAGAGGTATCTCTGGGTCCTCTCCGTAATGTACATCACTATAAGCCATGCAAGCAATGTAGCTAATGAGTTAGTTACGGGATGT
Source organism: Triticum urartu (assembly GCF_056163025.1). Lineage (NCBI taxonomy): Eukaryota > Viridiplantae > Streptophyta > Magnoliopsida > Poales > Poaceae > Triticum > Triticum urartu. The sequence goes on from NC_141878.1 coordinate 492,575,127, forward strand.
AGCATTATGGAACGAGTAAAGAGACTTGCCGGTAACGAGATTGAACTAGGTATTGAGATACCGACGATCGAATCTCGGGCAAGTAACATACCGATGACAAAGGGAACAACGTATATCGTTATGCGATTTGACCGATAAAAGATCTTCATAGAATATGTAGGTACTAATATGAGCATCCAGGTTCCACTATTGGTTATTGACCGGAGACATGTCTCGGTCATGTCTACATAGTTCTCGAACCCATAGGGTCCGCACGCTTAACGTTCGGTGACGATCAATATTATGAGTTTATGTGTTTTGATGTACCGAAGGTAGTTCGGAGTCCTAGATATGATCACGGACATGACGAGGAGTCTTGAAATGGTCGAGACATCAAGATCGATATACTGGACGGCTATATTCGGACACCGGAAGTGTTTCAGGTGATTTCGGAGAAAACCGGAGTGATGGAGGGGTTACCGGAACCCCTCGGGGAAGTATTGGGCTTTAGTGGGCCTTAGGGGAGAGAGAGGGCAGCAACCTAGGAGGTGGCACCCCCCCAAGGGGAGTCCGAATAGGACTAGGGGAGGGGGCGGCCCCTCTTTCCCTCTCCCTCTCCCTCTCTTTCCTTTCCCCTTCCTCCTTCCTAGTAGGACTAGGAAAGGATGAATCCTACTCCTACTTGGAGGAGGATTCCTCCTCTCCTTGGGCGCCACTAGGGCCGGCAGGCCTCCCCCTTGCTCATTTATATACGGGGGCAGGGGCACCCTAGAACACACAAGTTGATTGTTCCAAGCCGTGTGCGGTGCCCCCCTCCACCATAATCCACCTCGGTCATATCGTAGCGGTGCTTAGGCGAAGCCCTGTTCTGGTAGCAACATCATCACCATCATCACGCCGTCGTGCTGACGAAGCTCTCCCTCGAAGCTCTACTAGATCGTGAGTTCATGGGACGTCACCGAGCCGAACGTGTGCAGATCGTGGAGGTGCCATACCTTCGATGCTGGGATCGGTCGATCGTGAAGACGTATGACTACATCAACCGCGTTTTCATAATGCTTCCACTTACGGTCTAAGAGGGTATGTAGACGATACTCTCCCCTCTCGTTGCTATGCACCACCATGATCTTGCGTGTGCGTAGGAATTTTTTTGAAATTACTACGTTCCCCAACAATGGTATCAGAGCCAGGTTTATGCGTAGATGTTATATGCACGATTAGAGCACAAAGGAGTTGTGGGCGTGGGTATATACATATTGTTTGCCGTCACTAGTTGATTCTTGATTCAGCGACATTGTTGGATGAAGCGGCCCAGACCGACATTACGCGTATGCTTACGCGAGACTGGTTCTACCGACATGTTCGCACACAGGTGGCTAGTGGGTGTATGTTTCTCCAGCTTTAGTTGAATCGGATTCAATTAAGAGGGTTCTTTTTGAAGATCAAAAAGCAATCACTATACCGCGTTGTGGTTTTTGATGCGTAGGTAAGAATGGTTCTTGATCAGCTCATAGCAGCCACGTAAAACTTGCGACAACAAAGCAGAGGACGTCTAACTTGTTTTTGCAGGGCATGTTGTGATGTGATATGGTCAAGACATGATGCTAAATTTGTTGGGAAACACGGTAATTTCAAAAAAATTCCTACACGCACGCGAGATCTATCATGGTGATGCATAGCAATGAGAGGGGAAGAGTGTTGTCTGCATACCCTCGTAGACCGTAAGCGCAAGCGTTATGACAACGCGGTTGATGTAGTCGTACGTCTTCACGATTCGACCGATCCTAGTACCGAAAGTACGGCACCTCCGTGATCTGCACACGTTCGGCTCGATGACGTCTCTCGTACTCTTGATCGAGTTGAGGCCGAGGGAGAGTTCCGTCATTACGACGGCGTGGTGACAGTGATGATGAAGTTACCGGCGTAGGGCTTCACCTAAGCACTACGACGATATGACCGAGGTGTGTAACTGTGGAGGGGGGCACCGCACACGGTTAAGAGATTGTCTGTCGTGCCTTTGGGGTGTCCCCTCCCCACGTATATAAAGGAGGGAGGAGGAGGAGGCTGGCCCTAGAGGGTGCGCGCCAAGTGTGGGGAGTCCTACTAGGACTCCCAAGTCCTAGTAGGATTCCCCTTTTCCTTTGCGGAGTAGGAGAGAAGAAAGAGGGAAAGAGAGAGGGAGTAGGAAAGGGCAAGGGGGGCTGATACATCTCCAACGTATCTATAATTTTTGATTACTCCATGCTATATTATCTACTGTTTTGGACTATATTGGGCTTTATTTTCCACTTTTATATTATTTTTGGGACTAACCTATTAACCGAAGGCCCAGCCCAGAATTGCTGTTCTTCGCCTATTTCAGTATTTTGGAGAAACAGAATATCAAACGGAGTCCAAACGGAATAAAACCTTCGGGAACGTGATTTTCTCACCGAACGTGATCCAGGAGACTTGGACCCTACTCCAAGGAGTCAAAGAGGAGGTCACGAGGGTGGGGGGTGCCCCCCAGGGCGCGCCCCCTACCTCGTGGGCCCCTCGGTGCTCCACCGACGTACTCCTTCCTCCTATATATACCTACGTACCCCCAAACGATCAGAACAGGAGCCAAAAACCTAATTCCACCGCAGCAACTTTCTGTATCCACGAGATCCATCTTGGGGCCTGTTCCGGAGCTCCGCCGGAGAGGGCCGTCATCACGGAGGGCTTCTGCATCATCATAGCCCCTCCGATGAAGTGTGAGTAGTTTACCTCAGACCTTCGGGTCCATAGTTTGTTGCTAGATGGCTTCTTCTCTCTTTTTGGATCTCAATACAAAGTTCTCCCCCTCTCTCATGGAGATCTATTCAATGTAATCTTCTTTTTGCGGTGTGTTTGTTGAGACCGATGAATTGTGGGTTTATGATCAAGTCTATCTATGAATAATATTTGAATCTTCTCTGAATTCTTTTATGTATGATTGGTTATCTTTGCAAGTCTCTTCGAATTATCCATTTGGTTTGGCCAAATAGATTGGTAGTTCTTGCCATGGGAGAAGTGCTTAGCTTTGGGTTCGATCTTGCGGTGTCCTTTCCTAGTGACAGAAGGGGCAGCAAGGCATGTATTGTATCATTGCCATCGAGGATAACAAGATGGGGTTTATTTCATATTGCATGAATTTATCTCTCTACATCATGTCATCTTGCTTAAAGCGTTACTCTGTTTTTAACTTAATACTCTAGATGCATGCTGGATAGCGGTCGATGAGTGGAGTAATAGTAGTAGATGCAGAATCGTTTCAGTCTACTTGTCACGGACGTGATGCCTATATACATGATCATGCCTAGATATTCTCATAACTATGCTCAATTCTGTCCATTGCTCAACAGTAATTTGTTCACCCACCGTAGAATACTTATGCTCTTAAGAGAAGCCACTAGTGAAACCTATGGCCCCCGGGTCTATTCTCATCATATCAATCTCCATCACTTTAATCTTGCTTTGCTTTTTTACTTTGCCTTTACTTTTTACTTTGCATCTCTATACCAAAAATACCAAAAATATTATATCTATCAGATCTCACTCTCGTAAGTGACCATGAAGGGATTGACAACCCCTAATCGCGTTGGTTGTGAGTAGCTATCGTTTTGTGAAGGTACGCGGGACTTGAGCGTGGCCTCCTACTGGATTGATACCTTGGTTCTCAAAAACTAAGGGAAATACTTACGCTACTTTGCTGCATCATCCCTTCCTCTTCGGGGAAAACCAACGCAGTGCTAAAAGAGGTAGCAAGAAGGATTTCCGGCGCCGTTGCCGGGGAGGTCTACGCAAAAGTCAACATACCAAGTACCCATCACATACCCTGATCTCCCGCATTACATTATTTGCCATTTGCCTCTCATTTTCATCTCCCCACTTCACCTTGCTATTTTATTTGCCCTCTCTTTCTCTATTTGCCTCTTTTTGTCCGCTTGCTTTTTGTTTGCTTGTGTGTTAGTTTGCTTTCTTGTCATGATGGCTCAAGATAATACTAAATTATGTGACTTCACCAATACCAACAACAATGATTTTATTAGCACACCGATTGCTCCTCTTACCGATGCTGAATCTTGTGAAATTAATGCTGCTTTGCTGAATCTTGTTATGAAAGATCCATTCTCCGGCGTTCCTAGTGAAGATGCCGCTACCCATCTAAATAGCTTCGTTGATTTGTGTGACATGCAAAACAAGAGAGATGTGGATAATGATATTGTTAAATTGAAGCTATTTACTTTTTCGCTTAGAGATCGTACTAAAGCTTGGTTTTCGTCTTTGCCTAAAAATAGTATTTATTCATGGAATAAGTGCAAAGATGCTTTTATCTCTAAGTATTTTCCTCCCGCTAAGATTATCTCTCTTAGAAATGATATTATGAACTTTAAGCAACTTGATCATGAACATGTTGCACAAGCTTGGGAGAGAATAAAATTAATGATACGTAATTGCCCTTATCATGGTTTAAATTTGTGGATGATTATGCAAAAAAATTATGCCGGATTGAATTTTGCTTCTAGACATCTTTTAGATTCGGCTGCGGGAGGCACTTTTATGGAAATCACTTTAGGAGAAGCTACTAAACTCCTAGATAATATTATGGTTAATTATTCTCAATGGCATACTGAAAGATCTACTAATAAAAAGGTGCATGCCATAGAAGAAATTAATGTTTTGAGTTGAAAGATGGATGAACTTATGAAATTATTTGCTAATAAGAGTGTTTATTCCGATCCTAATGATATGCCCTTGTCTACTTTGATTGAGAATAATAATGAATCTATGGATGTGAATTTTGTTGGTAGGAACAATTTTGGTAATAACGTGTATAGAGGAAATTTCAACCCTAGGCCGTATCCTAGTAATCCCTCTAATAACTATGGTAATTCCTACAACAATTCTTATGGAAATTATAATAAGATGCCCTCTGATTTTGATTCTAACATTAAAGAATGTATTACTTCGCAAAAGAATTTTAATGCTCTGATTGAAGAAAAATTGCTTAAGATTGATGATTTGGCTAGGAACGTTGATAGAATTGCTCTTGATGTTGATTCTTTGAAACTTAAATCTATTCCACCTAAGCATGATATCAATGAGTCTCTCAAAGCCATGAGAATTTCCATTGATGAGCGCAAAGAAAGAACTGCTAGAATGCGTGCTAAGAAAGATGCCTTTATAATAACGTGTTCTTCTTGTTCCTATGAAAATAATGATGAAGATCTGAAAGTTATTGATGTGTCCCCTATTAAATCTTTGTTTTGCAATATGAATCTTGATAATGATGGGACTGAATATGATCCACCTTTACCTAGTAGGCGTTCCAAGAATTCTGAATCTTTTGATGTTGATGCTAAATTTGATAAAAGTGGGATTGAAGAAATTAAAACCCTAGATGTTGCTAAACCCACTATTATGGATTTCAAGGAATTTAACAATGAAAATTTCTATTTGATTGATTGTATTTCCTTATTGTAATCCGTGATAAATTCTCCTCACGCTTATAGTCAAAATAAAGCTTTTACTAAACATATCGTTGATGCCTTGATGCAATCTTATGAAGAAAAACTTGAATTGGAAGTTTCTATCCCTAGAAAACTTTATGATGAGTGGGAACCAACTATTAAAATTAAAATTAAAGATCATGAATTCTATGCTTTATGTGATTTGGGTGCTACTGTTTCCACGATTTGTGACACTCCAAATTTTTTTTTGTGGTTTTGTTTTCAGAAAGAGCCTTGCTTGGTTTGAAGAAGGTCATTTACACCCTTCTTAAAAAAACCTCTTCTGAGTTTGCCCTCTCAAAAATCTTTTTCTAGACTTAGTTTCTTTTAAAAAGAAAACCTTTTGTTTTTGGGCCTTCATTTGATTTTTGGTCCATTCTTGTTTACCATGCCTCTTATGGTAAAACTCCCCCAAAACCTCTCCTCCCACTTGGGTACAACCCAAACATTCTGTCCAAACTAATGAAATCCATTTTTGGATTTTATTCCAACTATTTCTTTTCCCAAAACAATTATGTCCTTTCTTGTGAACCTAGGTGATTTGCAAAGCAAGTACCGTAATGCCTTTGATCCTTGATCCCAAACCAACTCCCCTGGATAGTCCTTAGTACCCGCAACCTAGAATCATCTTGATCCACTCTTCTTCTTTTCAAAAATTTCAAATTTCACTCTCTGCAAGTTTGGACCAGATTTGCCAAATTTGGTGAAATTCATATCTACACTTCTCCAAAAATTCCACCAAAATTCAGGCAACCTCTAGTTGCAATGATAGACCTCTCCACCAAAAATCAGCTCAAGGAAAAATCCCCACATGCCAGAATCATTCTGTCAAACACTTGGCATGCACTGTTTTTGTTCATATTCAGTAAATTCAGAGTTTCGGCATCGTTTCCCCGACAGAACTTCAGTCACATGCCCATTGTGCATTTGGCTCGATGCTCGCAGCCCCTCCCTCTTGTCCGGAGCATCACACGGGCACTTGGCGCCTTCCTGGCGTTGGTGGCGCCCTGGGCCGCCTGCGCCGGCGTGCTTTGCGGCGGCAGAACCACCGTAACGACCGACAGGGGGCAACACCGCGGCAGAACGCCGTTCGGCGCCGCCCAACGCTCCCCAGCTCTCCGCGTGGCTCACGCATGCCAGCGCAACCCCGCTACACCGTCGCCGTGGCCTGGGAAGCACATGGCACGCTCTCTGCCGCCGACGGGCCCGCGCCGCCCCGTTCCGTCGAAACCCACCCCAAGCTCCTAATCCAAGTCCGTTTAGCGTCTGAATGGAACCAGTGGACCTCCACGTTGATGCCCAACCTCCTAAACTCCCCGACCGAGCACTGCGCCGCCGTAATCCATCGCCGGAGAACCCCGTTCACGGCCACCGCCTCGGATCGCCTATAAAAGGGGACCCCGAGCTCGCCCTCGAGCACACACCCTCACTACACCCCACAGACACCCCGCCAGGCCACTAGGAGGACCTCGAGGAGGTCTCCTCCCCCAACTCCGGCCGCCTCGTTCCGCCTCGGCCACCAACTCGATTCACTCCGGTGAGGCCATCCCCGACACCCAAACCTCGTCAGTAGCCTCCTCGAGCACCCAATGAGCTAACCCAAGCGTCAATTTGGCCTTCGCAGCTCTCCCCGACGAGATCCATCTCCACCCGAGCCACCGTCCGCCGGAGCAAGGGCCGCCGTTGATGTAGAGCTCGCCGGCGACCACCACCACCACCCACCGACGCGGAAGGATGCACTGAACACAGAGGTACCACCCGATCCCCCTGCCTCGCCGTGGATCGCCGCCGGCGACCACCGCGGCTCTCGGGCACCGTCGAGCTCTGCCGCCTCTTTTGAAAATTCAAACCTGACGGGCGGGACCCGCCTGTGAGCCTCTCTGTCCTTTCTAAACGAACCGTTTTCTGAAAGCGCCTTCTGCCAAATGCGTTTTCCCTCTGGGCCGGCGTATTCTTTATCGAAGCATTTTCTGTTTTTATAATTTAAACCCTGGAAACTTTCTGTTTCATTACAGATGAGTCCCTGGACAAAAACCTTTATAACTTTAAAAAAAAAAATATTTTTGATTGATTCTTTTTCTGTCCTCTTTAGAATTTTGTCTAGTTTTTTATCAGATTTACATGAAAAATATTTGGAGAAATTTTTGTGCACCTCACGGTATTCACGATAGCGCGTATATTTTCTTTATGCCGTAGATACCGAAGGAGGTGACGGGACCGCGAACTTCACCGAGCTAGGCTCCGACTACTCTGAACCAGGCAAGCATGTTTGAACTTTTGATATGATGATTGTTTTGGCATGTTTGCATTAAGTAGTTTCATGGCATGTTGATGAGCATACCGACGAATGTCATGTTAGATGCAACGATGAGCAAGCGAGTTTTGAAAATCCATAAGTGGATGGATGTGAGTATGCATGGCCATGTGTTGGCATGAGGATGGGTAAGATGGCAGTGTTGCAGCATGCCAGTCTTATGCCAGACTATATGACTTCAGTGTCTACCCGTATCGATCCAGTTCCTTCCATTTTTCCTTCCCTGTACTACCACATGTTTTCCGCAAGGAATATGGCTTAGTAAGTTGCAAACCGCTTTCTTGGTACACACCAAAAGGAGAGGCCGTGATGATGGTTCCATGGCCTTGGATTAAAGCCAGTCATCCGGTCAGGGGGCATGGGTGTTTCCGGTTGGGACCGAGAGGGGGGCACCCCTTAGAGCGCGCGTATATAAATTTGATCCCATGCTATTCGAGATTGTGATCTCCCCGTCTCAAAAGTTTTTCTTGGACGATGTCTAGGGTGATTCCTGGCATCAAGAGGTAGAATGGGTGTGTACTGGTTAGTTGTGTTTTCTTCCGAAATACCGTAAACGGAAGTAGTCCTTCGTGACTACGGAAATCCGTTGGCTGTGGGAAATTTTTTCGTACAAACTCTGCAGAGTCATATATTCCTTTGAATCATCTATTCCATGTCCAAGTTCGGTATTATCTTATCCTGACAAATGTTAGTTTTGATGACAGAGACTCCGGTGAATCACATGAGTGCTAAGTCCGGTTAAATGTTTATTCCTGTGGATGGACTAACCCTTTTATTATCACGAATTGAATATTTATTATGAGTATTATTTACTTGTGAATAAAGGCCCTTTCTGCGATGTCGCTCAGACGTCCGACTGTGGCATTGTTATTATTTACTTTCAATAAAAGCCCTTTCTGCGATGTCGCTCAGACGTCCGACTGCGGCAGTACTGTTATTTACTTTCAATATAAGCCCTTTCTGTGATGTCGCCTCGACGTCCGACTGTGGCACGCATGTCTTTTATTTCCAGTTTAAGCCCTTTACGTGGTGTCGCTTAGACGCCCGACTGCGGCATGATCTTTATTTATTTGTTCACCCTTCGAGGCGTCGCTTCAGACACCCGATCGGTTTCCTATTATTTCTTTTTGTTGGGTTTTCAGGCGGACTACCGCCGATTCCCTTTTTACTTACCTTGCTTGCTAAATTTTGAATGTGCATTGGTAAATTAATCATGACGCATCCATGCATGCATTTGTTATATCTTACATCCGAACTGTCTTGCGAGTACTTTCAAAGTACTCACCTAGCTTGTTGATTTGGCCAGATGCTGACGAAGGCGATCTCATGGATGAAGAATTTGATAGCGAGTCCGACGCCTAGAGGAATCCCAGTCAGTCTCATGTGACCCTGGATTTGGTCACTATATTATATCCGCTTCCACTACCAAATAAATTCATCGAGCCTCACCTCGACACTCGATGAGATGCCAGTTTTAGAGTCATGTATCTCACTCCCCGCTGTGATTTTCCACCACCACCCTATCCTCGAGTCAGTAGTATGCCTCCACACCACTGTGTCATATCCGCCATTATGTATAATTATTGGCGTGCTTGTAATAATTTGGTTGAGCAACCGTAGCTCGACCCTGTAATATATTTTATGCTACTGGCTTATTGTATCAAGAATTTGTCTACCAGTAAGGAGGATTTTTCTCATACTGGACTCAAAAGATTGGTTTCTCAATAAACATTTTTATTGGAAAACCGGTCGTGACAAGCTTGGTATCAGAGCCAGGCTGACTATAGGAAGCCACTAGGTGCGATCGCTAATCGGTTATTAGCATGATAGAGCCAATTTATATTTTTTTGCAATTGTAGTCATTTTCTGACGGTCAGCATAAATTTATGATCTGACCATTCAGGATTTTTACCTACTTTTGTAGATGGCCGACAACAGCTGCGAGTCTCAGACCTTCGCCAACATGCCCGATGGGTTCGTCAAAGTTCTCTCTTTCATCGTTTAGGTCGCGATGGGGCCATCCGTGCGCCCAGTCTTCACACTCTGTCAGCACAGAGTCAACGACAGTCTGACCATGCACCAGGCCGCGGTGCAGTTTAAGGGAGGGCATGGTGAGTTACGCCACTTCCGGTTCATGGGAAGAGCCATGCCTACGGAGAAGCATGCTATGCAGATGGCAGCTCGCGAGGCGATAGCACGTCTCAGGGATATATTACCTGTCATGAAGGCTCGTCGTTACCGCTATCTTCCATGCCATGTGCCTTACACCTGTCACTACGCATTCTCCTGCCCCAGAGGAGAACGAGACGAGGCTTTTGAGATGCTTGTTGAGTATCTCCGGGCCCTGGAGGCAGCCTTCGACAACCTGGTGGACGACTTCGTGGCTGCCCGCATGGACTCAGTCCATGGCTGTGCCGCCAACAGGAGGGAGCTCCTGCCCACCGCACCGCCACTGACTTTTGTCTCGTCCTCAGCATCTTATGCACCTACTCGTCGCCTGCCTTCTACCAAAGAGTTCAACCAAGTCATTGCGCCCACTCCAGCGCGCACTGCACCACCCTTCGCGCCCACTCCTATTCGCATTGTTCCGCCCCTGGCGCCCGCTCCGTCCAACCGGCGCAGCACTACACGTATGGAGCCTATCTGTGAGGAGGAAGTCGAGTCCCCAGCCTCGCTACGCGTCACCCTCGGCAGGGCAAAGGAGAGCGTCAACATCTCCGACTGAGTACGCTTAGCCGCCATGCAATGTACCGCTTTGTACGATATGTTTATATCTACATAGGTTGTGAGGAGTAGTTTGTTTGCGCATCATGTAGAAACTGGGAGAAGTGCACTAGCCTAAATAACATGTCAGGATTATGTGCGCATATCCTGAGTGATGTATTGTAAAATTACCGCCCGCGTGTAAGATATGTAATGAGCAGTCCTTCTCCGTGCGCAATCGATTTGTTTTTCTTGAGTAAGCTTGGTTATTTAATTTATTTGCCAGCTTTGTGCATTTATGGAATTGTTTTTGCGACCCTTTTCGCTTTTCTTATGGGTTTTACAAAATATATCCCAGAGTGAAAAAATGTCTCGTCCTTGGACTCGCTCCATGCCAACTCCACCAGAGGAAAATTATGATACACAACCCAGCAACAAGTTCACATAGGGACAGTCGAGCCAACAGGGCAGTGAATCGGCACTTTCACAAATGTGCCGCCTTTATGAGCAGAGTCAGCAACAACATCGGGAAATGATGAACCAAGTCATCAACATGGGAAGTCACCATGGACAGTATCAGCAGCATTCCAAGTTATCTGAGCTATAGAAGACACGTCCCCAAACATTTTCTCATACTGACAAGCCTCTTGAAGCCGAGGATTGGCTTCGAGATATGGAGAGAAAATTAATTATTGCAAAATGTTCAGACCCCGAGAAGGTACTATATGCCCCGCACTATCTCACAGGAGCAGCTGCATCATGGTGGGAGAATTTTCTGCACATGCACCCCAACGAAAGTGATATAACCTGGGATGATTTCAAGGAAGGTTTTCGTGGTGCACACATTCCTAAGAGTATTATGAAAATCAAGAAGAGAGAGTTCGATGACCTCAAACAAAGGAACATGACAGTGTCAGAATACAACGGTCAATTTACTCTATTGTCTCGCTATGCCAATGAAGAGCGTATGACTGAAAGCAAGAATATGGAGAAATTCCTTGACGGTCTGGCGCCCGCGCTTAAATGCCAACTGGTCGTGCACACTTTTCCAGATTTTAAGACACTAGTGGACAAAGCCATTACTCTGGAAAATGAGAGACGTAGCTTGGAGGATTTCCGCAAGCGAAAAAGAGACCAGACTACTCTTGCGCACAACCACCGAAGCAAGACAGATTTTCAGAAAGGTGGGACACACAAACCTACGACAAACGTCTCACGCCCAACCAAGAATTTCCATGCAAGGGACAAGCATTTCACATATCGCCCAGGCGTTACTTGCTACGCTTGTGGGGAGGAAGGGCACTATGCCAAGCAGTGACCCAAGCCAAGGAACTCGACCCCAAAGCCGAACAACGGTGGCAATAATTCAGCACCCAAGCGAAACAATTTCAACCCCAACAACAACCACATGAAGGGTCATCTGAACCACGTAACCAAAGAGGAGGCACAAAATGCCCCAGATATCGTACTCGGTACGTTTCCTGTCAAGACAATACCTGCCATGGTTTTGTTTGATTCTGGAGCCTCTCACTCATTCATTTTGAAAAGTTTTGCTTTGCAAAATAATTTTTCGATACTCCCCTTGGAAAAGTCCATGATCATCAAGTCCCTTGGGATTGAGCAAGTTACTCAGAGTTACTGTCAAGATGTGGTTATTGAGTTCGAAGGATTGAAGTTTCACGCCAATCTTATTGTACTGAAAAATAAAGGACTGGATGTCATCCTAGGGATGGACTGGTTAACCACCAACAAAGGTTTTATTGACTATTTCAACCGGACCGTAATTCTCACACACCACCACGGGAAGACAATAAGAGTGTCAGCCAAAGAAAGAAAAATACCCCGGCAACCGAGATTGAATAAGGTGGACGTTTCTGAGATAAACAAGGTTCCAGTAGTGTGTGAATTTCCAGACGTATTCCCCGAAGAACTACCAGGCATGCCACCAGACCGAGAGATAGAATTCAGCATTGAGCTAGCACCAGGAACCACCCCCATATACAAGAAACCATACAAAATGGCACCATCCGAGTTGATTGAGTTGAAGAAACAAATAAAGGAATTGCTGGACAAGGGATACATTCGAGCCAGCTCCTCACCTTGGGGATCACCAATTTTATTTGCCAAAAAGAAGGATGGAACACTGAGATTGTGTATCGATTATCGAGCACTTAACATGGTCACAATCAAGAACAAATACCCGATGCCCTGGATAAACGATTTGTTTGATCAACTCGCTCAGGCCAAGGTATTCTCAAAAATTGACTTAAGGTCAGGATACCATCAATTAAAAGTGCGAACAGAAGATATCCCCAGAACAGCCTTCACCTCCAGATATGGACTATATGAGTTCACAGTAATGCCATTTGGATTAACGAACGCCCCCGCATATTTTGTTCACCTCATGAACAAAGTATTTATGAAGTTTATGGACAAGTTCGTTGTGGTATTCATCGACGATATTCTGGTGTACTCCAAAACACCAGAAGAGCACGCGGAACATCTCAGGATTGTGCTAGGAGAACTCAGGAAACACCAATTGTATGCCAAGTTCAGCAAGTGTGAATTTTGGCTAAGACAAGTAGGCTTTCTAGGCCACGTGCTGACCCAAGACAGTATCGCAGTGGACCCGGAGAAAGTCAAGGCCGTACTTGGCTGGAAGTCACCAGCCAGCGTAACGGACATACGAAGCTTCTTGGGGATGGCAGGATATTACCGTAGATTTATTGAAGGATTCTCCACCATAGTCAAGCCTATGACGCAGTTACTCAAGAAAGACAAGAAGTTTGAATGGACAGAAGCCTGCGAGAAAAGTTTCCAAGAGCTAAAACGGAAATTAACGACAGCAGCGGTATTAATTGTGCCAGACATACACAAGAATTTGGAAGTGTATTGTGACGCGTCCAGAAAGGGTCTCGGATGCGTGTTGATGCAAGAAGGCAAGGTTGTCGCATACGCTTCAAGGCAACTTCGCAAGCATGAGGAAAATTATCCCACTCATGACATAGAAATGACAGCAGTCATTCATGCACTCAAGGAATGGAGGCATTTCTTACTTGGAAATCGATGTGAAATATACACGGACCATAAAAGTCTCAAATATATTTTCACACAGCCAGAACTAAACTTACGGCAACGACGCTGGTTGGAATTGGTAAAGGATTATGATGTTGGTATCCACTATCATCCAGGAAAAGCAAACGTAGTGGCAGATGCTCTTAGTCGGAACCCCAGCCCGGACGACAACAGTCTTCCAGACTTGAGACCTGAATTCCAACAAGAATTTGCCAAACTCAACTTGTTAATGATCGCGGAAGGCACCATATCAAACTTGGAAATACAACCCGACCTTGTGGAGAGAATTAAAGAAGCTCAGCCTGGTCACCCCAGCATCGAAGGAATTAAAAGAAAGGTGAGTATGGGCAAGGCCTCGGAGTTCATCATAGACGATGGAGGAATATTATGGTACGGAGACAGACTCTGCGTGCCAAATATAGAGGACCTCAAACAGCAAATTCTAGCTGAAGCCCACACCGCCCCATATTCGATCCACCCTGGAGGAACCAAAATGTATAAGGATATTCAGGAAAGATTTTGGTGGCACGGTATCAAGAGGGACATAGCCACATTCGTTGCATGTTGCGATTCTTGTCAACGCATAAAAGTTGAGCATCAAAGACCAGCCAGACTACTGCAACCAAACAAAATACCTGAGTGGAAATGGGATGAAATAGGGATGGATTTCATTGTCGGACTACCTCGATCACGACACGGGAATGATGCCATATGGGTCATCATCGATAGATTAACCAAGGTGGCACATTTCATTCCAGTGAAGACAACCTACAACACTCAGAGGCTTGCCAGGATTTATCTCTCCCGTATAGTTTGTCTGCATGGAGTCCCGAAGACTATAATATCCGACAGAGGCACTCAGTTCATCTCGAGATTCTGGGATCATTTACAACAGGCTCTGGGAACTCAACTGGCCTTCAGTACAGCCTACCATCCCCAGACTGATGGACAGGCTGAACGCGTAAACCAAATTCTAGAAGACATGCTGAGAGCATGTGTCCTCACCTATGGAGCCAGTTGGGAAGAAAGCCTGCCATATGCCGAGTTCGCATACAATAACAGTTACCAGGCCAGCCTGCAGATGGCACCATTTGAGGCTTTATACGGACGGAGATGTCGTACCCCATTAAATTGGTCAGAGATCGGAGACAGCCGCATCTTCGGCCCAGACATGCTCAGAGAGGCCGAGGAAAAGGTCAAGCTAATCAGAGATCGACTCAAGACCGCTCAAAGCCGACAGAAGAGTTATTACGATCAGAAACATCGTGGGGTCAGCTTCAAACTCGGTGAATTTGTGTACCTAAGAGTATCCCCTATGAGGGGATTGCAATGATTCAAGATTAAAGGAAAGCTAGCACCAAGATTCATTGGACCATTCTGTATAGTGGCACAAAGGGGCACTGTAGCCTTCCAGCTAGACTTACCCGAAGTATTATCCGATGTCCACGACGTATTCCACGTTTCGCAGTTAAGGAAGTGTGTAAGCAACCCAGAGAAACAAGTATCCCATGAGAACATTGACGTGCAGCCAGACCTCACCTATCGAGAGCGCCCAGTAAAAATATTAGAGAAGTCTAAAAGGAGGACCCGACAGAAAACCATCAAGTTTTTCAAAGTTCAGTGGAGCAACCACACCGAAAGTGAAGCAACCTGGGAAAGGGAGGATTTCCTTTGGACAGAGCATCCATACTTATTTAAGGATTAGCTGAAATCTCGGGGACGAGATTTTTCCTAAGGGGGTAGGTGTTGTGACACTCCAAAAAAAAATTTTGTGGTTTTGTTTTCAGAAAGAGCCTTGCTTGGTTTGAAGAAGGTCATTCCCTTCTTAAAAAAAACCTCTTCTGAGTTTGCCCTCTCAAAAATCTTTTTCTAGATTTAGATTCTTTTAAAAAGAAAACCTTTTGTTTTGGGGCCTTCATTTGATTTTTGGTCCATTCTTGTTTACCATGCCTCTTATGGTAAAACTCCCCCAAAACCTCTCCTCCCACTTGGGTACAACCCAAACATTCTGTCCAAA
This sequence comes from Triticum urartu, assembly GCF_056163025.1. Taxonomy (NCBI): domain Eukaryota; kingdom Viridiplantae; phylum Streptophyta; class Magnoliopsida; order Poales; family Poaceae; genus Triticum; species Triticum urartu. The sequence goes on from NC_141878.1 coordinate 492,590,728, forward strand.
CTAATAAAATCCATTTTTGGATTTTATTCCAACTATTTCTTTTCCCAAAACAATTCTGTCCTTTCTTGTGAACCTAGGTGATTTGCAAAGCAAGTATCCTAATGCCTTTGATCCTTGATCCCAAACCAACTGCCCTGGATAGTCCTTAGTACCCACAACCTAGAATCATCTTGATCCACTCTTCTTATTTTCAAAAATTTCAAATTTCACTCTCTGCAAGTTTGGACCAGATTTGCCAAATTTGGTGAAATTCATATCTACACTCCTCCAAAAATTCCACCAAAATTCAGGCAACCTCTAGTTGCAATGATAGACCTCTCCACCAAAAATCAGCTCAAGGAAAAATCCCTACATGCCAGAATCATTCTGTCGAACACTTGGCATGCACTGTTTTTGTTCATATTCAGTAAATTCAGAGTTTCAGCGTCGTTTCCCCGACAGAACTTCAGTCACATGCCCATTGTGCATTTGGCTCGATGCTCGCAGCCCCTCCCTCTTGTCCGGAGCATCACACGGGCGCTTGGCGCCTTCCTGGCGTAGGTGGCGCCCTGGGCCGCCTGCGCCGGCGTGCTTTGCGGCGGCAGAACCACCGTAACGGCCGACAGGGGGCAACACCGCGGCAGAACGCCTTTTGGCGCCGCCCAACGCTCCCCAGCTCTCCGCGTGGCTCACGCATGCCAGCGCAACCCCGCTGCACCGTCGCCTTCGCCCGGCAAGCACAGGGCACGCTCTCTGCCGCCGACGGGCCCGCGCCGCCCCGTTCCGTCGAAACCCACCCCAAGCTCCTAATCCAAGTCCGTTTAGCGTCTGAATGGAACCAGTGGACCTCCATGTTGATGCCCAACCTCCTAAACTCCCCGACCGAGCACTGCGCCGCCGTAATCCATCGCCGGAGAACCCCGTTCACGGCCACCGCCTCGGATCGCCTATAAAAGGGGACCCCGAGCTCGCCCTCGAGCACACACCCTGACTACACCCCACAGACACCCCGCCAGGCCACTAGGAGGACCTCGAGGAGGTCTCCTCCCCCAACTCCGGCTGCCTCGTTCCGCCTCGGCCACCAACTCGATTCACTCCGGTGAGGCCATCCCCGATGCCCAAACCTCGTTAGTAGCCTCCTCGAGCACCCAGTGAGCTAACCCAAGCGTCAATTTGGCGTTCGCAGCTCTCCCCGACGAGATCCATCTCCACCCGAGCCACCGTCCGCCGGAGCAAGGGCCGCCGTCGACGTAGAGCTCGCCGGCGACCACCACCACCACCCACCGACGCGGAAGGATGCGCTGAACACAGAGGTACCACCCGATCCCCCTGCCTCGTCGTGGATCGCCGCCGGCGACCACCGCGGCTCTCGGGCACCGTCGAGCTCTGCCGCCTCTTTTGAAAATTCAAACCTGACGGGCGGGACCCGCCTGTCAGCCTCTCTGTCCTTTCTAAACGAACCGTTTTCTGAAAGCGTCTTCTGCCAAATGCGTTTTCCCTCTGGGCTGGTGTATTCTTTATCGAAGCGTTTTCTGTTTTTATAAGTTAAACCCTGGAAACTTTCTGTTTCAGTACAGATGAGTCCCTGGACAAAAACCTTTATAACTTTTAAACAAAAATATATTTTTGATTGATTCTTTTTCTGTCCTCTTTAGAATTTTTTCTAGTTTTTTATCAGATTTACTTGAAAAATATTTGGAGAAATTTTTGTGCACCTCACGGTATTCACGATAGCGCGTATATTTTCTTTATGCCGTAGATACAGAAGGAGGTGACGGGACCGCGAACTTCACCGAGCTAGGCTCCGACTACTCTGAACCTGGCAAGCATGTTTGAACTTTTGATATGATGATTGTTTTGGCATGTTTGCATTAAGTAGTTTCATGGCATGTTGATGAGCATACCGACGAATGTCATGTTACATGCAACGATGAGGCAAGGGAGTTTCGAAAATCCATAAGTGGATGGATGTGAGTATGCATGGCCATGTGTTGGCATGAGGATGGGTAAGATGGCAGTGTTGCAGCATGCCAGTCTTATGCCAGACTATATGACTTCAGTGTCAACCCGTATCGATCCAGTTCCTTCCATTTTTCCTTCCCTGTACTACCACATGTTTTCCGCAAGGAATATGGCTTAGTAAGTTGCAAACCGCTTTCTTGGTACAGACCAAAAGGAGAGGCCGTGATGATGGTTCCATGGCCCTGGATTAAAGCCAGTCATCTGGTCAGGGGGCATGGGTGTTTCCGGTTGGGACCGAGAGGGGGGCACCCCTTAGAGCGCGCGTATATAAATTTGATCCCATGCTATTCGAGATTGTGATCTCCCCGTCTCAAATGTTTTTCTTGGACGATGTCTAGGGTGATTCCTGGCATCAAGAGGTAGGATGGGTGTGTACTGGTTAGCTGTGTTTTCTTCCGAAATACCGTAAACGGAACTAGTCCTTCGTGACTACGGAAATCCGTTGGCTGTGGGAAAAAATTTCGTACAAACTCTGCAGAGTCATATATTCCTTTGAATCATCTATTCCATGTCCAAGTTCGGTATTATCTTATCCTGACAAATGTCAGTTTTGATGGCAGAGACTCCGGTGAATCACATGAGTGCTAAGTCCGGTTAAATGTTTATTCCTGTGGATGGACTAACCCGTTTATTATCATGAATTGAATATTTATTATGAGTATTATTTACTTGTGAATAAAAGCCCTTTCTGCGATGTCGCTCAGACGTCCGACTGTGGCATAGTTATTATTTACTTTCAATAAAAGCCCTTTCTGCGATGTCGCTCAGACGTCCGACTGTGGCATTGTTATTATTTACTTTCAATAAAAGCCCTTTCTGCGATGTCGCTCAGACGTCCGACTGCGGCAGTACTATTATTTACTTTCAATATAAGCCCTTTCTGTGATGTCGCCCCGACGTCCGACTGTGGCACGCATGTCTTTTATTTTCAGTTTAAGCCCTTTACGTGGTGTCGCTTAGATGCCCGACTGCGGCATGATCTTTATTTATTTGTTCACCCTTCGAGGCGTCGCTTCAGACACCCGATCGGTTTCCTATTATTTCTTTTTGTTGGGTTTTCAGGCGGACTACCATCGATTCCCTTTTTACTTACCTTGCTTGCTAAATTTTGAATGTGCATTGGTAAATTAATCATGATGCATCCATGCATGCATTTGTTATATCTTACGTACGAACTGTCTTGCGAGTACTTTCAAAGTACTCACCTGGCTTGTTGATTTGGCCAGATGCTGACGAAGGCGATCTCATGGATGAAGAATTTGATAGCGAGTCCGACGCCTAGAGGAATCCCAGTCAGTCTCGTGCGACCCTGGATTTGGTCACTGTATTATATCCGCTTCCTCTACCAAATAAATTCATCGAGCCTCACCTCGACGCTCGATGAGATGCCAGTTTTAGAGTCATGTATCTCACTCCCCGCTGTGATTTTCCACCACCACCCTATCCTCGAGTCAGTGGTATGCCTCCACACCACTGTGTCATATCCGCCATTATGTATAATTATTGGCGTGCTTGTAATAATTTGGTTGAGCAACCGTAGCTCGACCCTGTCATATATTTTATGCTACTGGCTTATTATATCAAGAATTTTTCTACCAGTAAGGAGGATTTTTCTCATACTGGACTCAAAATATTGGTTTCTCAATAAACATTTTTATTGGAAAACCGGTCGTGACACGATTCCAAAGACTTTGTGTGATTTGTTAGGTTTCGGTGATTTTGATGATTGCTCTCTAAACTTGCACCTTGCGGATTCCACTATTAAGAAACCTATGGGAAGAATTAATGATGTTCTTATTGTTGCATATATTAATTATGTGGCCGTAGATTTTATCGTTCTTGACATAGATTGCAATCCTTCATGTCCTATTATTCTTGGTAGACCTTTCCTTAGAACGATTGGTGCAATTATTGATATGAAGGAAGGAAATATTGGATTCCAATTTCCATTAAGGAAAGGCATGGAACACTTTCCTAGAAATAAATTTAAATTACCTTATGAATCTATTATAAGAGCCACTTATCGATTGCCTACCAAAGATGGCAATACCTAGATCTATTCTTGCTTGTTATGCCTAGCTAGGGGCGTTAAACGATAGCGCTTGTTGGGAGGCAACCCAATTTTATTTTTATTCCTTGCTCTTTGCTCCTGTTTAGTAATAAATAAATTGTCTAGCCTGTGTTTTGGTTGTGTTTTTTGTGTTTAATTAGTGTTTGTGCCAAGTAGAACCGCTGGGAAGACTTGGGGAAAGTCTTGTTGAACTTGCTGTAAAAAACAGAAACTTTAGCGCTCACGAGAACTGCTGTAATTTTTATTTGGAGAGTGATATTTAGTTAATTATTTTTGCAGATGATTAATAGATAACTTCCTCACGTCCAGCAGTTTATTTTAGAATTTTTGGGGTTCCAGATCTTGCGCTAGCTACATATTACTAAAGACTGTTCTGTTTTTGACAGATTCTGTTTTTCGTTTGTTGTTTGCTTATTTTGATGAATCTATGGCCAGTAAAATAGTTTATAAACCATAGAGAAGTTGGAATATAGTTGGTATGACACCCATATAAATAAATAATGAGTTAATTATAGTACCTTGAAGTGGTATTTTGTTTTCTTTCGGTAACGGAGCTCACGAGATTTTCTACTTTAAGTTTTGTGTTGTGAAGTTTTCAAGTTTTGGGTAAAGATTTGATGGATTATGGAACAAGGAGTGGCAAGAGCATAAGCTTGGGGATGCCCCGGAAGGCATCCCCTCTTTCGTCTACTTCTATCGGTAACTTTACTTGGAGCTATATTTTTATTTACCACATGATATGTGTTTTGCTTGAAGCGTCTTGTATGATTTGAGTCTTTGCTTGTTAGTTTACCACAATCATCCTTGCTGTACACACCTTTTTAGAGAGCCATATATGATTTGGAATTTGTTAGAATACTCCATGTGCTTCGCTTATATCTTTTGAGTTATATAATTTTGCTCTAGTACTTCACTTATATCTTTTAGAGCACGGTGGTGGATTTGTTTTATAGAAACTATTGTTCTCTCATTCTTCACTTAGATTATTTTGAGAGTCTTAAATATCATGGTAATTTTCTTAAAATCCTAATATGCTTGGTATGCAAGATCAAAAACAAAACTTTCTTATGAGTGTGTTGAATACTATGATAAGTTTGATACTTGATAGTTGTTTTGAGATATAGAGATGGTGATATTAAAGTCATGCTAGTTGAGTAGTTGTGAATTTGAGAAATACTTGTGTTTAAGCTTGTGATTCCCGTAGCATGCACGTATGGTGAACCGTTATGTGATGAAGTTGGAGCATGATTTATTTATTGATTGTCTTCCTTATGAGTGGCGGTCGGGGACGAGTGACGGTCTTTTCCTACCAATCTATCCCCCTAGGAGCATGCGTGTAATACTTTGCGTTGATAACATGCAGATTTTTGCAATAAGTATATGAGTTCTTTATTACTAATGTTGAGTCCACGGATTATACGCACTCTCAACCTTCCACCTTTGCTAGCCTCTCTAATACCGCACACCTTTCGCCGATATCATACACCCACCATATACCTTCCTCAAAATAGCCACCATACCTACCTATTATGGCATTTCCATAGCCATTCCGAGATATATTGCCATGCAACTTTCCACCATTCAGTTTATTATGAAACACTCCATCATTGTCATATTGATTAGCATGATCATCTAGTTGACATAGTATTTGTGGCAAAGCCACCGTTCATAATTCTTTCATACATGTCACTCATGCATCATTGCATATCTCGGTACACCGCCGGAGGCATTCATATAGAGTCATATTTTGTTCTAAGTATCGAGTTGTAATTGTTCAGTTGTAAGAAAAATAAAAGTGTGATGATCATCATTATTAGAGCATTGTCCCAGTGAGGAAAGGATAATGGAGACTATGATTTCCCCACAAGTCGGGATGAGACTCAGGACGAAAAATAAATAAAAGAGGCCAAAGAAGCCCAAATAAAAAAAGGAGAAAGAAAAGTGGCCATAAAAAAGAGAAAAGGCCCAAATAAAAAAATAAAAAAATGAGAGAAAAAGAAAGGGACAATGTTACTATCCTTTTACCACACTTGTGCTTCAACGTAGCACCATGATCTTCATAGTAGAGAGTCTCTCTTGTTATCACTTTCATATACTAGTGGGAATTTTTCATTATAGAACTTGGCTTGTATTTTCCAATGATGGGCTTCCTCAAATTGCCCTAGGTCTTCATGAGCAAGCAAGTTGGATGCACACCCACTTAGTTTCTTTTTGAGCTTTCATATACTTATAGCTCTAGTGCTTCCGTTGCATGGCAATCCCTACTCACTCACATTGATATCTATTGATGGGCATCTCCATAGCCCGTTGATACGCCTAGTTGATGTGAGACTATCTTCTCCCTTTTTGTCTTCTCCACAACCACCACTCTATTCCACCTAGAGTGCTATATCCATGGCTCACGCTCATGTATTGCGTGAAAATTGAAAAAGTTTTGAGAATGTCCAAAGTATGAAACAATTGCTTGGCTTGTCATCGGGGTTGTGCATGATTTAAATATTTTGTGTGGTGAAGATAAAGCATAGCCAGACTATATGATTTTGTAGGGATAACTTTCTTTAGCCATGTTATTTTGAGAAGACATAATTGCTTTGTTAGTATGCTTGAAGTATTATCATTTTTATGTCAATATGAACTTTTGTCTTGAATCTTTCGGATCTGAATATTCATACCACAATTAAGAAGAAATACATTAAAATTATGCCTAGCACTCCGCATCAAAAATTCTGTTTTTATCAATTACCTACTCGAGGACGAGCAGGAATTAAGCTTGGGGATGCTTGATACGTCTCCAATGTATCTATAATTTTTGATTGCTCCATGCTATATTATCTACTGTTTTGGACATTATTGGGCTTTATTATCCACTTTTATATTATTTTTGGAACTAACCTATTAACCGGAGGCCCAGCCCAGAATTGCTGTTTTTTCCCTCTTTTAGGGTTTCGAACAAAAGGAATATCAAACGGAGTCCAAACGGAATGAAACCTTCGAGAACGTGATTTTCTCATCAAATACAACTCAGGAGACTTGGACCCTACGTCAAGCCACGTAACAAGAGGCCACGAGGTAGGGGGGCGTGCCTACCCCCCAGGCGCGCCCTCCACCCTCGTGGGCCCCCTGTTGCTCCACCGACGTACTTCTTCCTCCTATATATACCCACATACCCCCAAACGATCAGAGACGGAGCCAAAACCCTAATTCCATCGCCGTAACTTTCTGTATCCACGAGATCCCATCTTGGGGCCTGTTCCGGAGCTCCGCCAGAGGGGGCATCGATCACGGAGGGCTTCTACATCAACACCATAGCCCTTCCGATGAAGTGTGAGAAGCACATCGGCCGTTGGATGGACATCCAACACTAACTGCTACTAGAATCGTGTGTTCATTGACAAAGCCTTGCGTAAACGAGTCAACCTCGAAATATGTGCCGTGTACAGCCCATTTGCTATTATTTTTATAATTTTTACTCATTTTCTAATTCATATGGAATTTATTGCATCCTATTTTCCATTTTTAGAATTGCTGGCCATTTTCTGGTCAGTACCAGGGTCAAAAAATTAATTAAATATGTGGGAAATTTTGAAAATTCGCAATTTTTTTGCTGGGGAACGAAATATTCCTAATCCAAAAATTAATAGCCATACTAAAACAAATTTAAAAATAAATTAGTACTATGTCATGTTAAATCCAATGAAATACGTATAAGATATCAGTGAAGAACAAAACAAAAAAAGAAACTTATATCCCATTTGCTATAATTTTTTTGGAATTTTCAACCCCTTTTGATATTACTTTTAACAGACATTGACCATACTCTTAAGCCAGGCCGGAATGCATCCCTCCTCGTCTTGAAAGATTTGCAGCCCAGTAATTCGGAGAAAACAAATAGGCCTAGCTTGGGTATTCTTCAAAAAGAAATACTAGGCTACCTATTTTCCCAAAGAACTGGTGCATGAGCATTTAGCTTTATTTATTTATTTACTTATTTATGTTTAGGGGACCATGAGCATGTACGTGGGCCGGATTCATGTGAGAGCCTCCCTTCCAATTAATTATGGGCTTCTCTATTGGGCCTTCATTAGTGGGCTGCATGTTATCAACAAGTGGAAAATGTGTTCCGAGTTTCGAAAAAAATGTGTTCCGTACGATAAATAGTATGCGCTACGTACAGTACGGGGCACTAAAGGATCGAATCGTGCAACGATTTCCAAAACATTGTGTTTGTCGTTCCAAAAACACATTTATTCAACCAACAGACGAAATATACTACTGATTGTACATTGAAAACAGTAGCAGCAGCAACCAGGGCTAGGGGTGCAACAGAAGCAGTAAGCAGGCCAGAAGAGTGAAGACACAGCCCTCTCTTCCAAACCAAACATCAGCCATCATTACAAAAGGGGTACCAAAAAAGAACAAGTGTATGCATCAAACTAAATAAAGATCCTACTACACCAAGTGTATGCATCTAACTAACTGGCTCAGTTAGACGTTACTATTTATTAAGCTGTGGAGATTGGCTGACGGCTTGAACCAGATGGGTGCCTGACGGGGGAAACTCCAGCAAGCAGGTCGAAGTCTGATACTTGCGACCCTCTCTCCTACTTTGGGCTGCAGAGCGTGGCGGCACATATCAAGGTATGGTGCATGCAAAGACGCATGGTACGCTATGTACACACAGTTTTTCTTGATGAACGAAACCGCGCTGCCATCATGATCATTGCCGTCGGTTATCTCCTGGTTAATCGGATAATTCAGTCCGACAAACAAAGAGCGTGTACCAAGGCTACTTACAGCCTCCAGTCAAAAATTCCTAAAGGCCCAGAGAAGCTGGGATCCTGCTCAAAGACCTTGCAGCGACTGTGATTGTATTCCGCGAAACAACACGTCCGGTACGTGCGAACGATCATCAATCTTTCACCATCGTCTGATCGAGCCAGGAACCACCTGCAACTGCCATGCCGCTTTTCTTTGAAAGGTTCTGGGATTAGGAAGGGTAGGGACACCAGGCGGCCTACAACATCATATCAAGTTGGAGTCAAATAAAAAAGGGCTCTTGGTTTAGTCAATCTTAAGAACAACATGTTATGAGCATGAATATTTTTTCAGCAAATGTTGACAGTAATATAAGCAAGCCACCATGATATCATAGGAAAGTAACATACTGCTGTAACAACCGTTTGTAGCGATGACTGGAGTAGGCCAGCAATATGTCCAGCCATAGAAGGAGTCGACAGCGTAAATGAAGCCCTTGTGTTCAATGGCATCAGAGAACCATTGAGGATGTATGATCCTGCGATGGACGTGCAGATTTATCCACTTACCGCAGTGACCTGTCAGATAGGCGAGACCGCGGTTGAAGAATGCAATTAGCCTAAAGTCTTTATAATTCGCAGATCTTGTGGGCACTTGGCAGATTACAACCTTGAGCAAATCAAACTTGGTATCATGTTGGCTACTGTAAGACTCCGAGTATTCTGGGCCGCGGTGCCAAAGCAATGTAGTGTTAATCGAAGGAAGGGGGATCAATTGCCGGGTGTAGACCTCCACGAGCATCCAGCTACCACGACCGTCAACGAGCACCATCCAAGACGTGTTCATGCCGACCCAGTACATACCATTAATGTAGTTGAGGCTGACGGGGATCGGATCACAGTCAAGGGGGTTGATGCTCGCCACCCTACGACCGTTATGTTGCGTGACACGCCATTTCTGAAGATCAGGCGGCATCAGCAAGCAAGGAGCTGGATTAAAAAGCTCCGGCCTGAGGGCTCTGAGTAAACGGTACAGCCCCGACGAGCAAGTGGCGAGCAGCATGGTACTGAGATTGTCCACACGCGAAACAATGAGCTTGATTACCTCTGTGGGGAGCGAATTCCAGCTACTCTTCGACGGACGCTGCTTGGTTCTGCCATTGTTAGTGCTTGGGTTTCGGACGAGGGGGGGAGGCGCCTTAGCGGGGATGGAAGATTGGACGAGATTATGTGCAGACAAAGATGGAGAAGCGAATATGTGCTGTGGGAAGTGGACAGGTGATGATGACTACAGCACGCTGCTTGACTTACGAGACACATACCAGCAGCGTAGGGTCATGTCGATGCCAGACAACTTGCTCGAGTGATCATAGTACTGGTACTCCCTACAATGATATGCCCTAACTTGCTTGAGTAGAGTAGTAGAGTAGGACTCTGCTCTACTACTAGCACCATAGGAGTAGTATATTCTAATCTAAAATAGTTACAAACTTCAATGCCCGAGCGTGGAACGACTACAAACTTTGCTCAAAGACCGTGTCTACGTGGTGTTTGGACATGGGCGACAACCTCAACGCCAACGGTGCTGCTCCCGTTGCACCATATGTGTTTCTGTCCTTCCTGTTCGAAATCGTGGTAGAATTCATGTTTCTACTATGTATCCTACTACTATGCTAGTCCACATGATTAGTTTCATCTCTGTTATAGCCGTCATGATTTATTTTGTGCTTATTCGGATTAAATCTCGTAGTAACTTGCTCATATATTCTACAAATCCCGTTTCATGAATGGCCTGGTCAATGTTGGAATTTTGCTAGTAGGCCTTTATAAGGTGAGCTCTTCTACCACTTGTATGAGCATGAGAAGAGGAGACCTACACGCGCACTCCTCCTCCTCGCTCGCCTCGCCACGCCACGCCTCGTCACGACGCGCCGCGGGTTGTGGGATTGAGCCGAGCCGAGGACAGAGCTATACTCCCACGACCTACCCGGCCCGCACTATATAGTTTCTCACCACCATTCCAGATCATTGCACCGCCAAGCAAGTCTTCTCCATCCCTCTTTTCGGTGTGCACCGGGAGAAGGGACAGTAGGCCTCCGAAACCCCGCCTCTCGTGATCCTGTACAGGAGAGGGGCGATCAAGTTTTTGGGGAGTGCACTCGCGCGACTGCTGGCAGGGACGACTTCGCGAACGACGACTTCTTCCCCTACCTCGGCAACCTCATCCTCGACATGGGCGACAACGTCAACGCCGGCAACCAGTGAGATACAGGGTGTAGGAACCGCTTTGGGAATTTGCATGCCTTTCCAAACAGTGAGATACTCCGTACAAAGTAAGACAGAAAAATAACCACAGAGAAGGAAGCTAAAAGTAAACAATCAAACGAGCATTTTTCCATTTGTTTTGCATTGAATCGTTTCACAAGCTTGACTAGTGTTGTTTTTCTACTTTTACAAAAACCGCATCATAATGTTAAAACGTGCATGTGCACGTACATAAGTAATAGTAGTACTCCCTCCGTCTAGGTGTATAAGTCTTCCCTCCTTCTTGGTCACGGTGCACAACCGAAGATGACCTATTGACCTGGACGGAGGGAGTAGCACAGTCTGCAAGCATATATCGAGAGAGACGTGTAGTGCGATAATATATAGTAAAGTTTGTGCTATATGCACGTACTTGCAAAATGCGTACGAATACACAAGGTTTCCAAACTTTCCCTTTTACATACTTAATTAAGGACGCTAAAAATTCCTGAATGTTCGGGATTTATCATTGGCATCCCAAAACTAATGAGATCGCCTTACGAAACAAAAATTATACTCGTCCTAAAAGCCACGGTGCTCGCAAGAGCGCTTGCGGCGCGCCACGAGTGCCCTGGTGCGCGGCCGTTTCCTAGCGCACCGACACAACGCCTCTTCCTCAGCCTCGCAACTCGCGAGGTTCTGATTGGCGGCTTCCCGGCGGGCGAGCGCGATCTCACCAGTGTGGTGATCCGGCGCCAACGGGTACTCGTCCTTGCTGGAAGCGTGCACCCGGTCCATGTACCGCCAAGCGTAGATGAGGCGCTTGGGCCTGACTGCACTCAGGGCGTCAGGACGGGCGTCCTCCGCCACCCTCACGGCCCTCGCACGAGCCTTCTGCCAAAGAGCCAATTGCCTGACTCTCTCGGACGCGACATAAGCCTCCCAGGCAGCTTGTTCCGCGATGCGCTTCTCTTCCTCGGCCTTCTTCTCCGCCTCTATTTTGGCGCGCTCTGCTGGAGGCAAAGCCTCCCACAATGCGACATCCATTTCTTTCCAAAGCTCCTCAAGGCTGGGGGGGCTCGGCGGGCGGCGCGGCGTTCTCCTCATAGCGGGGAGCCGACGCGTCCTCCGGCGCACGTGCTGGCGAGATCGGGTAGGCCGACGCATCCACCTCGACACGTCGCGACAAGGAGCGGAACGCCGACGCGTCCTCCTCGACTTGTGGCGGCGAGGAGCGGAACACCGACGCGTCCTCCTCGACTAGTGGCGGCGAGGAACGGAATGGCGACGCGTCGCGTAGCGGCGAGGAGCGGAACACCGACGCATCCTCCTCGACTAGTGGCGGCAAGGAACGAAACGGTGACGCGTGCCCGTTCGCGCAGTGCAGCGATGGGCTCCTAGGGCTTGGGAGGGGCGATGCAATGGAGGTCGACGTGAGAGGGAGGGGGAGGAGATAGCGATGAACGTGAACGTGAGGGGGAGGAGATAGCGATGTCGTGGGAGGTGCAGTATTTATAGTGAGCAATGGCACACCTATGTAAGATATGGACTGAGCTGCACTGACTTAACTGTCGGTCCAGTTGCGTCACTGACATGTGGGCTAGACCCCTGTTGGGCCCAGATGTCAGTGACCGAATGCACCTGCAATTAAGTAACAACTACATGGGCATATTTGTCGGAGTAAATTACGGGGGAGCGAAGGGGTGGAAATATTGCTGGTCACAACGGATTGGACGAGCGTGGGGGGAGGAGAGTCATGCAGGCAGATTTTTTCACACGGGGTGGAGTGGTGGGACCGCCGGAGGGAGAAGGAGAGTTTGGCAGGCATATTGTTTCCACACATGGAGAGGAAAAGATTTGGAGACGAACGGGCTTCCTGCAGGTATGGGGAACGGTGCATAATAAGCCATCTTGCATGCCAGGCTAGGTATAGTCTCAAGTCATTAAAAACAAACACGCCCCACACATGTTCATATTTCAAGGTGCACTAAATTATTGCATGCGATGATTAAGGTTGGCCATAATGGTGGTATCTTAGCTGGTATCATGCACACGGGAATAGCAAACATGCAGATGTGGCAAAGAATTAAAGAAGAGAGGGGGTTAGAGTAACTAGTGTTCATGCATGCATTGGTAAACACATTTTTTTGTGGAGAACGACAACACTAGTTGAGTACTTTTGCAGACTTCAAAAACTATTCCACAATGTGTCAACATTCACAATGTCAAATCAATATTTTTACACTCATTATAAAACGTAGTTCTTATACTCATTATAATCAGTACACCCTCCGTCTAGGTGAGCAAGTCATTTTAGATTGTGCACTGTGACCAAGGAGGAGGGAAAACGAGAGATCTTAATGTTTATTTGCTAACTAATAGCATTGCATGCAATGAACTAACCACTGCATGTCGTGTTTGGTAGTCTCAAGTCATTAAAAGCATGCACACCCACATCTCCTATTGGTTGATATGTCAAGAAACAAGAAACGAGGTAGAAGTTAATGCATCGCGCCTAAGTGTTTTGGGAGTATTGTAGATATTGATATTTTTAGTATAAATTTGGTCGTGGGATTTCATTGATGCCTGTCAAAGCGTTGACAGGTCTGCTATGCGTGACCTGAAGATGAAAGTGTTGAGCATCTCGAAGTTGATCAACAATCTTCAATTGTCAAAGATTAGCCGTTCGGCCAATAAGGTGGCACAACAAGTCAAGACCATGCTACCAGTGCGAGCACAACAAGTCAAGACCATGCGTAAATTAATTATATTTTAGTCATTTTTGTGTTCTAAAATGCCTGCCGGCTCGCGGAAAGACGTGTTGCCGGCACACGCGCGGATTCAATGAAGGCGGGCAGGGCAGTCTTAAGCTGGTTGCACGCGGCGAGGAGGCGTGCTCAGCCGGGCCTGCAGCGAGTGCGGCCCTCTTGGCCGGCGCGCCGGTTCGATGCCTGCGCTATGAGAGGTCGCGTCCGTGTCAGAGCAATCACTCCCTCCAGTCCTTTTTTGTTTGGGTATAACAAAATCTCGTTTTCCATTCACAGTTTACAAGTAAAGTTTGTGGACAAACTTTGACCCAAAGTATGATGGGGACTAGTAAACCAGAATGGAGGTAGTAGTTTTTTTCATCGAAGAAGGGTTTCCCCTTCCGATTTTCATTATAGAAAACCAGCTTCTAAATCTAAACCATAGTATTTTCCCTAGAACTACCAGGTTCAACATCTCGCAACATAAACCCATACAACCTCCATCGCAAAAACAAACAAACCATACAACCATACACCAAGGAGGTACGTAGTACTATGAATTCCATTTTCGCTCCATACCAATCATTCTAAAAACTACTTACTACTTATAACGCGCCATTGACAATTGAAACTCTTAACCACGCTAAAAACAATATTTTAAACGTGGTTACTCGATCTGTGGCAACTGGCGAGCCACCATGCTCCATGTCGTTCACCTGTGGTCCCGACCATCAACTCCTATGGATCAATTATCACGCGAGCTGACTATTCCTACAAAGGTGCTCCACCATGTACCCGGTACTCGCGAATGCAGCAATCGTGCCCCTAGGGTTTTAGGGTTTATTTGTTAACGTTGCCTTTACGTAACACTCATGTGTGCAAGACAGCGAGAGGCCGACTGTGTGCGTGCGCCTCTTCTCTTCGTATATGTACTCCACCATTTGTCTGGTGTCCAAAAAATTATAATAACTACTAGCAATGTGCTAATTCATTGCCACACGATCAAAGTAGATTAATACAGTGTCGGAGCTAGATGCAGACTACGCCTGGGGCTGTGCTATGTTGAGTGATAAACTTCTATGATTTTCTATGCTTTGCATGAAGAAATTACAAAGGAAGTTGTTTCTAGGCCTGGGCCTATAGCCCTAGCTGCCCCAGGCCTGTCTCCACCACTGGATTAATACATATTCACCAATTTGATAGGAAAAAAAGTCTAGCTTTGAAATACGTATATCACTAAAAATATGTTATGTTTCACTCAAAATATATTCCTTTGGCGGTTTTGATGAGATAAGGGAGGAATGTTGTTGGTTTCAAGATTCGAGAAGTGGTATATGTCAAATTTCTACTCTTACTAGCAAGATGCCCGTGCGTTGCACAGAACATCAAGATCTTGTGGGAGAAAAGGATGAACGAGGGAAGGCCTTATCTGCAAATGTGGTGAAGAGTGTGGGTAAATTGCCATATTTTCCTTCCTATCCGTCAGATATAAATCAGACGACCTACATTGCAGGATGGCAGAACCACCATCATCACCAACTCTATTTTTTATCCCTACTCTTATAATAAGCATCGTCGGTGATGATCGTGTGCCTGCCATCCTGCAATATAGGTCGTCCGATCTATATCTGACGGATAGGAAGGAAACCATGGCAATTTTGCAAAAAGATACCCACACCCCTCTCCACATTTGCAAATAAGGCCTTCCCTCATTCATCCTTTCCCCCCATAAGATAAACTACTCATACAGATGCATCTTGATGTTCCGTGCAACGCATGGGCATCTTGCTAGTTGTTGCAAAAAGCCCTTGTGTGTGTGAGAGAGAGGGCGAGTGGAGGAGGACGGAGTGCATGTGTGACAAAGACACAAGGAGTGTGTGTGTGATAGGTATCAGCTTAAAATGAGGCGATAGTGTGTGTGTGCACGATCGAGAGGGCGTGTCTCAAGAAGGGAAGAAAAATCTACATAGATACAAGGAGCAGGAGAGAGACATGTATGCGAATGTGGAAGCACGAGTGTGTGGGTGTATAAACCTATCTAGAGGCTAGCTAGTCGATAAATGTTTATGAGAGACATACGAGTCGGGGTGCGCAAGCGAGAGTTTTGTGTGTGTGAGAGAGAGAGAGACGGTAGTCGGGAAGGGGAGTGGAAGCAGGAGTTGTGTGTGTGCGTCTGTGTGAGAGAGAGAGAGGAGACGGTAGTCGGGGTTGTCTGATCAGTAAACAAATGAATAATATCAGTCTGGGATGGAGACGAAAAGGAGACCGCAACAAATGTTGTGTCTACAGGAGAGATAGAGAGAGTAATTTTAGTGGTATGAGTCATATGTAGAGACATATAGGGGGTGTGAGAGAATCCCATAGAGGGAAAGACAAAGTGAAAGACGAGTGGAGACTGTGTGTTTGGCGGTGAAAAAGAAAGCTTAGGTACCGAGTGATACCAGAGAACAGTAGAGACGTGAGAGATAATGAAACCGTGTAATTTATAATGATAGGAAGAGTGTGACACTTCTCAAGGGAGACGTCGAGAGACCATGTTTGCGATGATAGGAGGAACATGAAGTGAGCGTGCGGGTGAGCTGGAGAAAAGAGAGTGATAGCTACCTGAAGGAGCATGCATGCAAGAGAGATGGGCGTGAAAGGAGTGAACAAAAAAGGGATTCAAATATTTGAATTCGAGATGATGATACATGTAATCCATACTCGAACCAAAATTGATCTATCAAACATGCATACTCATATGAATTCATGCACATCTATGTTATTTAATATGTAGATATTACTGATCCATACATTTTAGTAGAACATAATTTGGTTAAATTTTTTCGAATTCAACCTTAAGATTTCGAGATCGTTGTATTTGTAAATCATATTATACATGTAAAGGAGCAGAATTCTTTGTTGTGCTTTTGAAAGTATATATAAAAAAATGATGTATATAGAATGTAATTCCAATTGAAAATGGATCCCACCCGAAAAAATAAATAGAATACAAACGGGATTCGAATTGAGTTGGCACGGTAAATGTGCACTCTGCAAAATTTGAATGAACCAGGGAAAGTCGCAGTAACCGCCCGAAACCAAAATCTGCGAGATGGAAATTACTACTGCCTATCCCTGCCACGCAAAGCCTATATGCTGGATTTCTATAGGTTTCAATAGGGGTAGGTTTGTAATTTCACCCAAACGTGACGTAACCGCCTCTCACCTGGATTCATACACGGTGGGCGCCAAAACACAGTGTGTCCTCGGCCGAAATCGACTCCCTCCCCGATTCATATTCATACACGGTGGGCGCCAAAAACAAATTCTCGTCGGCAAATATTCGGTGTATGCGAGATTACCGTCCTATCCCCAACCGACTAGTGTTGCTGTGATGTAGTAGAAATTTGAAACGGGGGCTAAGTTTCTAAATTTCCTCGCATTTGAGACAAGCGCGCCCTGAATACATGGTTCCCCCCTTCCTCTCTACCTCCCTTTTCCCCATTCGTACTCCGTGGGCGCCAAAACACCCTCTTCACCCCACCCTCCTCCGTCCACCGCCGTCCGCCACCCCGTCCACCGCCGTCCTCCTCCACCATGCCGGAGCTGATACCCCGACGCCGCCGTCCATTACAAGAGATCGACCTCTCTCATCCACGGCTTCGGACTGGGATCCTTGCATCCCGTCCTCTCGCTTCATCCCCGCCGTCGTCCAGCTTGCCGGCCCCGCTCCTACGACCGTCTCGTCCACCGTGCCCCGCCGCCACCGTCTACCCTCCTAGATCTGCTTCCACGCTGCCGACAGCCATCACTATCGCAACACCATCAAATTCTCAGCAGATGCGTACACGGCGCCGCACCAGAGGTGGTACTCTTTTGTATCTGCTCAACTTATTTATCGCAGCAAGAAAATAGATCGCCACTGCTTTACTCTGATTTCTTGTCTTGGTTGCCAAGTTGCCTTTGTCCGGTTTGCACCTTCAGATCCACCATGGCACGCTCAACACTACTCGCAATGCTTATGGTTTTCCCCTTTTATATTCCACACTAGTTAAATCAAAGTAGACTAAATTTCAAAATTGGGTCAGTCGATTTTTCAGAGCTCGTCGGAGTTCGCCGGTGCGATCGAAGGGGCTCGAGTGGGGATGGTGGTTGTGGGGGCGGTGGTGGGGCCTTGTCGAACGAAGAAAACTCGACGCGGGTGGGGGCGGGGGTGGGGGTGGCGGAGGAACACAGGTGGTGGGGTTGGTGGTTCGGCCGGCGGCCCATGCGGTGTTCTGTATGGGAACCACAGTATGTCCCTTATCAGGAAGGGGAGCAGGGACATCTGTAGTCAATAGCTGATAGAGCTGGCCTGTACGTGATCGATAGGCTTTCAATTACTAGCGGCAATACAACACCGTAATTTCCAGCCAGTTCCACTTTCCCGATTTATATATCCTAGTTATGGTGTACCCCTGTTATGTACACTATGATCTGCCTAGTTGCTATGTGCTCTTGTTATCATGGTTTGGCAATAAACTCTCTATACAGTATATTATGAACCTATCATCTGCCAGCTATCCTTACTTTTGGAGCCTATTTTTTGTGTACTTGTGCCAGATTATATAAATGCACGCACCATATTACAACACACATGAGCTCTCTCATCAGAATCTAGTGATAGCACAAAAGTGTTTACAGGGGTGCCCCTATATTAGAATATCATCTGCATTACAAAGATAATCTGACAACTATTTATGTTTTCATGGTTCTCAGATATTATACGCAATTACATTGAATATCAGAATCCGCGCATCAGAAGAATATTGTGTAACACTTCAATCACTTACAAAATTGGCAGCAAGGCATTGAATGCCATTCTGGAAGCAATGAAACTCGTATGCTCCCCACCTGTTGATTCTTGTTCATAATATCATCCTAATGACTATTCTAACCTGGAGGAGTCAAAGGAAGATGGCCTGTCCTGTTCACCCATCAAGGTGCCTGTTCTAATTTGGCAAGGTTTTATTTATTGCGCATATCTTACATAGGTTGTCTTGCATTTCTTCTACTTTGTTGCACCGCCATCTTCTTAGTTTACTCATCATATATGTCGAGATGCCATGCCCATCCATTATCAATACATATCCCATTTGTCATCATACCATGTTTTTCCACTCAAATGTTGTTCTTGTGCATCAGACATCAAAAAGGAAGAGGGTGATTGCCGAACCTGAAGGAGCACCAGCAAAGTCCTTGAAAAACGTGGTGGTGCTGGAGAAATCAGACAACACCCCACTTATATTGGCTCTACAACCAATGACACAAAACGTAGGACCGACTCCAGCAGACTGTACCCATACTTCACTGGCCACACCACTAGCCCCACCACACAGGACCTGCACTCCAGCAAAAGGTATACCGATTTCATTTTCCATAGCACCAGCTGTACCAAAAAAAATCCCACTCCAGCTAAAAGTACAGCAAGTCCACCGGCCGAAGACCTATCCCAACTGCAGAGATGGCCAGTTCCTGCAGATTGGAACCCCATTCCATTTATTCCCAGTTTAAAAGACAATGCTTTCAATGTTGTTAGGGACTACGTGCATATATTCCCATCATGGGAAGATTATTGTGAAGACAAACACCATTTTCTCATCGTCCTGTCCAACTTACGTGTAAGTGCTATTATTCATGGTTATTATTTTCCTGTTTTCTGCTGATTGAACACATCAATGATTTACATTACATTGTTGTAACTAGGCGAGGGTCAATCTGGATAGTCATGACGAGCAAATCTTGCTTGTGCTTTTCAAGGAAGCATTGCAACAGTATCGGTGTTACCTGAGGAAATCACACTTTGATGGCAAGTCTATAAATGAATTTCTGGTGAAGTCTCCTGTGCTAAATTTAGAAGACATTGAATGATAAAACCTTGTTATGCACTGGTCTCGTTCCCAGGATGAGGTACTGTCTATGAAATCACATGACAATTTGAACTTCTACTTTTCCGCATGTGCCTTACGGATCTTTTTTGCAGGAAATCTACTTGAAGAAGAATTCCGGTTTGACAAGAATGACAGGATATAGCAAATATGCTGCCCGCTGCTTTGCTCTTGTTAGTACCTGTTGTCCTGTATCACTATACTTGCATACATACCTGGTTCATTATGTGACAGCAGTATGCATGATAGCTTGCTTATCAATTGTTCGCTCCAAATTATCTGATCTGTATGAATGGTTACATTAGTGTAGAATATATCCAATGCCAATGTTTTTTTAGCTCTGCATTGTTCTTGTAAGTACATGCTGTCCTTTATCAGTGTACTTATAATGACAGGTAGTTGTTCATGTACCATCACTCTGCAGCTTATTTTCCTTTGCCCTCCATTTTCTACACATCAGATCTATATTTACTCTTACCATAAGGTTGGTACTGAAGAAGTTTAGCTGTACCTTTTGCCTGTATCGCTGCACTTACATTTATATCTACTTGGTTATGTAGCATCACTCTTCATCTTATCTTAAATATTCTCCATTTTTCGTATATTATCACATCTATATTTACTCTTAGCAAAATGTAGAATAAAGGCAATGCTTTTGAAGAAGATTCTGTGGTAAACTTATTGAATTCCCCCCCCCCATCAGCATGGACAAGGCCTTTATAGAGCCTGTCTTCACCAATAATGTAAGTTTATCCATCTCAAGCCTTCAAACTTTGTTGTATATATTTGGTTAGGCATGATTGCAACAGCTGTTTATTTTTTGTGTTTGCATCAAATTGCTTGTTTAAAGTTTATTATATGTAGTTCATAAAAAAGTTCGTCCTTTCTCAATTTAAGTTTTCAGTTGTACAACCAATTTCCTTCTTCATACCATATAAATTAAACTATACAGAGCAAGTGATCTTCTTTTGCATTGCATGTATGCTTCTGTTCTTCATCTGTAATCCAGTGGTGTGGTGAACCTACCCACTACAACACAATGTCATATTCTGCAATGTCTTAATTATGAAAAATGTCATATCATTCAACTATTATTTAAAACGTCTCTTTATTTGCCAATCTGAAATGGTATAAATTGACAGCACACTAACCATTGATACTTATGAGTTCTTGATCTGTAATCCAATGGTGTCGTGAAGCTGCCAACTCCTTCACAATGTCATTTCCTGCCATGTCTTGACCTGAACAATACCATATGGTGTTAATGCAAATTTAAACTGTGTCACTTTATTCGTCAGTAAGAAATGTGATGAATTGTCAGCATTGATACTTTTATGTGCAAAACCTGTCATCTGTCTGCTTGTTTATCTTTTAGAGTGAGGAAGATATAAGTGTTGAACAAGCGCAGTCTCATCATCTTGCTCAGCTGCTTGCGCTGCAGCTCCCCACCAGGGATAACCTTTCTTGAACTCTATTGAAGTGCTGTCGGTTTTGTATATTATTTTGTCGGCGTGTTTATTTACACTGGTGCCGATCTTTGATGCCCAGTGTATGTAATTTGCTGTCTGCTTGTGCTTTATTATCATAGTGGCGAACTTTGATGCCCAGTGGATGTAATATGCCGTAATTTCTTTATTGTATAGTATAGGTTTTTTCTTATTCACGATGCTGCAGTTATTTTACTGTATATATATATATCCTATCTTCGCAGTAAACCGGCCAAACCATAAAAGTACGGTACATAATCAGGCCGTCATGCAATCACGATGTAGGTTGGGCCTGAAATGTGCCGATCAGCTCATGGGCCAGCAGCAGCCCGAAATGAACCCCGTCCCATGATTGTGCGAATCAAATCACGGGCTTTTAACAGGCCGAAAAATTGTCTCGGTCCTTGTTTGGCCCAATCATATATCGGCTGCGAGCAGGCCGGATGCAAACTGGGCCATAGTTAGGCCCAACTATATGACGGGCTTTTAACAGGCTGAAATTAATATAGGGCCCAAATGTTAAACGGGCCCTTAACAGGACAAAACTAATATCAGGCCGAATTACTAAGTGGGCCTTTAGCAAGTGGGCCCAAAAGCATAGTGTCCAGTTGACGGGCCGAATTTGATATGGGCCATAATTAGGCCCAAAACCTCTTAAAGGGTCGGACCTGATCTGGGC
This sequence comes from Triticum urartu, assembly GCF_056163025.1. Lineage (NCBI taxonomy): Eukaryota > Viridiplantae > Streptophyta > Magnoliopsida > Poales > Poaceae > Triticum > Triticum urartu. Next base: position 492,612,620 of record NC_141878.1, read on the forward strand.
CGTGATTTGGCCCAGAACGTGGTAGGCTTTTAACGGGCCGGATCTCATATGGGACACTATTAGGCCCGGAGCGTGGCAGGCCATTAATAGACCGGATCAAATATGGGCCGACATTTGGCCCAAAACATGGTAGCCAGTTAACGGGCCGGCCTACTAGGGTCCTCAAAATCTTGTGGGCCTACAGCTGGGCCGGCCCATTAATGTCGACGAAATCTCGTGGGGCTTTAGCTGGGCCGGCCCATTATGATCCGCAAGAATTTTGTGGGCCTTTACCTGGGCCGGCCTATTATGGCACACAAAAATCTTGTGGGCCTTTACCTGGGCCGGCCCATTATGGCCCGTGAAATCTTGTGGGCCTTTAGCTGGGCCAGCCCATTATGGTCCGCAAAATCTCGTGGGCCTTTAGCTGGGCCGGCCCATTATGGTACGCAAAATCTTGTGGGCCTTTAGTTGGGCCAGCCCATTTAAACTTGTTGGGACGTGCCACGTGTCGACGTATCATAGGCGCCTTCTGTCCAGTGAGTGGATGACATCTGTCCCGACGATGAGCCGACACGTGTTTCCTCTAGCCAATGATGATTTCACATGTGGAAAATCCCCATTGGTCGGGGCTGTTAACAGGTTATCGGATCCAAAACCCGACCCGATAGCTTAACGGCGTTCCGTTACGGTGGATGCCACGTGTCGGTCACCCTTGACGAAAGCACTTCTGTGACGCACGATTTATTGTCATGGAACTGGACACTTCCGTGATGATAATTTAGGTAATGTCATGGAACACTTCTACGACAGCACAGGTATGACAATCTTGATTCTGTCATAAATTTGTGATGGATGTACATGCATGACAAAAAAGTGACCTACTGTGACAAACACGTATCATCACGGAAGTGTATTTTTTTGTAGTGTAAGACGCAAGCGTCCGAACTTGCGAAGGCCCGCCAGAGCGCACAAGAGGCTCGAGCCGAAGCCCATAGTGCCCTTCAGGAAATCCAGGCGGCCTGGAAGATCGTGACGGGTAAGGCTTTCATTATGCAAAGCAAGTCTGTGAAGGAAGCATTCCTTTTACTTACCCGAATTTGGAGCTCTCCAGGGGCGTTTACGGATTTGCTGCACAGCGTATCAGATGCTGCCGAATTCTATCGAGCCGAAGAAGGGAGTTCTATGGAGAAGCTGTTCTGGTCTCAATATCTTGGACCCAAACATCCGGTGTCCTTCAGCGACCGGCTGAAACAGCTGGTCGAGCTGCACAAGGCGGCCGAGCTAGCCATGAAGGAGCTGACAGTCCGACTATGGCCTGCCGCGCCGATACCCAGTAGCTACTTCGGACTTGTGAAGCGGCTTGTTGATGCCTGCCCCCGGCTTGAGGTTATAAAGCGGTCGGTCTGTATCGAAGGTGCACGGATGGCCTTTCCCCACGTCAAAACGCACTGGGCGAAGATGGATGCCAAGAAGCTAATGACCGAGGGTCCGCTTGAGGGCAAGTAGCACCGCCAACCCGAGTTGTATTTTCATGGTGTCCTAGAGGGATCCCGCATTGTTGCGGATCACTGTGCGAAAGACACTATCTTTGAATGGATGTGTTCGAGCTCCGTCTACCTTGTATGATGAAACAAAGTGTTTATGCAATATAATGCTTGTTATGTTTTTAAATTTTTACTTCCTGTGCGGCTGTGTTGTATGAAATCTGAGGGTTAACCAGTCGTCGGCTTCTGCCCCCACGTAGGTAGTACGGGGGTGTTCGGGATGGAATCCAAACAATCTTGATCCAATTAGATGGTCCTTGAAGGAGTTGTTTAGCGCAATGACCAGACAACCAGACTATGCGCTTGTAACACCCTCACTTAGCCATAGGAGTGCGACAATAAAAACATGGGCGCAACCCCTAGTATCCAAACTAGAGTGCTATAAGCGTCTGATCAGGAAGTACCAATCCTTCGCGTAATGCGGAAGAAATCTCCAATGATTTGCAACCTCCGAACAGCTGACCGGCTCTCGCCGCATCATGACTGTCAGTTTTCGGCTTCCTCTACCGAGGTGCTCCTTTGGATAAAGCAAGGCACAATTGCAGTAGTTCTCCCTTTACTACCTTAGCCGATATAGCAGAACGTAAGGTAGCAAGCATAGGAGCCGGGCAACCCAACTATTGACCAAAGACATGATTCAGAGCCAATGCATATAATGCTAAATTCGGGGTGCCGAAATGTACTTATAAAAAGTATTCGGACTTTTTTTGCCGTAATGTGGGGTGCTATGAAGCCCCTGGCAAACATCAAACGTACCAAAGTGTATGGGTGCTACCTGATAGGGTTATCCACGGTGGAGCTGAAAAAGAGAAAGAAAACAGAAAAAGGTACAAAGGTAAAGAGCTGGGGTCCTAAAGCTCCAACCGCAAACTGTTCTTATTGTAATTTAATTAGTATGTCAAGGCGCATTGATACAGGCAGTGCGATAAGCAACGGGCTATTTGACATGTCGAAACCAAGGGAAAGCTGCATGTGGGTCCTGAGAAACAAGTAGGGTTATCGTTAACGAAATCACCTAAAAAGTCCCCGTATGTCTGCATTTCTCGCCGTCTTGGTGTGTTTATCCTTCAAGAGGACCGATGACCAGACCGTCAGATGGTGCCTGTGGGATTGAGACCTGAAAAGAAAACAAGTAAAAGTGAAAGTATGTGTGTATCTGATGTCGGTTGAGCCGTACTATGGACCACAAGCTAGCTATGCCTCCGTCGATGCCCATGAGATTTTTAGTGTGTGGTTATGTACGTGCGGCATGAATGTCACCACTTGATCAGGACTGAGACAGAGGCCGGATTGCTAGTCGAGCTCCCGACGAGCCGAGCTCTCCTGCTGCAGAGTAGTTCTGACCCTCTTAACAGTGTCCGTGGGCTTGGCAGCCGAATTAAGGTTCTGCTCGAGAAGGCCGCTCTGTATCTCTGCTGCTAAGGAAGATGTGTGCTCTTCTGTACGGAGGGAGCATTCCGTATTTCCGTTGATCGTTATGATGCCGCGTGGACCGGGCATCTTGAGCTTGAGATAAGCATAGTGTGGTACTGCGTTGAATCGAGCAAACACAGTTCGTTCGAGCAATGCGTGATAGCCGCTGTGGAAGGGGACGATATCGAAGATTAACTCCTCGCTTCGGAAGTTGTCCGAGAATCCGAAGACAACCTCCAGTGTGATTGAGCCCGTACAACGGGCTTCTACACCTGGTATGACGCCTTTGAAGGTAGTCCTCGTGGGCTTGATCTGTGATGGGTTAATGCCCATTTTTCGCGCTATATCCTGATAGAGCAGATTGAGACTGCTACCTCCGTCCATAAGGACGCGAGTCAGGTGGAACCCATCAATTATTGGGTCTAGGACCAGTGCGGCCGAGCCACCGTGATGGATACTGGTCGGATGATCCTGCCGATCAAAAGTGATCGGGCGTGACGACCATGGATTAAATTTTGGGGCGATTGGCTCTATCGCGTAGACGTCCCTGAGTGCACGCTTGCGCTCCCTCTTGGGGATGTGGGTAGCGTATATCATGTTCACCGTTTTGACCCGAGGGGGAAACTTCTTCTGTCCCACTGTGTTCGGTTGCCGGGGCTCTTCGTCATCGTCCTCGCTTTGCGATCCCTTTTCCCTGTTCTCGGTGTTTAATTTGCCGGCCTGCTTAAAAACCCATCAATCTCTATTTGTATGATTGGGTGGCTTTTTCGGGGTGCCGTGAATCTGGCATGGACGATCAAGTATGCGGTCCAAGCTGGATGGGCCTAACTTTCTTTTGGAACGGCCTCTTCCGCTGACCGGAATTAGAGCCACTAAATCCGGCATTGACTTCTGTGTCCTCAGTGTTATCACTGTTAATTCGACGCTTGTATCTGTTGTGTAGAGACTTGTCTTTGTTGTTTTTAACTTCAGGGGTGCCGGTGTCGCTTGCATTGTTTTTGCTATGGGCCAACGAACTATCCTCGCCCGCACAAAAGCGGGTCATGAGTGCCGTGAGGCTGCCATGGATTGTGGCTTTTCTTGGCCGAGGTGGCGAGCGAGCCATTCATCGCGGATGCTGTGTTTGAAGGCTGCTAGGGCTTCAGCATCCGGACAATCGACGATTTGGTTCTTTTTAGTTAAGAACCTAGTCCAGAATTTCCTGGCAGACTCTCCAGGTTGTTGAACTATGTGGCGTAAATCATCGGCGTCTAGTGGCCGAACATATGTACCTTGGAAGTTATCGAGGAAGGCCTCTTCCAAGTCCTCCCAGCTGCCAATAGAATTTGCAAGCAGACTGTTGAGCCAATGCCGAGCTGGTCCCTTGAGTTTTAAAGGGTGTGGAGGTCATCGCCGCGGGCCATATGAATGTGGAGAATGAAGTCTTCGATCCACACCGCGGGGTCCGTGGTTCCATCATATGATTCTATATTCACGGGTTTGAGCCCTTCTGGGAATTCATGATCCATGACCTCATCAGTGAAGCAATGAGGGTGTGTGGCGCCTCTATATCGGGCCGTATCGCGACGTAGCTCTGATGGAGTCTGTCTGCGGTTTTCAGCCCGCGCATGACTGAGTTTGTCACGTCCGAATAGGTGGCCGTCGTCGCGTGTCGAGGCACGTCCTCGCAATCCGTAGATTGATCTGGTGTGTCCTGCTTTATTGTTCAGGTATTGCCGGAGGTCATATGTATGGCCGTGGGCTAATTTACCTCTACATGTGCGATGAGGCAGGGCGGGCTGGTGTTCGGCGTGAGTTGCCGTTTTGTCCCGGCCACGTGGTGGTAGGTAAGCTGCATTGCACGATGGTGGTATGTATCCCGGCGCCTCCTCGTCAAACTGAGGTAGCAATTTACGCTTTGAGTAGGTTTTGGTTGGGCACTTGAGGTCGTATTCTTCGGCTGCTAGGACATCGGTCCATTTATCATTCAGGAGATCTTGTTCAGCTTGAAGCTGCTGCTGCTTCTTTTTCAGGCTCCTTGCAATGGCTATTAGCTGGCGCTTGAAGCGCTTCTGCTCAAGAGGTTGCTCAGGCACGATGAAGTCCTCGGTGCTGAGGCTCACCTCATCCTCGGAGAGCGGGAGGTACTTATCGTCCTCTGAATCTTCGTGCGTGGCCTGTTTACCAGGGCTAAACTGCCCATCTTCCCGTGCATCTTGTTCATTAGCTGTATCAACGGGGTCTTCGTTGTCTTCGACACCTTCTAGAGTGTTATCTTCTCCTGTGCCGGTGTTGCTGTCTTTACTGCGGTGTAACTTAGAGCGGTGCCGCTGACGCTGGTGCTTGGACAGTATTTTGGAAGGTTTATCCTCAGCTGGATCTTCCTTGTCATCGTCGCTATTCTCCTTTGGTGCATCCACCATGTATACATCATACGAGGAAGTGGCCGTCTAGCATCCGGTGAACGGCGGGTTCTGGGCCTCTTCTTCTCCGACATCGTCATCCATACCGTCGATGTGCTCGGAGTCGTAATCAAGTGTGTCGTAACCGTGGCTATGAAGTGGGTGGCGGGTAGGGAGCAAAATTCTTCATCGTCAGCCCCCAGTTTGAACCGGATATAGTTCGGCTGTGAGTCCTCCGCCAAGGACAGGTTCTTTAATGAGTTTAGCATGTCGCCCAAAGGCGAGTGCTAGAAGATGTCTGCGGCGCTGAATTTGAAGATCGATAAATGATCAAGTTCGTCGTTCGCGGGCTCACATGATTCGGAACTTACGGCCAGGAGCGAGTCCGGAGTTCCGGTGGCACGGGTATCATGTGAGATCAAGTATATGTGCGGCTCCAACGCCGCAAAATCTATGGCCTCCGTGGTGGGGTCGATCCTCCTGTCCTTGAAAGGCGCAGTTTGCTTTGGATCTAAGGCCAGAGCGGTTATGGGAGCTGTCTCCTGGATGCCATCCGATGACAGATTTAGGTCATGTCACTCAAGGTGGCCCGGAGTTGCAACCGCGGTCTCGAATCCGGAGAAGATCAAGTCTCCATGGATGTATGCAACGTAGTTCAAGCTCCCAAATCTGACCTGATGGCCACGTGCATAGCTTTCGATCTGCTCCAGATGGCCAAGCGAGTTGGCCCGCAGTGCGAAGCTGTCGAACACGAAAATCTATCCGGGGAGGAAGGTCTCTCCTTGGACAGCGTCATTGTCGACGATTGAAGGGGCATCGAACCTCTTCATGACGACATAGTGGAACTCTCAATGAATGCACCAATGTCGGTGTCAAAACAGGCGGATCTCGGGTAGGGGGTACTGAACTGTGCGTCTGAGGTCGATGGTAACAGGAGACAGGGACACAATGTTTACTCAGGTTTGGGCCCTCTCTATGGAGGTAATCCCGTACGTCCTGCTTGATTGATATTGATGAATATGAATATTACAAGAGTTGATCTACCTCGAGATCGTAATGGCTAAACCCTAGAGGTCTAGCTTGTATGGCTATGGTAATGAATCTGCCTCTCCTCTGGACTAAGTCCTCCGGTTTATATAGACACCGGGAGGATCTAGGGTTACACAAGGTCGGTTACAAATAAAAGTAATCTATATATTCGGTCGCCAAGCTTGCCTTCCACGCCAAGGAGAGTCCCATCCAGCCACGGGTGTAGTCTTCGGTCTCCGTATCTTCACAGCCCATCAGTCCGACCCATGGGTAACAGGGCGGACGTCTGAGGACCCCTTAGTCCAAGACTCCCTTAGTCGTATGTATGACCCTGAACTATTTTGTCTCTATTTTTGCATGGCGGTGGGGTTGGCTACTGTTTGGCCTGAGTTGCCGCTCTATTCCGACCACATGGTAGTCGGTCTGCCACACTGTCCCGACCGCATAGTGGTCGGTCGGCCGCATTACGCGAGGGAGGCATGGGCTCCGACGCCTCTTCATCAAACTGAGGAAGCAACATTCGTTTCGGGTAAATCTTGGCTGGGCGTTTGATGTTGTATTCTTCGGCTGCCAGAACATCAGTCCACCTGTCGACGAGCAGATCTTGGTCGGCTTGAAGCTGCTGCTGCTTCTTTTTCAGGCTCCTTGCAGTGGCTATTAGCTGGCGCTTTAAGCGCTCCTGCTCGAGAGGTTCCTCAGGCACGATGATATCTTCTTTGCCGAGGCTTTCCTCATCCTCGGAGAGCGGACGATAACTACCGTCCTCCGAGTCATTGGGCCTGGCCTGTTCGTCGGGGCTAGCTTGCCCGTTTTCTTGCGCCTCCTGTTCGGATGTTACCTCAGCAAGGTCTTCATTGTTTTTGGCGTCGTCCGGAGTATTATTTTCTCCGGTGCTAGCATTGCTATCTTTTGAACAACGTGACTTAGAGCGGCGCTGAGGACGCCGGCGTTTTTGCTGTATCTCAGGAGGTTTATTCTCGACTGGATTTTCTTTGTCATCATCGTTGGTTGTTTTGGGTGTGTCCAGCATGTACACATCGTATGAAGAAGTGGCCGTCCAGCGTCCAGAAAATGGTGGATTTTGGTTTTGCTCCTCATCAGCATCGTCATCCATACTGTCGATGTCTTCGGAGTCGTAATCAAGTGTGTCGGTTAAATCCTCGACCGTGGCTATGAAGTGGGTGGCGGGTGGGAAGCAAAATTCTCCATCGCCAGCCCCTAGTTCGAACCGGACATAGCTCGGCTGTGAGTCCCCCGCCAAGGACAGGTTCTTTAATGAGTTTAGCACGTCTCCCAAAGGCGAGTGCCGGAAGATGTCTGCGGCGCTGAATTCGAAGATCGATAAATGATCAAGTTCGGCATCCGCGGGCTCACATGGTTTGGAACTTATGACCAGAGACGGGTCCGGAGTTCCGGTGGCACAGGTATCGGGTGAGATAAAGTCTATGTGCGGCTCCAACGCCGGGGAATCTGTGGCCTCCATGGCGGGATTGAGCTTCCCGTCCTTGGATGGCGCAGTCTACTCCGGATCTAAGGCCAGAGCGATTACATGAGCTATCTCCTGGATGCGGTTCGATGACAGATTTAGGTCATGTCCATCAGGGTGACCAGGAGTGGTTGCCGCGGTCTCGAATCCGGCGAAGATCAAGTCTCCACGGACGTCCGCAACGTAGTTCAAGCTCCCAAATCTAACCTGGTGGCCAGGGGCGTAGCTATCGATCTGCTCTAGATGGCCAAGCGAGTTGGCCCACACTGCGAAGCCGCCGAACATAAAGATCTATCCAGGGAGGAAGGTCTCGCCTTGGAAAACATCATTGTTGACGATTGAAAGGGACATCAAACCTTTTGGGGACGGCACAGTGGAACTCTCAATGAAAGCACCAATGTCGGTGTCAAAACCGGCGGATCTCGGGTAGAGGGTTCCGAACTATGCGTCTGAGGTCGATGGTAACATGAGACAGGGGACACTATGTTTACCCAGGTTCGGGGCCTCTCTATGGAGGTAATACCCTACTTCCTGCTCGATTGATCTTGATGAATATGACTATGGTAATGATTGTCCTCCCTCCGGACTAAGTCCTCCGTTTTATATAGACACCAAGAGGATCTAGGGTTACATAAGGTCGGTTACAAAGAAATGAATCTACTTATTTGATCGCCAAGCTTGCCTTCCACACCAAGGACAGTCCCATCCAGACACGTGTGCAGTCTTCGGTCTTCGTAACTTCACAGCCCATCGGTCCGGCCCATGGCTAACCAGCCGGACGCCCGAGGACCCCTTAGTCCAGGACTCCCACAGAGGCCACGAGGCAGGGGGCGCGCCTACCCCACTAGGCGTGCCCTCCCCCTCGTGGGCCCCTCGTGGCTCCACCGACCTACTTCTTCCTCCTATATATATTCATATACCCCAAAAACATCCAGGAGCACCACGAAACCCTATTTCCACCGCCGCAACCTTCTATACCCAAGAGATCCCATCTTGGGGCCTTTTCCGGAGCTCCGCTGGAGGGGGAATCGATCGCGGAGGGCCTCTACATCAACTCCATGGCTCCTTTGATGATGTGTGAGTAGTTTACCTCAGACCTTCGGGTCCATAGTTATTAGCTAGATGGCTTATTCTCTCTCTTTGGATCTCAATACAATGTTCTCCTCGATCTTCTTGGAGATCTATTTGATGTAACTCTTTTTGCAGTGTGTTTGTCAAGATCCGATGAATTGTGGGTTTATGATCAAGATTATCTATGTACAATATTTGATTCTTCTGTGAAATCTTTTATGTATGATTGGTTATCTTTACAAGTCTCTTAGAATTATCAGTTTGGTTTGGCCTACTAGATTGATCTTTCTTGCAATGGGAGAAGTGCTTAGCTTTGGGTTCAATCTTGCGGTGTCCTTTTCCAGTGACAGCAGGGGCACCAAGGCACGTACTGTATTATTGCCATCGAGGATAAAAAGATGGGGTTTATATCATATTGCTTGAGTTTATCCCGCTGGATCATGTCATCTTGCCTAATGCATTACTCTGTTCTTATGAACTTAATACTCTAGATGCATGTTGGATAGCGGTCGATGTGTGGAGTAATAGTAGTAGATGCAGAATCATTTCGGTCTACTTGTCGCGGATGTGATGCCTATATACATGATCATGCCTAGATATTCTCATAATTATGCACTTTTCTATCAATTGCTTGACAGTAATTTGTTCACCCACCGTAATACTTATGCTATCTTGAGAGAAGCCACTAGTGAAATCTATGCCCCCCAGGTCTATTCTCCTTTATATTAATCTTCTATCAACAAGCTATTTCTATTACCATTTATTTTGCAATCTTTACTTTCAATCTATATCATAAAAATACCAAAAATATTTATCTTATTATTATTATCTCTATCAGATCTCACTCTCGTAAGTGACCGTGAAGGGATTGACAACCCCTTTATCACGTTGGTTGCGAGGTTCTTATTTGTTTGTGTAGGTACGAGGGACTTGCATGTTGTCTCCTACTGGATTGATACCTTGGTTCTCAAAAATTGAGAGAAATACTTACACTACTTTGCTGCATCACGCTTTCCTCTTCAAGCGAAAACCAATGTAGTGCTCAAGAGGTATCAAGCGGCCGCAGGAGGCGATCTGGACTCAAGCGGTACCACCTCGCCCTCCCTTCTCCTCTTCGCCGCGGGCCTAGTTGCACAACGAAGAAGAAGAGTCAGAAGCAGGCATCAGAAGCAAGAATAAGGCAGGACGAGAACACTTACTGGTCCACCACGGCATAGTCCTTCCACTTCGGGAGCTTGAAGCCGAAGAGCTTCGCGACCCGAGGCATGGGCGCGCCAGCTCCGGGAGCAGAAGCAGGGGCAGCAGCTGGGCCGGAAGCAGCTCCAGGCGATGGTGAGGCAGGAGCGTCATTCCGGGAAAGCGGCACCTGCTCTTCGTCAGAACCACGGGAGGCTTCCCCTGCTCTGGGAGGATATCGTCCTCTCCATCGTCGTCAGGCAGGAGGCGGAGGATGTCGGCCTTGCGCAAGGGGGAGGTCTCCCCCATTTCCTCGGGGGCTGCCTCTAGGTCGCGCTCCTCGTCATCCTCCTCCTCCTCCTCCTCTCTGTCCCTGCGGGACTCACCAGAAGATACGTCCACCATCGCCGTCCCCACAGGGACCTCAGAAGGCGTTGGCGGCACCAGGCCGCGCCCGTCAAAGGTGGTCATGGTGGCTACGACCTGCGCCTCGTCCTTCCGAAGGAACAAGGGAGCGTGGGGATTCAGCGGATACTCTTGGTCGTCTCCGACCAGGAGACGGAGGGCCACGGCCAGCTCCTCATTGGCAGGCCTTTGGGCTCAAGCGGAGCTTGTATTCTCCATCCACAAGCATCCACAGGGGGCGCGTGCGCGCCTGGAGAGGAGCCACCCGCTGCGCCAAGGATTCCTTCAGGAGCATGGCCCTAATCTGTTTCGCCGCCTTCGCGCTGCCCGGCCTCAGGTCGGCGTTCATCTTCTCCAGCACCATCTTAGCCCACTCGTCGGTAAGCTTCGCGCAGGACCACCCCTCATCAGGCCGGGGCATCCCCGTTGGCAGCTTCAGCCGTGGGTGGACACACTTGGCATCCATCATCACCCACTTTCTCCTGAAGCCATCAGCCTTCTTCTCGGTCTTCGAAATCGCGTTGGCCTTGCTAGCTGCAATGAAGTTGGTGCACCGTGGTGTAGCCTTCATTGATCTGGAGGTAGAAGAAGTGGCGCAGCAATGCCACGGACGGCATCACCCCGACGTACGCTTCGCAGTAGAAGGCAAAGATGGACACGAGAAGAACGGAGTTGCGATGGAGATGAAGAGCCTGTAACCCGTAGTGCCAGAGGACTGCGTAGAAGAAGTCGGAGAAGGGGGGAATGAGGCCGGCGGCGATGCTGCCCATGAAGAAGGGGTAGAAGGAGCTCTTCGGAGCTTCGGGCACGGCAGAGCCTGCCCGGAGCGCGGTCTCCCCCTTCTCATTGTTCTCCCCCGCCATCAGCAGCCGCATGACGGCAAGGTTTTTCGCCGAGACATTAGGCGCCTCTAGGCCCGACTCGTACCAGGCGGGTGGCGAGTCAACCTTGGTCTTTCGGGGCGCCATTGGACGGAAGCTTGGAAGGAGATCAGAGTAGATCTGGAGGTTTCAGAAGCAAGGGGCGAGAAAGGGGATCTAGAGCAAGGCGGAGGAAAGCAATGAAGAAGACCGCAGCCCGCTCCAGTCTTTTGTCAAGTCGGGCAGTTGCCGAGACAACATGGGGAAGCGGAGACGCCCACGTCCAATCAATCGCCATGCATCGACCAAGGCCGCAGGCTATTGGGGCCCGCGGCGCTCCACACTTGCCCTTTGGCTTTGCCTCAAAGCCAAGCCCGAGTGCACCTTGGGCCAGGGGGCTACTGTCGGTGTTCTGGGAATGGGGGTCCCCAGACTTGCCTGCCTGCGGCCCGCAGCGTGGCTCCTCCAGCGGCCCCATACAGCCCATCTTCACCAGCAAACACCCAAGACCCTCATGAGGCAGACGACGCAAGACCTCCTTAGGGGCGGCCTCACCAGGATGGCTCGCGAGGGGCGGAGAGATCAAGGCAAGGCGAACCTCGCGAGGTTCCAATGATGCAAGCCATGACGATCGGGACCAGGCGGGCGCCAGCACACACAGTGTCCTCGTTCCCTCTTTGGTGCTAAAGCGGCAAGCGCAGGCGAGGAGTCCCGAGGCGTTAGGAAATGGTTTCCATATCGGTGCAACAAGACCAAGACCAACAGGACGACAGGACGGAGGTCACCGTGGAGCCCAAGACAGCGTCACCACCAGAGCCTTTGGCAGGCGAAGACTACTTTTGTCAGGATAACTTGTACTAGTTGTCTGCCTTCAAATTTGGCCATTGTGGGATCCCTTCCCGCTCAATATTTGGGAAGAGGACCAGGGCCTCAGTAAATAGGACTAGCCACCACCATAGCTGGGGAGATCGATCGGATCTTGGATCGGAGCCATTCCATCCCTAGCCTCACACAAGTTCACCAAGAACAAGAACGCCTCTCCTCAGGAGGCTGTTTCTTCCCTTGTAACTGTTCATCCACAGCCCAAGAGGCAATCCACCACACCACACTGGAGTAGGGTATTACACCACAACGGTGGCCCAAACCAGTATAAATCTTGTGTCTCGTGTTCTTTGGGTTCGTCAAGCTAGGCCGTGAGATCGTTGAGTGTGCGAGCTAGAGAGGGGGAGATCTTCGTGCGCACCCCAGTGTTCGAACCTCAAGGGATTTGCCGGTACCCGAAATCCGATAGGGAATGTTTCACCTTTTTGGATGAAATGATATCCATTGCCTCTTCCCGATTTCAAATTTTGTCCTAGTGTCAACATAGAACAACCGGAGTGTTGTCTCAATTTTTGGGATTTTTCGGGGTTCGCTTGGACATTTTTATACATTAATTGAGTTTTCTATGCATTCATGTGTATAATTCAAATTTGAACTACATGGACATGCTCTAATGCATATAAATTGGCTGAAAATCCAAATTTGTGTCCTTGGTTGCATGCTTAGGACCCATGCAAGAAATGGCAATGAATGTCAAACACCCTGCCACCGTCACTCGGCTGCAAACATTGATATACCTGGTTTTTAAATTCTAGTAAATCCAAACTCATCTGAAATTCATGAAACTTGGCATGCTGTCATGGTGTGGCATCAACATGCCGTGGTAAATGTTTTGTCCCATTTGGGGCAGGTTTGGGGATATGCTTCTCACAAACCAGAGCTTCTCATAACAAGCCTGATGGTTTCGGTAGGGAACGTTTCACCTTTCTGGACGAAACGATATCCATTGCCTCTTCTCGATTTCAATTTTTTCCTAGTGTCAACATAGAACAACAGGAGTGTTGTTTCAATTTTTGGGATTTTTTGGGGTTCGCTTGGACATTTTTATACATTAACTGAGTTTTCTATGCATTCATGTGCATAATTCAAATTTAAACTACATGCACATGCTCTAATGCATATAAATTGGTTGAAAATTCAAATACGTGTCCTTGGTTGCATGCTTAGGTCCCATGCAAGAAATGGGAATGAATGTCAAACACCCTGCCACCGTCACTCGGCCGCAAACATTGAGATAGCTGGTTTTTAAATTCTAGTAAATCCAAAACTCGTCTGAAATTCATGAAACTTGGCATGCTATCATCGAGCGGCATCAACATGACATGGTAAACTTTTTGTCCCATTTGGGGAAGGTCTGGTGATATGCTTCTCACAAACCAGAGCTTCTCACAACAAGCTTGATGGTTTTGGTAGGGAACATTTCACCTTTCTGGATGAAATGGTATCCATTGCCTCTTATCGATTTTAATTTTTTTCCTAGTGTCAACATAGAACAACAGGAGTGTTGTGTCAATTTTGGGGTTCGCTTGGACATTTTTAGACATTAACTGAGTTTTCTATGAATTTATGTGCATAATTCAAATTTTAACTACATGCACATGCTCTAATGCATATAAATTGGCTGAAAATTCAAATTTGTGTCCTTGGTTGCATGCTTAGGTCCCATGCAAGAAATGGGAATGAATGTCAAACACCCTGCCACCGTCACTTGGCCACAAACATTGAGATACCTAGTTTTTAAATTCTAGTAAATCCAAAGCTCGTCTGAAATTCATGAAACTTCGCATGCTCTCATGGAGCGGCATCAACATGCCATGGTAAATTTTTTGTCCCATTTGGGGCAGGTTTGGGGATATGCTTCTCACAAACTAGAGCTGCTCATAACAAGCCTGATGGTTTCGATACGAGAACGTCCGACCTTTGGGGATGAAATGATATCCATTGCCTCTTATTGCTTTCAAAAAATTTCTCATGTCAACATAGAAGAACAGGAGTGTTGTGTCAAATTTTGGGATTTTTAGGGGTCCGTTTGGACATTTTTATGCATTAACTGAGTTTACAATGCATTCATGTGCATACTTAAAATTTGAACTACATGCACATGCTCTAATGCATATAAATTGGTTGAAAATTCAAATATGTGTCCTTGGTTGCATGCTTAGTGAAAGTGCAACTATCCCTAGGTGGTTTTGGTAATTACTAATAACATATAGCTCATTGAACTAATGATATTTCAAGATGATCATTTCATAAAGTTCAATGATTGGCATGGCATGGGTTACGAATGTGGACCCCTCAAAATTCTAAGGACACACATTGGCTCAAGCTCAAGACTCTACATTTTCATTTTAGTGATCCAAGATCACATTGAGTCCATAGGAAAAGCCAAAACTATTAAAAGGGGATGAGGTGTTGCTTAATAGCTTACTTACTCAAAATGCTTAGCGATATGCTCGAAAAATCCTCAACCACTTTCTCAGATCCACATATGTCCCAAACCAAAAGTCAAACTCGGCCCCACCAAAATGTTCTATCCGGCGCCACCGAGTTCACTTGACATAGCCACTGCTAGAAACCCTAGTCACTTAGGTCTCACCGATAGGGATCTCGGTCTCACCGAGATGGGATTGCAAACTCTTTGTTTCCCTTCGTAACGTTTCGGTCCAACCGAGATGAGCAGTCGGTCCCATCGAGTTTGCAATGCAGACTCTCAGTTTCCCTTTAGTAATGTTTCGGTCTCACCGAAATAAGCGAATCGGTCCCACCGAGTCTGCATGACCAACTCTGTGGTTAGCTTATTACCAAAATCGGTCCCACCTAGTTTGTGTAATCGGTCTCACTGAGATTACGTTATGCCCTAACCCTAATGGAATCGATCCCACCGAGTTGACATGTCGGTCCCACCGAAAAGCCTAACATTTACATTTTGAACTGAATTAGTCTGACCGAGTTTTCTGATTCAGTCCCACAGAGTTTGGTGAATTGTGTGTAACGGTTAGATTTTGTGTGGAGGCTATATATACCCCTCCACCCACTCTTCATTAGAAGAGAGGGCCATCAGAATGTGCTACACTTCCAGCATACATTTTCTGAGGGAGACCACCTACTCATGTGTTAAGACCAAGATATTCCATTCCAACCATATGAATCTTGATCTCTAGCCTTCCCCAAGTTGCTTTCCACTCATATCATCTTTCCACCAAATCCAAATCTGTGACAGAGAGTTGAGTGTTGGGGAGACTATCATTTGAAGCACAAGAGCAAGGAGTTCATCATCAACACACCATCTATTAACTTTTGGAGAGTGGTGTCTCCTAGTTTGGTTAGGTGTCACTTGGGAGCCTCCGACAAGATTGTGGAGTTGAACCAAGGAGTATGTACGGGCAAGGAGATCGCCTACTTCGTGAAGATCTACCCTAGTGAGGCAAGTCCTTTGTGGGCGATGGCCATGGTGGGATAGACAAGGTTGCTTCTTCGTGGACCCTTCATGGGTGGAGCCCTCCGTGGACTCGCGCAACCGTTACCCTTCGTGGGTTGAAGTCTCCATCAACGTGGATGTAAGATAGCACCACCTATTGGAACCACGCCAAAAATCTCCATGTCTATATTGCGTTTGCTCCCTCTAAACTCCTCCCTTTACCTCCATATGCAAATGTTTTACATTCCGCTGCTATACTCTTAGACTTGCATGTGTAGGTTAATTTCTTGACTTGTGCTAAGTTGCTAAAATCTGCCAAGACTTAAAATTGGGAAAAGCTAGATTTTTATTTGGTCAAGTAGTCTAATCACCCCCGCTCTAGACATACTTTCGATCCTACAATTGGTATCAGAGCTTTGGTCTCCATTCGCCTTGATTTCCATAGCTTTTGGTGATCATAGCCTTGGTTTCACAACCTAGGAGAGTATGGCGTCTAGCGAGGGAAATTACCATCATAGAGGTCCTTACTTTGATGGTACTAATTTGGTAGTTGGAAGCATAAGATGAAAATGCATATTCTTGGACATAACCCCACCGTTTGGGCTATTGTGTGTATTGGCTTGCAAGGTGAATTCTTTGATGGGAGAGAACCAAACCGTGAGGCTAGCGCGGAAGAGTTGAAGATGCTGCAATACAATGCTCAAGCTTGTGATATCCTCTTCAACGGATTGTGCCCCGAACAATTCAACAAAATCAGTCATCTTGAGAATGCAATGGAAATTTGGGATACTTTGATTGATATGCATGAGGGTACCGACTCCGTCAAGGAATCCAAATTGGATGTGCTTCAAAGTCAACTTGACAAGTTCAAAATGAAGGATGGTGAAGGTGTCGCCGAAATGTACTCTAGGCTTTCTCTCATTACAAATGATATTGCCGGCTTAGGAAGTGAAGAGATGACGATAGATTCATCATCAAGAAGATCCTAAGAGCCTTGGGTGGAAAATATGATACCATGTGCACATTGATCCAAATGATGCCCAACTACAAAGATCTCAAGCTAACGGAAGTCATTGGAAGAATTGTTGCTCATGAGATGTCACTCAAGGATAAGGAAGAGCTTCACAACAAGTCAAGTGGTGCTTACAAAGCCTCATGTGATGCTCCTACATCATCAAGTGAGAAACAAGCCTTCAATGAAGAATTGAGCCTAATGGTGAAGAACTTCAACAAGTTCTACAAGAGTAGAAGCAAGGAAAGAAGTTCCAGGTCAAGGTCCTACAATGACAAAAGATCTTCGAGTCGTGAACAAAATTGCTACAATTGTGGAACACCCGGACACTACTCCAATGAGTGTACGGCCCACTACAAAAGAAGAGAAGATTCACCCAAAAGGAGAAGTAGAAGAGAAGAATCACCACCAAGAGAGAGAAGGAGTAGAGATGATCGTTATGAACAAAGAACATCATGGAGAAGCAAGGATTCAGAAAGGATGGACAAGTAATCAAGGAGCTACACAAAACGAAGACATCAAGCTCATGTTGGTGAATGGGTATCTGGCTCCAACTCCGATGATCACTCTGAAAGAAGTTATCACTCCGACTCCAAATATACTCAAGATGAAGGTGTTGCCGGTCTAGCACTTGTGTCAACCAACTCCTACGACATATTTGACTCTCCAAATGAAGGAATTGGAAGATGCTTCATGGCCAAAGGCCCAAAGGTATCACACCCCGAGTATGTTGATTTCAATAGTGATGAAGATGATTTGCTAGGTGATGATGATTTACTTGTTGACAACTCTAGTGATGAAAACTATGATGAACTTGCTATTAATCATGCTAATCAAGATAAAACGAATGGTAATGATAAGAATGAGATTGAGCGTCTAACTAAAGAGCTAAAAACTCTTAAGTTAGCTCATGAAACTACCTTGGAAGATCATCGAGAACTTTTAAAGACTCATGAGAAGTTACGCTTTGAAAAGCTCAAACTTGAGCAAGAGCATGGGTTCTTAAAAGCAATCAATGACAATCTTCACAAGAAAAGTTCTTCGTACATTGCCAAGTGTTTACTATTGTTTACTTACATGCCACAAGTTAAATCTAGCAACAAGAGTAAGAAAGATTCTTGATCTAGTAGTAACAATAATCATGTTAAATCCAGTGTTGTTGCTTCTAGTAGTTCTCTTGATTCCACTAATCATTCTCTTAGGCAATTTACACTTGCGCAAGAAAATAGCTTATTGAAGGGAATTATAGAGAAAGGTTCTTACAAGAGCCTTGCCGTAAGTAAGCAATTTGAGGAAATTGTACGCAAGCAAGGAAGGCACCGGAAGAATCAAGGTGTTGGGTTTGAACAAAAGTTCAATGCCAATGGAGTTGAGTGGGAAGAAGATCAATACCCAAGACGAAGTTTGTTCCTCAACAAGAGAAGTATGATCCTACTTCTTTCCAAGGGACACAAGCTCAAGATGATCTTCCACCACAAGACCACAAGCAAAAAGGCAAGGACAAGCTTCAAGAGGAGATTGATGCATTTGAAGAAGCTCCTAAGGCCTTGGTTAAGTGGGTTCCCAAGACTACATCAATTTCTACTTCATCAAGTACGACTACAACTGCAAGGATTCCCATCAAGATGATGTGGATCCCTAAGAAGAACTAGAGAGTTCTTGCGAGTGAATCCGCCAACAAATTTCACTCATATCATTTTTGGCGAGGACAAGTGCAAACAACTTCCACATCTTGCACTAATTTAAGGAGTCACAAACCCTCTTGTTGGTAAGACAAGGGACAAGGTAATCTATTATCTTCATGGACATCATCTTGTGTGAACATCACTCTATGTTTATCGATATCCTTGTTCGTTCCTTGTGGGATTAACCCGTGTAGGTATTGAAAGTGCAACTCACTCCAATGGATTGGTCCAAATGATCTACATCAACATTGAGCATCCACATCTTCAACACCTACATGAAGTCATCATCGACAAACCCCAAGGTTAATTCATCCCTCTTAGGGGGGATATCACATCTAGGGAGAGCTTTACTCTAATCATTTGAGCTAAGGCAACTCTAAAGGTGTGAACACAACAATGCTTTATGTAAAAGTGGCAACCCCACTTGTGCTTAAACGATGAGTATGACCTACGATCAAATGTTCTCATTTGACTCCTAAGTCAATATACTCATATATAGATGACCTAGTCATCGCCAATTGCTTGATACATGCTAGAGTGGTTGTGCATGCTTTTCCACATATTTCATTTGCCATTTTATTGAGTGAGCATGTTGATTGCATATTTTACTCATTCGAGGACATCCATTTGTTGCTTTGATTGTTTGGCTTTTATCTTTTGCCAAATGGATGGAAAAGAATGCCTAAGAACTTCCTCTAGCTATCTATGCTTTTCTCATCTCAAACTCTATTCATGTTACATCATAAAGTTTGATCAAGTCAGATTTGAACCACTCTGTGTGAGGAGCACTCGGAGTCCCCGTTTCATCATAGACTTAAACTTCCAAAACCTCTCTGTGCATTTCGGTCTGACCGATCCATCCACTTCAGTCACACCGAGTTCACTGAGTTGATCTAGGTTTTCAATCTTGGTGCAAGCGATTTGAACTTTTCGGTCACACCGAGTTGCAGTAACCGCTTGCGATTCTGCATCTTGGTGCCACCGAGTTGTTCCACTCGGTCACACCGACAGGGTCAGGATATATATACCCATGGGTGAGATTTTGGAAATTTCTTCAAAACACTCCATCTCGCGCGCATCCTGCTCTGCCGCCTCGGGTCTCCAGATCGTCTCCTCGTCGCCAACTACCACCCGCCGCTGGTTTCCATCATCGTCAATGGGCTTGTCCCCCGCCGTTGTCGCCATAGCGAACTCCCGCCGAACTAGGGTATGAGTTCGATCCTGTGTGCTAATTCCTTACTCTAATTCCTAGCACATTGCTTTGCCATGATCATTACCACGTATGAAATCAATCTATCCAGAGAAAACTTCCTTTAGGTTAGGTTTGATTCGAAAATTTAGGGTTAGGTCTCCGTCGAACTCATCTCGGACCGACCGAGTTGTAGAAATCGGTCCCACCAATTTGGCTTAGGCCATTGCACATGCGCTTTTCGGTCTGACCGAAAATTGCAAATTGGTGCGACCGAATGCAACTCCCTATGAAACCCTAGCAATCTCGGAGCCACTGAACTATGACTCGGTCTGACCGAGTTCACTAGTTTAGTCTCCAACAGTTGCTTCGGTATCACCAAGTTTAAAAAAATCGGTAGCATCGAAATGATTTCTATGGAGAACTAAAACTAAGTTTTTGACTCATTTATTTTGCAAAAACTCTGCACTTTGTGATGCTCATCTATTCTACCTCATCTATATCTATTCACAGGGTTTGCTGCTAGTTTGCTTGCCAGAATGTCTGACCAGAGTGATAGTCAGAACAAGTCAGAAGAGCAAGTGCAAATGAGTGAGGGCACTAGTCCCTCAAGCAGCTATGATGAGGGCGGCATGAGCACTCCCGGTAATTTCCCAAGGTAGCTACTAGATCAAGGAAGAAGAAAACCTCAGATTCTGAGGATGAGGACTATGTGGCTACAGAGGAGTAAGTTAGCTCCAAAATTAAAGTGTTGAAGAAAGAATACGGTACTGCTGCAACAACAAAGCCTGGACTGCATAAGAAGACCCCTCCCAAGAGGGTGCCAACCTTAAAGGCTAGGGCCTCAACTGCTGAAACTTCTAAGCCAACTGAAGAGGCTGCTAGAGAGGGTAAGAAATGGAAAGAGAGGGTCAAGAAGACCCCTGCTAGAGTCATTGGTAGATCCTCTATAATGAGAGATCTAGAAGAAGATGAAGAGGAAGAGGATGTTGCACTAGCACCCAAGTCCCAAAAGCTTATGGGGGATGCCATTAAGTCAGGGGCTGCCACTTCAAAGCCCAAGACAGCCCCCAAGGCTGGCTCTCAAGCTCAGAAGCCTTCTAAACCCAAGAGAAGCACCAGGAACATCCCAGCTGAAGAGAAGAACAAGGCCCCAGTGCCTGAAGTTGAAGAAGAAGATGCAGAAGCCCAAGTGCTAAGGAGACTGAAACCAAAGATTCTAGAACACAATGACACTCATCGAGTGGATGAGGATATGAACATCAGGAAGGATGCAGGACTGAGACTTTGGAGACAGTCTGATCCATAAAGACTGCAGTGGACTATAGGTTCCACACCAAAGAACAACAAGA
Organism: Triticum urartu; assembly: GCF_056163025.1. Lineage (NCBI taxonomy): Eukaryota > Viridiplantae > Streptophyta > Magnoliopsida > Poales > Poaceae > Triticum > Triticum urartu. The sequence continues at coordinate 492,633,505 of NC_141878.1, forward strand.
CTTCTATTAGACTATTTTGCTTGACAAGAAGCCTATAGTCTTGGATATGAAATGGGTTGATTGGGAATTCATTGATGAGAATGAAGACTATTTTCCAGGAGTACATGAAAGCTTCAAAGCTTGTGGAGTTGATGAGTTTGTGGGACAGAAGCTTACCAAATGGAATGATGAGCTCATTATGCAGTTCTATTCTACAACTCATTTCTATCCAGATGGTAGAATTGTTTGGATGTCTGAGGGTACAAGGTACCAATCAACTGTTGATGAGTGGGCCAAGTTGATCAATGCCCCTGAAGAGCATGAGCATGATTTGGATGTGTATGCCAAGAAGAAGAAAGACCACAACTCTATGGCAAACATGTACAAGGAGATCCCAGACAAAGCTTTGGAGACACACAAGCTTGGATCTGTGCATTATTTGTTCTCTGGTGTGCCTACAATCAACACAATCTTGAGGAATACTCTATTACCCAAATCTGGAGATCACAAGATGATCAGAGGCCATTCAATCAACTTGCTGCAGATATTTGATGTGCCTCAAAAATTCAAGGTCATGAGTCTGATTGTTGAGAAAATCAAGAGGAATGCTGCAGATCAGCAAAGATCTTGTGGGTATGCTCCACACATTTAGGTGCTCATCAACTCCAAGATGGGCACATGCACTTAGTTGTTGGACAAGGAGCATTTTACTTTGCACCCAGAATTTGCGAATAACATAGTTGTGATGAATGAGGATGATCCTTCATCAGTGCAAGCACAAGAGAAGAGAGCAAAGGCAAAGGAATAAAAGGCTGCAAGGATGCCAAGTGTTGAGGAAGCATCTCATGTGTTCTTAAAGAGAAAACAAGATCAACTAGCTTATCTGATTCAAGCAACTTTGAGGATTGAGAAGGGCTTGGCCACCCTGACTCGGAATCGGGAGAGCTTGGAGAGGATCGTTGAGACCAAGTTTTATGATCTTGATCTGAAAGTGACTAAGATACAGACTGCAGTTGAGCAGCTCCAGGAGGAAGCAGAGGAGAAGAAAGGGAAGGAAACTACGGATGCTTTTCAGCGAGTGCCAAGAGGTCAGAGGTCAGCTATAGTGCTTGTGCCAGATACAAGAGCTACTTCATCTGCACCAGCAGCGACAGATTCAGTGCCACCTCCAGCAACTACTCCACTAGCTCCAACAACATCTACTGATGCCTTCGTCCTTGGAGTTCTCTCTACACCATCTCCCGAAGATCAAGCCTGAGACACACATATCACTATGCATTTTCAAACTTTTTGGTAACTTGTTGCCAAAGGGGTAGAAATGTATAGATCACAGGCTTCAAGAGAGAGTGTTTTGGTTCTTTGTCTCTCTTGCTATTTGGCTGAACTTTTGTGTGTGCTCGTTTGATACTTTTTATGTCTGTGTGTCAAATACTTATATGATCATGTGTTTGATCATATCATACTTTAATGCTTCCTTGGATGATATTATCTTTTATATCACTATATGATCATTCACTTTGCTTGGTGATGAGTGCATGTTTTAATTCCTATCATTTTGAGCGCTCCACCAAGATGTATGTGACATGGAAGAGTAACCCATGGTACTAATCGATTGTGCATTTGCATTCACAAGCAAATTTTAAATAATGCACAAATTTAGGGAGACCTCTTGCTTATCATATACTTCTCAAAGCGATGATGCATTTAAATCTTATTATCATTTGTCGAAGCTTTGATCTATATGTTGTCATCAATTACCAAAAAGGGGGAGATTGAAAGTGCAACTATCCCTGGGTGGTTTTGGTAATTACTAACAACATATAGCTCATTAAACTAATGCTATTTCAAGATGATCATTTTAGAAAGTTCAATGATTGGCATGGCATGAATTAGGAATGTGCACCACTCAAAATGATAAGGACACACATTGGCTCAAGCTCAAGACTCTACATTTTCATTTTAGTGATCCAAGATCACATTGAGTCCATGGGAAAAGCCAATACTATTAAAAGGGGATGAGGTGTTGCTTAATGGCTTACTTGCTCAAAATGCTTGGTGATATGCTCCAAAAACCCTCAACCACTTTCTCATATCCACATATGTCCCAAACCAAAAGTCAAACTCGGCCCCACAGAAATGTTCTATCCGGCACCACCGAGTTCACTTGACATAGCCATCAGAACGTGCCTACACTTCCAGCATACATTTTCTGAGAGACATCCACCTACTCATGTGTTGAGACCAAGATATTCCATCCCAACCATATGAATCTTGATCTCTAGCCTTCCCCAAGTTGCTTTCCACTCAAATCATCTTTCCACCAAATACAAATCTGTGAGAGAGAGTAGAGTGTTGGGGAGACTATCATTTGGAGCACAAGAGCAAGGAGTTGATCATCAACACACCATCTATTACCTTTTTGGAGAGTGGTGTCTCCTAGATTGGTTAGGTGTCACTTGGGAGCCTCCGACAAGATTGTGGAGTTGAACCAAGGAGTTTGTATGGCAAGGAGATCGCCTACTTCGTGAAGATCTACCCTAGTGAGGCAAGTCCTTCGTGGGCGATGGCCATGGTGGGATAGACTAGGTTGCTTCTTCGTGGACCCTTCGTGGGTGGAGCCCTCCGTGGACTTGCGGAACCGTTACCATTCATGGGTTGAAGTCTCCATCAACATGGATGTACGATAGCACCACCTATCGGAACCACGCAAAAAATCTCCGTGTCTACATTGCGTTTGCTCCCTCTAAACTCCTCCCTTTACCTTCATATGCAAATGTTTTACATTCCGCTGCTATACTCTTAGACTTGCATGTGTAGGTTAATTGCTTGACTTGTGCTAAGTTGCTAAAATCTGCCAAGACTTAAATTGGGAAAATGCTAGATTTTTATTTGGTCAAGTAGTCTAATCACCCCCCTCTAGACATACTTTTGATCCTACACTTAGGTCCCATGCAAGAAGTAAGATTGAATGTCAAACACCCTGCCACTGTCACTCAGCCGCAAACATTGAGACACCTGGTTTTTTAATTCTAGTAAATCCAAAACTCGTCTTAAATTCGTGACACTTGGCATGCTATCATGGAGCGGCATCAACGTGCCGTGGTAAATATTTTTTCCCATTTGGGGCAGGTTTGGGTATATGCTTCTCACAAACCAGAGCTTCTCACAATAAGCATGATGGTTTCGGTAGGGAACGTCCCACCATTGGGGACGAAACGATATCCATTGCCTCTCATCTTTCAAAAAATTTCTCGTGTCAACATAGAACGACTGGAGTGTTCTGTCAATTTTTGAGATTTTTCAGGGTTCGTTTGGACATTTTTATGCATTAATTGAGTTTTCAATGCAGTTATGTGCATAATTCAAATTTGAACTACATGCACATGCTCCAGTGCATATAAATTGGTTGAAAAATCAAATCTTTGTCCTTGGGTGCATGCTTAGGTCCCATGCAAGAAACGGGAATGAATTTCAAACACCAGGGCATCGTTTATTGCCAGCAAAATGTTGAGATACTTTATTTTTAAATTCTAGTAAATCCAGAACTCGTCTGAAATTCATGAAACTTGGCATGCTATCATGGAATGGCACCCGACATGCTGTGGTATTTTTCGTGTCCATTTTGAGAGAAGGCGCACTCAAATAACAACCAACAAAGGCATTTTGAAAAAAATAGCTGCCACTTTAATATCTCAAATGTTTGTATAATTCAAACCGTGTGCGTTCTGTTAACCATTCACGTGATGCCATGTGTCTTGGTTTTAATGGCTATAGGAGGTGCCGTGCGGACAGCTGCTTGACTGAACGGGAGGCGTGCAAGCGTAGTCCGGTGCACAAGCTAGTCGAGAGGCATGCAAGCTGTCCTCCAATGCGCAGGCTCACTGGGAAGCGTGCGAGCTATACGCTATGCAGGCTCGCTAGGAAGCGAGCCCTTTGACTTCCATGGCTACCCGGCGCCCGAGCCGCTGCTTAATACGGGCGGCCTTACTGTTCGCCTCCCATTCCCCTCCCTCCCGTAGAGCTCCACCAACGCCATGGGACAGAAGGATTATCTGCCACTAGTCTTCAAGTTTGGTGAAGTCGACTCCGAGTCGAAGGAGATAGAAAATAAGGAGGAATGGTGCCTCATGGACATGGCCTAGAACGAGCTGGCCGCGGCGGTTGCTGCCCCCGCTCCCATCCCAGCTCCCATCCCCGCGCCTGCTCTAGGGACCATCCCCGTAGCATGAAGGGCTGGTCGCCGAGCACTATCACAGAGCTGGAAGCTGCAGGCGTCAGCGAGGTCTCCGCGGACCCGCGCGAGCTCGTGTACATGCCAGCACCAGCGCCCGTGCCCGTGCGCGCCCTTCACCTACCGTGGCGCCGGTCCCCATGCGTTTGGCTGCACCCGCCGTGCCCGTGCGCGCGCCCCCCTCAACGGCATGGGATGCTGCCGTCGACCACTACCTCTAAGCGCTGCCAGCTGCCGTCCTTCCACGCCGCGCCCATCGATCGCGCGACGACATGATATTTGATTTACAAGTGAAGAACATTCTATGCTGCATTGAAGACTTCAACAACGGCGTCCCGAAGGACGACAACAACAACGACGGCGCGACACGCCGCCTCCGCCGCCACCGAAAATAGTTTTTTTCTTGGGTTCAATACTGTATCTCGATCATATGAATATAAATTTGCAGTATGACTGAATGAAAGATATGGTTTGAGTGAACTTGCGTTTTTCTCTCTTAATGTACAGACTTATCAAATGATTTTCTTTTGAAAAAAGCATCAATGGTTTTTAAATATAAAACACTCATCACAAACATTTTAGTTAGAACACCCGTATGCAAGCCGATAGCTTCCCTAGGAAGCCAAGGGAAAATATGCCGAGCAGGAATTTTGCGGCTCTTGATCGCAAACATTTTAGATAGAACACCCGTATGCAAAGTGAGAGCAGGATTTGTGCATCTCTTCAACGCAAACGGTTCTTTTGGATGACCCGTGAGCAACCACTTACAAACAATTTGGTAAGATTTGCATCTGTCATATTGGGTACGTTGCCATTTGTCAAATTGGAAAGATTGACATTTGTTGATCTAGTAACATTGCCATTTGTCAACCTTGTAACACCGCGATTTGTCAAAATATGAAGCTAAAAATCACTAACAGTATCTATTTTTTGCAACTAAAATTCAGTAATTAAGCATATATTTCATTCATAGATTAAGAAGTCGTTCTTTATACAAACAGTTCAACTCGACAGCTGAACCGACCAAACTTTTCACCAATTGTTGCCAACCACGTACTGAAATAGCTAGTTCTACTTTATATACTAGCTAATTTTAAGTACGGTGTACAGTTCCACCACATCTATAGTCAGATGAACTGAACAAAATAGCCCCTAAATACTACTACTATGGACGGGCTTTGTACTACTTCCGACTGCGTCTCCTTTGTCGAGCATGCTTAGTAAGAGACAGAGGAGGAGGAGCCTATCGACGAGCTAGACAACTGCAATACGGTGCCTGCCGCTGCTGCAGCTTCAGCGACGCTCACCTCGAACGCCCTCTTCCGCTCCAGATGACCCCTCTCAAAGCAGTGGTTCTCCTCATAGATCTCCTGATTCCTCGCCTCTGAGGCGGCATGTGCCGCGGCCACGGCGGCGATAAGGCTCTTTGCATGCTCGACGAGGCGCTCCTCGTCCTCCCACAGGAACTAGGTGTAGCACGCAAGGTCGCTGACACACGTGCGGGCACCCACCTCCGCCTCCAGCCTTTGGGCGGCGGTGGTGGAGTGGGTGATGACCCCGGCGGTCGACGGTGGGCTGGCAGCCACGGCGGCCGACGATGGGGTGGCGGTCACAACCACCACCTCCCGCCTTCGGGCCGTGATGGCGGAGCGGGTGATGGCCACGGTGGCCGGCAGTGGGGTGGCAGCCACGACAGCCACCTCCCACCTTTGAGCTACGGAAGCGGAGCAGGTGATGCCCATGGCTTTAGACAGTGGTGTGGCGGCAATGGCGGCCGGCAACAGCTGCCGACGGGCAGCGGCGGCGGAGCATGTGGTGGGTGTTCCGCTCACACCCAACAGGACGCCACGCGCACTACACTACGCCAGGGACTGAGCCGCCGCCGCGGTGTAGCCTCCCACCTGGAGCTGTCCTCTGATGATGGCGGAGTGGCTGAGCGACGACGACGGACCGGTGCCATTGGCGATTGTGGGAGAAGTAGACGAGATAAGCTACATGGAGGGAGGGGAAAATGCGACGCAGGACTTGCCGGTCGTGAGGGTTTATATAGCAGGCCGATAAGCATTGGGATTTTGGGGGATTTCACCGAGTAGGGTGGGAAGCTTGTGCGGGAACCTGTGAGGTTGCGTGGGAACGGGCTCACCGACGAATCATTGGCGCCACTATTTGGCCAAAAGAATGCCCCCGCGCGCTGCGCAAGCTTGCGCTGTAAGCCGTCTGCGGCAGCGGGGCGACAAGACGTGCGAGAGGAGGACGAAAGGCCACGTACACATACAATTAATAAAAAATGTTTGTGATTTAATTACCTACTATACCCCCGTCCTGGTTTATAAGTATGATTTAACTAATAAAATACGAATACATGTTGCCAATGATTATATAGTTGGATTTGTATTTGAACATACATTCCAATTATATAATTGTTATAACATGCATTAACATTTTGTTGGTTAAATTTGAGGGCAAAGAAAGGGGACTATAGACCAAGACAGAGGTAGTAGCACACGGCCGCTCTCTACGCAGCAACGCAACTGTTGGTCGGCTTGTAGGCGACCATTTCCTGCGTGTTCAACTGCTCTATGTGTGCGGTTGCTTGCGGTTCAGGCGGCCGCGGCGCGCTGTGCTTGCGTCCCTCCATGCGCGCTCTGCTCTCGCGTTCCTCTAGGTGCTCTGCCCTTGTCCCTCCACGCGTGCTGCCAGTGTTTGGGGTTGGTGCACGATCACGCATGTTCGTGTGCATGCGGTTGCGCCGGGCTCGGCGCGACAATGCAGTTACCAGCTGCAAAAACTGCCATGCGGACGCGCCAAGAATCCAGGACGCCCGGCCCCATTTATTCCTGCGGCCATTTACCTTCAACTCTCGCGTCACACACCACAATAAGCACACCCACGACCACACATACAAAGAGGACATCTAGCGGTTCCAATGGTGATCCCCGTGGCTCCAATGGCGCTCCCAGCGGCCGACGATGACAACGGCGGGCAGTTCACCACGCGTCACATAGTGGACACCCATGTGAGGGGGAAGGCCCTCTCGGTGGTGTACACGAATGATCTGGTCTCAGTGGAGAGCTCCATCCAAACTATGCAGTTGTTCCTTGCCGAGGACAAGTACCAAGTGGTCGGCTTCGACTTCTAGTACGCCATAAGTCGTGCCGGGCATGATCAGAAGGTTGCTGTCGCCCAGTTGTGCGTGCGACATGATGTCCTCGTCTACCACTACCACCTTGCCACAAGGCCTTGCGAGCGTTTCTCTAGGTTTATCAACAAGTCCGACTATAGTTTCGCTACGGTGGACACCACCAACAATCTAAAAGCGCTCAAGGTTTCGGGCTTGAAATGACCGAATCTTGTCAACATCCAGCACCACTACAAAGTCTGGGGCAGCGACAAAAACAAACTGAACTCCCTGGTTGACCTCGCCTCGGCCATCGTTGACCCCTACTACATGAAGATGAAGAATGAGAGCAAGAAGGACAAGAACGCCTGGCACAGTGTGTGGCATGAGAGACTGGATGAACAACATGTCAAGTATGCGGCCAAGGACGTGTACACAAGCTACGAGATGTACAGGCGGATCGTTGCCTGCCCTAGACGAGGGATCAAGCCACAGAGCAGTGGCGGGAGCGTCACAATAAGTAGATGACTAGACGATCGTTTCTCCTACTTTAGAATGCATGTAATTGTTTATTAGGGTGTGTGCGAATGATCTGTATAGTCACTTATGTAATTGGATGTTTATTTTAGTTATATATACACATGTTATTCTTCTGTAGACATAGCAAATCACACGGCTTATTAGCAGCAATCGTCTGTGTTATTATTGGTCTTCACACACATTTCTGATTACGGACCTGTTTGCTGCGTATCACACACATCTTCTTCAGTTGAACCGTTTCTATTGTGTTGCCTAATCACACACAGTTCATCCTAGTGAACCGTCTGTTGTATACGGAACACATCTTCATCTGGCTGCCCGTTTGTTTTATTCCTCCTCATCGCAAACAGTTAATTGAATTGAACCGTATGCCCTGCATCTCACACGCAACTAAAATCTGAACCGTGTTTGATGCATCCGTCATCGCAAACGTGTTGCACCTTTTTTGATGGGTTTTTTACACCACCGTTTGCGATTATGGCATCGCACACAGTTTCGTCGAAGGGTCTCTGACCATAGTGTCGCGTTTGGACCATCCCGCAGTAGTGACTCCAAAGTCACTAATAGCGGAGAACAAACGAACAGATTATTGTATGGTATGAAACCACCTCAAAGTTATTCTTTCCGATTGATCTATTGGGCTATTCCTATAAGTGTCACAAACAGCCCTAGAGTTCTTACTAAGATAACACCTTAAGACACACATCAACCAAAACCTTAATGTCACCTAGATACTCCAATGTCACCACAAGTACCCACGGGTTTGATTATACGATATGCATCACACAATCTTAGATTCATTTATTCAGACCAACACAAAGAACTTCAAAGAGTGCCCCAAAGTTTCACCGGAGAGTCCAGACGAAAACGTGTGCCAACCCCTATGCATAAGTTCACAAGGTCACATAACCCGCAAGTTGATCACCAAAACATACACCAAGTAGATCACGTGAATATCCCATTGTCACCACAGATAAGCACATGCAAGACATACATCAAGTGTTCTCAAATCCTTAAAGACTCAATCAGTTAAGAGAACTTCAAAGGGAAAACTCAGTCCATTACAAGAAGGTAGAGGGGGAGAAACATCATAAGATCCAACTATAATAGCAAAGCTCGCGGTACATCAAGATCGTGTCAAATCAAGAACACGAGAGAGAGAGAGAGAGAGATCAAAAACATAGCTACGGGTACATACCCTTAGCCCCGAGGGTGAACTACTCCCTCCTCGTCATGGAGAGCCAGGAGATGATGAAGATGGCCACCGGTGATGGTTTCCCCCTCCGGCAGGGTGCCGAAACAGGGTCCTGGTTTGTTTTTGGTGGCTACAGAGGCTTGCGGCGGCGGAACTCCTGATCTAGGTTCTGTTCTCGGGTTTTTGGGATTTATAAGAGGCGTTGGCGTCGGGAACAAGTCAGGGGGCCACTAGGAGCCCACAAGGATGTAGGGCGCACGATGGCGGGTGGGGGCGCCCTCCACCTTTGTGGATGCCTCGTGGCTCTTCTCTGATATCTTTTAGTTCTAATATTTTTTTTATATTTTCCAAAAATATTCTTCGTAAATTTTCAGGTCAACTGGACTCCGTTTGATATTCCTTTTCTGCGAAACTCAAAAACAAGGAAAAAATAGAAACTGGCACTAGGCTCTAGGTTAATAGGTTAGTCCCAAAAATCATATAAAACAGCTTATAAATGCATGTAAAACATCCAAGATAGATAATATAATAGCATGGAACAATAAAAAATTATAGATACGTTGGAGACGTATCAAGCATCCTCGAGCTTAATTCCTGCTTGTCCTCGAGTACGTAAATGATAAAAACAGAATTTTTGATGTGGAATTCTACCTAACATATTTATCAATGTAATCTTGTCTATTGTGGCAAGAATATTCAGATCCGTATGATTCAAAACAAAAGTCTAATATTGACATAAAAACAATAATACTTCAAGCATACTAATAAGATAATTATGTCTTCTCAAAATAACATGGCCAAAGAAAGCTTATCCCTACAAAATCATATAGTCTGACTATGCCCCATCTTCATCACACAAAATATTCAAATCATGCACAACCCCGATGACAAGCCAAGCAATTATTTCATACTTTTCATGTTCTCAAACCTTTTTAACTTTCATGCAATACATGAGCGTGAGCCATGGACATAGCACTATAGGTGGAATAGAAGGTGGTTGTGGAGAAGACAAAAAGAAGGAGATAGTCTCACATCAACTAGGCGTATCAACTGGCCATGGAGATGCCCATCAATAGATATCGATGTGAGTGAGTAGGGATTGCCATGCGATGGATGCACTAGAGCTATAAGTTTATGAAAGCTCAAAAAGAAACTAAGTGGGTGTGCATCCAACTTGCTTGCTCACGAAGACCTAAGTCATTTGAGGAAGCCCATCATTGGAATATGCAAGCCAAGTTCTATAATGAAAAATTCCCAATAGTATAAGAAAGTGAAAACATGGGAGACTCTCTATCATGAAGATCATGGTGCTACTTTGAAGCACAAGTGTGGTAAAAAGATATTAGCATTGCCCCTTCTCTCTTTTCTCTTTCTTTTGTTTTTGTTTTTGTATTTTTGGGCCCTCTCCTTTTTTTGGCCTTTTTTCATTTGGAGTCCCATACCGACTTGTGGGGGAATCATGGTTTCCATCATCCTTTCCTCACATGAGACAATGCTCTAATAATGAAGATCATCACACTTTTATTTACTTACAACTCAAGAATTACAACCCAATACTTAGAACAAAATATGACTCTATATGAATGCCTCTGGTAGTGTACCGGGATGTGCAATGAATCAAGAGTGACATGTATGAAAGAATTATGAATGGTGGCTTTGCCACAAATACGATGTCAACTACATGATCATGCAAAGCAATATGACAATGGAGTGTGTCATAATAAATGGAACGGTGGACGTTGCATGGCAATATATCTCGGAATGGCTATGGAAATGCCATAATAGGTAGGTATGGTGGCTGTTTTGAGGAAGATATATGGTGGGTGTAAGGTACCGGCGAAAGTTGCGCGGTACTAGAGAGGCTAGGAATGGTGGAAGGGTGAGAGTGCATATAATCCATGGACTCAACATTAGTCATAAAGAACTCACATACTTATTGCAAAAATCTATTAGTCATTGAAACAAAGTACTACGCACATGCTCCTAGAGGGATAGATTGGTAGGAAAAGACCATCGCTCATCCCCTATGTGAGAGTGCATATACTCATAAGGAAGACAATCAAAAAATATCTCATGCTCCAACTTCGTTACATAACGGTTCACCATACGTGCATGCTACGGGACTCAAATTCACAACTACTCACTACTCACTAGCATGACTATAATATCACCATACGTGCATGCTACGGGACTCAAATTCACAACTACTCACTACTCACTAGCATGACTATAATATCACCATACGTGCATGCTACGGGACTCAAATTCAACCTTAACACAAGTATTTCTCAAATTCACAACTACTCACTAGCATGACTATAATATCACCATCTTCATATCTCAAAACAATCATAAGGAATCAAACTTCTCATAGTATTCAATGCACTTTATATGAAAGTTTTTATTATCTCCCTCTTGGATGCCCATCATATTAGCACTAAATTCATAACCAAAGAAAATTACCATGCTGTTTAATACTCTCAAAATAATATAAGTGAAGCATGAGAGTTCATCAATTTCTTCAAAATAAAACTACCATCGTGCTCTAAAAAGATATAAGTGAAGCACTAGAGCAAACGACAAAGTACTCCAGAAGATATAAGTGAAGATCAATAAGTAGTCGAATAATTATGTAATTATGTGAAGACTCTCTCTCATAATTTTTTTCTGATCCTATGTACTTTATTCAAAATATCAAGAAAAAGTGACATTGCAAGGATAGCACATATCGCGTGAAGAAGCAAAAACTTAGGCTCAACCAAAACTGACTGATAGTTGTTGAAGAAGAAATGTGGGATGCCTACCGAGGCATCCCCAAGCTTAGATGATTGAGACTTCTTGGAATATTAACTAGGGGTGCCTTGGGAATCCCCAAGATTAAGCTTTTGTGTCTTCTTAATTTCTCGCATATCACGGTTTCCCTAATTCTTAAAAACTTCATCCACACAAAACTCAACAAGATCTCGTGAGATAAGTTAGTATAAATACGTGCTAAACCTTATCATTGTCTACTATATAAAATCACTAAAATTATAATTTGACATTGCATACTAAATGCCTCTGCATATCTAACACTCCTATCCTCAAATAGAATCATTGAACAAGCATACATATGCAAACAATGCAATCATAACAACAATCTTTCTAAATAGGATAGTTGTAAAGAATGCAAGAGGAATCATATTTATACTATAGATAGTTTGCTTTTACTCATTGTGTAAAAATTCAAGATTTTATCATGTTCTGACTATTCACAAATATTCAAAACATAACAACAAACTTTCCGTTTTTAAAACAGCAACATATAGACTTGCAAAATAAGCATGGTAAAGGCTATACTTAACCTTTTTATTGAAAAAAATATGCAAAACATTACTCTAAATCCAGCAAGCAAATCCTAAAAAAATAAGATGATGCTCCAAGCAAAACACATATCATGTGGTGAATAAAAATATAGCTCCTAGTAAGGTTACCGATGAACGAAGACGAAAGAGGGCATGCCATCTGGGGCATCCCCAAGCTTAGGCTCTTGGTTGTCCTTGAATATTACCTTGGGTGCCTTGGGCATCCCCAAGCTTAGGCTCTTACCACTCTTTATTCCGTAGTCCATCAAAACTTTACCCAAAACTTGAAAACTTCACAACACAAAACTCAACAGAAAATCTCATAAGCTCCGTTAGTATAAGAAAATAAATCACCACTTTTGGTACTGTTGTGAACTCATTATTTATTTATATTGGTGTAATATCTACTATATTATAACTTATCCATGGTTCATACCCTCTGGTACTACTCATATATTCATCAAAATTGGCAAACAACACATAGAAAACAGAATCTGTCAAAAAACAGAACAATCTGTAGTAATCTGTAACTCCCAAAATCCTGTAAAATTAGGACAACCTGAGAAATTTGTTTATTAATCTTCTTCAAAAATAATCAGTATGTTGTCACGCTTCTGTTAAAAATGAGAATTGTTTTCCTGAGCGAAAAAGTTTCTATTTTTTCAGCAAGGTCAAATCAACTATCACCATAGATCATCCCAAAGGTCTTACTTGGCACTTTATTGAAACAAAAGCTATAGAAAATGATTACTACAGTAGCCTAATCATGTGGACACACAAAAATAGTAGGTATAAGTATTGGGTTGTCTCCCAACAAGCGCTTTTCTTTAATGCCTTTCTAGCCAGGCATGATGATTTCAATGATGGTCATATAAAAGATAAGAATTGAAACATAATGGGAGCATCATGAAGAATATGAGTAGCACATTTAAGTCTAACCCACTTCCTATGCATAGGGATTTTGTGAGCAAACAACTTATGGGAACAAGAGTCAACTTGCATAGGAAGGTAAGACAAGCATAACTTCAAGATTTTCAACACATAGAGAGGAAACTTGCTATTATTGCAACTCCTACAAGCATATATTCCTCTCTCATAATAATTTTTAGTAGCATCATGAATGAATTCAACAATATAACCATCACATAAATTATTCTTTTCATGATACATAAGCATAGAAATTTTACTACTCTCTACATAAGCAAATTTCTTCTCATTCATAATAGTGGGAGCAAACTCAACAAAATAACAACATGTGAGGCATAATCCAATTGAAAATAAAAATCATGATGTTAAGTTCCATGGTTATCATTATTCTTTATAACATACATGTCAACAATAATCATCATAGATATGAGGCATGCTATCATCATAATAAATTTGCTCAACATAATTTTGGGGACTAAAAATATCATCTTCATCAAACATAGCATCCCCAAGCTTATAGCTTTGCATATCATTAGCATCAAGGGTATTCGAAGAATTCATACTAACAACATTGCAATCATGATCATCATTCAAAGATTTAGTGCGGAACATTTAATGCATTCTTCTTCTAACACTTTGGCACAATTATCGGAATCCTTATTGTCACGAAAGACATTAAAAAAATGAAGCACACGAGGCAAACTCAATTCCATTTTTTGTAGTTTTCTTTTAGAGACTAACTAGTGATAAAACAAGAAACTAAAAGATTCGATTGCAAGATCTAAAGATATACCTTCAAGCGCTAACCTCCCCGTCAACGATGCCATGGATACTAGGGATCAAGCCCTAACAAATTGATTCGATTACATGAGAAATCTCATCCAACCCCATCACCGCCCTGCAAGCCTACGAAGGAATTACTCACTCCGGGTGGTGAGCATCTTGAAATTGGTGATGAAGAAGGGTTGGTGATGATGATGGCGGTGAATCGCCCTCTCTAGAGTCTAGAAGGGACTCTAGATCTGGCTTCCCGATGAAGAAAAGGAGGTGGTGTCAGCTCTGTATCTTAAAATGCGATGAAACTTCTTCTCTTATTTTTTCCTCAGAAAATAGGAATTTATAGGCTTGAGATTAGGGATGGTGGAGATCCGTGGGCCCGACAAAGCACTTGGGTTCACCTAGGGGTGGCCGCACCCCAGTTCCTTGTGGGCAATAGGGAGGGCCCCTCTGGTGGGTCCTGGCTCTAGTATTTTTCATAAATTCCGTAAGAAATCTCGAAGAAGTTTTGTCCAATTCTGAGAACTTTTATTTCTACCCAAAAACAACACCATGGTAGTTCGGCTGAAAACATCGTCAGTCTGGGTTGGTTCCATTCAAATCTTGCAAATTAGAGTCCAAAACAGGAGCAAAAGTGTTCAAAAAAGTAGATACGACAAAGACATATCAGTAATATGCGCAATTTTCGGTTTTTCCATTTTTTTAGTAAAAGGTAGTCATGCTGAAATATATTTTTACCCTTTTTTAAGCAATGCTATGAAGTGAAATATTTTTTCATATACATATGGATCGGACTATAAATGAGTTCTTCCTGGTGGCATTGGAAGATATGAATCACAAAGGCGAAGAAGAGATATTATGTTCATGTAAGAAGTGCGAAAACGGAGTTTTGATTGTGTAACATCCCAAAATTCTAAATTTTGGAATTTTATATTAAATGAATAGTTTTGATTGTTTGTTTGATTGTGCTGTGGTTGCTTGTGTGAAATTGAGTGAAATTTGAAACTTTTTGAAAGTTGAATGAGAGGGAATGAAATGACTTTCCCAAACTTTCACCTTGCATTTATGATCTCCATGAATTCATACACATTTCATCACAAAACCCTAGAGTGAAGATGATATGACTTCTTCTATTTAAATAAATGAAAAGGGTTTTGAAAAGATTTGAATTCCATTTGGAAAAATTTCAAATTCAGAAACTTTATGCAACTCAATGAGTTTCATGAGAGAAGATAAAATGACTTCTTCAATGCTAAGAAAGAGAGTTGGAAGTTTCAAAGAATCAAATTGAAAGTCCCTTTGAAGTTATTTTGAAACCCACTTTCAATTTGGAGTTATTTGTTTTTTATTCGCATTAATTTTCTCCAAAAATAAAATATATGGAAAATAGGGTAAAATGATTCCCTACAGTAGAAAAGTAGAGAAAATGAGTTTGAAATCATTTTGGTATTTTAAATTATTTTTATTTGGTTTCTAAATGAACCACTAGTACTGTTTGCTTTATTTAAATTTTTGTGGAATTTATTTGCCACTGAAAATATGTTCATCATTTAGGAAATCTTTTTCTAAAAAAATTGATATATAATATGCCTATGTACAATTTTATTTTTATTTTCGTTATTCAATTTGTCCTTTTCTGTTTCTATTTAAAAAATAAACTGCGCGTGCGCCTGGAACTAACTGTTGCCCACGAGCGCCCCTTCATTTTTTTCTTCTCTCCTACGTGAGCCAGGCCCAGCTATACATTTTTTTTCACTTTGGCCAAAATTTGTTTTAAAAAAAACTACAACGCGCACGACCGGCCGAACACTTTAAGGCCCACCTCTCTTTTCGCCTCTATTTCTTTTCTTTTCGTCTACATTGAGTCCCAAATTGCCTAGCATTTGACCTCTAAGCCTCTTTTTTCCATCTATAAATATCGACTCATGGAGCCTCCAAAAATCATCCACTACAGGTTAAATCAATATTTTGGTTTGACTAGCTTCACAAAAGAAAAATATATTTCTTCTCTCCGGCGGGATTTCTGGATCATCCACTACGGGTTAAATCAATATGTTGTATGGCGCGGAGTGTTGGCCGACTAAAAGGCGACATGTTCAACAGTTAGGTGCGGCGGAGATGCGTATGTTGAGATGGATGTGTGGCCACACAAGGAAGGATTGAGTCCAGAATGATGATATACGAGATAGAGTTGGGGTAGCACCAATTGAGGATAAGCTTGTCCAACATCGTCTGAGATGGTTTGGGCATATTCAGCACAGGCCTCCAGAAGCTCCAGTGCATAGCGGACAGCTAAAACGTGCGGAGAATGTCAAGAGAGGGCGGGGTAGACCGAATTTGACATGGGAGAGTCCGTTAAGAGAGACCTGAAGGATTGGAGTATCACCAAAGAGCTAGCTATGGACAGGGGTGCGTGGAAGCTTGCTATCCATGAGCCAGAGCCATGAGTTGGTTGCGAGATCTTATGGGTTTCACCTCTAGCCTACCCCAACTTTTTTCGGACTAAAGTATTTGTTGTTGTTGTTGTTGTTGTTGTTTGTTGTTGGCGGGATTTCTGGAAGTTGTCTCCCCTCTCTGAAGTCGTCTTTTCTCTATCTTATAAAGGCAGCTTTATTTGTATTTTTTTATACTTCCATAGCTTATTATTTTTAGACTAGTGTATGGTAGAATAATTAGATTTATAAATTAGTCCATGTAATTACATTTTAAGACTAGAATTAGTTTAGTCATAGCTCTTTTTCTTCCGTAAAACAACTTGACTCTGATTTTTCAAATAGACATAACTTTTTACTCGTTCATCCAAATTAGACGTAACCACCGCCAATATTTTCATCTTGATTCCACCTATCTAGAGAATCTGTCAAATAAACTTTTTGTAACTTTAAATTTCAAAATTTGTTCAGATTCATATTCAAACTTATTTTGATCATATCTTTTTATCCGTAGCTCTGTTTCCGATGAACCCAACTGCATCGGATTCGTATTGAAATAATCTTTCTGTCGCACAACTAGTGTCATATTTCCAACATATAATTTAGATCTGAGCCAGTTACTCTACTAGTCCACCAAAGAGTTGTTACACAACATTCTAAGCAGATTCAATGCTATGTTGAATTACTTGATCCGTTATTTTCAATCTAGTAATTCTTTTTCCTACATTCATATTGACTTCCTACATCCAGTAGCATCATTAGTTTCAACTTTTGATCTTTTCAAATTTGAACGATTCAAATTTGAACTCAAAGCTTCACTTGATCATATCTTGTAAACTGTAGCGCTTTTTCAATTGATTCCTTTTTCATATTGAATCCCTAGGCATAATCTAACATCTTGAGCCATCACCACACTTTTTCACCGAAACTAGGATCTGATCTTGCAAAGTAATTTTATGGTTCTTTTGGAGTTTTCGCAATTTTCCTTTGCATTTCCTTTTTGGTCTTTGAGTGATTGCTTATGTGTGGATAAAATTGCTTGCCTACGATTGATTGATCGGAGTGTGACGAGTAGAACTATCTGGAATTATGAGTGCGAAGAATCTTCATCAATAGTACAAGGCAAGTTCACACCTTGATGATACTTTTCTATACCCAATTTTTACTATGCATTAGTTCTCCCTTACAAATTTGCATGAGTAAGATTGGGAATTGGGGCATTGCTATGTTGTTCATGAGGTAGGAATCTATGACTTTGAAACGCCCCAGAATTATTCTTTATGTCATATATTGCTTAGCCATGCTCATAGACGGGGATTGGTATGTGAGACTCATGCAAGTTATGAGAGAAATAATAATTAATGGTAACTTAAGGTGGCAACATCAACACACATCTGGGTGGAATGGTTGGGGCACCCTGGAGAAACTAGTGGCTTGCCTGGGCACCTGGAGAAACCAGTGCTTGCCCAAGGGGATCTCGGAGGACCCGTGAGATCACCCTATGGAATGCCACCCAGGCTCAAAGGGATTATACTTTATTTCATGCCTATAAACTTCCGTGTGCAGCCACAAGCCATTATGGGCTCTGGCATAGTTGAGTAATTTGTGCGAAACATTTCCATGATAGGCTAGCAGATGTAGGGGAATTGTAGGTGTACCGAGCTATCTATCGGTTAAGGGAACCTCTTTGGAAAGACTATGTCTCGATCATCCGGTTCTCAAACATCAGGTAGTGCGAGGAATTCAACGGAGGAGATCGAGTCTTGTGGGGAAAAGTGCGCAAACCTCTGCATAGTGTACAAACTAATCTTGATTAGCCGTGTCCCCGGTTATGGACAACTTTGAGTATCCAGAAGTGGATTATTGGTTGATCTCACCATGTTACTTAATTAATATATTGGGTTATTAATGACTTATCAATTTTGGGATTGAGTTGGAGAAACCTTCTCAATAATGGCATAAACTTGGTAGTAAAATAAGATTTATTCCTTTGTTCTAGGGAAAATTTAGCTTTATTCAAAAATTAAACTTAGAGCCTCCACTAGACAAATATGCATATAGGGATAGACATTTTCATTATTATTCTATGGTGTGAAATTGCCAGTACATTCAATGTACTGACCTACATGGCTCCAACATCTCATGTTGCAGGAATCATAGAACGAGTAAGTAATACGTTAGGGTTACGATGTCTACACTCAACTTTGCCGTTGGTGTTATTGGGACTCCACAATTTTGATGTTACTTCTGCTATGTGGAATGAGGTAATAGTATTGATGTTACTTTTTACACGTGATTGAACTCTGTTATAAATCCTCGAGTAATGTGTGTGTCAGCATACCGATCCAAGGATGACACTTAAGCACAGGGACTTCGATCCATTCGGGTCGGTTCACTACAAGATGGTATCAGAGCACATGTTGGCTGTAGGACGTGACCCCAGAAACTGGCAAGCCCTTAGGAGATGATTTCTCTAAAACTTTATTTTCAAGATGATTCGTTAACTCTCTTCTTTTCTATTCTTTACCAAATATTTCCTCTCACCCAGAACTGTTAGACTATACTATTTCCCCCTTTTTACCACATGAAGATTCAACTGATGAGCCCAATCCGAGAAGGAGAAGATTTAGACAACTAAGACCACTCCAGAACAAAGAGGATTTCACCATGCATTAGAAGTGTTGAAGCTACAATAGTGGATACTCCGAAGATTTGAAGAGTTTGACGACTTTGAAGATTTATTGACCTTTAGAAGACCAAACCCCTGTTATATACTTACGTTAGATGCGACAATTGTGAGCTGTCATTTGTTTGATATTTTTCGACGGCCAAAAAATAAAGCATGTCTCTTCAAAACTATTGTTTATATGGTGTGTATCCCTCTCTATCTCTCTTATCTCACCCCAAAACCCTTGGAACCAATAGAGGGTGAATGAAGATGGACTTGTATTCTCTGGACCGATGACCCAGCTGGAGGCAGAGCTATGGACACAAAACATTGAGGATCACTTCAGGAAAAATTTGATTGCAAGGAAGTATGAGGTTCAATAAGCTCTTCAGTACTTTACAAAACGTGCTAGAACAATGGTGGAAAATTCATCAAGCCATACAAGGATGTAATGGAGCAAAACGTTGGGAGGAATTCAAGAAGACTCTGTTAAAATCCCATCTCATCAGAAAGCGTGGTGATAACCCGAAGAAGAAACCTTGTGCTTGTAGGATTTGTGGAGAGATAGGACACACCCAGAAAGAGCACAAGGATGAATGCCCTCACTATGAACAAAGTCACCCAACTGAAGAATGCCCAAATAGGCAGGTTACTTGTTTCGTGTGTGAAGGGACTACCCACTACCCTGCTCAGTGTCACATTTACCCCATGGTACAACGAACTATCCAGCAGAAGAAAGAAGCAATGAAAGAAGCCCTCGTGGAAATTTTAGAAGAACATGTGATGAAGCAAGATGTTGAGGGCACACCCGAAGAAGATCAAATTAAACTTTACACAAAGTCATGCTATTCATGTGGAGAAGAAGGACACATCTCCCAGTATTGTCTGAAGGAGTATCTAGTAGAATTCCCGACAGTGGAAGTAGAGTATGACCCATAGGAAATAGAAGTCATGATTGTTACGGAAAAGTCCAGGAAGAGAAATAGAATGTATCCCCAGAACAACCCAATTTCTACAAAGAAGGACCTGAGTGATATCACATCTTACAGGTGCAAGGATTTAGGTCATTACGATAATAAATGTCCGGATAAGAAGCTAAAAAATCCAAGGAGCCTACATAATCACAAAGAAGCCCCGAGACATGTCGGAAATCAATTGTTTTCACTGCAAAGAAGCGGGACATTTTGCTAGGGAATGTTCAGAACAGATGAAAGCTAGAGCTGAGTAGTTGAGATTTCGATATGGATAATAAGAGTAGTAGAAAGCAGTTTTATTTTCATAAGTTCGATGAGTTGAATTATGTAATGGGTGCTCAGAGATTCTAATAAATTCATGAAATCAATAAAGTTCATGTGTCATGATTTCATACGTTGAATTTTATGAGTTGTTACTCTATGAAGAAAGATTTTGACCATTTTAGAGGATATGAGAAATATGGTCTATGGAAGAATTTGTGCATTTCAAGGGTGGTAGTACCCTGTCAGGACACTTGACCCCTGGAAAGGATAATGATATTCCACGCAGTGAACTTTGGACAAAATAAGTATGAGTTTTATCTCGATATGTGGGATACCCTAAGAATATGAAGGGATGAAGTACTATTGGATATAAAGGAGGTATAATGTTGGGAATATGGAACAATTGTAACCCCAGGATGAGTTAAAGCTATACACGTGTTGAAGTGTGCCCATAACCCACATGCCCATGAATTAATAAGGATCAAGTACTCCCTGGAAGAAGAAATTTCGGAATAAGTTGTGATTTGATCAGTAGACGTTTCTTAGGAGGATACGAAAACCCAAGAGTTGTGAAGAATGATAGATGTTTTGTTCAGCTCATAGAAGCAATGGATATATCCGAACTCAGTTCGTCGACAAGAGAAATTCTGCAATGCTTGTGAGGATGACCAAGTGTTAGAATGCCAGATGCACTAAACCATATACAAGGTAATGATTTGGGTGCGGAATGGATTGATCACCATGCCAACTTACTCTTATTATTCTCCTCTGCTATATGGGATGGTAAATCTGAGTGACTTATCTATAGTAGAGAGATGACGATATCAAAAACCTTGTTTGAACCTTAGAATGGTATAATAATTTTTTTCCTTGTACAAGGCAGTTGTTGCCCTCCGTAGGCCATACAGTGAGAATGAAGCCCAGAACTATTTTCTGCAGGGACCCAGTCAAATTGTTTGATGATGACCACCATGATATATTGATAGTTGTTTAGTATCGGCGCCAGACCTGTCAGCTGAGAAGCCACTGTCTCGGAAGAACCTTAATTACCATGATGCAAGGATACAAGGATGAGGAAAATGTTATGCCACTACCGGAAGAGCCCAGAGAAGGAATTATCCTGAAGATCTGAGAAGATCGACACTGCCAACAATAAGGATGGAGTACCTGAGTTTTGATGGAACCATAACCATGCTTCTAAGGGTGGTAGCACCCCAGACCTTCGTGACAATCGATGGATTTTTGAGGAGACCCCGAACCTAAACTATTTCTTGCTAGCCTTTCCGAATCTCGAGGGTGAGATTCATTTTAAGTGTGGTAGGTTTGTAACATGCCAAAATTCTAAAATTTGGAATGTTATATTAAATGAATAGTTTTGATTGTTTGTTTGATTGTGTTGTGGTTTCTTATGTGAAATTGAGTGAAATTTGAAACTTTTTGAAAGTTGAATGAGAGGGAATGAAATGACTTTCCCAACCTTTCACCTTGCAATTATGATCTCCATGAATGCATATTCATTTCATCACAAAACCCTAGAGTGAAGATGATATGAATTCTTCCATTTAAATAAATGAAAAGGGTTTTGAAAAGATTTGAACTCCATTTGTAAATATTCCAAATTTGGAAACTTTATGCAACTCAATGAGTTTCATGAGAGAAGATAAAATGACTTCTTCAAATGCTAAGAAAGAGAGTTAGAAGTTCCAAATAATCAAATTGAAAGTCCCTTTGAAGTTATTTTGAAACCCACTTTCAATTTGGAGTTATTTAGTTTTTATTCAAATTATTTTTCTCCAAAATGAAATATATATAAAATAGGGTAAAATGATTTCCTACAGCAGAAAATTAGAGAAAAATGAGTTAGAAATCATTTTGGTATTTTGAACCACTAGTACTGTTCGCTTTTATTTAAATTTTTGTGGAATTTATTTGCCTATGTACAATTTTATTTTGAACAACTAGTTTAGGAAATGCTTTTCTGAAAATTTTGATATATAATATGCCTATGTACAATTTTATTTTTATTTTTGTTATTCATTTTTTCCTTTTCTGTTTCTATTTACAAAAAAAACTATGTGTGCGCGTGGAACTAACTGCCGCCCACGTGCGCAACATAGTGGCATCGGGCGCCCCATCATTTTTTTCTTCTCTCCTACATGGGCCAGGCCCAGCCAGCCATTTTTTTTTCTTTTTTTCACTTTGGCTGAATTTTGTTTTAAAAAATACAACGCGCGCGGCCGGCCAAACACTTTTAGGCCCATGCGAGCGCCTCTCTTTTCGCCTCTATTTCTTTTTTCTTTTCGTCTACATTTAGTCCCATATTACCTAGCCTTTGACCCCTAAGCCTCTCTTCTACATATAAATATAGACCCATATAGCCTCAAAAATCATCTACTTCGGGTTAAATCAATATTTTGGTTTGACTAGCTTCACAAAAAAATATTTCTTCTCTCCGGCGGGACTTCTGAAAGTTGTCTCCTCTCTCCGAAGTCATCTTTTCTCTATCTTATAAAGATATCTTTCTTCGTATTTTTTTATACTTCCATAGCCTATTATTTTTAGACTAGTGTATGCTAAAATAATTAGATTTACAAATTAGTCCCTGTATTTACATTTTAAGACTAGAATTCTTTTAGCCATAGCTCTTTTTCTTCCGTAAAATAGTTTGACTCAGATTTTCTAAATAGTCATAACTTTTTACTCGTTCATCCAAATTAGACGAAACCAACGCCAATATTTTCAACTTGATTCCACCTATCTAGTGAATCTATCAAATAAACTTTTTGCAACTTTCAAATTTTGAAATTCTTTCAGATTCATATTCAAACTTCTTTTAATCATATCTTTTTATCCGTAGCTCCATATCCGATGAACCCAACTGCATCGGATTCGTATTGAAATAATCTTTTCGTTCGCACAATTAGTGTCATCTTTGCAACATATAATTTTGATCTTAGCCAGTTACTCTACTAGTCCACCAAAGAGTTGTTACACGACATTCTAAGCAGATTCAATGCTATGTTGAATTACTTGATTTGTTATTTTCAATCTAGTAATTCTTTTTCCTACATATTCATATTGACTTTCTTCATCCAGTAGTATCATTAGTTTCAACTTTTGATCTTTTCAAATTTGAACGATTCAAATTTGAACTCGAAGATTCACTAGATCATATCTTATAAACTGTAGCGCTTTTTCAATTGATTCCTTTTTCAGATTGAATCCCTAGGCGTAATCTAACATCTTAAGCCATCACCACACTTTTTCACCAAAATTAGGATCTGATCGTGAAAAGTAATTTGATTTGGTTCTTTTGTAGTTTTCGCAATCTTCCTTTGCATTTTTTGGGTCTTTGAGTGATTTCGTATGTGTGGATAAAATTGCTTGCTTACGATAGATTGATCGGAGTGTGACGAGTAGAACTATCTGAAATTATGAGTGAAAGAATCTTCATCAACAGTACAAGACAAGTTCACACCTTGATGATACTTTTCTATACCCAGTTTTTACTATGCATTAGTTCACCCTTACAAATTTGCATGAGTATGATTGGGAATTGGGCCATTGCTATGTACTTCATGAGGTGGGAACCTATGACTTTGAAACACCCCGGGATTATTCGTTATGTCATATATTTCTTAGCCATGCTTGTAGACGGGGATTGGTATGTGAGATTCATGCAAGTTATGAGATAAATAATAATTAAGGGTAACTTAAGGTGGCAATAACAACACACATTTGGGCGGAATGGTTGGGGCACCTTGGAGAAACCAGTGGCTTGCCCGGGCACCTAGAGAAACCAGTGCTTGCCCAAGGGGATCCCGGAGGACCCGTGAGATCACCCTATGGAATAACACCCAGGCTCAAAGGTATCATACGATATTTCATGCCTAGAAACTTCCGTGTGCAGCTACAAGCCATTATGGGCTCTGGCATAGTTGAGTAAGTTGTGGGAAACCTTTCCATGATAGGCTAGTAGATGTAGGGGAATTGTAGGTGTACCGGACTATCTATCAGTTAAGGGGACCTCTTCGGAAAGACTATGTCTCGATCATCCGGTTCTCAAACATCAGGCAGTGCGTTGAATTCAATAGAGGAGATCGAGTCTTGTGGGGAAAAGTGCGCAAACCTCTACAGAGTGTACAAACTAATCTTAATTAGCTGTGTCCCCGGTTATGGACAACTTTGAGTATTTAGAAGCAGATTATTGGGTGATCTCATCACGTTACTTAATTAATGTATTGGGTTATTAATGACTTGGGAATTTCTGGATTGAGTTGGAGGAACCTTCTCAATAATGGCATAAACTTGGTAGTAAAATAAGATTTATTCCTTTCTTGTAGGCAAAAATTAGCTTTATGCAAAATTAAACTTAGAGCCTCCACCAAACAAATATGCATACAGAGATAGACATTCTTATTATTATTCTATGGTGTGAAATTGCCAGTACATTCAATGTACTGACCTACATGGCTGCAACGTCATACGACGAGTAAGTGAGACGTTAGGGTTACGATTTCTACACTCAACTTTGCCGTTGGTGTTATTGGGACTCCACAATTTTGATGTTACTTCTGCTATATGAAATGAGGTAATAGTATTTACGTTATTTTTTACATGTGATTGAACTTTGTTATAAATCCTCGAGTACTATGTGTGTCAGCATACCGATCCAGGGATGACACTTAAGCATAGGGACTTGAATCCATTAGGGTCGGGTCGCTATAGATTGACCCTTCCAGTGCTCATGTGAAGATGCACACGTTGAAACATAGTTTCATGCCTGGTTACACATGGTGGACAATTCATGGTGAGGACGAGGAGGATGTCGAAGTTGAAGGGGCGGCACATGCTGATGAGCTAGAAGGAGGCATGAAGAACGAGGCCGAACATGAAAATCAGTTGGACGGACATGAAGGCCATGCAGAGGTTTAAGAAGTGAGAAACCTTTTGTATAAAAGGCAAAAAGAATAGAGAAATAAATAACTATCAAAAGGAAGATCTATATGATCATGAGAACCAACAACCTGGCGCATATCAAGAAGATTGTGAAGTGCAGCTCAAAACAAAGTGTACAAAAAGAAGCATAAATGCGTTGTTGGATGTAGAAAGTTCTGTCGAGGGAATTCAGAAGCGAGGCCACACTTAATTTTATATATCTTTTATTATTCAGTAGTGATGGTGCCACCTAACATTAGTTTTTGTGACATTTTCCCTGCAGACAAGTTCAATGTGCCATTCGAAGACATCTTCAACCAGTTCCACCTATACCAGCTTGGTCCTTCCTTAATACGCCTATGGGCAATCAATAGCACCTGCATTGCCAAATATGATCTCAACAAGGTTGTCGTAGTACGGGACCCCTACCTCATGCACGAGACCAACGTTAATCTCCCTGATCGCCGTCAAGCTATGAGGAAGTACCTGACAGACCTCATGCTTGACAACATGGAAAAGGTTCCTTCTAGTGCACTACTACCCGAAATAAGTCATTCAGTACTCGGTAGACACTATTCTTTCGTATAATCTCGTTATGCTTCCACATCAAAACATTATAACTCGAGGATAATAGGGTTTTATCTACTTTTTACACAGAGAACATTGTGTCATCATTATTACCCCAAAGTTCGCCGAAATTTATTTCTTAGATTCAACGAGGAAAGTGAAGAAGGACTATAGAGGCATCCAGAAGGTTCTCGATGAAGCACTCATTGATAATACTAGACGGGGAGGAGTGATCAAAGACGGATATCGCAACTTCGACAAATTTAAAGCAGTATGCTTCGGCCACAAAACTGACTTTTGTTACATGAAGCAGCAAGAAAACACTTATTCAGATGGCTACTACGTCATCCACCACATTGAGTACATACGGGTGAATCCTTAAAAAGAACTCTAACCTCCTTGCATGGGGGAAGAAAATGGAGGAAATTAGCCTAGGGGATAGTAGAGATGAGTTCAGATGCATCCAGCTCAAGTTTGCTACCATCCTCAACAAGGATGTTATCGACCATGCCGGGGTTTTTGAAGGCGGCGCACCTACCGGCCCGGAGGTGATAAAAGCTCGCCTTCATCAGTAGGTTTATGATGCTGACACACCGGTGTCTGTTGCGTATCCGTTGAAGAAATACATTAATGATCCTTATTATTTATGTAATAGCATAGTGACAGCTAGCTATGATGTTGTGGTTTTGTAAACTACTCCATTAGCTACACATATCATTCTCTCATCTTATCATACTTCAAAACATTGCCTAGCTATTTTAATTATGTGCTACACATAATTATCATGGATGTATTTTAATTAATGTTACATGTTTCCTTATTATGGCATGCAAACGCAACTCTAATATGTTTGATCTTAAAAAACGCTGCCACGACACCGATTTTCCACTATCGTGGCAGCATTTTTCTGATGCTTTCAAACTAAGTAATGGTGTGCTGAGGATATGCAACACCTCCAAGGTTTCTCCAAATTTATGTCATACAGAGAAGTCCCAACGTCGTAGGTACATATGATATTGTCATCATGCAATTTTATCCAACGCTATTAGGTATCCAAAATACTGTTGACGTGGCCAACAACGCCACTACTATTTCTTAGCAATGGCGCCATATTGGTGGCGTCGGGTGTCCATGCTAGCAAGGCCCTTTTGGCATGCCATAGCTAGGATTTTTCTGCATTAGTGTTTGGCAGATGATGTTTTACAAGAAGTGGAATGGTGCTGCTTCTTCCCGAGAAAGGAAAAGCAATCTCTGACTAATTCCTAACTTACCAAAAAATGGTCCCTCCTTGTGGTATGTAGCTTGGTCCTCATTTTATAGTGTAAGTTTTCACAACAATAGCTATAGATGTCATGTTTGAACATCGCGTGGCATCTGTCACATACCTATCACTTTAAACGCGAGGGTATGTGTCCTCTTTTCCTGGCTCTGGGAACGGACGCCAGTCACATCACTACCACTTAGGTTAAATGATAGTTATCACCGTGACACTGCTACTTCTTGAGCTTGTGTTGGTTTTTCCCTTGAAGAGGAAAGGGTGATGCATCACAGTAGAGATAAGTATTTCCCTCAGTTAAGAACCAAGGTATAAATCCGGTAGGAGAAACGCGCGGCCCCCAATAGATGCACCTGCACAAGAAATCTAACACAAGTGCAGAAAAAGGATATAGTGCCGGTTTGTGAGGCCCTTTAGTGTCGGTTCTGGAATCGGGACCAAAGGCCCACCATGTGTCATGAGCACGCGCCGGGGGGGGGGGGCTTTTAGTCCCGGTTGGTAACACCAACCGGGACTAAAAGGTTTAGGGGTTTTGGTTTTATGATTTATTTTTCCTTTAATTTTGTGTTTTCCATTTAATTTTTTTTCATTTGCTGGTATTTTACGATACTACATATTGTACACATTATGCATATATATATAAATAGAATTTCTCATAGAACCGATCATATATATATATATATCATCGAATGTCTCACACGACCATATACACATACACATGTATATATAAAATTTCTCCAACAATTTGCAAATCATTACATGGAGGCATTACTGGGGTAGTGGGTAATGGAATTCTCCTTTGGGTTCTATGACCTGGTCGAGCAAAAATCCCGCTATTTCCTCTTGAATTGCTCGTACGCGAGCCTCTGGTAGGAGCCGATCCCACATCTCCTTCATCCTTAAAGAAGAGATCAAAATATGCATGTATTATTAGTTGTGTGTGTATATATATATTAGATAATGATGTAAAAATTGTGAATAGTGCTCTGGCAAATGTACCCATTACTCTCTTTCAGTTCTAGTCCTTTCAGACGTCATCATGCAAATGTTCTCGCAAATGTAGTATGCACATAAATCAGTCCCTGACGCCTGCTTCAGGGCCTTTACGGTAATAGAATTCAATCAGATAATAATTAGTCAATCATGATAATGGTATTGAAACTAGAATTAAAGAGATGGAAGCTAGCTCGTACTAGCTACTTAATTAATTACCTTGGGTCGACACCATTTCAGCACTTTTTTCCATGGGCCATCAACCTGTTTGATGAACTTTTCCCAAGCCTTGCCCGCCGGCAAAGATAATGAATAAATGAGTTATTAATTAGTTGATATCAGGAAATGACGAACTAAAGAGGCCGACATATAGTTCGATAATGATTGAAATTACCTGTCGACCATCCCCCTCACGATTGAGTAGTCATTAACGTCTTTAAATAGTGAGTCCAGTACTTGAACTTTTCCCTCGCCAACTTCAATGATTAACAAGATCCAGTGGAAACTGCATGCGCACTCGTTTGCATGTATAATTAAGCGGGCATGTGCATAACTCATCAACTACCCTAAAGCCTCTATACACTTATTGACATCTAGCTAGTAAGCAAAAACAGAATTTGTAGTACAAGATAGTGTGACTCACCCGAAGTTGTAAGGAAGTAGTATTTCTGGACAGGTATTTAGGCGCTTCAAGAACTCTAGCAAGCTTTTCTCTGTGTCTCTTCGATCCCATTCACGCGCCATGTCTCTTGATTAATGGTACTTGGGTACTAAATCGCCGTGCTTCTCGTGTCCAATGTTTAGTCCCACCTCGCGAGTTGAGAGGAGCTCGCACCAGTTTATAAGCCCCACCGCAGCTACCGTGTCGACCTCCTCTCTAAGCAGGCTTTGTGGGCCTATTGCAACTCTTCTGCCCTGTGGGGCCTACTGGGCTGTACAGGCCTGCATCCTGGCCCAACTAAAGTTTGGGTTTCTAGTCGTATGCAGCCAGTAGGCGGGCTTTTTTTAATTAATTTATTTTTCTTTTTTATTTATTTTCTTTCATTTCTCCGTTGTTTTTTGCTTTATTTAGAGTTTCTTTGTGAATCTTTTTTATTTAGGTAAAAAATATTAACTTTCTGTTAGTGCCAATATTTTTCAAATTTAGATAGTTTAAATTTGAATTATTTGAATTTTGTTGAATCACTAGTTTGTGAATAACTTTACTTTAAAAATAGATTGTTTAGTAATTGTTTTTCCACTAATTAATATTAGTGTGTTTTATCATTATATTCAATTTGGTAATACTTAGGTTCTTTTAAAAAATGAAATTCCTTTGTAAGAGATGTGTTTTCGTCCGAAACCCTGATACTTCGGAAGAGATTATCCATTTTGTACACGAAGTGCATCAAGTTTCTGCCGTAACCCTCTCAACTTTTTTGCACATGCTATGTGGGTGAAATGGTGATACCATGCCAACTTTCAACCTTTTCAGAGTTCATTTGTAGTGCTTTTCAATTTCAGGGTCATTTAGCTCAAAAAATCAGTAAATGCATGAAAATAGCAAATGAAGTCAGAAAGGGTTGGAAATTGATGATGTGGCTGATACGTCTCCAACATATCTACTTTTCCTATCGCTTTTCCTCTTGATTCGGACTCTAATTTGCATGAAACTAACCTCGGACTGGCGTTGTTTTCAGTAGAACTACCATGGTGTTGTTTTTGTGCAGAAATAAAAGTTCTCGGAATGGAACGAAACTTTGCGAGGAATTTTTATATAATAAAAGAGAATTTCTAGAGCCAAGACCTACCGAAGGGGGCACCTGGGTGGGCACAACCAACCAGGGCGTGCCCCCCTCACCAGGCGAGCCCAGGTGGGTTGTCTCCACCTGGTGGCCCCGCAGACCCTGATTCCAACTCCATAAATACCTATTTTTCCAGGAAAAAATCAGGGAAGAAGAATTATTGCGATCCATGAGACGGAGTCGCCGTCACCTCATGTTCTTCATCGGGAGACCAGATCTGGATTCCGTTTGGGGATCTGGAGAGGGGGGGTCTTCATTCTTCGTCATCACCAACCCTTCTCCATCGCCAATTCCATGATGCTCCCAATTGGGAGTGAGTAATTCCTTCGTAGGCTCGCTGGTCGGTGAGGAGTTGGATGATATTCATCACGTAATCGAGTTAGTTTTGTTAGGGCTTGATCCCTAGTATCCACTATGTTCTTAGATTGATGTTGCTATGACTTTGCCATGCTTAATGCTTGTCACTTTGGGCCCGGGTGCCATGATTTGAGATCTTAACTGTTTATGCTATCACCATTATATCCATGTTCTAGATCTGATCTTGCAAGTTATAGTCACCTACTATGTGTTATGATCCGGCAACCCCGGAGTGACAATAGTCGGGACCACTCCCGGTGATGACCGTAGTTTGAGGAGTTCATGCATTCATCGTTTTTTAATGCTTCGTTATGATTCTCTATTAAAAGGAGGCCTTAATATCCCTTAGTTTCCAATATGGACCCTGCTGCCACGGGAGGGTAGGACAAAAGATGTCATGCAAGTTCTTTCCATAAGCACGTATGACTATTTACGGAATATATGCCTACATTATATTGATGAGCTGGAGCTAGTGTCGTACCGCCCTAGGTTATAACTGTCTCGTGATGAATATCATCCAACAAGTCACCGATCCAATGCATATGAATTTATCTTATATTGTTCTTGCTAAGTTACTACTGCTATCATTAATGTTACACTTGCTACAAAATTACTGTTATCACTGTTACCGTTACTATTGCTGCTGTCACCACTATCAAAACTATCATATTACTTTGCTACTGATCACATTGCTGCAAATAATTAATCTCCAGGTGTGGTTGAATTGACAACTCAGCTGCTAATACCTTCAAATATTCTTTGTCTCCCCATGTGTCGAAACTATAAATTTGGGTTGAATACTCTACCCTTGAAAATTGTTGCAATCCCCTATACTCGTGGGTTATCAAGACCTTTTTCTAGCACCGGTGCTGGGGAGCATAGCTATATTTGTTGAGTCACTTGGGATTATTTTCATATATCACTATGAAGAATCTGAAGGATGTTAAGACTAAGATATTTCCCTCAAAGACGAGGGGAGGTAAGGAACTGCCATCCAGTTTTGCTTTAGATTCACCTTCTGTTATAAGGAAACTTGCAACACCACCACATGCTATTAAATTTGATATGTCGCAAGTTACTGATGATGCTACTTCTGCTATGGATAATTCTTATGATGATGCTAGTACCTTGCTTAATAATGATGTGTCACTTGGTGAGTTTCTTGATAAACAAATTGCTAGAGTTATACAACATGATGTTGTTGAATCTGATGATGAGCTGGAAATTGAAACTCATGAAACACCTGCTAGAACTAGCCCTCCTAGATATGAATTGCCTAAGGTACCGGATGGTTATGTTATGAGTGAGGAGACAACTAGAGATCACTACAAAAAAAGACACATCCGTGACATTTTGGGCCGAACGAATTTTTTTTTCTGTCATACTTATGACACTTCTATGTCGATAATTGTGATAAAACCCGGTATCATCATAGATGTGGTGGGCTCCTACTTCTATGACAAAAAATCATGACAGAAAATGGGTTTTTTGTCCTAGGCGGGCCGAAGACGCAGTTGCATGACATTCTTTGGGCCGTCCATGACGAAAAAAACCATGGTAGAAGCGAGGGCGAGGAAAATATAGGGGTGTTCCCGGTTACGGTAGGTGGTCGGGGCCGAGTGATGCACGGAGTTTTGCGCGTTTCTCTCGTACATGCACATGCGTAGGTGCGAGGCGTTGGGCTCTAACTGAACCCGAGCGAGGCGTTCGCCTACTGAACCCGAGCGATTGCACTACAGGCTACGCATTACTGAACCCGAGCGATCGATCGATGGCTATTAACTGAACCCGATTGAGCGATTCCTTCGGTACTGCTGCTAACTTAAGCTGATCGATGCTGCCTCTGGATGAACAGTGAGTGTTGTTTGGGGGTTTGGATGAACAGTTCCCGGTGAGGGTGGATGAACAAGACCCTGTGGTGTTGGCTCTGGATGAACAGGACCCCGGTCGATCGAGCCGGTTGGGGCTGGATGAACAGGACCCCGTGGAGGGCTAGATGAACAGTAGACAGTGGAGGGCTGGATGGATAGTAGCCCGTGGAGGGGTGGTTGAACAGGAGCCCGTGGAGAGGGCTGGTTGAACAGTAGCCGGTGGGGTAGCGCATGGTGGAGGCTGGATGAACAGGATCCCGTGGATGAACAGTCGCAGGTGGAGGCTGGAGGAGGTCGACGGTGGATGAAAGTAGCCCGTGGAGGCTGGAGGGGGTCGATGGTGGAGATGAATAGTATCCCGTGGAGTCCCGTTTTGCGGTACGCCATGCCCCTCCCGATGAACAGGACCCACGTTTCGACCGTAGAGCTCCAACACAAGTCTGTTTCCTCCGTTTTGCGGTACGCCACACCCCTCTCGATCAACAGGACCCCGTTTCTACCGTAGGAGGTCCGTTTCCTATGTTTTGCGGTACGCCATACCCCTACTGATGAATAGGATCCCGTTTCGAACGTGGCCAGTCAAACACAAGGCCGTTTCCTCCGTTCTGTGGTACGCCATGCCTCGTTTCCATCGGTTGTTCCGTCCAAGCCCTCCCGATGAACAAGACGACGCATTCCGTTCCGACCCAGCCGGTTGGCTCCCCATGAACACGACGACACAGTTTCTCCGTTCCGACCCAGCCATGTGCACGAGCCCTGGCCATACGTATGCGCGAGTAGGTGTTCGAGACCCCGCTCGTATGTACGTATGTGGCTGTATTTTCTTTCTTGCACACTGGCCGCTGTACGTACGTGTACATGCTACGTGCGTGCCTCTACTACGACACGTGCGCGCCTCTACATCGACCAGTATGTATGTACACGTTCGCGACCAAAATGACAACACTACGTACGCTTCGACCAGGTGGGTCTCGACTGTCAGGCACTTCCTTGCATGCGAAGATATAGCTGGTGGGTCCCAGCAGTCAGGGAGGTGAATCATTTTTTTGCCCGGACGCACTTCCTTGCATGCTAAGATGTTGCTGGTGGGTCCCAGCAGTCAAGGGAAATGTTTTTTCATGAAATACGGTGGCCCGTCCAGTGGGTTCCCGCTGTCAGGTGGAGGAATAATTATTTTGCGCGTAATAAGGAGGCACTTCCTTGCTACGGCCGTGGACCCAGCTGTCAGCCTCTCCACGTGCAGTCCACGTCTGATGGAAGCCGTTCCTTGACCACGTTGACCACACCGTGCCGAGGGCACCAGGGCGATGGACGACGGCGAGGCTTAGGAAGGGGACGACGCGGAGCCAGGGAAGACGTGTGTAGGATCGAAAGTATGTCTAGAGGGGGGTGATTAGACTACTTGACCAAATAAAAACTTAACCTTTTCCCAATTTTAGTTCTTGGCAGATTTTAGCTATTTTAGGACAAGTCAAGCAATCATCACACAATTCAAGCAAGCATGCAAAGAGTATATTGGCAGCGGAAAGTAAAGCATGCAACTTGCAAGAATATAAAGGGAAGGGTTTGGAGAATTCAAACGCTATTGGAGACACGGATGTTTTTCCCATGGTTCGGATAGGTGGTGCTATCCTACATCCACGTTGATGGAGACTTCAACCCACGAAGGGTAACGGTTGCACGAGTCCACACAGGGCTCCACCCAAGGGCAACGGTTGCGCGAGTCCATGAAGGGCTCCACCCACGAAGGGTCCACGAAGAAGCAACCACCCACAAAGGGTCCACGAAGAAGCAACCTTGTCTATCCAACCATGGCATCGCCCATGAAGGACTTGCCTCACTAGCGGTAGATCTTCACGAAGTAGGCGATCTCCTTGCCCTTACAAACTCCTTGGTTCAACTCCACAATCTTGTCGGAGGCTCCCAAGTGACACCTAGCCAATCTAGGAGACACCACTCTCCAAGAAGTAACAAATGGTGTGTAGGTAATGAACTCCTTGCTCTTGTGCTTCAAATGATAGTCTCCCAACACTCAACTCTCTCACATAGGATTTCGATTTGGTGGAAAGAAGATTTGAGTGGAAAGCAACTTGGGAAGGCTAGAGATCAAGATTCATATGGTAGGAATGGAATGTCTTGATCTCAACACATGAGTAGGTGGTTCTCTCTCAGAACAAATGAGTTGGAATGATGTGTGTGTTCTGATGGCTCTCTCACTGAATGAGAAAGAGGTGGAGGGGTATATATAGCCTCCACACAAAATCCAACCGTTACACAGTCTTCCAATCTCGGTGGGACCGAATCATAAAACTCGGTCTGACCGAAATGGTAAACCTAGTGACCATTAGGAATTTCGGTGGGACTGACATGCAACTCGGTAGGACCGATTCGGTTAGGTTTTGGGCATAACGTAATCTCGGTGAGACCGATTACACAAACTCGGTGAGACCAAATTTGGTAATTAGCTAACCAGAGAGTTGGTCAGGCAAACTCGGTGGGACCGATTTGCTCTTTTGGTGAGACCGAGTGGAACTCGGTGAGACCGAAAAGTTACAAAGGGGAAACACTGAGTTTACATTGCAATCTCGGTGGGACCGATTCGCTCTTTCGGTAGGACCGAAAAGTTACGAAAGGGAAACAGAGAGTTTGCAACCCCATCTCGGTGGGACCGAGATCCTTATCGGTAGAACCGAATTGCTAGGGTTTGGCAGTGGCTAATGACAAGTGAAACTCAGTGGCGCCGGATAGGAAGAATTGGTAGGACCGAGTTTGGCTTAGAGTTTAGGTCATATGTGGATATGGGAAAGTAGTTGAGGGTTTTGGAGCATATCATTAAGCACATGAAGCAAGAGGCTCATTAAGCAACACCTCATCCCTCCTTAATAGTATTGGCTTTTCCTATGGACTCAATGTGATCTTGGATCACTAAAATATAAAATGAAGAGTCTTGAGCTTTTGAGCTTGAGCCAATCCATTTTCCTTAGCATTTTGAGGGTTCCACTTTCACATCCATGCCATGCCAATCATTGAGCTTTCCTGAAATAATCATCTTGGAATAGCATTAGCTCAATGAGCTATATGTTGTTATGAATTACCAAAACCACCTAGGGATAGTTGCACTTTCAATCTCCCCCTTTTTGGTAATTGATGACAACATATAGATCAAAGCTTCGACAAAAGATAATAAGCATGAAATATATCGTCGCTTTGAGAAGTATGTGATAAGTAAGAGCTCCCCCTAAATTTGTGCATATTTAAAATTTGCTTTGGACTGCAAATGCACAAAGAGTTAGAATCATGGGTTACTCTTCAATGTCACATACATCTTGGTGGAGCGCTCAAAATGATAAGAATGAAATACATGCACCCATCACCAAGAATAGTGAATGATCACAAACGATAGATAGAATGATAATATTTAAGCAAGCATTAAGCAAACATTAAGTGTAGCTTATGATCAAACACATGATCATCAATGTCTCACAAACATAAGGACGTAGTATCTCACACACAAGCAAACAAGGTTCGAAAAACCACCAAATAAAGCAAGAGAGAAAAGCAACACTCTCTCTCTCTCGAAGCCTATGATCTATACATCTTCTCCCCCTTTGGCAACAAGTTACCAAAAAGATCCTAGAAAATGCATAGCACTAGATCGACGCTCAGGCTTGATGTTCAGGTGGTGGTGGAGTCCGGATCACTCCAAGGACGAAGGCTTCTGTAGATGTTGAAGTAGTCGCTGGAGTTGGAGCTGAAGTAGACGCTGGAGCTGAGGCTGTAGCTGGTGCTGAAGTAGTGGCTCTGGTGTCAGCAACTGGCAGTGCAGACGACCTCGGACCTCGTGGCACTCTAGAAAAAGCATGAGTGGTAGTCCTGCCTCTCCTTTCGTTCATGTCCTCCTGGAGCTGCTCCAGATGTCAGGTGGAGGAATCATTATTTTGCGCGTAATAAGGAGGCATTTCCTTGCGTGCGACCGTGGACCCAGCTGTCAGCCTCTCCATGTACAGTCCACTTCAGATGCATGTTGGTCGTTGACCACGTAGACCAGGCCGCGCCGAGAGCACCAGGGCGGTGGACGACGGCGAGGCCTAGGAAGGGAACGACACGGAGCGAGGGAAGACTCGACAGTTGTTTCCCACGCGGAGGGGAGTACGACTGTACGAGGGTTTACTGGTTCGTCTGCCGTCGCCGGAGAATAACAGCAGGTGTGGGTGAGTAGAGGGATGGCTACGCCAGCGATGGGAGTACGGTGGAAGGACGAAGGCTTCTGTAGATGTTGAAGTAGTCGCTGGAGTTGGAGCTGAAGTAGACGCTGGAGCTGAGGCTGTAGCTGGTGCTGAAGTAGTGGCTCCGGTGTCAGCAACTGGCAGTGCAGACGACCTCGGACCTCGTGGCACTCTAGAAAAAGCATGAGTGGTAGTCCTGCCTCTCCTTTCATTCATGTCCTCCTGGAGCTGCTCCATTGCAGACTGAACTTCCGTTACCTTGACATCCAAGTCATAGAACTTCTGTTCCATGATCCTCTCTAGGCTCTGCTGATTCTTAGTGAGGTTGGCCAAACTTTGCTCAATTCTCAGCATGGATGCAATCAAGTAACCGAGCTGCTCTTGTTTGGTCTTCAAGAAATAATCAGATGCCTCCGCTTGAGTAGGCATCCTGGCAGCTTTTTCCTTCTTCGCCTTCTCCTTCTTTGCATATGCTTGTGCAGACGATGGCTCATTCTCTGTCATCACAACTTCATTGTTCTCAAAATCTGGACGGATGGGCAGGTGTTCCTTATCCAATAAATATACGCCCATGCCCATCTTGGAGTTGATGAGCTCCTAAATCTGAGGGGCATATCCACAGCTCCTCTTCTGATCTGCAGCTGTCCTCTTAACGGTTTCCACAATGAGACTCATGACCTTGAATTTCTGAGGCACGTCAAAAACATGAAGCAAGTTGATCGCGTGACCTCTGATCATCTTGTGATCTCCAAACTTGGGCAACAGAGTGTGCCTTAGTATCCAATTGATCGTAGGCAATCCTGAGAGCAGATAATGCACTGAGCCAAACTTGAACATGTCAAGTGCTTCATTCGGGATCTCCTTGTACATGTTGGACATGGAGTTGTGATCCATCTTTTTCTTTGCATAGATATCCAAGTCATCTTCTTGCTCCTCTGGGGCATTGATCAACTTTGCCCATTCCTCAACAGTGGATTGGTACCTCCTACCCTCAGACATCCATGTAATCCTCCCATCTGGATAAAAGTGAGCTGTGGAGTAGAACTGCATGATGAGTTCCTCGTTCCACTTTGTGAGCTTCTGCCCAACAAAGTCCTCTACTCCACACGCTCTGAAGCTGTCCTGAACTCCTGGGTAGTACTCTTCATTCTCCTTGATATATGTCCAGTCGACCCATCTCATGTCACAAAAGATTGGCTTCTTGTCAAGCAAAACAGTCTCATAGAAATCTTGCTGCTCCTTGGTGTGAAATCTGTAATCCATGGCAGTCCTTCTCCTAGAAGCATATGGATCTGCTTCTCTCCATTTCCTGAGCCCTGAGTCTCTCCTGAGCTTCATGTCCTCAGCCACAGGATGAGCATCATTGTGGTCTGGGATCTTGGGCTTGAGCTTCCGAAGGACACTCTCTTCCTCTTCTTCAGTAGCTTCAGGCACTGGGGCCTTGTTCTTTTCAGCTGCAGGAATGCTCCGTGTGTTCCTCTTGGGTGCTGTCTTAGGCTTAGATGCAGCCTTGGGTGCTTCCTTGGGCTTGGATGCAGCTGTTCCTGACCTTATGGCATCTCCCACAAGTTTGGCTGCCTTGGGCGCTGGTGCAGCTGCCTCTTCTTCCTCCTCCTCTTCTACCATGATGGAGGCTCTCCCAAGCACTTTGGCTACAGTCTTTTTCACTCTCTCTTTCCTTTTCTTGCCCTCAGCAGCAATGGGCTCAATGGGAGCAGGCTTCTTAGTGGATGCTCTAGCCTTTGACATGGGCTGCCTGCCTGCTGGCCTCTTGATTTTCAGGCCTGGCTTTGAGCCTTGAGCTGGCTCAACTCTCTTGGAAGTGGCCTCTTCCTCTGCCACATAGTCTTCATCTTCAGAATCAGACGTTCTCTTCTTCCTTTGACGTGTGGCAGCCTTAGGCAGATTGCTGGGGGTGCTCCTGCTGCCATCATCAGAAGAACTTGAGGGGCTAGTGCCCTCACTCATCACAAGTTGCTGCTCAGACACATTCTGGCTGTCACTTTGATCAGACATGTTGCAAACTGACTGCTGACCCTGTGAATAGATTATGGATGAGATAGAGTGGATGAGCATCACAAAAAGCAGAGATTTTTGCAAAAGATTAATTCAAAAACTTAGTTTTAGTTTTCCACAGAAAGCATCTCGGATCTATCGATTTTCAAACTCGGTGATACCGAAGCAGTTTTGGCACCAGAACTGGTGAACTCGGTCAGACCGAGTCACAGTTCGATGGCACCGAGACTGCTAGGGTTTCACAGAATTCCAAAATCGGTCGCACCGATAAGTTATTCTTGGTCAGACCGAGTTTCACTTGTGCAATGGCAAAAGCCAGATCGGTGGGACCGAGTTTTTCAACTCGGTGGGTCCGAGATGGTTTCAGCGGAAACCTAACCCTAAAATTTTCGAATTAAGCCTAATCTATGAGTTCATTGACTGGATAGGAGTGTTTCAAACGTGGCAAGAATCATGATGATCACAATGTGCTAGGAATCGGAGTGGAGAATAGCACAAAGATCAAGTCCATACCCTAGTTCGGCATGGACTTGCTACGGCGGCAACGGCGGGGCAGAATTCCGTTGACGGCGGCGGAGACCAGCGACTGGAGGCTACTGGCGGCGAGAAGACGATCCGGAGACCACGAAGGCAGAGCAGGCTATCACGCGGGCGAGGAGGTTTCGGAGAAATTTCCAAAATTTTGCCCGTCACTATATATAGCCCGACCCTATCGGTGTGACCGAGTGGAACAACTCGGTGGCACCGAGATGCAAAACTGTGTGCAGTTATTGCAACTCGGTGTGACCGAAAAGTTCAAATCGGTTGCACCGAGATCGAAAACCTAGATCAACTTAATGAACTCGGTAGGACCGAAATGGAGTATCGCTCAGACCGAGATTCATAAAGAGGTTTTGGAAGTTTAAGTCTATGACGAATCGGGGACTCCGAGCGCTCCTCACACAGAGTGGTTCGAATCTGACTTGATCAAGTTTTGTGATGCAACATGAATAGAGTTTGAGACGAGAAAAGCATAGATAGCTAGAGGAGGTTCTTAGGCATTCTTGTCCATCCACTTGGCAAAAGAAGATAAAGCCAACAATCAAAACAACAAGTGGATGTCCTCGAATGAGTAAAATATGCAATCAGCATGCTCACACAATAAGATAGCAAATGAAATATGTGGCAAAGCATGCACAAACAATTCTAGCATCTATCAAGCAATTTGCGATGACTAGGTCATCTATATATGAGTATATTGACTTAGGAGTCAAGTGAGAACACTTGATCGTAGGTCATACTCATCGTTTAAGCTCAAGTGGGGTTACCACTTTTACATAAAGCATTGTTGTGTTCACATTTTTAGAGTTGCTTTAGCTCAAGTCTTAGAGTAAAGCTCCCCCTAGATGTGATATCCCCCCTAAGAGGGATGAACTAACCTTGGGTTTTGTCGATGATGACTTCATGTAGATATTGAAGATGTGGATGCTCAATGTTGATGTAGATCTCTTGGAGCTATCCATTTGAGTGAATTGCACTTTCAATACCTACATGGGTTAGTCCCACAAGGAACAAACAAGGATATCCATAGACATAGAGTGATGCACACAAAAGATGATGTCCATGAAAACTTTTGGGTTACCTTGTCCCTTGTCTTACCAACAAGAGGGTTTGTGACTCCTTGAACTAGTGCAAGATGTGGAAGTTGATTGCACTTGTTCTTGCCAAAATGATAAGAGTGAAGTATGTTGGCGGAGTCACCCTGAAGAACTCCCTAGTTCTTCTTCTTTTGGATCCACATCATCTTGATGGGAATCCTTGGAGTTGTAGTCGTACTTGATGAAGTGGAACTTGAAGAAGTCTTGGGAATCCACTTGACTAAGGTCTTAGGAGCTTCTTCAAATGCATCAATTTCCTCTTGAAGCTTGTCCTTGCCTTTTTGCTCGTAGTCTTGTGGTGGAAGATCATCTTGAGCTTGTGTCCCCTTGAAAGAAGTATACTTCTCTTGTTGAGGGACAAACTTTGTCTTGGGGTATTGATCTTCTTCCCATTCAACTCCATTGGCATTGAACTTTCGTTCAAAACCAACACCTTGATTCTTCCGGTGCATTCCTTGCTTGCGCACAATTTCCTCGAATTGCTTACTCCCGGCAAGGCTTTTGTATACTCCTTTCTCTATAATTCCCTTCAATAAGCTATTTTCTTGCTCAAGTGTAACTTGGCTAAGAGAATCATTAGTGGAATCAAGAGAACTACTAGAAGCAACAATATTGGATTTAGCATGATCATTGTTACTACTAGAGGAAGTATCTTTCTTGTTAGACTTGACTTGAGGCATGTAAGTGGATAAGAGTAAACGCTTGGCAATGTAAGAAGAACTTTTCTTGCGGAGATCATCATTGATTGCCTTTAAGAACTCATGCTCTTGCTCAAGATTGAGCTTTTCAAAGCGTAGCTTCTCATGAGCTCTTAAAAGTTCTCGATGATCTTCGAAGATAGTGTCATGAGCTAACTTAAGAGTTTTTATTTCTTTAGTTAGAGACTCAATCTTCTCCTTATCATTGTCATTCGTTTTATCTTGATTAGCATGATTAATTGGTATTTCATCATAGTATTCATCACTAGAGTTGTCACCAATCAAATCATCACCTAACAAGTCATCTTCATCACTATTGAAATCAACATACTCGGGGTGTGTTACCTTAGGACCTTTGGCCATGAAGCATCTTCCAATTCCTTCATTTGGTGAGTCAAATATGTCGTAGGAGTTGGTTGACACAAGTGCTAGACCGGCAACACCTTCATCTTGAGTATCTTCGGAGTCGGAGTGATAACTTCTCTCGGAGTGGCTGTCGGAGTCGGAGCCGGATACCCATTCACCAACATGAGCTTGATGTCTTCGTCTTGTGTAGCTCCTTGATGATTTTTCCTTCCTTTCCGAATCCTTGCTTCTCCGTGAGTATCTTCGTTCATAAAGATCATCTCTACTCCTTCTCTCTCTTGGTGGTGATCCTTTGCTTCTTCTTTTTGGAGAATCTTCTCTTCTCTTGTAGGGAGCCATACACTCATTGGA
The DNA here is from genome assembly GCF_056163025.1 of Triticum urartu. Lineage (NCBI taxonomy): Eukaryota > Viridiplantae > Streptophyta > Magnoliopsida > Poales > Poaceae > Triticum > Triticum urartu. The sequence continues at coordinate 492,675,034 of NC_141878.1, forward strand.
ATAGTGTCCGGGTCTTCCACAATTGTAACAGTTTCGCTCTCGACGAGAAGATCTTTTGTCATTGTAGGACCTTGATTTGGAGCTTCTATCTTTGCTTCTACTCTTGTAGAACTTGTTGAAGTTCTTCACCATTAAGCTCAATTCTTCATTGAAGTCTTGTTTCTCACTTGATGATGTAGGGGCTTCACACGAGGCTTTATAGGCACCACTTGATTTGTTGTGAAGTTCCTCTTTATCCTTAAGTGACATCTCATGAGCACAAATTCTTCCAATCACTTCCGTTGGCTTGAGATCTTTGTAATTGGGCATCATTTGGATCAATGTGCACACGGTATCATATTTTCCATCCAAGGCTCTTAGGATCTTCTTGATGATGAATTTATCGGTCATCTCTTCACTTCCTAAGCCGGCAATCTCATTTGTGATGAGAGCAAGCCTAGAGTACATTTCAGCGACACCTTCACCATCCTTCATCTTGAACTTGTCAAGTTGGCTTTGAAGCACATCCAACTTGGATTCCTTGACGGAGTCGGTACCTTCGTGCATATCAATCAAAGTGTCCCAAATTTCCTTTGCATTCTCAAGGCGGCTGATTTTGTTGAATTCTTCGGGGCACAATCCGTTGAAGAGAATATCAGAAGCTTGAGCATTGTATTGCAACATCTTCAACTCATCCGCGGTAGCTTCGCGGTTTGGTTCTCTCCCATCAAAGAAGTCACCTTGCAAACCAACACACACAATAGCCCAAACAGTGGGGTTATGTCCAAGAATATGCATTTTCATTTTATGCTTCCAACTAGCAAAATTAGTACCATCAAAGTAAGGACCTCTACGGTGATAATTTCCCTCGCTAGACGCCATACTCTCCTAGGTTGTGAAACCAAGGCTATGACCACCAAAAGCTATGGAGATCAAGCAAATGGAGACCAAAGCTCTGATACCACTTGTAGGATCGAAAGTATGTCTAGAGGGGGGTGATTAGACTACTTGACCAAATAAAAACTTAACCTTTTTCCAATTTTAGTTCTTGGCAGATTTTAGCTATTTTAGGACAAGTCAAGCAATCATCACACAATTCAAGCAAGCATGCAAAGAGTATATTGGCAGCGGAAAGTAAAGCATGCAACTTGCAAGAATATAAAGGGAAGGGTTTGGAGAATTCAAACGCTATTGGAGACACGGATGTTTTTCCCGTGGTTCGGATAGGTGGTGCTATCCTACATCCACGTTGATGGAGACTTCAACCCACGAAGGGTAACGGTTGCGCGAGTCCACACAGGGCTCCACCCAAGGGCAACGGTTGCGCGAGTCCACGAAGGGCTCCACCCACGAAGGGTCCACGAAGAAGCAACCACCCACAAAGGGTCCACAAAGAAGCAACCTTGTCTATCCCACCATGGCATCGCCCACGAAGGACTTGCCTCACTAGCGGTAGATCTTCACGAAGTAGGCGATCTCCTTGCCCTTACAAACTCCTTGGTTCAACTCCACAATCTTGTCGGAGGCTCCCAAGTGACACCTAGCCAATCTAGGAGACACCACTCTCCAAGAAGTAACAAATGGTGTGTAGGTAATGAACTCCTTGCTCTTGTTCTTCAAATGATAGTCTCCCCAACACTCAACTCTCTCTCATAGGATTTCGATTTGGTGGAAAGAAGATTTGAGTGGAAAGCAACTTGGGAAAGCTAGAGATCAAGATTCATATGGTAGGAATGGAATGTCTTGATCTCAACACATGAGTAGGTGGTTCTCTCTCAGAACAAATGAGTTGGAATGATGTGTGTGTTCTGATGGCTCTCTCACTGAATGAGAAAGAGGTGGAGGGGTATATATAGCCTCCACACAAAATCCAATCGTTACACAGTTTTCCAATCTCGGTGGGACCGAATCATAAAACTCGGTCTGACCGAAATGGTAAACCTAGTGACCGTTAGGAATTTCGGTGGGACTGACATGTAACTCGGTAGGACCAATTCGGTTAGGGTTTGGGCATAACGTAATCTCGGTGAGACCGATTACACAAACTCGGTGAGACCAAATTTGGTAATTAGCTAACCAGAGAGTTGGTCAGGCAAACTCGGTCGGACCGATTTGCTCTTTCGGTGAGACCGAGTGGAACTCGGTGAGACCGAAAAGTTACAAAGGGGAAACACTGAGTTTACATTGCAATCTCGGTGGGACCGATTCGCTCTTTCGGTAGGACCGAAAAGTTACGAAAGGGAAACAGAGAGTTTGCAGCCCCATCTCGGTGGGACCGAGATCCTTATCGGTAGAACCGAATTGCTAGGGTTTGGCAGTGGCTAATGACAAGTGAAACTCAGTGGCGCCGGATAGGAAGAATCGGTAGGACCGAGTTTGGCTTAGAGTTTAGGTCATATGTGGATATGGGAAAGTAGTTGAGGGTTTTGGAGAATATCATTAAGCACATGAAGCAAGAGGCTCATTAAGCAACACCTCATCCCTCCTTAATAGTATTGGCTTTTCCTATGGACTCAATGTGATCTTGGATCACTAAAATATAAAATGAAGAGTCTTGAGCTTTTGAGCTTGAGCCAATCCATTTTCCTTAGCATTTTGAGGGTTCCACTTTCACATCCATGCCATGCCAATCATTGAGCTTTCCTGAAATAATCATCTTGGAATAGCATTAGCTCAATGAGCTATATGTTGTTATGAATTACCAAAACCACATAGGGATAGTTGCACTTTCAATCTCCCCCTTTTTGGTAATTGATGACAACATATAGATCAAAGCTTCGACAAAAGATAATAAGCATGAACTATATCTTCGCTTTGAGAAGTATGTGACAAGTAAGAGCTCCCCCTAAATTTGTGCATATTTAAAATTTGCTTTGGACTGCAAATGCACAAAGAGTTAGAATCATGGGTTACTCTTCAATGTCACATACATCTTGGTGGAGCGCTCAAAATGATAAGAATGAAATACATGCACCCATCACCAAGAATAGTGAATGATCACAAACGATAGATAGAATGATAATATTTAAGCAAGCATTAAGCAAACATTAAGTGTAGCTTATGATCAAACACATGATCATCAATGTCTCACAAACATAAGGACGTAGTATCTCACACACAAGCAAACAAGGTTCGAAAAACCACCAAATAAAGCAAGAGAGAAAAGCAACACTCTCTCTCTCTCGAAGCCTATGATCTATACATCTTCTCCCCCTTTGGCAACAAGTTACCAAAAAGTTCCTAGAAAATGCATAGCACTAGATCGACGCTCAGGCTTGATCTTCAGGTGGTGGTGGAGTCCGGATCACTCCAAGGACGAAGGCTTCTATAGATGTTGAAGTAGTCGCTGGAGTTGGAGCTGAAGTAGACGCTGGAGCTGAGGCTGTAGCTGGTGCTGAAGTAGTGGCTCTGGTGTCAGCAACTGGCAGTGCAGATGACCTCGGACCTCGTGGCACTCTAGAAAAAGCATGAGTGGTAGTCCTGCCTCTCCTTTCGTTCATGTCCTCCTGGAGCTGCTCCAGATGTCAGGTGGAGGAATCATTATTTTGCGCGTAATAAGGAGGCATTTCCTTGCGTGCGACCGTGGACCCAGCTGTCAGCCTCTCCATGTACAGTCCACTTCAGATGCATGTTGGTCGTTGACCACGTAGACCAGGCCGCGCCGAGAGCACCAGGGCGGTGGACGACGGCGAGGCCTAGGAAGGGAACGACATGGAGCGAGGGAAGACTCGACAGTTGTTTCCCACGCGGAGGGGAGTACGACTGTACGAGGGTTTACTGGTTCGTCTGCCGTCGCCGGAGAATAACAGCAGGTGTGGGTGAGTAGAGGGATGGCTACGCCAGCGATGGGAGTACGGTGGGGCGGTGAGGCCTGCGTGGTAGCACAGCCGACCGCAGGGAGGAGGGAGCAGGCAGTCCCACCGGCGCTTGTTTGAGTGGCTGGAGCTGGAAGAGCAGAGATTGAAGAAGCACGACGGCCGTTGGATGGACATCCAACAGTCATTGCTTGTGCGTCAACCTTTTTTTAGGAAAGCCTCAAATCTGTGGAAAACAACATACAGCCCATCTGTCATTATTTCTAATAATTTATAGCCCATTTGCTAATTCTTAAGGTTTTTTTGGAGCCCATATTCTTTTTGTTAGCATTACAGCCCATATTGTGGCCACGGTTAAAAATTTATATGAAATTTTGCATATTTCGGTGCGGTCCGAACTATTTTTAATCCCGAAATTTCGAGTCACATTCAAACTGATTTTAAAAATAAATGTATATCAATATAAAATACAACAAATTGTCCACGCATAAAAATCAATGCAATTTAAAATCTTAAAATGAAAAAAGGAAATTTGAAACTAATTGCTGGTTTGATGTGTTTTAAAAATGTACAACCCATTTCTCATTACTGATAGGCCATTTTCTCGGCCAGCCGAATGAAGCTCTCCTCGTCTTGAAAGATTTGTAGCCCAACAGGCCTGACAAAGCGACTTACTTGGAAAATCATAAAAAACTGGGCTGTGGCCGTGGACCCAGCTGTCAGCCTCTCCACGTACAGTACTCTTTCGATGGAAGTCGGTCATTGACCACATTGACCACGCCGCGCCGAGAGCACCAAGGCGGTGGACGAAGGCGAGGCCTAGGAAGGGGACGAAGGCGAGGCCTAGGAAGGGGACGATGCGAAGCCGGGGAAGATGCGGCAGTGGATGCCCACGCGGAGAGGAGTACAAGGGTTCACTGGTTCGGCTGCGGTGTGAGGCTGCCGTCGCCACAGAATAACAAGGGGTGTGGGTGAGTGGAGGGATGGCCTGGCCAGCGCTGGGAGTAGTATGGGGGCGGTGAGGCCTCCACGACAGCACAACCGGCCACGGGAGGCAGGAGCAGGCGGCACGACCGGTGCTACTTTGGGCGGCTAGAGCAAGAAGAGCAGAGGTTGAAGAAGCACTATGGCCGTTGGATGGACATCGTACGGTCACTGGAGCTAGAATCGTTCATATTGACTAAGTTGACAAATCCCTCCGTCCCTGTCAACTTAGTAGGCCCACAAGTCAGCCACCCACTATGGTGGGTCCCAGCTAGTAGGAGGTATTCATTTTTTGTGCGTAATAAGGAGGCACTTCCTTGCGTGCGAAGATATAGCTGGTGGGTCCGACCTGTCAACAGGGGGAACATTTTTTCGTGAAATACAGAAGCCCTTCCCGTGGGTCCTAGCTGTCAGGTGGAGGAATCATTATTTTGCGTGTAATAAGGAGGCATTTCCTTGCATGCGGCCGTGGACCCAGCTGTCAGCCTCTCCACGTACAGTCCACTTCCGATGGATGTCGTTCATTGACCACGTTGACCAGGCCGCGCCGAGAGCACTAGGGCGATGGACGAAGGCGAGGCCTAGGAAGGGAACAACGTGGAGCCAGGGAAGACTCGGCAGTTGTTTCCCACACGGAGGAGTACAAGGGTTTACTGGTTCGTCTGTCGTCCCTGAAGAATAACAGCAGGTGTGGGTGAGTAGAGGGATGGCTAGGCCAGCGATGGGAGTACAGTGGGGCGGTGAGGCCTGCGCGGCAAGATAGCCGGCCGCAGGAGGAGGGAGCAGGCAGTTCCGCCGGCGCTTGTTTGAGCACCTAGAGCAGGAAGAGCATCCAACAGTCACTGCTCTCGTGTGCATTATTTCTAATAATGTACAGCCCATCTGCTAATTCTTAAGAATTTTTTTGGACCCCATCTTCTTTTTGTTAGCATTACACCCCATATTGTGTCCACGGTTAAAAAGTATATGGAATTTTGCATATTTCGGTGCGGTCAACTTTTTTTAATCCCGAAATATTGATTCACATTCAAACTATTTTGAAAAATAATTTATATAAATATAAAATACAAATAATTGTCCACGCATAAAAATTAATGGAATTTAAAATCTTGTAATAAAAAAATTGAAACTAATTCCCGGTTTGATGTGTTTTAAAAATGTACAACCCATTTCTGGGCAAACCAAATGAAACTCTCCTCGTCTTGAAAGATTTGCAGCCCAGCAGGGCTGATAAAGCAAGTAGGCCTCGTTTGTGTACTTCTTAAAAAAATAGAACTAGGCTAGCCACTTTCAGCAAGAAAAAAACACAACTGGGCTCATGATGTGGTAAACATAAATAAAACCCTGGCTAGATGTGCCATAGCCCTGTTGTTACCCTGATCTGTCGCTAAAACTAGTATAAATAACAACTGCTTGTTCCTAAAAAAATGCGCGACCTTCTGGGTCCCTGGTGTCAGCCGCTCGTAGTGTAATTCTCTCGTTTATTGACTATGTTGACAACGGCGTGAGCCCAGATGTCCAACCATTAGGAGGAACCATATTTTTGGGCTTGTAATATAGAGGAACTTGCTTGCGTACTGCCATGACGCTGGTGGGTCCCTACTTTCATCCTCTCCACGTACATTCATCTCCTTGTTCCTCTCGGTTGTTCACAACATTGACAACGCAAGAGGGTGGCGCACCACGCACGGCGAGCGAACCAAGGCCGCAAGGCGGAGGACGACGGCGAGGCCTCGGACAGAACAAACAGGAGACGTGGAAGATGCGCCGGTCCAGTCGCGGGCGGAGGGGAGTGCGAGGGTTGAATGGTTCGGGTGCGGGTGCATGTTCGGGCTGACGTCGCCGGAGAATAACAGGACGTGTGGGGGATAGAGGGAGGGATTGGCCAACATTGGAGGGTACGTACGGTAGGGCAGCGGAGGTGCAGCTAGCCATGGGAGGCGGGAGCTGGCGGAGCCGACGTGGTGGTTTGGTTTGGGTGGCTGGAGGAAGAAGAAGACAAGAGATAGAAGATACATGACAAATGTTGGATGTCAATCCAATGGCTGGTAGGCAGAATCGTTTGTTGACTGGCTAGTAAGTCAACACCACCTTGGATAGGCTATTTCCTCGCGGGGTGCCAAATGTTATAATCCAAATCTGTCACAGTCATGCAGCCTTTACTATGAAAATTTACAGCCCATTTGATGTGCTAGTTCGAAATAAGTTTGTGGGTGCTGGTGGGGGCTAATCACTTGGCTTCTGTAATGCACAGTGAGCTCAAGCAGACGGTGAGAGTGATGTTATTTCCCTTGGTTGGGATTTGTTAGTTGTTACAATATTTCACTCTAAATTAAATGACTGGCAAGCCATTTGCCTTGCTTCAAAGAAAATATGACAGTCACAGCCGAGTTGAAAAGGGCAAGAACATCTAACTCCAGCTTACAAACTATACAAAAGCACGAGGGTTAATTGTTCATCAAGTTTACAAAAAAACCCAGGTTGAAAAGGGCAACAACATCTAACTCTAGCACTGTTTTCGGCAGTCACAGTCAAATGGATCGGTTAGGTCCATAGAATGAACATCCTGGGTCGTACAATTTACTGAATTATGACCACAATATGTTGTAAATAGAAGCCCGACACGTTCAGAAGCTCTTTTGCCCACCTGAAACTCCTTTTTTTGCTCTTCCACATACCCATCCGTCAAAACCATACTGTTGATAAACTTAAGCCTGATGGACAATAGTAACCTCGCATTCAGTAGGAAGAATGTGACAAATCTAGTGTTTGCACGGTTGGCTACATATCGTTCTAGCATTATTGTCTTTAATCGAATATCATGAGAAGTGAGAAAATCCCGATGCTTACGAATCCACCGATTGGTTATAAATTTCTTACCCCATCCTGTTGACTAAATAGACATGAAGATTGAAAACAGTTAAGGTCTAAAAAAAGAGTGTGGAAAGAGCAACAACTGAAGGTTAATTCTAGTACACTATATGCGGGCTTCCAATGTGCGTGAAATTATCACCTTTATATACAACTTCTCCAGAAATGGAAAGCATTGCAGCAAGCCAATAATCTTGCTCAAGATCTAGCACCATTGATAGGCCATCCATGGATAAACACTTCATTGAGCATAGAACATAATATTAGTACAAAATGTGTACTCCAAGATGACATATAACTTATGCACAGAAATTTAAAATGCAGCTTATGATTACAAGTGTAGATGATAATATAAAGTACCTGAAGAACTATGGAGCCAAACACCATATTGAAATGAGCACAGAGATCATGTATTACACCCAAGGTCTCCAGTTTAGGCATAGAGAGGACGGTTATTTGAAACGGTGAATAACTAGTATCAAGGATCAACCTTTCAAGTGAAGGGGCATCTTGGATGATGAGCTGCCTTCCGTCAAAAGAAATTCCAATTCTTACAAGGTTAGGTGACTTTATTTGGAGACAACTGATTCTAAATGTGAAAACAAGCACCAAGCACTCCAGGGCAGGGCAACTGGAGTGGATGATGCTGTGCAATAAGGCCTCCGATATACAAACCCGCACAAGTGAAAGTTTCTTGACAAATGGGAGTCGAAGGTTTAGTACCAGATTGTCTGGTAGGTCGCACAACGCAAAGGTGGCGGTGTGGAGAGAGGAGGAAAACTGCGAGATGGACATCGGTGCTGATGGCACAGGTAGATGGCATTCGGTATCCGGTAGGTGATTTCCAGGGGAATAGTATAACTCAAGCAGCTGTAGTTCTATGAATTCAGGGGATTTCAGTCAGGCGTCCACCATGCAGGGCATGGTATGCTTGCTCAGGTAGCATCACGGGATGCAGAGGCTTTGAACGGAGCCCTGGTGGGAGGAGATGATGGCTCTGGGGATTTCAAAATCATTATAGAGAGATAGCTGACGATAGTCGAGATTAAGGGGCACGGCGCGCCATACAGGGCGCCACTTAATTGAGAGGACTTGGGTGCGTCAGCAACCTTGGTGGGGAGAAGCGAGATGATCTCCCCAAGGATGGCGTCCGGGAGATCACTGATGCGGTCCACCCAAGATTCTACGTGTTCCTGGGATCCGGTGGGGGCGGGTCGTCGCTTCTCCCCGCGCTGCCGGGTGCGGGATCTACAACAGGCGTCGCCGCTGGCGGGAGCCTCATCTTCTTGTCGATGGGGTCAGCCGACTCCATTTTCCTCGAGGGCGTCGCCTCGCGCTCACGGATTTGAGCAGAGTAACAAATGAGGAGCCTTGTTGTAGTGCGAGTGAAGAAGAAGGGGGCTGGGGGTTTTCTGTAGTAGTGAGGAAGAAGGGGAGCTGGGGTTTTCTGTAGGAGTGAGGTGAGGAATTTGGGGGTACGAGTGGAGCAAGCTGACGTGAGGTGGGTGGGAGTGAGGAGGAAGAAGAACACCTAGGTTTATTGGGGGGTGGTGTGCTGGGTGTGGGTAGCGCCTCTCATTCAGTAAATATATGGACTTTTGAATTGATTTTACTATTTACTAGGGTGGATGGTCTGTTTTGTCCCGGGCCCAGAGAAACAATTACTACTAGTACAGTGGAGACACTCTACAGCTACCCAGAAAAAACAATTACTACTAGTACAGTGGATACAATACCGCTTCTGGCTCCTCCTAGGTCATCGAAACGTCTCCCTCTACTGAATGCCGTTATACTTTTGTTCACCGACATGCGGGCCATGCAGCGCGCGGGCCCAAATGCCATCCACCAAATTAGAAGGCAGTATGCAGGCGGAGAGTCACCCTGGTCGTAGCGCGGTAGTAACGAGTCGTCGTATCACAAAACCCCACCTCCCCGCAGTCTAAGTTTGACGGATGAAGCAACCATCATTTCACTCTTCGCTGAATCCCTTCTCCCTCAACGTCTTCAAGAAAGGCAAGACTCGCATCTGCCACTTTTCTTCTCTCCCAATGAAGGGAAGGTAAGAGGATCCGTGATGTTCGTATATTTTCGTTCAGAGAAAAAAAGAACTTTTGCAAAGCAGTAACCGATCCTCACTCTCTTTTTTGTTTCATTGTCATTGCGATTGTGTTTTCCTGTCAATGGTCTCCTAGTATTCGTCAGTTTCATGATGGACCAAGGAGAACCAGGCAAAGATCTGCCGATATTGGAGTAGACGCGGGAGGCTGATCCCCACGAGACAGAGAGCTCCAAGAAGATGGAGGCAGTCACCGAGCGGACCCTAGATACGCTCACAGCCACTACTGAGATGGTCAACGCCCCGTTTGAGGTTACAGCCCCCGTGGCACTGCAGGAGCAATTTCCCCCCTTCGAGGATGTGCCCCCCCCCCTGCTGAGCTACCCAAGGTGATTTTCTTCTTTTCCGATCTCGATTGTGGTTTTTCATCTAAGTATGTGGTGATGAATAATGCATAATTTTATTATCTTCGATGCCATGCTATACATAGTTGTTTAAATAACTTGTGTTTCTTATACTGGAAAGTAATTCAGAATTTGTTTCTGTTTCAATTAGAGCCCGGATGCAGACAAGGATTGTGTCGTTGTACATGTCACTCTCTATGAGGCGAATGACCTGAATATACGCACTGGGAAAACAGAGTTTTTAGGTTGTTGGATCCTGGAAGCCATTTGCGCTTATACCAATGAAGAGTTGTATTCCAGCCTCACTATTGTCAGGCGTGTTGTCCAGGGTGTACCGAAGCACAAGAAGTTCAAAGATACTCCT